>NC_046987.1:9163282-9830782 GCF_009769545.1 Cyclopterus lumpus | reverse complement strand
TTTCAAACAGGCACCCTACCATTTAGCCCATTGGCTCACCCTGTCCCCCAATCTTCCCCTGCTCTAAGGGCTGACTGGGTTGTTGGGCAGCAGGCACAAAGGTCCCTCTGTCCCGGGCAAGACTGGGGCCCCATTCCAACATAGTGAAGTCTTTGAAAATTGCCTGGCAAGGGAACCTCACTGTGGCTGTGTATATGAGACCTGCCAGAAAACCAAACGAATCAGATGCAAGGGGAATTGGAGAAATAGAGATGAAGCAAACACTAAACCCAAATTTGGAAACAATCGAAGCATCAAAGAGTTATAAGGATACATTTGTGACGAGCACAGGAAGGGCTCACCTGTGCAGAAAAATAGCAAGACGGCTTGCAAAAAAAGGCTGAAAATATGTGACTCGCTGCCGCAACAGATATGAACTGACGGATGACTGAGATTTGATGAAGTAACATGGGAAAACCCAGATGAAAGCTACAGACTGGAGCCAAGCTGCAGTTACTCTTGCACAGTGAGCAAGCTTTCCCAAAAGGACACTAGTCAGACAGATAATTTAAACTTTCGTAATAATAAATCCACTGACTCCTTCACGACATCATTTCCTGTCAAGGAAGTAGTTTTCAGGAGTGAGAGACAAACTGCGGCCCTTACACATCCACTGAGGTGTAGATTAACCACGGCCATAGCCACAACAGATGCACAGGAAGTAACGCAGTATCTCCACCACTCCTCCGGCTCACATCTGCGTAGCTCTTTCTTTTTTCGTTTAGCCTTTCTCTGTTTGCTCCCCTCCTCCTGCATGTGCATCTGGCTATGAACCAAGCACAAACCTGCCCGTCTGATTGAGCAAACCTGAGAACCTGACACCTTCAGAGAAAAACAAGCAGGCACGCTGGCAGGCAAACGATACTAGCATCGTCCAACCGCTAGCCGACATCCTGGAATTCCACCAATTTCAGTGGAGGAAGTGATGAACGTCTGCGTGTGGTGGGGGGGAGAAGTATGCATGTTTGGGCAATTCCTTAGAGAAAAATGCAACACTGACAGTCACAGTGATGTCAGTGATAACATACTTTAATGTTAGCCATCACTTGAATACCACAGTCTCCTATCTTTGCGAAGTTGTACCGAGAGCCTTAATCTTTGAAATACCAGCTCTGGATGAAGTGGAACACCACAATAAAACAGGAACTGAACCGACGAATTGTTCATCCGACCACACATGCGATGCAAACTCTGCGTGTAGTTGGAGCACTTCAAAAACTGGTGGCAGTGTATCCACGTTCATCACCATTGTTCTGCGATGTGCTGCTGCTCTGCCCCATCTCTGGGCCCCCTCGCTATCACTGCAGCACAGCTCAGTGAGTAATGGGCATTGCTAAGCACTGGCAAAGTGAATTTCACTCACTGCCTTACACAAGAAGACAGGTCTGGATGAGCGCCAGGATATATTCATTGCCATTATTTCCAGCAGGGTGTCCTCGATTCTTCCTCTCTTCTTATCCAGAAAGTACTTCACTGGGGTTTTTACACGTTACATGACTGAGGCAGCAGGATAAATAGACACTTGAAACACTTGACAGTGTTTGTAGTTAGAAACGAACAACCCAGTTCTATTTCCAATGTCATTATCAGGGTGAGCCAGGAGTTGCATAAAGACACCCTTTGCCCAAATCCTAGAGGGTAATTTACCTCAAAATAAAAGCTAACTGCACTGTTAACAGCTTAGGTGGTCTTGCTTGTTCAGAGTAAAGAAGGATCACTACTTCTTATACTCTAATCTATGAGCTGCCCCGTCAAAACATAAGATGAAAGAGTCAGGCTTGTATTCAATTGATAAACAGAAACTTTACAACTTTAAGGTCCATAAATACATTAATCTACAGAGCCAGAGTTGGTTTAGGGCCTCGTGTTTGACGTGGTTAGATGACTTTTCTTTATTGAGGAGGTTCAGATTTAGGCTCGTCAGCTTTTAAAAGCTGTGCATTATGAAGAGCAATGGAGAGGAAGCTGTGCGCTGCTGCCTTAAGAGGAATGTAAAATATTCTAATGAGGTGGCTGCTTGGCTGCTGCAGCAGTTGGGAGCTGAGGTTTGAAGGGGAGATCTGCTCGAGGCTGCACTTTCCCTCTTCCTGCCCTGTCTGCCCGCCTCCATCGTGAGGACTCCATTAGAGAGACAGCGAGCTCCTGATGCATATGGACAGGTACACGCAGAGAAAAAGGCTCTCACACATACACGCAGAGCAAAACCTTGAAGAAAAGTCAAAATTCTATTGAATCTACAAGAAAACAAAAAAGCGAATTTGTCTCATGAGAGCAAACTCATGGGACAATAGTTATTTCTGAATGAGACAATTCAAATTGCTTTCAGTTTCTGAAAACATCAAAGACAGCACTTTCCTGTCCCATGTCAGCTCGAAGAGATGCTATTTCTGTAATACCTTAGTCTCAAACTAAGATTACCTTTTCTTGGAAATCACGTTTTGAATGCAAGTTTTTGATGGTTTGGGTCCAATTAGGGATGACCAGAACAAAATGATCTGTCCAATTTACCTCATAGCCTCTCTTAATGTAAGAACAATGAAATGTATAATGCATGCGAATAAACACAGTGGCCATGTGTAACTCTGCCGCTGTGTTTCTGGCTTGATTAAGTGCCATAATGTGTCCAGCAGGCAGGGTTCGCAGATGGGAGGCCAGTGAGGGATTATAGAATATTCTTGTTGCCAAACAGACAGTAGATACTGGCTGTGATTTGTAGACCTCTCAGCCATAAACTTTGTTCTTCTCAATCTTTTTATAAGGTGATGAAGAGATACATCATGCATCCCATTATCAGCCGGGTCAGCTTTCCGTGCCCACGTTTAATGAACTGAAAGCTGACAAATCTGTTCAACAATTACTGCATTGCAATACGTTTGGGGACACGTCTGGTAGTAACTAGAAGTCAAATAGTATAGTAGTCGGTTGTAGTAGTAGTAGTAGTAGTAGTAGTAGTGATAGGGTGTGTGTCACTATATTTGACCCGTCTCGTTGTGACAGATCTGTATTATGTCACATTGTGGGGACAAAATGTAAATCATTACATTTAAGGCTGAAGACTTGGCTAAAGGTTAGGGTAAGGTTAGTTTTAGGTTACGGTTAGAATTAGGCTGGTAGCAGTTGTGGTTATGGTCGAGTTAAGAAAAAAGTCAGTTTAATGTCCCCAAAAGTCAAGAGAACATGAATGTGTGTGTGTGTGTGTGCGTGTGTGTGTGTGTGTGTCTGTGTGTGTGTGACAAAAAGTAGTTCCAGACACAGGTCTTGTGTAATATCTCGTGCCTACCTGTTACAGAAGTCTGGTACGAATGGGTCAAACACCTGTTGATTATCAGCAGCAACGAACATTGCAAATTAGCATCCACTATAAACACTTGCATTGCACAGCAGTCTTCAATTTTTATTTTTTTTGTTTATATTATATCTGATTATCTAACAGCTCCTATGAGAGTCTGTAAGGTGACTCACGCCTAGGTAGTCATTCATTTGATTTTAACAACGATAGGTTTATTGCAATTACAGTATATGGGATTATTTCCACACTGTAATAAACTGCAGCCATTATTTATGTTTGACCACATTTTGAATTGCTGAAGTGAGCAACCAGGCCACTTGGATTAAACCCCAATAAAATGGGGGCATTTCCCAGCAGCGTGCCTTGTTTAACAGGGCAGTGTGGACTCGGGGTAAAGAGGTGTTTATAGGGCCACTGCATTTCCTCTATTCGCCCGAGAAAAGGTATATTTGCTCTGCTTAATATCTCAAAAGCTGTGAATGTGTTACAAAACAAAAACCCTAGCTCAGCATTAGGGTGGCACTCATATTTGTGTGTTCTCATGTGTGTACTCTGTTGGGTAGAGGCAGTTCCCATCAATTGAGGATTAAAATAGAAGGGATTCAAGAGTAGCAGCAGTATAATTAACAGTGATGATGCGAGTAGGAGGGCTGAGTGAATAGTTTGTGCGTTTGCCGTCTATAATTCAGCTTCTCCACGTGCCAGAGGACTGGGGATGGGGGCTTAGCCAGGGGGCCCGCCAAACACTTCCCAAGCCTGCTATTACTTCATTCTCGGATCACCGGCACTCACGAGCAAAACAGATCAGAGTGAGCCTGCAGTGCTGCTCACACATCGTATGTATCTAGCATGTTCTGATTGCTTTTGACTGCTCCACTGGATCAATGTCACATCACCGCTGGTGGCAACAGTGTTGTGGCGCTGGAGAACGTTTGAACATAAACAGATAAACAGAGTGGGTCAATTAAAATGTCAATTACATCACAGTATTTTGATTGTGCAAAAGCAGGTGCCGGAGATGGGATGTTTTAGCGTGTGGCGTGCACAGCTCGAGGCTAGGACATCCAGTGGTCACACACACACACTGCATGTAAGAGAACGCTGCTGTGTGCATGTGTGTGGCCATCAGTGACTATTGGTCATTTGGCGCATGCCGGTCCTAGCTGGGCCAGGCCAATGCAGCCATTTACTCCTGTGGCCCATGGACACTAGCAGTGGAAAAAAAATGGACGCAGTCAATAACGTTCCTGAAAATCATCATGCTTAGAGACAACAAGCGTGCATGACACATACAGCTGGCAGGAGATCATCTGGAGCCGGAGGAGTTTCATAAAGAAGTGCAGGCTCTGTTGGCAAAAGGGGATTCGTGCAATGACACCATCCTCCTGGACTGCCGCAATTTCTACAAGAGTCAAATTGGGCAGTTTACTCAGTGTCTGGGCCCGAGCAAGTTCAGATACTTCCCGGACTACGTCGACCAGAAGCTGGAACTGTTCAGAGACAAGAAGGTGTTGATGTACTGCACAGGAGGGCTCTGCTGTGAGCGCGGCTCCGCATACCTCCACTCCAAAGATGTGTGTAAAGAGGTTTACCAGCTGAAAAGGTGGAATCCACAATTATCTGGAGCGATTCCCGGAAGGTTTCTATTGAGGGAAGCTTTATGTGTTTGATGAACGCTACGCCATTTCCTCCAACTGGGACCAATACGAACTCTGTTCCACCGAGTTCTGCTGTCAGCTGGTTCTGTCCTGTCCCGCCTAAAGACGGGACGACGGACACACTGCTTGCTGCCCCACCTGCCTAACCAAAGGACAGGCTCCGCACCACAGAGAGGAGTGTGAGTGCACTGACGGACGTCCCAGAATCCCTCAGGATGCGTAGCGACAGAGAACGTCACGATTGGACGTCAACACCCGCAGCCACATGAAAGGGGAAATTAATCCCAATGTACAATTAAAGCTGCAAGCAGCGATGTGCGGGGCCTCGCACCTTTGCGCACATCGGATGTACTGGCGGGATGCCGGCTTGAGCAACCGAGAATGTATGCAACCATCGGACCACGCCTCCACGAGTTAGACGTTATTTTCCTGCATCGAGTGACACTGGAATTTATGCTTTGCAAACAGTTTATGTTAATTACATGCTTTATTTATTTGCAAGAAATGGTCAAGGTAAAGATGTTTATTGTCATTGTAAAAACATACAACGAAATTAAGTCGGCGACTCATCAGTCAGTACAGCGATAACAAAAAAACGAGAGTGCCGAGCCGCTGCGTACATGCGCGCCGCCATCTTGGAAAGATATGATCAACCGAGAACTGACCTCGACCAAAAATATTATTAGTTGACTTACACTCATGCGATCTTGTTGACAAATCGATTATTTGATTTAAATCGACGATTCTGTAAAAGAGAATCACACAAAGGCAATCTTGTGTTTACCAAAGATGTGCTCATAAGTCATTCAGAAGCATAGTAAAATGATCTAATGGTTTCACAGACTGTTTTAAATTTAATTAATTTGTTATGCTGCATAAAAAGAAGTGTAAATATATCAAAAACACTTCCTTGCGTAACTTTCTTGTGCTCTCTAAACCATGCAGTCTCTTAGGGTAGTAGGTCACTGAGACTGCAGGTGTCATTGAAACCAGAAGCAGCAAACACATCTCTGTTCTTTACTCAGGATGACACATTTGTTTGATAAATGTCACCCATGTGTAACGTAGTACGAACCAGTGTCCGTTTGAAACCACGCAAAAACAGGCCAGTGATGTCCGGCTGAGAGTTAAATCTTTAGGGGAAATTCACATAGGTACACTTTTATTGTGCTTATATGTGAATTGTTTTTGTCCATAGGTCACTGTGTCTATCGATGAATCTTAGTTGCATTACGTTATTGAACATTTTGTAATTTCAAAAAATCTAGCCAGGGACAGCAGATGAAAATTAGCCTGTTGATTGGTTAAATAAACAAATAAAATGAAAGTCTTGATTTTGTTTCTGTATTACTGTATTTCAAACTGCAAAAAGTTAATAACATTGTATGTATGAGGGCAGAGCCAGGACTGTGTATGAGCAGCGAGGTCAGTTGACAGCAGCCTGACGGATTCTCAAGGCAGAGGGGTCAATATGACAGATGTCTGTGACGTCTGGAAGTCATCCACTGCCCTGTCCTCTCACATCCTCTGCCTGATTACACAGGTAGCAAACCAGCCCAATCACAGGGGACTACAAAGACAGAATCCTGATTGAACCAGCTTTACAACAATAAAGTACATTTTCATTTGTTGCAAACTAAGAAATAATCAAGCGTTTGGAGTTAAAATCATAGCCTATGTGCCCATTCAACACCAACCTTGTATCTGTTGCTAAAACACAGACGCAATAAATTAATGCTCTGATCAGATAACAGCCTGCCAGGAGAAAAGAATGAAAACATTGTCAGCAACAAAGAAATAGCTCGCAAGGAACATGAAACCAACCACAGGACCCCTCTGTGTTGCTGAAACGGTATTTTAAAAATGGAATACTTTGGGAATGACATACTGGTTTGTTCTTTGTTTTCATAGTACTGTCTGGACAAGTTGTGGCAAGGTGATGTTATGGGAGAGGAGCCCTTGTTATGGTTTGAATGGGCAGTTTGGGAAGGGTCAGGACCCCGCTGAGCAAACATGAGAAACATGAGCTTCACTGCAGCAGCAGCAGCAGCAGCATTGACCACAAGCTATTTAAAAGCCCCCCAGAGAAAGAAATTAAATCTATCATAAGATGCTCTAAACATCCTTGGGAGTTCATTTTGTCAGACAACTTGATCTATCAATCGATCAACAGCTGGCTGGCCAACAAATACACCTCTGCAGCAATAAGGGTGAAGCACATCATCCAATTTAATAACCGAGATGAATGGGGGCAGCCATAATGGGATGCATTTCCCCACAGACTAATATCAGTGACAGAGGAGCATGAGAGTGCTGCTAGGAAACAATAGGATCCTTAGTTAACAGGGCAGCAGTAAAAAGGAATACAGAGGCGGCCGCCGTGGAAGGCCAGAGTCAAGGTGAAAGCTTGATTAATGATCCCCCACATGGGCCAAATAGCTGTTGTGCTGCCACAAGACATTAATTGTATGACTTGTGCATATGCTCTTCTCTGCAATTTAGTAACTTAGTTTGCAAGGATGCATGCAGAAACATGAGAATAGGATCTTGCCAGGTAAGCGATTTAACAAGGCAACAACATGGGCTGCAGCACTGGGGACACGAGGATCAGCACGGTGAGGGCGTGTTATCCTGCCGGAAACCTCAGGGGGATTCTCCGCCATGTCTCTGGAGAAGCCTGGCAGACTGTGTCGTCCCCCACAATTTCGAGGGCAGCCTAATTCCCCAACTGTGGACTCAGTGGAAAGCTCAGGTGTGCCTCAGTCGTCAACATTATTTGTCAGAAATGGCAAATAGTTTCTGAATGTTCAGTCCTGGACGTGTAAGGGCTTGATGCGGACACAAAGTCCACAACAACAGCGTAGCAGAGTTTTTTTTACGAGTGAACCATATTGATTTTGGCACGTTTCCAGCGCATCGCACAGTGCACTTCCAGTCTAATTATGAAGGTTAATCAATTCATACAGAGTCATTTGGACTGTGATAAGTCAGCTAGTGTTGCATAACAGTGGTGCCCTGCTATATCACAGTTTGTGCCAGCACACCACAGCAGCACACCTGCAACGCGCTGTGCTGCTGCTGGCTTGCAGCTCTGCAACTGTGGTTTGTCATGCATGTGAGCCAGTTCCATGAAAGCCACATCTCATTTGAAATATGGGGTGCAATGTTTTCAGTACTTTTGTTTCCATTAAACACCAGAACCCCACAATATTGAAAATACATAACAGCAAAAGGCAAGCAAATTAACAGTTGTCCCAGTAATTATTTTGAGTGAAGCGGAACGCAATTAACACCTCCTCCCCACCCCTCTCCCCTCTTATCTCCCCTGGCTGGCAATAATCAGGACGTTGCATCCCCATAAGTCACACAGAAGAAAAACATGCCAGTTTTGACTGGCGCTCTCAGCGAGTCCCTCTTGTGCATCTACCATCATGAGTGTTTGCATACCAAATGTATTTGTATTATTGTATTTTAGGCTAAGTTAAAAAATAGGCAAACGGTTAATATTCATGGCTCAACAGCAAACCAGGCTGTACAGGTGAATGTTTTATCTCTCTTCCTCCTAATTAACATTCAAGGCAAGTCCGAGTGCTTTGTAAACACAAACATGGCAACAACACTACCACCGCACCTCCTTACCCAGCAGAAACGGTGATAATAACTGCTGAACTAAGCACAGTTGCTCTTGTGTCAATGTTCAACTTTGCATCCATGTATTTTACAGGCCCGGTATCCTGGAATACATCAATGAAACACACAGGAAACAGGCAGCGAGAGAGAGGAAAGGCTGGGAAAGCTGCCATGTTTGTTATTAGCCAGCCCTATCTGCCCTTTGCACCTGGAGCGACTTGAAAAGCGAAACTAATGCTGAATTCATCAGATAGTGTTCCGTTATAAACTCTACAGCATGATTATTTCAATATTGTAATATAATACATGTTTTTGTAATTTTTGGGGTAATAAAACAGAACTACTTGGACATACTGCATTTTCCTACTCACTTCACTCAGTCCACCTAAAACTACTATTTGTTTAAAAAGTCATCTGAATTGGGCAAAAGAACGCCTTCACACTGGTCTCATTCTTCCCTCTTGGCTTTGCTACGAGCAAAGCAGGAACTCGCCGGGTGGAAATGAACTCCCTGGTTCCAAAGCAAAGGATGTGAAATGTTTGGAGCAATCTGAGAAGAGATTTTAATTTAATATATATATATTTTGTAATGGAAACACAACACACAACACAAACTACAGAGAGAATGTTTGGACTATTTTAGACACCTTTAAGCAGCTCAGCCGCAGACAGTGTTCAGAGAGCAGTGTTTCTCAGGGGGAAACCTCACCTCATTGTTGTGCCAGAAATCCTGTTTTACTACAACTCACATGGTAAAAGTGGCACCTGAAAGTAACAAAAACAGTTGTAAGCATGCAGAGGAATGAGGACAAGCTGAACAGACCTGTCTACACATTGAGATCTGTTTTGAGCTCAGCCATGACCAAGCCCTCACGCATTCCTGCCTGCTTCTCAGATTTCTGTCCACAGGAGGGACAACAGCAAAGACCTCTCTGTTTTTTGAACGTAGAATTATTTTTCCACCGCTGCTCACACAGGCTCTGCATGGGGCACGGGGCCTTTAGCTCTGCGTGATGTTTTGATTCCTCTCCAAGCAGAGTCCTGTAACCCATTCTAGCCGAGCACAGAGACAGGGTTGCAACTGGCAGACATGTCGAGACAATATCGAGCACGTCATCGCTGTGCGGCAGCAGAGAGATAGCCTGCGGCAACACATCATCATCACCAGAATTCTAGATTTTATGATGGAAAGTTTATTTTTCTTAATCTTCTCTCACTTTAAGTTTTTCTTCAGTGGTTGTTGGACAAACTGTTCATGTTTTTCTTCCCCACCTTCCGATCTTTACGCCATGTCGTACTATTTTCGGCATGCATGAGGTTTGATGGAAGCAGAAAAGGGGAATTACACAGTGTCTGATCTCTGCATGACTGTGGGTTTTGGTTTGGGCTTGAGAGTTGGAAGCAGCATGACAGAACCCAGACACAGAGAGGTTGCTTTAGTACATGAGCGCATAAGTAACAGACAACCAAATAAAGACACAACTGTCAATCAGGTTTAAGGTTCAGACCACAGTCAACAGCAACACTTTGCACCCGTCCCACCGCTAAACTCCCTCAGTGGCGTTGAGCCCCACATAATCTCTTGCATAGATAATTACAGTGTCCGAATTGCCGAGCATTTAATTGGGAGGCAAAAATTCCCCAAACTCTGTAGCAGGTGGGTTCAAGGGGAGTGGAATTTCCCCTTGTCTGCATTGATTTACTCTGTGACAGTGCGCTGGAAAGGGATTACATCATCACTATTGTAGTTTCCGAGCCCTCTGCTTTCCTCCATTGGCTGGTATACAGTGGACTGTCCGATCCAGACAAAGACGGAGCATTCCAACAGTTTAGCATGCAGGAAACGCAGACCCGTAGTCACACTACATTACAATCAAACTCATCAACCCCCTCAGTCACCAGCGAAAAGACACTCACACAAAAAAAAAACGCTGGAGGCCATATTACCATCAAGACTTCTGACTATCGGTGACTCATACCAGCCGGACCTATCACTCATCTTAAAACTGACTAAGCTTCCCTTTTTTTTTCAAGAAAAGTGATATATTTCCAGCTACAACTGAAGGTTGTGTCAAAACTCATGAATACATGACTCATTTTGGTGTCAGCCATAGAGTAAACAAGCATGAAGGAATTGGCCTTGTAGCCACACTGGTGCACCAGATCATCCAAGGCCATTTCTGAAGGTCTATGTTATTAGTTGTCGAGTCCGTCAGTAACAGCTACAAGTGACAGGGACACAAGCTTAATAGCAGCTAGTCAGGTGGTAACAGATGCATCCAAAAGATGAGTTCAAGAAGTTTGGAAAAATGATGCAAACTCAAAGCTTTGAGAAACGAGTGTGGTCAAAAACCTACTTCACACATTACGATCATTAAAACAATGAAGATAAATTCACTTTGAACTTGAGAATCAATCATAACAACAATATAATTATTTGTTATACAATTAATTACAACTGTTAATTCAAACATTTCGTGATGGCAACTTAACATAATTGCAGCACACACATTCCGGAGAGGCAAATTATAAAGCAGCACAATGCTCCTCTTGTCTTTTATCTTTGCTCGAGCTGTTCCCTTCGAGCCAATGCACGAGAGACAATAGAAACATAGGCTCAGTTTAGCAACAGGAAGCATCCCTCTGTGCACGACTCTACGACAAACGAAGCACAATAACTATTGTTATTGTTGTGTGAGAAGTATGATGCAAAAAGTGAAAATAGAAAGACCGTCCTTCAGTGATAAACCAGTCGGAGGACTATTAATGCTGGTAGACGTGAGAAGCAATGGCTTTTTTTTTCCTCAAGGAACAATCACATTTAGAGTTTGCATGCAGATGCATTTTGATGAGAGCAGGCAGGCAGCACAAATCTGATCTTTGGACTTGATCTACTTAAATGAGATGTTTTTAGTCCCACGCAGGTATGTTTCATCTCAACCTTGAGTGGGATTTTGGTCGGCAGCATTAAACACAGACTTGTTGGCCCAGTGTGGCAGATTAAAACAAAGCATGCAGACTTTCCCCGCAATAGTGATGCAAAGCTCTTGCCTCTGCATGAGATTATTTCTCTCTAAACAATCCCATCAGAGAAAGCAAGAAGCAGTCCAGTGTGAATAATTGCTATGATTGAGATGGGACAAAGCTGAGATTAGACTCACTCGTAAAATATTGCAGTGCAGTGTATGATCAGTCATGCCCACCGCGCCGCAGGTCAGCTAAGCCTATTAAGAATGCTAAAAATCCTTGATCCTCGCAACAAGCTAGACTCCAAAGCTTCCTTTTTTCACCTGACTCATTCAATGGCCAAGTTATCCACCTCCAAGCTACCGGAGCAGGCACTGTGATCCAGTTAGAGGGGATGTTCATTGTCACACCTGCATAGTTGGAACTGGTTTGATACTGCTGATACTTTGTGAATATGCTTGTTTAGACACAATAATGCTTATGTTTGAACTTTGAAAGGTTGCCACTGTTTTCTGGTAGTTACTACTGTTACGTATGTTTGCATTCTTGTCCAGCATTGCCAAATATTTCCTATTCTAATCATGGTCTGTATTCTCTATACATTTCAAAGTGGCCTATCTATAACCACAGTGGACAAAGGTAGTATGGTTTCTGTATATTCTGCACATTATGCATACATAAAATCAGCAAATGGAGAGTCTGATTGGTTGACATCTGATCAAAGTGTCATGGGCGTGACTATCGTAGACACCCTGTTACACAAGATTTAACATGGGTTACTTCCTATAAGATGAGCCTGCATGCAATCAGCTTGGCCTTAGCAGAAGCAACAGCAGAGCTCTCGGGGCCAGGCAGATGTGGCGCAAGGAAATCACCTGCCTAAAATCTGTCCTCGTGCAGCAACAGCAACATGCTGCAATATGTACAGATTTATTCAGGGTGGTGACACTTACACAAGGAGACCTCCTATATATCTGTGCGTGTGTGTGTGTGTGTGATACCACCTGTACAGCGTCTGCCCAAAAGCAGTGCCATGGGGAGAACAATGCCCTTGACATGCAGCCTACAACGACGCCGCGGATGCCAACGTCTAAACCCAGTGTCGGTCGGGGAGAAACGTGAATTACCGAGTCCATGCCGTTCACCACCGACCCTGTCAGTAAGACGGAAACACCGGCACTGGTAGCGCATTGGCTCCACACTGCACCTCCACGGAGCAAAGATACGCTTTGTCCACAGACAGCCGACAGATGTTGCGTGTAACGTTATGGTTGCCCTGTGCGCGAGACGAGCGCCACGTTCCCGACTCACCTTTCCTCCTTTCTGCCTTGAGCTTTCCGATGTCACACAATGCGAGGCGGGGTTTTTTTCCTCTTTTTGTTTCAACTCGTTAACAAGGTCCTGTAAAGTCCGACACACACGCTGCGCACCACGCTTTCCTCTCCTTTCCGGGAAACGTGTTCGCTCCGGTTCGAACCGAAAATGCCCCGGTGTCGCCCTCCGACAGGCAACTTGGAAGTTTGATAGAAAGTTACGGGTTTGACTGGCTGCGCTATGCAGCTGCTGGAGGGATGAGATCATTCAAGCAGTCTCTCTCTCTCATTCTCTCTCTCTGTCTCTGTCTCTCTCTCTCTCTCTTCCCCCCCTTCCCCTCCCCTCTCTTCCCCGGAGTCTCGCGAGAAGCCTTCGTTGGGCAAAGCAAACGTTACCGTAGCAACAGTGCTCACCTGTAGTGGGTAGACGAGGAGACAGCAAAGGAAATGAGGAGCTCTCACTCTGCTGTGAAAACACAGGTTGTACATCCTGTGAGATAATGCGAGGCAGCGAAAGCCCTCCGAGTTTACTCCGAACGTTTATTTACATCCTTTCATCTGTAGGTACACACTTTGTTATGTTTATTATGTTTTGGTTTGGTCAAATCTGAGTAAAGTTATTTTAGATATTTCTGCGGAAATGTAACAGAACACATGAGCTCACATGAACCCATTGACTTATTGTTCGGAAAGTAACAACCTTTGACCTACTGTGGCAAATGTCCATTAAACGCACACACACACACACACACACATATATATAATTCGAGTTGAAAAGCGAGCTTTTACAATATCATAGCCTACATTGCCCTGTCTGATATCGGACATCATTAATCATCTCTGGAGTGGGCTGAACCAAAGGTGTGGGCCCAGGCAAAACATTGCCTTCTAGTAAAGAATTACATGCGTATTTCTATTATTTAGATACTATTTCTGCAGTTGCAGGAACGAAACGTATGCAAAACAAAAGTATTGTCTCGAGATAAAGTTAGAATTTGTGTTAAATTTGACACAAAGTAAAATGTGATGAGGTAGTTTTATTCTATTATTTTACATTAGAATTGGATAATCCAATTGAGTGATTCATCTCTCAAACTTAAACGATCTTTGGTGTTATTTTTCTGCAAGCTGAGTGTGCAGGGGAGCAGTGTGGAGTGTGGAGGAGAGGCCCCTGGTATTCCTCCTCCAATATTTGCTGTTTCTAATAAGCAACAATACTGGGCTGTAAGCCACAGACCAGTAGGCGTGTGGGAAATATATTAATCAAATGTCCTTGTGTATCACGACAATACAAATATTTAAATGTGATATGCAAAGACAGTGAGTCAGGCTATCTACAAGCATCTAAAACAGTGTCAAGTGACTGTTCCACTGTTGTCCCCACAGCAACCTGCCAAAGCCATTAAGGCACTGCCTGGCCTGTAGCCTGTGGCGCTGACATCATCAGATGATGTGGATGTGAGTGGATGTGCAGAAAACCCACAGCTAATCTGCAGACCTCGGAAACAATGCACGCTGTGCATAGAAAATCAAAGCATGGATAAGAGCTCATTACACTGCAAGGCTGATGCTCTTCTAAATGCATGATTTAGGACTTGTCTTCAAGTGTCACTGTGGTAGTAAAGCATCCCTGCTGCTCTGCAGGCTACTGGTGTCAGCAGACCTTACTTGGAAATGTATATCTTGTGAATATAAAAGATAAAGACTGAATCAGCAGAGGAGATGGTGCATAATGCAGAGGAGCCTGTGAGCTTTTAAATGAGCAATGAAAACATGCATCCGAGTTCTGCACCCTTCCCACTGTTTTTCAAGCCTCATTACTATGCCTACACAGAGCTTTTTCAGACATGACAGCATCTATTTTGGTCAACCTCGCATCAGAGCAACACATCTTTATAGGAGGTGCCTCGCTGGTTATATGGTCTGATTAAAAAAAGATACATCAGTGAGAGAGAATATTGTTTTTTTAGGGTTTTATTCCAGTGCAAACATTTTGTGAGCGTGTGTGTGTAGTGAATGTTAATTCATAACATGATGACAGGAGTTGTCTACTTGTAAGATCAAATCAGTAGCACCATCTGCTGGCCAGACTTTGGTAGGACAAGGAGCAGAATGACATGCATAAGGAAATACCCTGCTTACTCCCCTACTCTTAAGCACTTATAAGGCCTCAGATAATATCCCCTTAGCTTTTCAGAATATCACCGTCATTTAATAAGGCTTAAAAGTGAGGAGGACAGCATATCAGCTTTGACTGCGATTGATAAGAAGTCATTAAGAGGTGGAGACTATTCTTAGGTTTTGGTTAATCTTAATAGTCTCTGAATGTCAGGCTCAATATCAATGGTGGGGAACTTTTTGCTGTATCTTTTAAAGGGCTCTCCCTCCGGCCCAATGACAAATTTCTCAAAGTTCCAGGAGACGTCCGTCCTGCTGATGGGACTCCAAACCAGAAACTTGGGGTCCTGCATGAAGGAGGTAGGGTCATCATCAGGATAGGGGAGCTTATCTTTGAGATAGGCAAAGACTGGATGTGTGTGTGTCCCGTTGACGTCACACTTCTCAAAGATGGTAAAGCTGGGTAGAAAGCCGCCGCCAGGACGCACATGTTGCAGCGAATTCAGGATCTCACCATTGCTGCAGTTCTCCTGTAAAAGTATTCATTTGTTATATTTTCCAGTTGTTTTATACTCCACAGCAACATTGTAAAGACTTTGAGGTCATGCTTTGCCTATAGTTTTGGTGATAACAGGAATGGTTACAGTGTATCAAGCAAGCTCACTCTCGAGTGTCAGGCTGTCATTACAATCTAAATTCAGTATCAAAGCATCAGCTGCAGTTCTCACACGACGCAGTCATGCGGTTCTTTTGAATTACTTTAATGATGGATATAATGGGAATCACGCACAGAACGCACATAAGTACAATAAGGGATTGGAATTCACTTTAATTATCTCATAAAATGTAGGTGACCAATTACAAAAACAAATTAAAGTATATATATATATATATATATACACACATATACACATACACACACACAAGTGAACTAATACAACAGGTTCTACATCAATACAAACCCATCATCTGCATAGAAAGTTGTGTAATGGGCTTTCTGGTATCCAGATAACACATATTGATTGTAAGGTCAAACCATGCTGCTCGACTGACCTGATACCCAAACTGGTTACAGGGGAAACCCAGGACCACTAGCCGGTGGGGGTACTTGCTCTGAAGTTGGTTGAGCTCGCTGAAGTCCCGGGTGGTGGTGCCTCAGAGAGAGGCCACATTCTCGATCAGGACCACCCGTCCCCGAAACACATTGAAATCCACCGAGTCCCCCTCCAGCGTGGTGGCTCTCAGGTCGTAGAAGGTCTTGGCGATGAACGTCATCTTGCCCCCTGTGCTTCCTCACTGGAGGCAGACAGGATCTCAACCTGTGACTGTATCCAACCGCTTGGTCACCTGACTCACTCAGGGCAGAAATACGCCTTTCATGGGTGTCAAATGGCTCTGCAAGAAACTGATCTCCACCTCACAAACATTACTCTTCACAACTTTCAGATAGTTGGATTGTAAAACCACTAAAATACATGAGAGTTTTTGCATGATTTGCAATGACGTGCGTTATTTTGTTTCGGAGGAGTTTTTGAAAGGTGTTTACATTTTAGAATGTCTCTGAACCTAAATGTGTTGTAATCATTGGAAGTTTAAGTGAGTGTTATCCCCGGTATCTATTTGACATTCTCATTGTAAAGAGAAACAGGGGAAATAGCATGTATTATGGCATGCATTTGGGTTTGGCATCTCTATGACATGTTTCAGATTTCTTAGTGGTTAAAAATTTAACTCGTCTTTCAGCTGATGAAAAATAAATGAACCTGTCTGAACTTTCCGTGGACCTAACTTACCTAACCAAGTGACTCAGCAAGGCTCATATACCCAATACATCCGTTTTAAATATGGCAATTGAAATTTATTACCTGAAACATTGCTAGATTCTTTTGCAACATCCTCGAGATTCAAACATTACGTTAAAATTACATATCATGTGGCACCTCAGCAAACCCTGAAAACATCATTCTAAGCAGTCGCAACGCTGCTTAAATGTGTAACATACAGTAGGCAATGCCAGTCACGTTCGTAACACAAACTTACATATACATTTACATTCAGGGTGGTAAACAAACATGACTGAAAAGGTCACTAAACATGGCACAACACTGTCTCCCTTGAGCAATTAAGCCTATTGTGTAAAAGAATCCACCCCTGCATGGTTCGAGTTTCGAGGCGTAAATAATTCAACTCTGTCCTCTGGCTACCTTGTTGTTGTAGCTATATATATATATATATATATATATATATATATATATATATATATATATATATATATATATATATATATATATATATATATATGTGTGTATGTATGATACAACAACAACAGCTACACATTGTTAGGTTGTATGATACAACCTAACAATGTGTAGCTGTATAGAGCATTACACCAGGGAAAATCAAGCGAGCATGTGCATTGATAGGTTTGAGAGAGCAAAGTCACTGCAGCCGTTCTCTCCACTGGGTCCAGGGCTCAGCAGTCAGGCAACAGAAACTGCCCTCTGCTGGTCGCTGCTGCTAACTGCAGTTACCATCTCACCTACTTACAGAATGTAAACCAATTGAGCACCCTTCTGGCCAACAGATCCCAGTATCTATGAAGGAGGCGGAGGAGGGCTGAGTGGGGAACATACTGTATGTCTTAAGCTAAAGTATGAGCCATAGTACTGCGACCTGCCCCTCTCCTAACAGGTGCAGGCCTTCCGAATGTTGTTGCAGTCGGTGCCTTCACTGCCGTTCTCCTCTTCTAAAGCGGCCTTGTCCAGATAATCATCTAGAGATCCCAACAAGTTATCCACGTCTCTCTTGTGAGCCTGCAGCACCAGTTCTGTCACTCGAGTGAAGGCCTGAAGGAAGTAGGAAGTGAAAAACACAAGATAATACATTATAGTGAGTTCCCCGCAGTATTTGTGCACATCTCTAATGTGGCAGACAGTTTCTGTGGACATGACCTTGTATCCTACCTCACTGATTTTACTGCTGGTGGAAGCACTGGTCTCAAAGAACTCCATCCCATAGGTTTCTGCTAGCTGCAATATGCAGGTATGATATGGTAAGAAATAAGTATTTCATATAATTTATCTGTGAGAAAATTAAATTAATACAGGGTTCAGGAGACTGAGTGTTAGTAGTTATTAACCGGCCTAACATTTTTTTTTTTTTAAAGAAATATAATAGTGTCCACTTTGGAAAAATGTAAATAAAAGTAGCTCTAATTATGTCCAAGCAAAGTAAGTGATAAACAAAACCAATAAAAAACCTTCGCAATAAGCCGATTATGGTGAAATTCCATTATCGGGATAAACGTGAACATTGTCACGAGTGACTTGAAAATACTGTCGAGCTTCCGGTCATGTACAGAACAAAAAAATAGACCCCGATTAAAAGAAATACAGGAATTAGTATGTAAATAGAACAGGCTCACAACATGTTGTATTTATTGATCCTTTGTTTGTGCAGAGAGACCTTATGAAATTATGTGCTGTGATGCAATACAAATATTAGTGTCTTCAAGCATATTTTTATGATTATTGGGATAATATTGTGAATTGCAATTACTTTGACCAAGATCATTTCATGTTGTACCATGCCAATACCATAGTTAGTGAAATACTTGTCAAACTAATAAACTAAACTGAGATCTAGCCGGGTATCCTTTATAAATGCTTCCTATATTTAATCTTATATCACTGGATGGATAGCGGAACATTAGAAACAACAAAACTACTGAGTACTTTGGGATCTGCAACATCCCAAACACATGATCACTTATTATGGAAGTTATATGCAAAAATAGAAAAGAATCCTAATAAAACCCACAAAATAAGGTTAAATCGAACCTTGCTTCCTTGGTCCTTTGTTACCTGCCTCCTGAGCTCCTCATCAGACTTGTTTCCTACCAGGATCCTCTGCACCTCGTCCGGGGCGTACTGCAAAACAACAGCAGGAAAAAAAAGACAGTTGCGGAGAGATAGGCGGCCTGATAATCTTGTAACTCGCGGCAAGAGAGCACCATGTAGGTGTTTATACTTCGTCCACATCACTGGCCCACTTCACTATGTGCTGGAAGGACGACTCGCTCGTGATGTCGTATACAAAGATGATGCCCTAGACAAGAATCCACGAAGAAGGGTTAGAATGAGTGCTAAAGAGACCCATGAAGGCAATGTGTTCAGATGGGGGAGGGGAGGGGGCGGGGCGGGGTCACCTGTGCACGCCTGTAGTACTGCTTGGTGATGGTCTGATAACGTTCCTGACCCGCAGTGTCCCTGCACACAGGACAACACACACACACACACACACATCCGCAGAAGAAGAAGAAGATTACACAGCATGCAGGTCAGCATACTGCTCACGCAATACAAATTAGACATGACTTACCATATCTGTACTCGCACCTTGATTCCATCTACTTCTAGTGTTCTCATTTTAAAATCAACTCCTACGAAGTAAAAAAGGAGAAAAATTACATTTCATATTCACAGAAAAGCAGAGTCAACAGAAGCAACCACCTGCACAAGGTCAAACTGGAATCACTTCAAAACTGTGACAAATTGGTGAAACATACAGCTTTGTGGTATTTTACATGGACAGTTGTGCGTTTGTACTTAATAATTGTTGCTCAGACACTATTATCCCTAATGAATAGTTTCTCAGGCACTGCATACTGTCAGCTTTTAAATCACCAGGTCTCCACAAATGCAACTGAACAAGCTGCTGGGTAACAGGACAAGAGAGCTAAGAAATGTACAGCTGCCAACAAGACTTATGGATACATTAAAGTAAAGATAATATACTGTTCATATACTTAAATCAATTCTCATTTAGTTTTTCTATCCACACTAAAAAAAAGATGTATTTATGTTGTTCACGCTACATACTGTCTGTATTAGTACGGTTGTATTGCAATTTTGAGATTATCTATCCTAAATATACTATACGGAATAATATTTCATTAAAAAAAAGAAGAAGAAAGCTTCCCAATGAACAAGCTAACAACATCTTCAAATTGCCAGAGGTCACATGCGACAGATTAACGCAGCAAAACTGCTGAGTAGAGATATGATAAATTTATCCATTTTCAATATACAGACTAACTCACATTTCTCAGGAAGTCAAACGCAATCAAATATATATTTATATAAAATGGATAGTCTTAATCTGATTACTCTGTATTTGTGTGCATGCCTGCAAACATAACATCATCAGAGTATACAGCTGGAAATGTGTATTTAAAAAAAAAATGTTTAACTTGAAACTGTTGTTAATTTTCCACTCAAATTCTTAATTAATTGATAACATACTCAGTAGTTCTCATTTGTCATGCATTTAATTCACACAGGAGTATGCAGAAATATGCTTTACCATGTGGTTATGTCATATAGACCACTATTAAATTAGCAGAAAACATGATGGTCATGTATATCGTTGTCGAGATATGAGATTTGCTTTATCGGGATAAGAAAATGTTGTCCATATCACCAAGATAATGTAAATTATTGCTTGAAAAATAAACTAAATACAAAATAAAAGTAAAATCAATGTTATGGGCCTTTTTTTTCATGATAGGAAAAGCACAGGTGTTGAATGCATTAACAACGGCCCTGTTCTATATCCAAGTGTCCCAGTGAGCCATAACAGTTTGACTGTAAAGATTAATTTTACTGCCAGTCAATAATCGATTTGTGTCTCTGCTTCAGGTCACATCCAAATGAGTTGTATTTGAATGTTTCTAATGAAATCTGAAAAAGTGCCTTCTGTGCATCTCAGTAAAATGATATCAAAAGTAAAATTGCGTCCCTAGTCACCGTTATATAGGATGAGAGGAGTTGTCTTCAGGTTGTATTCTGTACAGAAATGTGTATTTGATGGTGCGTTTCACCTTTCAAACAGTGCTTCTTGTGGAACAGAAAGCCTTTTTTAAAGCCTTGTTACTGACAAAAGCTTGTATTACAAATATGTGTGTGCCTTACTTGTGTGTGTTTATGTAATATATGCAAAGACATGTGTGTTCAGCTGGCTTCTTGCTCCCACAGCTCTCTGAAACACACCGTGCTCAGGAGTAATGGGTGCATATCTGGAGGGAACCAATAATAACTACCATCCTGAGATCCAGCTCTCCAGCTTGCAGTTCACAAAAAAATGTAGCCTCCCATGGAAGTATGTGTCGACTGTTTTTCTTCGCTAATGTGGAAATAATTTACTCTATTGTGTGTAGCAGCTTCCCACCGAGTCATTAGTTTATCACACAGTCTGAGCACTAATTGCCATTTTTCCTAAATATCATAACAGGATATGATAACACTCTCAAGGCAGAGAAACTGTATTTTCCTGTGAACCTTTCCTTTCCATTGATAGTGACTGTGACAGTTAAAACCCATGCTTTCAGACCTCTCCTGCATCCTTACGTATAAACTTCGGGGCATATCTCTGTAATAAATTATTAATATTTCAGGCGAGCTGTCTAAGCACTGGCAGGTTTTTCAGTCAGTGTTTCAGGGCTGTTATGGCCTGAGGATCTTTGTACTAATCCTACTAGCTGAGTGGGCCTGCTTATACGTTGAACAAAAGGTAAAACGCTCAACTGTTCTGAAAATCATACTGTAAAAATTAAAAAATTAAAATGAATTCACTGATGTGTATCTGGTTCAACCTGCGTCAACAGGCATCAGTGAAAAGTTGTTGGGTGGCTTACCGATGGTGGAAATGTGTGAAGGATCAAAGTAACTTTCCGTGAACCTGCGCAGCATGCACGTCTTCCCGACCCCCGAGTCTCCGAGCATCAGCAACCTGAACAACACGTCGTACTGTTTAGCCATGACCAACAACTACAACTTAGGAGAAAGCATGACCGCTTTAGGCACACTGTTGCTAGTGCTGCTTTCATGGCCCCTCGGAAAACCCGCTCTGCTAGGAAACGTCAGATGCAAGTAAAGTTATAATTGACAATTCGCATCATTTTATGTAAACTGGTTGCTTAAGTGGCTTAAAAAACATATATATAATTATATATAGAATATATATTCTTATTTTTTTCATATTGTTGTTCCATCCGAGTTTATCGGCGTATAGGCTGATTACCATCTGATTTGTGTACATGTATTTAATCCACACAATGTTTTCAATGGCCACTATCTTCTCATTTACAGACTTTACACTGCGCAACAAACACTAAATGATTTCATTTTGAATGTACCTTGTGTTTTCAAAAGCATTTCCAACGTCCCCTGAAGGCAGCACACGACCTGCATCCTTGAAGAGGCTGCCTCTTGCAGTGGGAGTGGAGTGTTAGCTGAGACACATCACACAAGAGTTGATCCTAAAATCAATATGTAAACAAAGCTATATCCCGGTATTAGATAGACTGAAGTCATGAGACTACATCCCCACAATGTAACCCCACCCTCCCCACAACGCGTTGGCTTAACACCAACACTCTTGTTCATGTTTTACATTCTTATACATCGGAAACAATGCTTTAAAATGTACAAAATGTCATTTTCTTTTTATGTTGTTCATTCCAGTGCATAATTTTGCCGTAGAATACTAAATATCTAATCCAAGGCCATTTAATATTTATGTTATCTCACCTTTGCATAACAACAATCACATCTTACAATTTTGTATTAAAACTATCAGAATCAGGCTTTAAAGAAATCCAACATAGAATCCCTCAATGTAAACTTCTGTTGATGTAAAGCCCCAAATTCCCTTGAATATTAATAAGGATTTGACCTCTGTGTCCTAAATAGTATCCCGAGTGCAGGCACCTGTCTCTTATTGTCTAAGTAATATCCGAAACTGAGAAATACAAAGAAACCTGAATCTTCATTCTACCTGACACCACAATGCATTAGAAGTGATTTAGGGAAATTGAATATCCTCAAAAGTGTAAATGATCCCTCTTGATTGCTTTCTATTAGCAGTTTCTTACATTTGATGAAGCACATCTGATTATTTCATGAACTGGGATTGGGATAAGATCACGCAGCCACTTCCCTCCACACACACATAACAAAAGGAGTAACCTAGAAGTCTAATGTACAAAATCTGTCATAGGATGTTATTAAAAACATGTTGAGTCACAAAAGCATCCCAAAAGGATAAAATAGTTTTATTTATAGTATCATAATAAAGGTATGCCTTAACTTGCAAGACAACCGTTGGCAGTATGTACAACATACCTGTAATTTCCACAGAATGGAACAAACAAATATTGATTAGGTACACACAAATTTAACTCTGCAAAAGGAAAGAAAAGAAAGAAAGATAAAGGTTCCCGGCACAGGCAAATATTTCTAGGGAAGGCTTTTCTTTGCAGAACTGACACCATTAAAGAGTATACAGTGTTATATACTACACACTGAAATGGACTTTCATTAACAAAAATAAAGGTTCACCTGCATTGTGTAACATTCAGTATCCAATAGGGGATTTTTTTTTGTTATACCCATTTTATCTGATAATAAAAATAGAGGAAAATAAATAGTTGTACCTGTAGAAAATTCACTAAAACAGCAGGTCAACATGTTCATCCTCCTGTGCTCTCTGGAAAATCTCAAGCCAAATATTGGGGAGATCAGACATGAGGGTAAGAAATTAATTTCGGTGCATCAATATAAATAGAGGGATTCTTTGATTACATAGACATTTTCAAAGACAACAAACTTCAGCCACTTACACTGAATAAGGAGGGTTGCATTTTGCATTGCAGACATTTTTTTTTTCAAAAGCAACTTCACATTTTTTTCTGGAAAAGTATGAATATGAAAAAGGTAAACTAACCCTAATTAACATTTTGTCAAAAGGTCAAAAAGTCTCACAAATCCAACAGATTGCAGAGGTTGTCCAAAACAACCAAAGGAGAAAAAGAAAAAAGAAACATATTTTTGTGTAGCTTTACTAAAGTGTCATACCTTGTCATCTCCACATTTGATTATAAAAGGTTATCATGAGGATAGAAAAGAAAGTCCTTCAAAACTGCCGAGCTGCCTCACTTTGGGGGTCTTAAAAGTTGTTGCTGGGCCATGAACGGGATGTTTGCCAGGAGGAAAAAAAGAAGGTAGAAGCGTTTTATACATAATAGCATCTCTCACACAGCCTCCACCTAGTCACGTGGACTGGCGTTAGAAGGCAGGACTTAGTGCAGACCGGTGAGAGGATTCGGGGGCTGGTGGGCAAAAATAGTCTGTTTGGAGAACTGGAGGTCGACCCGAGTCTAGCTGGGCTCCACGCGCAGCTTCTTTCTGTTGGGCGGCTCGTCCGGCTCCGATTCGGAGCTGGAGTCGGACCCGCCGTCGAAGGCGGACACCGCGCTGCCTTTGCGGTTCGTGTACAAGCTGCTGTCGGAAGAGTAGTTTGTCTGGAGCTGAGTGTTGCCCTTTGCCTTCTCCAGTGCACGCACTGCAATTCACAGAAGCAAAAAGACTGCAGTGGAAAAGGATCAAATATTGCTCATTGGAACCGAAAGACGACAACAATGTTGTAAAAGGACAACAACAAGAGACAACGTGCGGTCCCCTCCACTCACCCTGCTGCTCCAACAGTGCATTTTGCTTCTTTAAGTCATCAATGTCTTGCTGGTGGGTATGGTTTTTTCGCCTCATGTACTGGATGTACTCAGTGGCTTTGTCTAGAATCTGTGCTCGGGAGGCCTGTTTGACAGAACTCTGTCAGCAAAAATGTCAGAAAGCCATGGGGAGAAGCTGCAGTGTCTGTTCGTTCAGGCAGAACAAAACATAAATTGTGCAAATACAGCTATGTAAAGATCACTATATATACAGTATATATGTGTGTATGTATATACGTATATACACACATATAAAATATACATATATATGTGTATATATATATATATATATATATACACACATATATACACATATGTATATGTATATATATATATATATATATATATATATATAATGTATGTATGCAATTTATTTTTAATCTGGATTATCAAATAAAGGTTAAAAACAGGACTGTTCCAAGGGGTTGGCAACCTTTGGCATATGTGCTAACATCGACACACTGCAGAATTATAGCACTATTCACTTATTTCCCGCACACCTGCATACTGAATTATGACAATTCCTGCTGCACTTGGATTTAATTTGAATGATTTACTGTCTGATAAAATGGACTGTAGATACAGTCCATTGGGCTATGATGCTAAACGGTTATAGAGCCGTGGCCTTCCAATCCGTAAAAGTACACTGAGGACATTGAATTGGACAATCTAAATTGCATAATGGAGGTATCACTTCTTCGGCCACGTTCGACACATGGACGTCTTTGCTTGGCCAGCCACCACTTAAAAAGAGCCCATGATTCTTCTCATTATTATACTTCAGACCTCAAAGAGAGCTGTCCAAGCAGGACACAATAGAATAGCATTGGCTTTAATGGGTACAAAGTGGAATAAGGTCCGATAAGGTGGTTGAATATTATGGACTTATAAAACGAGCTGAACACTGTGGTTTGCATAGCAGTGAAAACGGTCAGAAAGTACGGCAGTGCAAGAAGAGAAAAGCTGTGTTTTCACTTGCTGGTCATCTGTACCAGAGAAAAGCATTGGTCCCTTGAGCTTTGTACTGCTGGCGCCGACAGTCCTCGGGTCAACAGTTCTCATGCATTACAAAGGGGCTTTGCATGTGCACCACTAAATACAACCCCTCTGCAACAAATTGCAGAAAGGAAAATAAGATTCGATGTTTTATATGTTTTTTTTAAAGAATTCACGGATGTTTATCCGGTTCAACCTGTGTCTGTAACTCAGGGCTACAGGATGAGTTTTGAAACGGGCGCCAGTGAAAACTTGTTGGGTGGCTTACTGATGGTGGAAATATCAAAGTATATTATTCATACTGACTGTTTGGCATCTGTTTGTTTTTCTGCATCTAAAGGTTAGCTAGCATTAAGGTAGGCGAATAGATGGTCACACTGGCGAGGAAATCTAAAGGCGTCTCTTAATCTAGACAAGGTTGCTGCAACCGAGATAGACGGCTGACATAAGTTTTACCTTCAAAACGATAAAACATCTTTGCTGTTATGGAATGTAGAAAATGCATAGAAATTCCTCTCACCTTCTCCCCTTGTAATGCAGGCACAGAATCTCGTAAACCGTGAAAGCTGTCTTTAATGTGGTCCCTGCGTTTGCGCTCCAGCGCATTGTGATGGGCTCGCTTGTCTGCCTGCAAAGGGACAGGCAGAGTTTACACTTAAAATGGCATGTGCTATACGCGGAACCGGGGAAGGTACAAGAAAGTTTGTGATTTATAACACATGAGAAGACGAAAGCGAGGAATTGGAAGCTGTAATATGCAAATGCTGCAGCTTTAAATTGCAAATAAGTTGGATAAGGAGTGATCTTATCTTTCACAGGGTCCTTGTTTGTACACGTATACATCTGTTTACAGAATCTCAAGTGCTGTGTGCTTTCAGTTGGTTAGAGGGTTGGACCAGCATGTCCTGACAGTTTTAGCACTTTGAAAGACAACTCAACTCCAATGTCTAACTTCTCTCTTCTGTTTTAAAAGGACTAAATCTAATCTTAGACTCAATATTTCCAGAAGCTCCATCAATGCGTGCTTAACTGGTGCAGGAATTAACTCAACTGATGATGGCTTGATTGGCAACAGACCTATACGGGGTATAGATTTGTGTAATGCGTGTCAAACGCTAAAGGCGCATAAGGCGGTGTGGGAAGATTTCACACCCAAAGCATCATATGGCTGAATGAGGCAAATAAACCAGAATGCATTGCTTGATCTTCTCATAGTTATCATACAATTTGCCAGGTCAAAGAACGTACACATTTTATTATAATTTTTTTTTTTTTAAATAGCACAAATACAGTACATTTATTAATTCCTATACACATTTTTTTATTAAGATATATGTCAATAATAAGAGTGGTCAATCACAACATATATAACATGAAAATATGAATATTTCCATATAACGATTGAACCTATCATGTACGATTAGAACTGTTAAACAATGGGGGCTTAGCAGGCCTAACAGTATATGTATACTGTATTAAGAGGATCTGAAGCTGGAGATCCCAGCTTAATCAAACGGGGGGAGGGGAATCCAGGGCTCTGAGAAATATGTGACCTGATCGATGATCAGACACGATTACATATGCATACTCAGTTAAAACACAGCAGCACACGAACGTGGAATTAAATGCTGCCGGTTCGTAAACCATTGGGAATTTAAATGAGCATGTCCAGTGTGCTCAATCTTGCATTCGTGTTTCAGATGCAGTGTAAAGCCCTGCAGCAGCACTGAGTTTCTTGTTGGAGGGGAACATATTGTACAAGGTCCAGAGAGCTGAGGGGGGATGAGAGCTGAACTTGGCGTTTCCCTGATCGACAAAACGAGAACACATCAATCAACACATCCGTCTTGTCCCGTTTGCACAGCCGCCGATTCGGTTTCGTTGCGCGTGTGTTCACGCAATTACGGCCACATCGCGTTCAGCCGAAAAGATGGACGGTTAAATACTCTCGCTGAAGACTTGGAACAAAGTTGGTCCTTCCGCTATCTACCATAAATCCTGACATATCCAAAAGGGAAGATATTAAAACATATAAAAGGTCACCTTTTCACACTACAACTGAAATCCAATGGGATGTGCAGCAAATCTAATATGAAAACGTTTTTTATCAAAAAAATTATAATTTAAAAAAAGGGAATTGCCTTCCAAAAAGTATTTAGATTTAAAAAAGGTATGAAAAGGAAGCCATATTTAAAATCCATACCACACACGGTCTCGTATTTGAAAGTAGTAATATAATACTGAGCGAGCCTGTCTGGCTGCTCCCAGCACCTGTACCGTAATTACACAAATAGCGGCGCCGATGGTTGGTTTAACTGTTGTTGCGCAAACGACGGCTCACTTGACCCCACTTGACATCAGTAAAACGGGGCAACCTATTCGCCACACCGGTTGTGCTCGGCATTCACGAACAAGCCAGCCGGTGAGAACTACGGAAACATTTTCTTTTCAAATAGCTCACTCTCGAGTCGTCTCAAAATCCAGTTTGAGCCAAGAACCCGGCTAGCTCGCGAGCTAACTCAATCAGATAGCTGAGGTTGGTAGGAATGTTAAAGTTGCTGTTTGGCTAACAATTTGGCTAGCTACTTCTAGAGGAAACTAAACCACATACATCGCTGTCGACGTCGATGTCATCGTTTTCGCTCATTCTTCGGTAAACAGGTACCAGAAAAGAAAACAAGCAGCTGTCAAAACAAAGTGCAGCGACAACTGAAGGCAAATAATAAAATCTATCACGGAGCTGTGCTACAGCAGAGACATGACGATCAACGGTTTCTCTCCACGTGATTCGCCTACACATGGACGGGGAAAACATAAACAGCGCAGGCGCAGCAAAACAAGACCCTGTGGGTAATGGAGTGATTCGCCCACACGCACTCCGGTTGTCATCGGCGATTGCTTCCGGAACGTGAACTGCATTTCCCACAATCCCACCGGTGTGTACGCGCCCACCAATATATACCGTTATACCCTACAAGTTGCAAACACGGCAGTCTCAGGACTTTTTAGTCGCAAACGGAACGTCATGTTCTTTGCTGTACGGTTATAAATAAATACATATATTAGACACAGCATTTCTTCAAATGGTCATGAATAAATAAGTAAACATAAACATATCCTCTCTCAATATAGCCGAACTGTCATGAACACACGAGGCTGCGGTAATAAGGACATGCATGCATTGTGCTCAAGTCTGCCGTTTCAGTGGTAATTGTCAGCAGTGTATGCTACAATAACTAGGATCTCCTCCCAACATATGATTATGAGGCCAGATGGTGGCTCACTATTGCTGCCCTCCCCCACTCACCATTCATGACTGCACACTTGCCTCCATAGGACCTTTAAATAGCTTCTGCAGCAAGCCATCACTGCTTGTACACCTACTGCAGCACTATAGAAGTGCTTTATTATCAGGAATGTGTTTTATTTGAGTAAGACAAAGCTAAACACAGGTGGTGTGATATCCTTCAAAACAACTTAATCAACACCTTAGCATTTACAATTTCATTTCATATTTAGACAGAGAGTGTCATCATGTCACTTTTAGATGGTGATATTCATTAAATGGCAATATCAATTAATATTTGTATTACTTGTGCTTTGATTTTTCAATGACCGTTGTCCCCATTATTTATACTTATCTTTCTTCCAGTTACAAACCAGCTCAGCTTTTTATCAAATGTAAATCTCTTTATAAATACATATAATTATACGTTTCTTTTGATTATCCTCAGTGCCTTCCAAAATCTTAAACAACACCACTGTATACTCATTTTCTGATTAATTCATTCGGCAAGATCAATGACAAGTTGCATCATGTTTATCCAATGCATGTGGGAGACACACATCACATTACTTTTTTCTACATTCTTCTACATTGAATACATGTGAGGTGCATTTATGTTTCAGCCCCTTTAACTTTGACCTAATCTCTACCATGCTTCAGATATCAAGGCAACAGCATTTGAGCCATGTACATCATATTAGCATCAGCATCAGTTGTAAATAAAAGGTCTTGTTGGACAAAGCACCAAGTCTCACAATAACAATGGGGCCCCTTTTGAAAAGACTGATAGCCCAGCCAGCCAAACTAAATCCTCTGCCTGGTTGCGTAATATTAATTGAGAGTGTTTACACATGCAAGTGAGGCCAAATGAATAAAGTTCCTCTTTCGAGGTACAAATGCATTCAACATTTTGGTGCCCACCGATGCCAAACTTTCCCACGGTGGCCTGAAAATGAGGAACTAAAGGGGAACAACTCAGTATGGATGGGAAATGACTTTCGGCAACGGGCTGGACAGTAGGATTCACTGGAATTCTGTGCTGGGCGAGGAGGTGAGCGTGGTGTGCATGGTTTGTTACTTGATTGCCATGTTTACTCCTACCATGTTGCCATGAGACCCTGTGACGGAGAGGGGGGGGGGGGGAAGGTTCAAAAGGAGTTAGGCGCAAGAATGTGGGGAGAGATGGAAACAAGAGTGTGAGCGAGCACAGCAAAGTTGCAGAAGCTGGCCTGTGATTAAGGTAAGAAAGTGCTTTTATTTCTTAGCGTATCCTTCCTCATCTTTTCTTTTTAAAGAGGGCGACTGCCACTGTTTTATTCTTATATTATCGCCAGTAATTGTCATAAAAAATGTATGGCTTTAACACCAAAGCTGTATACGAATATTGCACAACACTTACTGGAGGATTACATAACGGCAGTTTTTTTTGTAACGGCTTTATTGAGTTTTGCAGTGTGTCAACTGCTCTTCTCTCACTTTTTTACAATGGTTGAGGTCGGACTGTGACATTGTCTGAAAACTGCTGGCATCGTGTCCGGCTCGGTTTCACATCAATGAGATTCTGCATTCTTGTTAGTATAGTGCTCATCAATCAACACTCATACTGATAAGATGTGTTTTGCTGGAATTTTTCTGTCTGATATTCGAACAGCCCACCTGTAGAGCACTGAAACAAACTGCAATCCAATCGTTTGGAGTAAAACGTGGATGAATTAGATATAAAGCAGGTTATTCAGTAACATATCATGAGTTGCATGGCAGTTCAACCGCTGCAGCTCATTGATTTTGCCCACAGTAAAATCAATGATTAAAATAATTTTATGGATTATTAAAATCCATCAGCACAGACATGCACTTAAGAAAAAACACTTACGTTTTCTATGGTTATGTTGTCACTCTTAGGCAAGATCAACAACACAAATTAAACACCTATGTTAATTTATTAAAATGAACTGTAGCACTATAGTTTATTTGGAGTAAATCCCACTCATATTGTCACATTGGTAGCACCAAATCCGCCACTGAAAGTAGTCCTTAACCAATGCACTATTTATTATTGTATTGTAGTATTTTATGTATTATTGATGTAACATCTGCCAATAACTACATTGCCCAGGTGTAGAGTATTTAGCCTTTATGAAACAAATTTGACATGTTTTAGAAACAAATTGGCTTGGGGCTAAGTACAACAAAATTATTAAGAGATGGACTGAGGCGTTGATGGATTTGATCTTCTCATGGAATTAGTTCATATAAGACAAATGTGGAATATTTAGCGCTATGTATCAATATCTACAGTATCTACATTAACAGTGATGCTATATTTTCTCAATATTAAAAGACAATAGTTGCTTGCAGCAACTGCTGTTTGTACTTCTATATTTTCTATAGGGCACACTAATGATAATTGTAGAGAATGACCAAAAAGCTCCTCATTTGGACATTTGCAAGCTGCAAAATGTGAACGAGTAGGTTTGTGGGTGAGTTATATGAAAATGATGAGATGCATTGCATAAAAAACCCTAAAAGTAAAATAAGCTTCTTAACCAAATAATAAAACAAAAAGTAAGCGCCTGCATTTATATATGTGTATAAAAGTAAGGACAATAACCTCATACTGCCATTGCTATGCTGTTAATGTCTTTGTATCATACTTGCTTTGTGGGACAGGTGAAAACCGTAAACACACAGCGTTGGGAAGAGCAAAGATGAACGTGACAGAAGTCTACGTGGGAATAGCTAACATCAATACCCAGGGAAATCTGTCTGGTAATGGCAGCATGGGGGTCTTGAGCATCCCCTCCTCCCTAAACAAAGTCATCAATATATTCACTGTCGTCATCCTCTTCATCACCATGATTTCCCTTGGCTGTACCATGGAGATCTCCAAAATCAAGACCCATCTCTTCAAGCCTAAAGGAGTAGCAATTGCCCTGCTGGCCCAGTTCGGCATCATGCCCCTGACCGCTTTCTCTCTAGCCAAGTTGCTCCAGATGGATCCTGTCAAGGCGGTCACTGTGCTCATCTGTGGCTGCTGTCCGGGGGGAAGCTTATCAAACATTTTCTCCCTGGCCATTAAGGGTGATATGAATCTGAGGTAAACCCTTGTTGATGTGTCGATTCATGACAGAATTGTTCCTGCGTCTCCCACTTGAGACATTCTACTAATGTTTCTTCTCTTTCCACCCTCCCAGCATCGTAATGACCACTTGCTCCTGTATCGCGGCACTGGTTCTGATGCCTTTGCTGCTCTACATCTACTCCCAAGGCTTCCACGGTCTGGAAAATGCTGTACCATACGTCGGCATCATCTCTGCTCTCGCATCCACCTTGGTGCCCTGTGCCGTTGGCATTGCCATTAATCACTACAAACCAAACTACTCATCGCTGGTCAAAAAAGTGAGACTCCTGAAATGGGCCTCACACAAACGTAATCCGTTATAGGCAGCAGGCCTTTTAACTTGTGATCGGAGGAAAAACCAGCATGCACAACACCAGGACCTCGAAGGAGCTGAATATCATTCAGCTATTATTAATTTTACTGTTTTCATCTGTCAACACATGGCGTGGGTGTTATTTGTCGGCCAAATAATCCTTTAATGATAATGAAGAGCAGACCGTGTTCATGATATTTGGCCAAATGGGAAAAGAGACATTTCATGCTTTGATGCTGAGATGCAAGTCCCTTTAGAGGAGATACATTGTTTTTATTCCTCGACAGGCTGGCCTCAGCATCCTGATAATCTCCGGCATCATAGTATTCAGCCTGTCTGGCGTCGTCGTCAAAGACATTCTTTGGATGGTCCTCACACCAGATGTTCTGGCTGTGGCTGCACTGATGCCGCTGATTGGCTTCATGCTGGGTTATATCATGTCTGTCATATGCAGACTCAGCCCACAGTAAGTGTTCACACGCTAGATTTACCTTTCTTTGAGTTGCTTTCTTGATTTTGTTAAATTTAAGGATTTTTTTGGCAATCATAAGCTGAAAATATCAAGTATTTAATGAGAACAAAAATGCATTATTAGAAAGAAATCAAGATTTTGTGAAACAGAATGTTTTCTTGTTTATTCTTGTTAATTTAAGCCTTGTGTGACCCATCAGTTTAATCATGGGACCTCCGAGAGGACTGACCCCCAGGTTGGGTACCAGTAGTGTTTACTTGAAAATGTCCATTTCATGCTACATTATAATTTTATTTCATTACAGGGGGAAATATTGTGCTTTTTAGACAGCTCGTAGTTACTATGAGTTTATGACACATGATGCAGTTATAGATTAAACTACTGTTTATGAAATATTTTTTCAAAAAGAATACCTGTTATTTTATCTGACACCTTCCCCAGCTGTCCCATATTTTTGTTTCTAGTTGCCATAAAACTGGTGCATTTTTGTATGAAATAATACATTATTGACTCCTCTTTTTAGATGCAGCAGGACAGTCTCCATGGAAACAGGATGTCAAAACATCCAGCTGTGCATTACCATCCTAAAAGTGGCCTTTTCCCCTGAAGTCATCGGCCCCATGTTTCTCTTCCCTCTGATATACTACACATTCCAGTGTACGGAGGCCCTGATCTTGACCCTGAGCTTTAGATGTTACCAAGCATTCAAGCCACCAGCTGAGGGTAAATGGCACCGCTGGCTGTGTGTTTTTGTAGAGTGAGGCTGGGAGGAGGGGTCAGACGAGCACATGCACTCTCTCCACACAATTGTAGCCAGAGACCAAAGAAAGCAGAAGTCTTAACATCTCCCTTCTCTTACACAGACGGCGTGGACATTCAACAAGAGGAGGTGAAACAGCCGTGACTGCTGCACAGATGAAAATCCAGTGTTGGAGAGGGAAACCAAGAGGAGCTGCATTCTGCCTACTGAGGAGCCCTCGCTGCCTCCATATCGTCTGCATATGCTTCACTTCGCCCTGTAACACTAAGACTGTTAAAGCAAACTAATACCTTTATTATTGTTTTCTTAATCAATTCCATGCAATGTTACTGTTACTATGGGTAGTGCCTGCTAGCCAATAATTATGAATATTTCCATTTTGTATTTATATTTTTGTATTTTGAACATCTGGTGTTATACTGAAATCTGCTAATTGTATGACACATTGAGAATTAATGAGTTTATAAAATTAATGGACGTGCGCTCTTTTTTTTTGACTGGATGCTCAATCAGACCAAAGAGGTCAATCCCAGATCTTCCAAAGATGTGAAAAGCAGTCGAATGAAAAAGAAGGAAATAGACAATTTGAACACCTTAAATAATATTAATAAAAATGGCGTATGTAATATACAGACTAAACTTAACTAAAAACTTTTTACATATATTAAAAAAACATCTTCACAAAAACACAAATCCCTTCCTCAGTCTAAAAGCAAACAAATGGAGGGTGAAACAAAGTGAACAAAGACATTACACTAATCTGTACACTTACTCATTTTTGTGTTGGAGCCTCCCAGCCATATTTACAGTGTCACATATATAACGTGCCTGCAGTAGAACCAAAACTGAAGCGCCGAAGTGAAAAGACATACTTTTTTTTTTTTTTTTTCGTTCACAAGAGTTGTAGAAGCATCAAAAGAAGCCATGGCTGATCAACAGCAGTTTGGTCACAAGTAAATTAAATAAACATCTTAGTTCCCCGTTTACACATAAAACATTACAATTATGTTACAATGTACAAGCAGCCTGAATAAATTAAGAGAATAATATTTTCTAGTGTACAAGTGATGTGTCTGACAAAGCCATACTTAATATCACCAAGCGGTGGAGGCTTTTAACCGACATTCATTTTAAAACTCCCTATTTTACATATGTGCATAGAAGTGGAAAGCTAAGGCCATTGAGGACAAGGGTATAAAGAGAATACATCTGAACACTTACCAAGAGTGAAATGTATCAAATGCAGGCCTGAATCAACTATCTCTTAAGATGTTTGCCCTCAGTCCAATGAAAAACACAGCAAAGGGAATCTTGGTTGGAAAGCAGCCTCAAACTGTACAGTGGCATCTGGAATGACGTGAACTATGATTAACAACAGCTTAACTAATTATTTAGAATCACAAAAGTCTTCCGAGGACAATACTGTAAATGTGCATGACTTGGACAACAATCTAGACTAACTGGACTTCATGCATCTCGGCCAATGTGTCTCAAATGGTGCGATATGTGGTAAAAGAAAAGTAACAGTGACCAAGACACTTAAGAGATCATTAGCTCTCAAAATGAGTTTGCAGCTTTGCCCATTCAACCCAAATACGTCAGTCATTTAGCTCCCCTCAACAGCCTTTAAGACACATTCCTGCAGGAAGTGCCTGTTCTTTCTGTTTTGTTTTACATTTTCAAACTGAGCTTCAGACATTGGACATACATTGTGTAGGAATTCCAATGAAAAAATGTAAGCATGTATGTACATGTGAATCCCTTCTCTGTTCTCCTTTGGGATGGACCGAGGAACCATTTTGAGTAACCCACAGCTTCACTCAGAGCCTCATCTGTGTTGACAGCTGTGTTGACAAACTCTCGAGAGGCATCCCGCTCACCAATATAGGTCAGTAGCAACGCTGGTTGTCTCGGGGAGTCCAAAGGCTGCTGCATTTTTCAGGCCTCCTTCAGCAATGGCATATCTGAAGAGAACAGAACCATTTTCATCAGTACACTGTGTGGATCTTTAAATAATTAAAAAGTGTGTTGGAAGAGGGCTTTACCATCAGCGTAGTCCATCTCAGAGTCCAGAGACAGGCTGTGTTGGTCGCTGCCTGCAGTCGGCCTTCTTTGTGAGGATGAAGGAGCGGCAGCACCTGCATGCTCTAGGACCCAGGTAGAGGAGGACGGTGAGGAGGAGGAAGAGGACGATGGCACAGGGTGCACAACAGCCATCTCCGACTGCTGCCGTTTGAGGGACGAAGGCCTAGAGGGGCCAGCCTCTGGCGGTGTTGCATGCTGACCCTCAGACAGCACTATCTGGACCCGAGACTCAGAGCTGAGAGGGGAGCTTGAGGCCCCACTAGCATTCACAGCCTCCTCATACGAGGGCAGAGACACCGGGACTCCTTCCACCATGATTGACACGGGCTGGCCGGTCACACCCTGATCACGTCTAGGTGTGGAGAACGAGAAGAAAGTAAAAAACTGGTCAACTGGTTACTTGTACGTCTACTCTCCTGAATGTTAAGTGCCTTCCACGTTTCGAGGGCAGACTCACCGATGGAGGGACTTGAGTTTGGGCTGTAAAAGTACAAACAGCACCACCAGGAGCAGTATTAGGGCCACTGAGCTGGCTGTAGATGCCACTATGGACAATGCGGGCATCCCTAATGGTAAAGTTGGATTGTGGTCTGTGCGACACATAATAATTGATAGTTATCAATGCAGAACGTACTGTAATTATCCAATTGTTCAAATGTGCAACCTACTGTTTACCTTGCTCCATGAGGCAGCTGAGCTTCATTTGGCTGTCCCACTCTCCATACTGACAGGTAAGGTATTTGTAGTCTCCCTTCAGAACATAGCCTTCATCACAGAAGTATTCAATCACAGTGCCATGAGAAAGTCTTTGGCATGGGGCAGGGTGGCAGGCGAAGCCCCCATTCTCTGGCTGAAATGGAGGCTGGCATACTATCCACGGAAAGACAGGAAAACAATAGATACATGAACTCCAATGCTGTACACATCTAAGTATACAAGAACAACATGCAGCGTTGCCCACGTTTCTCTTCCTGTTCATTCTTCTGTTCAACCTCTAAATACTCCCTACTAGCTCAAAATATGAAAAAAAACTAGAGGTTTGTCTTTACCGTCACTGCGTATACAGCGAGGAGGTTCAGAGGACCAGTGTCCCAGTGTGGAGCAGGTGAGGATGCTGGGTCCATCTGGCAGGTAACCAGGGTCACAGAGGTACTCCAGTACTGTTCCCACAGGGAACGAGCTCCTGTTAGTATCTGTCAGATTAGTTGAGCCATGCTGCACGGTAGAGGGTCTTATGCATCCTTAAAAAAAAAAAAGAGCCAAAAATACAGTTAATAGCCGGGATTTTTTTTAATAACAAATACAGGAAATAGGAAAACATAACATTAAAGCGGTCTATGTCACAGATAAACTGTTGACGTGATTATCTGTTCAAAACACAATGTTTATCTAATAGTTCAAATGTGTCAATTGATCTACCGTTACCTTGCTCCATTAGATTAACCCATTTCCCATACTGACAAGTACGGAATTTATAGTTTGCCTTCAAATTATAATCTTCATCACAGAAATATTGAATCACAGTGCCATGAGACAGCCTTCCACATAGGGAGGGGTGGCAGCTGTAGCTGCCGTTCTCTGGCTGATATGGAGTCTGTCATACTGTCCATTGAAAGAAAGGGGACTAAAAAATACATAGATTCTGTTGTATAGTGTGTCACTGTATCTCATCTTGGTGTATTTGTTTGTAATAAAAACCTTCTTTGTCTCTATCCAAGGACATTCGGAGTATGCTACAATCTGGGCAGCATGTTGGTGTTGTATGTCCGTTCCTGTTATTGCAGTTGCTTGATTTTAGACACTAATGTGTCTCCGACCTCTTGTGGAGTTGGTTTGTATGATTAGAGCCCCATTATGTCTCTGACGGCATTTATAGGAAGACTTTAACTTGTTTTTAAATAAATCCACGTCAATATTATTAATGTAAACCAACTGTAGGTGTTACAAACACAGAAACTCAGAAATGTAGTACTATGAGGAGGCTCGTCTTTACCGTCACTGCGTATACAGCGAGGAGGTTCAGAGGTCCAGCGCCCCAGTGTGGAGCAGGTGAGGATGCTGGGTCCATCTGGCAGGTAACCAGGGTCACAGCTGTACTGCAGCAATGTGCCCACAGGGAACAAGCTCCTATTGGTGTCCGTCAGATTAGTTAAGCCATGCTGCACTGTAGACGGTCTTATACAACCTTCAAAAAATAAACAGACAAAAGTACAGCGAATTTTATGAAAAGATTATTTGTTTTGAAGAAGGATTAAATGAGGACAGTACAAACATCTGAGACTATTGATAGTATTGAAATCTCTATGTGGATTAATTTATCCACACAATCCAAATTTTGGGGGCATTACTTTGCTAACCGGTGAGTGTTTAAGATACGTGTGTTGACCTCTTCCTACATCGGAGTTTGAGGACTGACCAACCTTGGCTAACGCAACTGATCTGCATGGGGCCGTCCCACTGTCCATCCTGACAGGTCAGGTAGTTGTAGTCGCCACTGAGAATGAAGCGCTCATCGCAGAAGAACTCAATCACAGTGCCATGGGAAAACATCCGGCAGGGGGATGGGTGGCAAGTGTAGCCACCATTTTCGGGTTTGGAGAGGGGCAAGCAGGCTGATGGGAAAAAGATTCAACACATAAAAGTACCAGCACAATTTTTAAAGTGTGTTAAGTTTTTTTTAAGTTTATATGGAGGCCAAATTAGCTAAAAATCCACATAGAGACTAAAGCAATGCAAAAAGAAAGTAAAGACGTTTTTATTTATGAAAGAAGGATTTTAAATTAGTGTAGCTGCTCACAACAGTCACACCTCATTACTTGACAGATCAGAAAAGACCGTGGTGGACAAAATATCTTACCACCACTGCGTATGCAATGAGGAGGTTCAGAGGTCCAGCGCCCCAGTGTGGAGCAGGTGAGGATGCTGGGTCCGTCTGGCAGGTATCCAGGGTCACAGCTGTACTGCAGCACTGTGCCCGCAGGGAACGAGCCCCTGTTGGATTCTGTGAGGTTTACCCAGCTGTTCTGGACCATATACGGCCTCACACATCCTTGGAAGAGAACACACAAAATAAATTCTGTGAAACTACTTAGGTTTTCAGACAAATGAATACAACACATATTTTGAGACTGGTTTGATATATGTGCTATCCAAACACAGATTGGTCCATGGTAACCATCTGTACTAGAAAGTCTTTGCAGTGGCATCACATGCGCTGAGAAAATGACACGGCAGTCCTCCGTGAAAGGTGAAAGAGTTAAGGCCAATGGGTCACCACAATCAGCAGGATTAATCTCCTCGAGATCATGAATAACCATTAAAATGTTTACAGATTTGTTTGATGTGGATTGGCGGTATCATGATGGAAATCCAATTTGCTTTTAACTACAAAGCTTTACAAGTATTTTATTATGTAGTCACATTAAATATTAGTAATAATTCGTATAGTAAACCATAACAAAAAAAGAACGTATAAATGACAATGAGATCATATGAGCTAATTATGGGGCTGTTTATTAGTGCTGCACTCTTAATGATGATAAATCTGATGGAATAATCTGCCATATCTGGGTCAGGTTGCCTTGACGAATGTCAAGGCAACCTGACCCAGGTCTGTATCCTGACAAAGGTGATGTGAACATATTTCTTCAGCAGAGAAATTAAAGTTGAATAGAATACAGATATAAAACATGTTGCCTCTTACCTGATCCTTGCCCAGTGGGGACTGCAGTCAGTATCAGCAGCAAGAAAAAGAACCGCTGAGTGGCTGAGGTGTGGGCCCAAAAGGCTTTCGATATTGGCTCTATCATTCCATTGCACATCTTCCCCTGCAGAGTCAACTCAACCTGGTATGATCATACAACAATTAGAAAATTAATTAATAAAAGGTCTATATGCATCATGATGAAAAAAAGGCAACCCCAATAGCCTTGTGATCATATGCGGTCACCTGCTTGATGCAGGTACCCTGCAGAGCTTGGGCAGCTGCCAATGAAATGGGTGTGATTGTGGAACAGTTGCACAATGACTACTGAGAAGAAGAAAAAACACTAGCAATAATAGTATAATCATTTAGCAAGCTAGCGTGTATTACAAGCCAATGTCAATGCATCTCTTTAACACCGTTGATCATGTTAGCGAAGCAACGACTTTAGCTAATTATATCTCCCACATATCGAATACAACTCTGGTTCCATCTAATCGAGTGATTACACACCCATTTTCTGTGCAACACATTAGCTATGATAGCGTTACAGAGCAAAACAAAAATATCTCCCAGTTACACACTCGGTGTAAGTCGTAGTGTTGATGGTACATATTCATATCCAACAGAGCACATCTTAGCTGGCTTTAAGTGTTCGGTTAGCTCATCAATATTAGCTTTCTTGGTTTGCTAACGCTAGCTAAACATGAAAAATGCTGGCCGGGATAGCGTCACCCACCTCAAAGACACTGCCTCGAATCCTCCACCCTCGCGTCCTCACACTGTAGACATGTATCAACAATATCTCAGCTACACCGACGACATTTAAAGTCACTGTCGAAACGGCGATACTATGATTTAACGAGCCGAGGGGCACTGCTCCGGCTAACCGCTAGCTAGCTCTCTGTAGGCTAGCTTGTTACCCGCTACGCTAGCTAGCTGCATCGATCGAGGCATCAGCTGAGCAGCCTCGATGTCGTCCAGTGGCCATAGTAACAAATGCACATTTCCATAGTGACAACATCCGGGAGTGTTTGTGTCCATAGTTACCAAAAGTAGGCGGACAAACTTTGGACGTTTTCTGTTGACGGGTGTTTTACTGAGCCAACATTTTTTAATAACAGTGAATACCGTTTTGTTTGTTTAAAATATATATTTAAAAAATACAGTCCCACGATGGAAATTATCAGAGGTAGTTTAGATGACATTTCACGCCCTGCATCGAGCGAACACGCGGGGAGCCGTGTGTCGAGCGTGGCATTGCCACACAGTGACAGGACTAGTCCTACAACTCCATTTTCACTTGTTGTGTTGACCAACGATGCTGCTGATATTCAGGTAATTAAGTCAAGACGATGCATCCACATTATAACACGATTTTCGACTTTCAAAATGTGATAATTTCCATAACTTTAGAAAACAATTCCTCATAGAGCCAGAGCAGCTCTGAAGGAGCTACAATCAACTCAGCGGCCAGAGGTCCTGACACAAGTAAGTGTTCTATTGGAGTAGCTGTTTAGGCTTGAGTTTTTATGAAGTTACCTGACACAATTGTGCATCGTTTAGGCCAGTGTCCCATTGAAGTTACTGATGAAGAGAATGACGATTCCAAGCTACAGGGAGCTATTGAGGACATGAGAAGACTTGATGAAATACTGTCTGCAAAGATCTGCATAGAAAAGGAAGTTAGGCGTCAAAGGAAAGACCTTCAAGCAAAACTCTGGCATGAGTTCCTGGTAGACAAAGTCGTTGCATTCACCCCACTTACATTACCAGTTCACCATACCCGTTCTGTTATGACTGCAAAGGTAGTCACTCTTATCACCTATGGTGTGATGTTATATTGTCTATTTGTCTGTAGCAGAATACACCTGGAGGTCACTCTGAATGTGCCCAAGAAGCAATGAACACAAGGTTGTTTTTGGCTCTGGAGGCCCCCACTGGTAAGCCTCGGCAATAAAATACAGAACAGTGCTGAAAAGTTTAGCCGTCGTGCAGTTTCTGCAAGACACCTTAAATATGTTCTTTTGGTTTGTTTTTATCTTAAAGGGACAGAAGAGGAGGACGACTTTGTGCCTTTGTTTGAAACTCAAGTTCCTTACTGTGAGCACAACAGAGACGGAGAACACTTGGAGCAAAGTGAGTTAGGGAGACTCAAATACAAAAGAAAAAGCAGCTACATTTTCAGATTACAATCGTGAGTCTTCAAATGTATGCTCTCAGTTGTATTGCCTAGATTGTGCACTTGATGGCGCCATGACTTCATGGAACTTATAGATGCTGTTTTTGTGAGGTAGATAATAGTGTTTCAGAAGTGAATGCATAACAGTTGGCTTATGAACAACTCAACAAGATTTTGCAGCTTTTTATAATATTGAGCCCAGAAGGAAAAATTAAAAAACAGCAGCACATGTACGGCATCCATTGTGTTTCTCTGTTTAGAGACATTCCTAGAGTCTTCACACCCACTATGCAGCCTTGCAGGGTTAGCAGTAGAATTGTAGATTTTTATATAAAAAAATGTCTTAAATCCAATCTTTAATCATGTGGATCAGATGATGAAATAAGAAGGTTGACTCATATATAGTATGTGTTGTTTGAGCTTTGACTTTTTTACATTTTTATCTTTTGGAATTTAAAGTGTGGCTTGCCTGACAGGTAAAAAGAAGCCAGCCAGCTGGACAGAGTCTTCAGAACTAAGCCGCGAGGATACTGAGGAAGAGCAATTTGAAGGCAGCCACTGTGGAGCTTCCAAAAGCAAGAACAAACAGAAAGACTTTGTCAAGAGAAACATTGAGGTATGTCAAAGTTCACATTGGGCCAAAAGCTTTGATGGGGTATATCGCATGACTGAGAGCAATTCTCTTGACTGTTAGTTTTTCCAGTTAGGAAAATATTTGTCTCTGGTTCAAGAAAAGGATATATTTATAGCCTAGTAGGGCACGACTGAAAATAATAGAAATGTTATGCAAATAATGATTTGATATATGAAGGATTAATAATGACCACTTTCTGTTTCCCCCCCCTAAATGCAATAGCTAGTAAGTGGTGAAGAGGATCACGGTCTTTTGACTCAGACAGAGAACGATCGCCTGGCCAAGCTCCTGCAAGGAGTAGACGAAGGGGAAGAGGGCAGTGCCAGAGGCGCAGACAGCGAGGTAGGCTGACATGGAACCCTAACAGACAACATATGCTGGAGGATGAGTCTGTCTTTTTCAAGTTCCTTAATACTTCCCCCTCATGTCCAAACATCCTATGGGGAGCAGCAAATAATCCCATCCTATCCACTGCTTCTGGCAACGTTTTGATCTAATATTTACATTCATAGCATAGCGTGTTAATTCTAAAGCAAATATGGCTTCCAGTGTCACCAATCTTGGCATGAATCTTCTTTGATTTCATTTGTTGGAATGTGTGTCATTCTCACATTTTGCCTGACATTGAATGCTGTTATTAAATGCATTAAGTGACTCCACCAGACTGTGTCCCTCACAACTGCACACAGAGTAGCATTGGTCAGGTGTCAATGTTTTGATGAGTTCAGAAGGCCTCTGGGCAGAAGATTCTGACACATCAAAGCAGTTCAGATTGCAACCCAGATGTCAAGTGCCTCATGCAGTTCACGGATCGCTGCATGTTATGGCTTGATTATCATTTTAATGACAATTCCCTCTATGGTGTTTGTACCAAATTCAAAGGCCAGGATCTGCCCTAATATAAGCTACAGTGGCACTCATAGCAAGGGAGTGCTGATCGAGCTTAAGGCAAAGAGACTGAGGCCTCTTGTTTTTCTTCGATGAATCATCTGCGACCTCGAGCTCCCTCAAGCAGTAGACCATTTCAATTCGAACCCTCCTAAACCATCGTACTCTTTTTTTAAATGTATTTAAAGTTTGAATTTGCTTTAATACCTCTTTTGGCAGCTTTGAGGCCAGTTTGAAGTTTGATGTATGAAGCCTGTTGGAAAGCGAGCGGGAACATACTTACCTTTCACATACGGATCTATTTATCTTGACCCCGACAGTTCTGCATCCTTGGGACGGCTTGCCAGGGTTTTTCTTTTTCATGTCTTGCTGCTCTATTTATGGTGTTTGCCTTGACTTTTAGAACAATACTGCAGTAATTGTGGTGGCAGATACCAAACTGAGGGGAGCACATATGTTGTTTTTTTTATTGGAAGGAGGAAGACTTCCTGTTATTGCGAGGCATGCTATTATGTATGGCCATAACCGAGCAAGCACATTATTCATGTCACCAGTAATTTGGCAGTGACGCGTTACTGTTTCTGAGGACTTCACTCAGTTCTTGGCAAAATCCCTCTGGACACATCTACCACACGCTGCTGCTCAATGTTGCCTCACACACTTAAAACATTTTTTTTTCTTACTGACTCTCGTCCGAACAAGTTCCCCAGTTTTGTGTGGTAACGCCAGACATTAAATCAATAGCAGTCAGTAATCACGGAACATTTGGTTGCTGCAGTAGTGAATGCAGTCTCTTCACGTGCTAATTTGACCTCTTGATGAGAGTTGATGAAAAGATTGATTGCTCTATTTCTCACGCAAAATTTGAAGCTCTAGCCAAGGGATGATTAGCTTACCGTAGCTTAGCATAAAGACTGAGAATAGGGACACAGCTAGTCTGGCTCTGTCCAAAGGTAACAAAATACTTGTATCGCTTTTACTCTGAAACAATGGCAGGTCGTTGTTTGGCAGACAGACCGAGGCTAGCTGTTCTCCCTGTTTCCAGTCTTTTGCTGCCTCTAGCTTCATATTTACTGCACAAACGATTAGTATCAAAAGAGTAAAGGGTACAAATATGACTATAGAGCACTAAGGCTTGGTTTTATATATTGTCGATGACTCCATGTGTCCCATTGTAAATGAAACACAAATCGGTCTCATAAGAATTTGTTGATCTCATTTTGTTGAATGTTAGCTTTGTTTTGGGCTCCATCTAGTTGATGGACCCCTGTTTCCCTCTGCTCCAACCTCAGAGGTCAATGTTCTGATCTTTTTTGGCATTAAAACCTTACTGCAAGATCTTATCTCACCGCTGGACTTTGATGAGCTCACCAGCCACACATTGTTTCCCATAGGACATACGGAGAGTCTCACTGGGAGATTTAAAGTGTTGGCATTTGACAAGAAGAGTGACCAGCACCATGTTCACCATCCAGACGTGAATACCAAGTGCGAGAGTCAGACTTGTACCCATTCCAGACGTCACCGTCACAAAGTTGTTTAATAGGCAAGAGTTAATGTTTATCAGTCCACTATTAAGGCTGCCACTAAGGGAGGCAGGTTAGAACCCAGTGGGCCATGACTTATTTCAGCAGTGATTGTCTTCCAGGAGGACATGTGGGCTGTGACAGTGCCGACAGACCTGGGTTACACCCCGGAGCCATCTGACCTGGAGCAGCTGACGGACATTGACTCCAAAATTCGCCTTCTCTTTCCCGTCGAAGAATTTCTCTCAGTTCAAGGCTCTTATACAAACCTTAGCATGTCGCAGGTATGTATCCCACAGCACGACTGTCTACATTACAACAGCATTGGGTTTATATAGAGCACTGTAAACTCCCCAAGACACCATCCATGACTGCACTGAGGCCATTAAGTCTTATTACAAGCTCAGTATGGCATCGATGGCAACCTCTTGTAAAAGCCTTTGTCATTGACCCTTAGGGAGTCACTCCCTTTATTCATAAGTGGGGAAAACAGAATTATGTAAGCTGCTCTAACTTGAAACTGAGGGTTGCCTCACTTTTCCATCATATAAATTGTGCATTATTTGCTCCTTGTAAATTGAATGTAAAGATCTGACTGACTGTTCTATAATTAAAACTATTATTTTCGATATGAGCAATAATATATTAGTTTTTTTAGATCTACTTTCAGACATGATTGCCCACTCTTTTTTTGTGATTCATAAAATGTTGTCAATTATCTGACTGCTCTACCCTTTACATACTGTACATTGTCTGAGTTTAGAGTATAATCTATACATATACCACATCAGACTGGAGAACCAACTTAACAGATATTTGTAACTATAAAACTTTTCCATGCCTTTGGTCTTGGGTTTGGGCCTGCTCCTAGACGTGAGCTCAGTTAGTTATCTCAGGACCTTATCTCACTACATTTTAAAGGCCAGATGGCATGTTCATCATTTACATAGCAAACATGTCAGTGGAAAAATTGTGTTTTTGAAGTCATAAAAACTTTACAATGCAGTTTTGTGAACCAAAGGTGCCATTTTCCACTACCACTACATGATGTAGACAAGGAAAAACTTCAGTTCTTGAATCCCAGTGCTGGAATAGCTCATGATCTATGTCACAGTGTTTGGAGTATTTATGTTGCTGGCCTAAATATTTCCCAATTTCCCACTGCAAATGTGCTCACTCATTCACCAATGTAGTAAGGAAATGGCAGGTTGTGTCCTCCAGCTGTCTGTTTAAATGATATGGATTCTCAATATCTGAGCGGGATGTAGCCTTTAATAAGATAAAATATGTTTGTATTGATGTGACATTTGGAGCTGAGATTAATTGATTGACAGAGTTAAACGCCAAATAATATAAAACAATCCTCCCTTGTGCTCTCCCTCACATGATGTAGAATGGATTTCAGCCAAATAGTACAAAACTGTGTGATTACTGCACAGATGGATGTGTTACTTTGTGTAACCTGCTTCCCTCCCTTCCCACCCTTTAATCATCTTGCCTGGTTAAAAGAGTTTTAGGGAAAGTAAAACTCTCCATCATCCATCCATCATCTGCTATCCATTAGTGCTGAAATGGCTAATGCAATGATGTAAATCATGAATTAAACAATCACACACCACTTTTGTCTCTCATGTTACCGTTAGCAGATGATTCACCATCAGATGACGAAGCATTTCAATATTCACAGTATTTGAGTGTTTTCGTAAAATAGAAAGTGAAAGGTTGGTGAACCTCACACCTGTATTTCTTAAAAATAAATACCCTACCATTATCCCTACTCACTGATGTGGCATATATTAAAGATAGACTGCACTGGCAATAAATCTGTCAGTCATTCATTCCACATCGGTGACCATAAATCTTAAAGGTGGTCATAAAGTAAACATGCTTTTGTTAGCTTTATTCTTGGCAGTAGCTTGCACAAGTCAGATTTCCTAACTGAAACCTATTAGACAGCAGTTGAGGAACCTGCTTGTTTGCACGCTCATTCCAGGGCAGTCTCTAATGTACACAATAAGAGATAATCAGTTTCAACACCGATGAAACATTCATTTTAGCATAATATTAAATCACAGCCTTGATGTCCACGTTTGCTGTTGTTTTCTGGCCCTGTCAGATCTGTCACTTATTACACGGAAGAGGGAGTTATTTACCTCTCCCCAGTGGGCACTCACTCATAAAGGATCAGTCAAGGCTTGAATCTATGATCTCAGAACTTGGCGGCATCCTTTTCCAAAAAGTTGTGATTGATATTCTAAGTAAAAAGCGGCCTGTGCATTCCTGTGCAGTCACCTTAGTGTAAGCTTCTCTGGCTAAGCTGGTCGTTTGCTTGAGCCTGTGGGGTTGAATGTAGTCTTGTGAGGCCTTGCACCAGCCGAGATACTGCCACAGAGGAGAGTCAGCTCCCCATCAGATCCTAATTACAGAGCTGGTGGAGGTAGAGGAGTGCCAGCTCCAGAAAAAGAACAAGATTTCCCCTTTCATTTGGAGATGTATATGCAGAAAGGTTTACTGTGTATACAGTAAGGACTACTGTATACTGAATTGACCTTATTATTGCATCCAATAGCAATAGAGCAGCAATACATTGTTGTACCAAAATGTACAAATTCATACATATTTGTACAGGTGAAAATGTCTTGAACAGACTTGGTCACCTGTGGATTCTAGGTTTCCGATATTTTAGCGCTGGGACCAGCTATTTGGTTTTCTCTCCATGTCTTTAAGTCAATGCAGTTGCAGGTGCACATTGTTCTGCACTGACTGAATGATAAGGCACAGACAAATTCCCTTTCATAATGCCATAAACCACACAGTTAATGTTTGTAGAATCACAGTACCATTCGTTGTATGGCCACACGGTGAGTCATAGTGAAAGTCTTGATGAGATAAAGCCTTGTTTTATTTTCCTTCGGCTCATTTTTGATGATTTCTGGATAAAGGTCAGGTAGCTAAAAACTCTAATGATCTGAATTGATAGAATCAAAACACAAGTTTAACAGTGTTTTCCTTGGACTCTGAATAGTGTGCTTATGACAGCATTGCTGCTTTTGCATTCTTCATTTGCTCCCATTTTCTCAGGCTTTCAGTCGAAATAGGCCTTCTGTCATTAAAAACATCTGTTGGCACAAATTATTAACATACAGTACACCCCTCCTACTGTACCACTGTGTGGTAATGCCTGCACCACCCACAGTTTGAAGCCAGAAGATGGGGATTCTGTCATGTGAATTAGCTGGTGTTTGGTGACATGGGTGTGTGTCAGAATTACATAGGCTAATCTCTTAAATGTGGTTACAATGAAAATTAATGAATGGCTTTATACAATATGGTTTTCTGTCACTGTCCCAGGGCATTTGATTGCATCAGATCTACTCCTTCTATGTTTGCATAGTAACTCCAGCTGTGTTTTTGGTGTGCATTGGTTGGCTATATTTTGATGTAAGACTATGAGGTCACTTAGTCACATTGTGTGGTTGCTGATGAGCACCCATGATTTTAACTACGGCAAATGTTAAGTGAGTGAGCAGAGTTTTGTACAGAAAACGCCCTTTCGACCGACACAGTGTGGTCAGCAGATAGTTTGCAAATTTATCTTATTTGGTCCGGGTCATATAATTAAACAGCTGTGGAAAAGCTTTGGTCACGTTATATTCATCTACAATGTGGGTTAGTTCTTATTGTATATCAAGTGTAAGCTGTGACACAATACATGACAGAGGGTCAGGATACCTGCGGACCTTAACATATTCATAATATTCAGAAATGTGCAACAGATAGTATTCATGTAATATATATCATGGCGTTCATCGGAGGCAGTGTCATGCCAGCAGGCACACACAAAAATACATCTTATCCTCTCTGGAATATGATATTCATGTCCCCACTGAAATATTGAAAATATGCTAATTCACAACAGACAAGGATGTGACTATTTTGTTCCTTTCCGGTGGCTGAAGTTTGGCTCCATTTATCTCACTGGTAACCACCTTGCCAGTGAATGGGTGTGTTTTATTATAAATAATGTATTATCATGAATGTTTTCTCATAAGAATCATATTTGCAACCTTTGTGGCTATCATATCCTGCAGGAGTTTGACTTAACAGCTGCATGTAGAGAATACGATATCAGGTGTGTCATGTGACATGCTTGGTGTTTTTCACAAGGTTAACTTGGCTAAAAAGAATTGACTCCACACCCTTTCCCACCCTATAATTCCCATGAGACCCAGTTTATTGTCTTCTTATAAGCGCCTCTCCCATTGGTGTCACCCACAGAAGCGGTTGTGTTAAGTGGTTTAAAGTTATTTTTCCCTGTCATGGTTGAGATCTTTCTTTCGACTGTTCCACTCAATATCACGCTCTGTGGTGGATAATTCAGTCACAAAACCATCTGCTAACAATACATGATGCTTTAAATGTTGCCAATCTTCTCAATGATCCAAATTAAAGCATTAAAAAATATTATCACAACTCACAGTTCTTTGTGTTTGGATACATTGCAGAGTTTTTAAAGGAATAGTTGGACATTTTGGGAAACTTGCTGATTGGTGTTCTTGCCAAATTTTGGTTGAGAAGACCAATACCAGTCGCATGTCTTTACGTTAAATATGAATCCCCTGTCAGCAGTCGTTTAGCTTAACACAAAGACAGGAAACAGAGCTAGCCTGGCTCTGTCTAAAGCTAACCAATCTGCTTAAAAGCACCTCTAGCTGTGTGTTCAGCCAAAACGTGAGGCAACTTTTAAAGGTAGCGCAGTCAATTGAAAGATCCAATCAGCTTACGACTAACAACTGGACAGTACAGTGTTTGGGGCGAATCAACAGGGCCTGTACAAACTGCAACCAGTCAAGCAGGCATTGTTGTACCAAAGATGCAAGGCAAAAATGTGCCACGCCATCTGTTTGAACACACTTTTAAGCTCTTTGTCATATCTCATTTGTTTAATTCATGCGAAAACCACTGCGAAAAACTATACTATTAAGCATTGCTCTGGCAATGCTCACAGTCCCAATATTTGATCAGTCATTAAAAAAGCAGAATGTAGTTGGACAAGAAATACACTAAAATGTAGATCCAATACTGTGCCTGTGTCATTGGCGGACAAGAAGTGCAGAAAGATGCTTGGACGGTTTACCTTCCATATGCTTCTGATAAATATTAAACATGCTCCGCTTCTTAACTCTTTAAAATGATTTTGTCTGTATTTACTTAGCAAACACTTAAATTACCTCATATTAGCCACATGATGCTTGGGTGGAGGTCTCAGCAAAAGCTATTGACAGATGCAAGATTTAACTTCACAACCCAAGCAGTGAAAACTTCAAACAGATCAAACATTTGCTCTTTGGATTCCACTACTAAGAAAACACTGGATGTGGGGATATTTTAAAATCACATTCAACATGCTTTTTTGATTTGAAGGTGCACCAGGAGGTTTTGGTCTGTGAAACAGTAATAGCTATTGACCACCCTTAGTCCTGAAAGAAAAGATAGTATAATATACTTCAGGAATGTTCAGCAATCACCAAGTAATCGAACACGGATCCAAAAGACAAACAAATGTAATACCTGGAACGTTTTTTAAGATGGTGATATACAAACCCTCACAATGAAGCAGTTTTAGATGGATTTGAGGTCTGACTTCACTTCTGTTAGCAAAGAGTTAGACTTTGTGAAAGGGGAGTGGTGCAGGATCCATTGGCACTACCTTGCTCTGGTCAGCATGCAGGTAGGTGTATCGCATGTACTGCAGACGTGTCACGGCACCTCTGTCTCGGACCTTGGCAGATGACGGTAGGTCATAGCGAGGCAAAATGTCTGAGAGACGGAGAATACAGGAAAAGGAGAGAAGTCAAGAGACTCTCAGCCATAGCTTCCGAACAGCTTACTCCCGAGCTCTCACAGGGAGTGTTCGTGGCGAGGCACGTGGACAGGCCTTGGCAGGTAGCCTGGATCCACGTGGCAAAGCCAGAGCTCCTACTATACTTGAGACCTGCAGATCATCAGAGAGAGAGAAAGAGAGGAGAAATGCTGTTCTGAACAACACAGACATCTTAGGGTGAGTCAGTATGGCTGCCTCCTGCTTCGTCATAACAGCACTGTCCCTTTGCAATGTGTGGACAGGGGTCGCTAACAAGAAAGATTGCCCGTCTATCAGTATATCAATCAGTTTCTAGAAAGGTAAAGAATCTTCAATGTATTATCAGGAGTTACCCTTAAGTTACCAGTAATCTAATCAAATCCACATCATTCTAAATGGAGTGGATTTCCAAAGTAATGCACTACAACAAAACTACACAAATTGTCTTTCCTATGACAACTTGTCCATCTATCTATTATAGCTAGTTCGAAGAAGGTAAAGAAAGGTAATGAAGAACATGGTTGAAAAAGACCACATGTTGTACAAATTATTTCACTGTTGACACTTCCTTGGATTAGCTGCCTCAGAGTTGCCGTCCCTATTTAGCTTGTGTCGAGTGTGTACTAGATCATTAAGCTCTCTTAGTGGTTCTTGGTCACCTAAACACCTCATACTGTATAAGAAGCAAACAGTGGACTGGCACACTCTTGTTGTGTATCTAAAGAACACATAGCAGCAGGACACGTGTACATAAAGTTGGCCTATAATTATTTGTCTTGTTTTATTGTATGTTTTCCTGATGTATATGAGAATACGTCTGCATGTGACGTCATATTTGACAAATCACACCACAAATGCAATCCACATTGGAGACAGGGAGAAGCTCCAGGCTCCTCAATGGCTCCCCCCTCTAGCTAACACAACTAATATGATTGACGGGATATAATTAAATGCTACTTTGATGGGAACATCAAGATACAGTGCAGTCACTGTTGCTGAGCGTTATCCAAGATTTGTTTGGAATTATATACATACGATTTGTCTTATTCCATCACGTTGGAAAACCTCAGATCATCCATCAACTGCTGCAGCTGTTTCACACCATGACAACCACCAAATGGAATGTATTGGATATCAATAACCACTGAATGAATGTGAAATGAATGCTTTAATAAAATGATCTGATACGAATAATGATGGTTTTGCTTACAGAAATTGGAAAATCATAATTTATTTCATATTACGGGAAGGCAATATCTGTACCACAAGGTGAAACAAGGACAGCATCTCAGGTGTCGTCACATCAGGTACAAATTACTTTTCCTTCTTTAACTTCAAGCATTCTGCATTCAAGGCATACTTGTCTGTCAGCGTCATATTTACAATGCTGCACTTCATATCAACCCGTGACACTAATGCAGCATCAAAGTCCAAGGAGTTTGGTATTTCATCAATAGGCTGACGCCCTTAAAAAAATATGTTTTTCATATTGAAAGAAAACAAAGTCTAGATCGTTGATACCTACCAGTGCTCTTGTAACCCAGAAATGTTTTGTTTTCACAAAATCCATGAAAAGGAAGCACAAATACCATAATTAATTAAAACAATCACTGGAGTATATTAAGGTCTTAGTCTTCTCCAAGAACTGAATGATTACGACCAAGGGCGTAGGTTTGGTCTCAGCATTGGTAGGGACACTGCCAGATACCTCATGCATCCTATCATTTTAATTAGACAGTGCCTTGCCTCCTGCTGTGTTTTAGCCATTGCAGTTGGGTGTAAACTGCGTTTTCTCCAATGCATTTGTTGTTGCAGAATGATGGTGTGCTTTACTCGCTTGATGACGATTAAAGCTTCCAAAGGCATTTTTCCAATTACTAAAACCATTTAAGCAGAAGGCTGGGTCATTATTTTTTTCCAGAGTGACCTTTTTGATGGTGTATGCTTTGATACACTGAAAACAAAGTACCTTTTTCAATGTAGGGCTACAATGCAGCCACAGATACTGACTATACCACTTTGCCTGAAACCGTAACTTCTTGTACTGAAGTTGCTGGACTCTGATGAGTTAAAGGTCAGGATGGTATGGTTCACTCCTCATGTCCAGGACACTGCTACACTCACTTCATGACGGTCACTGTCACTCAAACCTAAAGAGCAAAGAAAACTTAGCCTAGACTGCACATGCATATTTTAACATAATAATAATTCATATAAAACAGGTAGACAATGTTTACACTGTCAGCCATGATAATACACCTCAACACAGAATTAATGTAATACCACACCTAAAGGCCTGGTAGTCCAGCTGCTGCTTCCTCAACCTGCACTACGTCTGCACTGTTTCCTGAATGCATTTCAAAATAAGGCAGGTTTGCACTGTGTGGGTAGTTAGCCTACTAACGTTAACTAACAATGACCTGGGCTTCTTGATAGCTATTTACTCTGGGTGGTGAACAAACTTCAGATATCTCTTTTCTATTTTGGTGTCATTTTCCTAACTACAAAGCACAACTGGGTCAACAATATCAATGCTGAGACCAAACAAAATACTAATATGAGGCTTTATTATTTCCTGGCATATTTAGTAGCTTACCGTGACTCCGGCCAGCTCTCTTTCTGCAAGTTACGATTCACGGAGTGTTTCTGACTCCAGACAATTAAATGACAGCATCTTGTCTCGCAGGCTCGAGGACGCATTGGAAAATGTGGAAATGTATATGCTTCGCTCTTCTGGGCGACGAACATAGTATAGATATTAATATGAATGAGTTTGCAAATATATTGTGCACAATTATTTTTTTGAACAGGCAATTCAAATTAACAAAATATTGGTGGGGACAATTGTGTCTTTCACAATTGTCCCCCATATGGACCATATGCAAACCTACGCCCTTGATTACGACAACTTGACTTGCACGAGATCATAGACTAATATATTGTGCATTCTTGCCAATGCCTCGGAAATTGATCTAAATGTCTGGCACACAGTTTGCAGACATAAACTGCAAATGATATGTTATATTAGTCTTCAATGAAACAGAAACTGAACGCTGTCACAGGTTAACACATATGAGCTCATACAGCTTTCAATTGTTAGTCGTCAAAGCAAGTTCACATTCACACGCAGTTCACAGCTAAGGCTGCATTTAATGTCAAGCATTCAAACTAATACATTCAGATGAACCTTCAATGACATATATATAATGGTTTACTTTAGTTGTTATGTACACAACTAATGGGTTGTAAAGCGTCGTAAAACACACAAGGGCTGATATCCTGAGCAGAATTATCAGAATTGCGGGTAACTCCCTTCGACAAAGTCGACAGAAATGTTTGCTTAAAGGGCTCAAAATGTAAGAGAGCCCTCAAGCACTAGACAGTGGGACAGCCCTCAAAGTCTGTGAGTGTGGACATTGGGATTGGGCCCTTGTCTTGTTTTTATCCATTGGAATAAACAAGCTTGTAGAATCTGAATACTCGACTTGAAGGGCGCTTGGTTATGACTAAGCTAATACAAGGCCGCAATATAGTAAGGGGAAGGTGAAAGACAGGAAAGATGACGTGTACTTTGTGGACCATCTATCTTTGTTTATACAAAGAGACTGTGGACATTCACCTCACACCCACCAGAATCCATAGGGTGTTCATTTAGCCACAGAGAATTGGTTTAGTATGGAAATATGTGACATACTGTGCATGCCAAATTCATTCAAGAATTGTTCACTGATAGCTTTATCATTTATCATTATTTAGCCCCTCAGACAATTTTAAAGTTTGCAGTCTAGTTCTTGAAAAGTAGGGCAGCTGTCGTTTCCAAATTAAATAAACAGTTTCTCCCAAAGATTTGGGCTTTTTTTGAAACATGCATTTAGTGGTGTGAGTATGGTGGAAAAGCTAGACTTTAATTTTTATTTTTCCTGGTTGGAACGCTGCGTTTCTCACTCTGGTGCATGACAGGAGTCGGATCCCATCGTGGTCCTGGCTTTTGTAGTCTGCATGAGGCAGTCTGAACTGAAGGGCTCTAGTAACGACCACTTAAAAGAGGCTTCAGATAGAAGCTGTTATTATTTCCCTATAGGGAGGCATAGTGCACTGGTAGGTGAGGCCGCACACACACTTGGGAAAAATCTGCTTGTTTTTGCCAAGATTTAAATATATAAGTTAAGACTAAATTTGGCATTAGTTATGTAGGCATGTATTTTTTGCTTATTAATAATGGCAGAAGCATTAATTCTTCTTCTCAACATAGTGACTCCACTTAACTGAAGTCACCTCCTACCCAGGGTTTAACTAAAATTCAAGTCCCTATTGAGATGTCAACATTTTATGAAAAACTTTAATTTCAACATTATTAGATCATACATACGCCTGCCTGGCATCCAGACTAATCAAGAGAGATGGAGATTTCAACCACATGGCGCTGGACTGACACTCCCAAACAGCTCTGCGGTTGGCAACATCCTCTTAGTGCTTTTATAGAATAACTGTTTTTTTAGAGGTCTAAATATGACTGTACCACAGGTCACACACTGGTCGGCCTCGACAGTATGTTCATTTGGACTTATACTTACTTATACATAAATAAATTGTGGTTGAGGTGGGGAAGGATGTGAACCGTTTGACCTATCCTTTGATATTTGCCACAATTCATCATACTACGCCTGCAGAAGACATCCCTCCATTGTAGGAAAGCAATTTTGTTTATATGTTTGTGATCAAATTGACTTGGTGGCTTTACTTCAGATAGTTCTCTATCTCTGTGATTGAAACCCAAATGAAAAACATCCATCCTGTGGTCCGAGAGACAAGCCTCTTACTTATCAGCTGCTGTGGATGGTCCTCAAGGCATGAATGACTTTCCCGTATCCTCCTGACTCATTTTCAAAGTTTGCCTTGGATGCTTGACGTTCATTGTGTCAACTTTGTGCATGTGTTTGCCATAAATGTGTTATTCAGGCTGGGCCCCATGTGGACTGTGAGACATTGGGCTTTCTCAGGTCTGCTCTGTGCTGTGAAAAGCAGGGAAGAAAGATTGATGTATCTATACAGTTTAGAACACACCATAATAATGGCATTTTAACAGAGATAGACAAACTGTAACTCAAGAGACTCTGAGAAATGGAAAACCCTCACTCAAATTGATTGTGATGAACTGTGATATGATTTTGATCCCTATTTAAATGTTTCCTAGTGAAAGCCATACGCTGAGATTGCAGCTCTAAGAGAGAACCTAAACACGCGAGATGAGATGTTTGCTCCCTGTGAGAACCAATCGTGTCTGTTGTGTGTCAGGACCGGGGCTCAGAGGTTGGCTGGAAGTGTTATGGGGACCTGCAGCCAGGAGAGAAGGTCCTGCAGGATATAAAGGAGAGGAGAGGGCAGGAGAGGCGGCTCCAAGAGATCCAACAGCAGCTGGAGATCCTGAACAAGGGCCAAGAGATGACTGTGAGTTCAAAGAAGCTAAACACACACACTCTCAAATTCACACACACTTGCATCCCCACACTGTCTATGTGCATTATAGCACTCCTCAGTGCTTCTATCTGCAGATACGTGTGACAAATGGTTAAGTGCACAGCTCGTTCTGTCATTCTCACAAGCGGACAATGAAATCACGTGCAGGCCAATATTATATATATATATATATATATATATATATATATATATATATATATATATATATTAAATATCCTCTTTGTCTCCATTTCCTTTTCTCTTTGTATCACTAGCCAGGGCACAGTAGTAAGCGTTGCCAGGTTGCCACTGGCAACTATTTGGAGACATTAGCAGCCAATTCTTGGCCTTTGGTTGCCATCAGTGGCAATGACTTTTTAACAAAAGCAAAATGTGCACCCCAGTCTCGTCTGCAGTGTGAGAGGGGATTCAGCTGTCTAAGCAGAATCAAGAGAGCCTGAAGTTCATCTCATAAAGTAGAGATGATGGACACACTGATGTTGGTGTCACTCGAGGCACCCGCCATCCAAAGGAGCGATGGATCTGTGGTGAGGATCAGCATCAAGGTCCCCAAAAACCTTAAAGGGAGAGAATGGATGAAGAAGCAACCAGTGACTTGCTGGATTCACTGTGAAGAACATGTCATTAGCTGCACTACTTATTTAGTATTCCAGGAATTGAGGGTGCACGCATTAACACGTAAGGTTCAAATTACCAGCTTGGCAACCACTTTTAGAAGTTAGTGTTTAGCCATGCTAACATATTAACTTGACAGTTGTGTGCCAGATCTTGATTTACGTTTGAGTGAGCAGTTAAATATCTTTCTCTGCTTTGCTTTGTGCGTGTGTTTGATGTGAGGGCGAGGTGTTGATTTCATTGCTTGAAAGCATTCTTGGCTTAAATTCGATGTCCATCCTCCACAGTGTCCCCTAGAGACCATTGAGCTTTGTCTGCTTTTAGGAGCCACTGCAGAGTTACAACCACAGAAGTGTCGTACTTTCCCCAAACCCTGTAGCTAAAGGTACAACACAAGAATGTCTCCAGAACAAAAGGTGGACATCTCTGATTTCTGCTTTCGCTGACATTTATGACTTTATATTTTGTGGGAAAGAAAAGGAAAACATTAGAGATAGACAAAGTTGTTTGACTTTGCCATTGTTCTTATGTGGCAGCTTCTCCCGGTCTTGCTCAACAAACTAGCTGTTGACTTCTTCCCAGCGCTGCTGTCCATGGCATACAAATTTAAATGTGTTCACTTAAATTTACAGACACATCGGTTCTCAAAGTGATGAACCACAAGATGATGTATAAGGGCCTAATTTAAAGATAAAAGATGCTCACAAACAGTGAGGTAATAAAAGCATTAAGTGGCAGCCACACCCTTACATCAAACAAGGCACCATGCCAGGCAACGAGAACCTATTCCCGGCCTAATTAAGGAGACACAAATGGAATTCTTTGCTAATTAAGCAAAACTCTGTTTTAAGGAAACAATTCTCTCATTATGATCACAAAACATCAAAACCACCCGTTTCTTAACTTAGGGTAGACACTCTTTATATATAGCGGTGTCTCACTATATTTTATGGTCACTAAGTTATCGAAACCCAGCGAGCGACTGCAATGTAAACAACACACTCACTGTGTATACTCTTTGTGCCACCGGGCTTGTTTTGTGGTTGGGAACGATTTATGTGTACGGAATTTGTCTGGGAGGGCATTCTTGAACAGTTTCACACAGCTCCAGTATACTCATAAAGTTGATTTGTGTCACATCCGTAACTCAAATGTCTTCTCGCAGCCTTTTCGCACCTGAAGGGTGAACCAACTGTGCAGGCTCTGTGCATAGTTGTCTATAAGAGCATGATAACTAAGAAGAGATTAGTTTGTGAACGGAATACATTTTCGTGTTGAATTGCGATAGTTAAGTCAAAGTTCCTCCAAATGATACTAATACTAATACTATTAAAGTATTAGTTCATCCTTTGAGAGTGAAAATCTAGTCGCAATACAATACTATAAGCTTGTGATACTGTGGCTCACACAATGTATTTCTTTGCGTGTCAAACCTTTTAAAGAGTGTCTTCTTACAGTCGATGATGACAGTAGAGTAGTGAGTTAGACAATCAATCCTGAATTCCAGACAAGGAAGCTAAAAGTAAAAGGCTTGACAGTTCATGAATTTGTTTTAGGAATGTGTTTGAAATAAAAAATGTTTTAATGAAGTACAATATAGAAAAACTCTACCAGGATTGATAGGATATAATGTTCTCCCTCCAAATTGGAAGCTTGCAGCTCGATGTTTAGTCTGATTTCAGCGTGTGATGTTAAGAATTCAAATGTTTGTCTAGAGATCTACCTGATTTACCTTTATGCAGTGATTTATTTAAACAAAAGACGTGTTGTGTTGGATTCCGATCTGAGACCTGTAATGTGTAATTGTGTGCGTCATCTCTGCTTCTCCTTTCTCTCAATCCAAACAAAATCCCCATTCCAGAGAAATGTATCTCTTTGCCAAAGAATCTCTTCCCTCAGCTTTTCTCTTTCCAGTTTTTTTCTTATATCGCTGTTAATAATATTTGCGGAGGATGGTTCTCACCTTTTTTTTCTAGATAACGGTATTATTGTTTGGTAATTTTTCTCTTTTAATGACATAGAACTACAGTAGAGACTTCAGCTGGGTTAATTTCATGTGTTAAAGCTAAATCTGTGAACTCAACAGCCGACCCGGTGCAAGTTTTCCTGGAACCTCAGTTCCTGGATCCGCTGCAAAAGGAAGGACAATGGTTCCAGCAGGGCAAGACGGCATCATTAATCATACACTCTTTTTCATGTTAGCCAGGCTTGCATGCATTGCATAGACGAGAAAGTATATATTTTTGGCAATGTGAGACCCTTATTAACCCCACCGTTGTAGGTCAAGGTTGGCCTGAATCTGTTGGGTGCGGGTTGTACGAATACTGCAGTTTCAAAACGCTTTTTCCAAAGGGAGGCTGCTCAGGTTTGCCAGAAAAAGGGATTATTTTTCTCTCAACCTCTTCTCTACTCTTCATTCCACCCATGGCTACTGGCTGTTAGCTTTTGGCTTGTCACACTGTCTCCTCTCGTTTTCCACTTTATGATCTCCTGAAAAAGAGACAGTTTGACTAAAAGGGTTATCCACAATTGTCTCTCCTTTTCCTGTGTTACCGGATCTAATGAGTGGCAGAGAGGCATTTTTTGTTATAAAGATGGCATTTGAGATATGTGCACTCACTAATATAGATTGGCATTAGTGAGGTACCCCAGAAAGTCTCTGGGGCAAATTATTATCTATATTAGCCCCGAAATCTGACAACCTTGATTTTTTGCCTTCTAACCTCGATGCATTCAGTGTCATCGGTGGGCTACAGCAGAATGTATTGCCAGCTTGCGGGCTCAAGCTCTGAATGAGGAGCACAAAGTACAGAATTCCTTCCTCTATTAGTGGAGAACTGGCCCCGTGGGTCTCTGGCTGATAAAGCTGAGTTATGTGACTGATGTCAGCGACCTTGAAAGCTGAGCAGCCCACGCTTGTGGTAAACCGGTCCTGCACCCTCTGTGTACAGGAGCCAACAGTGAGCTGTACATGGGTGGTGGTCCCCTGCAGTGCAGATAGCTGGAGGGCTGAACAGTTCTGGCTTTGTCAGATTCCTCACTAGGTGGGAAACTGATACGGGACAGTGAGCAGGAACCTTGATCTTTTAACAACGATTGGAGGTTCACCCACCCTGCCATTGTTTGTGGCAACTGGACTCCTCCTGTCTGGAGGGCGGACAACACACTGAACTCATCGTCACTGTTGGTGTAATTTAGATCCACAAGACAAATGCCAGTGCACAAAGTAAACATGAATGCACGTAAGGAGTCGCTAAGCAGGGCAGTGACAGAGGTTTTCCCTTACACTTACTGTCTCTGCACATGGCTACGGGTCAGACTGAGGCTGACGCAATCAGCCCGCTGGGTCTGGATAGCAGGTGGGAAAGCAAGAGCTCAGGGAGCAGTATGAGATGCCTGGAGCTGTAATATTGGCATTCTGACAATAACCATCAGACATCTTGTGTTTGGGGATTTATTTGACTCTAACGTTGTACTTTTCAAGACACGCTGACTTTAGTAATGAGCCAGTCGAGAGCCGTTGTGCCTGCAGCAAATGTTCCTATCATTTGTGGAATCGGTCATGCGTGGAGTATAGATAATTAAAATAAATAGTTGTCGGGTTCATGAGCAGCCACGTCAAAGCCATTTCCTCGTTGATGCTTTGTTGTTCCTCCTCGAATCAATCCAAATGTTCACAACAACTCTCTGAGCATCAGAAAAAGCAGTGCAGGCAGTGAGGGAGAAATATTACTGTAGGGGGAGAAAACTTGTTTTTGAATGCACAATGACAAAAAGGTCACAATACAACAACACATTGTTATCCTCTTAAATATGTATGGTTTTCTTTCTGTTGATTTCATTCTCCCAGTGTTATTTATTTCTCAGTATGTGTTAAGTAAGTCAGTGTTAGTATTACATTGGCGATAGTGTTCTGTCTTTTTCATAAAGCTGTCAAAGGCCAGAAGGAAGTGTCAGCGGTACGTGGGTCTATATATTCTCTTCCTCCAGCTTGTATTTCACATGTTAAACCGGAGGAGGTTTGTTTGGGAATTACCCAACTACACACTTCCATTGACTTGGAGTCGTTAATGATTACCAGTGAAAAATACTAATTTGTCTGTATGTATTTACTTACATCTTAAGATCTCTCACAGTGTGGTTGCTTGCACTAAAGACACTCATGGTAGCTTAAAAACAGAAGCTTGTCCAGTTCTGATAAAAGTTGTATCTGCCTCTGCTCTGGTGAGACGCCGATGAGGAATACAGATGATCGATGAAGAGTATTACCTTCAACTAGTGGGAATAGATGAGACACAGGAATGTGATTTTGTCTCGACTGACTCAGCGGGATGTGTGGAAGAGGTAATGGGCATAATATTCTCTAAGGACAGAGCCTGAGACGATGCACACTGTGGTGCCAGGCTGTATTTCTTCCGACATCAACATGCATATTTGTAATGGGTTTGCTGTTGAACTAGTGTCTGTGGATCTCAAAACTGCATTAATGAATACTTTTATGTTAAATGAATTCACTTTCTTGCAGAGAATTAGATGTGCAGTTCAATACCACTATTAAGCTACAGCTTATTAAGGTTTAGCATGAAGGCTAATGGTAAACCCGTCTGTCTCAAAGGGAACAAAATGCACCACCCAGCACCTCTAAAGCTCACTAATTAGCATGCGGTGTCTTCTTTGTTTAATCTATACAAAACAAGATGAAGCTAGCTGATTCTCCGTGCTTTGGGTCTATGTGCTAATCTATCACAGATTCTCAGCAGGCAGCTGTTTTCAGCAAAGAGGCTCTGAAAAGCTATCAGTGGGCTATGCTACTTGCCCTGCAACAAGCCGCAGACACACAAAGTTAGTTCTGCCTTGACTGGCATTAGAATTAGGGACAGAATAATCCGGGCATTTCTCCTTTAAGGCCAGGGACATTCTGTTCGGCATGTGATGACAGCTAGAAGCAAACATGCACATGCTAAAAGAAAGATGCCAATGATTAGCCTATTTGACTCAGAGATTAAGGTCTGGCTTTCCCGGACACTTTGTTGGCATACTGCTAATGTCATGAAAGGCAATGATTCGATATTATCGGAACAAGTTGACTGTTGGGCTGTTGCAGCTGTCTAAACAAAGTACTGCTTTCTCACAGGAAGAGATGGAAACTGTCTGTGAGCATTTGTGCATTGGTAAATTAGTCGTGTCTCACCTTATTATTATAATAAAGGTATAAAAGGTGTACATTGTCAATAAGAATATGAAATCAGAAATTACAGTTGCCAGATAAAACATCACTCCCATGAATAGATACTTTAAGAAGGTTGGCTTTTCTCCTTGAACTCACATGCACTTCTAGAAGGCTGCCTGTGAGGAGTCTGACTTATCAGTAGAAAAACAACGGTTACATCTCACTGGAAGTGGTTTTCCCCGGACGACTTCCAACTCAGCACAGCAAAGGAGCGCAGCAGAATATTGTGTAATTACTTCTGTAATATCAGGGCCTTGAGACCTTGATGCTGCCAGTGGTCCACTGTACATGATGTAATGTAGGATGTAAAAGGCTTCTCCGGTCTGCACATATTCTATACTTTTTTTTAATTTGACCTTATGTTCTAAAATCATAGCTATATTACGGAAATCATACGTACATTATATTTGTGTCTTCCTGCAGAATGGGCCACCAGACCTGACCGAGGAGCAGTTACTTCTTCTGCTGGATGAATGTGAGCTGACGGAGAGCGTGACCCAGGATCTTGAGAGAAATGACACAACACCATGAGGCCCAAAGAAAACCTTGATCCATCTAAATCCCTGCTATCATAACACCTATCAAAATGCATCATTGATGGGGTAGAGAAGGATTACTGGATGTAAACATATTTAATTACCAGAATATATCTAACTCTACCACAATATACTTTTAGGGACTAATAATCTTTTTTTTATGTATGTAGATAACTAACCAGTCTTATATCCAGTATAACCAGTCCACTCAGCCTCTCTGTCCCAGTATAACCAGTCCAATCGGCTTCTGTCCCAGTATAACCAGTCCACTCGGCCTCTCTGTCCCAGTATAACCAGTCCAATCGGCTTCTGTCCCAGTATAACCAGTCCACTCAGCCTCTCTGTCCCAGTATAACCAGTCCACTCAGCCTCTCTGTCCCAGTATAACCAGTCCACTCGGCCTCTCTGTCACAGTATAACCAGTCCAATTGGCTTCTGTGCCAGTATAACCAGTCCACTCAGCCTCTCTGTCCCAGAATAACCAGTCCACTCAGCCTCTCTGTCCCATAATAACCAGTCCACTCAGCCTCTCTGTCCGAGTATAACCAGTCTAATCGGCTTCTGTCCCAGTATAACCAGTCCACTCAGCCTCTCTGTCCCATAATAACCAGTCCACTCAGCCTCTCTGTCCGAGTATAACCAGTCCAATCGGCTTCTGTCCCAGTATAACCAGTCCACTCAGCCTCTCTGTCCTATAATAACCAGTCCACTCAGCCTCTCTGTCCCAGTATAACCAGTCCACTCGGCCTCTCTGGTCCCACTGAGCTCCTCAGATTCAACCCGTTTGAGATGAATGATTCTCTCCCGTCATATCAGGCATCAACAGTCTCAAATAGCAGAGAGTCGTCACACGACTCCCTGAAGGTCAAAGTTCCTCCGTGAACACAGAAGTCACCACTGAAGGATGTTAGCATTTAGCATTTAGCATGTTAGCAGACCCAGCGGGCCCAACTGTAGGTCACCAACATCTGGGTTTGTCAGTTAGCGTTCTAGCGGGTGTGGTCTATGAATCAGACAATAATTAAGATGCATGCAACATTTTAACTTTTCTAGCTATGCCAAGGTACAATAATGTCAATTATAAACACAATTATAAACACCCCCCAAATACGACCCCTATTATTCCATAATGCTTGAAGTGGCCCCGGCACGTGCACCCAAACATTTATAACTAATCATTTCCAGAGTGTCCCCTCTCTGGACGTGGAGCTTTGTCCTCCTGCAGCTTCTTCTCTTTATCTCCTTTCTTCTGTTCCATTCTCACAGTTTATCAGGACTTTTTCATGTGACTTTTGTTTTTACTCTGTAACCTGAAATGTAGCAAAGTACAATACTTGCGATAAATAGTAGCCTCCTAGTAAAAGTAAAATGACCGATTATAAATAATACTCAATAAAGTACAAGTAACAAAAACAACTTTGTTACAGTAACAAGAGTAAATGTAATTGGTCACTTCCACCCTGAGAGCTGCTATGCATCCTAATTGGTTTTCTTGTTTTCAATATGCAGCAGGATTACATCCCATTGTGTTTATTTGCGTTTATGGCCCTGCATGAGGAAACCGAGCAGCAGGGCCACCCTTTGTATTAACCTAAGTATCATAGATGAGAACAGAAAATTACAGCCATTAAATCTAATAACCGGGTACGGGGGCCACAGAATGTTCTACTGCTCACATAAACACTTAGCCGATAGCAGCTGGTCATGAGGTGAGGTCTGCACACTATATTGTGTTTACTTTAAGTCCTCTCCTATGAAATATAGTATGTCTCTGTTGGTAATGTGTGGCTGTTAATGAGGACGTTAAGTGTGCTCCACAGGAGGGAAAGTCAGATCCACTTTAGCATTACTGTCATTCCTGCCTCTCTCGGTGATCTGCTTCAGAGGGGCTCAGGTTAGTGGGTTAGTGGGATCTTCTGAAACTGGACCCTGTGTCACCTCTTTCCAATATTCATAAAATAAAAAAAAACGGACAAAAGATGACCAGCTTTGAGAGATTTGAGGGCTGTTAATACTCTGTGTGAGTAGCAAGTCTTCACCTGGCTGATCTCGGCCCAGAGGTTCGGCCTTTCCTCTCTCCTGGTACTGTAGACTGCACCTCACCCACACATTCTGACACCCACTCAACGGCAGGAATTATCTCAAATTTCTCTTGGCTAAAAACACGCAGGCCAGGTGAGCCTCCAAGGTCAAACAAGAGCCCATCTATCAATGAAACCTGCAGCATTATCTGCACAGGTCCAATAGAATAGAGCACCCTCGACTAACGATTTATATCATACAGTTGTCATCAGTTCATAAATTTACATGAAGCATATGGATCATTTTGGTCTGTTTTACAAACACCGTTTGTGACACAATATATCTTCAGTAGGGAAGATATGCTGCTCATTTGGGGAAATGGAAACACAGTGAGCTCAGTGTGGTAAGAGTGAGGTCACTTCTAATGTAAAGAGAGCTGCGGCAGACTGTCTGGGTTTTCTGGCACGACCCTCACTGTTGCCTTAGATTGCAACTTTCAGGCCCTGTGAAACATCTAAATTAGCAGTCTGAATTCTGCTTGCTGATGACAAACGGGTGCAGTCTTTAAGCTTACTATACAACGAGCGGCACACCAAGTCTACGGATACCTCATCTACCAAGTTTTATTAAGACATTTTTATGACAAAATGTGGAATTACAATGCACATTATTGCTGGCCAGAGTGGACCACAACCATAAGTGTACGTCCCTAAAGAGAGTGAATGTATCACTCTAGAGTGCAAAATATGTCTAAATCTCAGGTTTTGTTGTTTGAAGGGGTAAGGCGATGCCTGTGCAACGTGTAAGCAGATCTGTATGGACGAGCAGTATAAGTGGGTTATACTTCATCTTGAGTTTTCCTACTGTTGACTCTCAAGGATACTCCCTTTCTCTAAGGTTTCACCAGACTCAACTAATGGAGTCCAGCATGGCTCGGCTCCTTTTGCTTTTCTAGGGAAAGGACCACCATCAGAGTAGATATGACGTCCACAAATCATTGGGAAAGAAGTCTTAAGACTGTTCAACGAATTGTTTTCCCAACAAGACACCAACTGTCCAAGATACTTTTAAAAAGTGTTTATTGTTCACTTGACATTACAAAATATCAGGTATATATAAACATCGCTTTGGGTAGAAACTATAGTACAAAGTTTATAGAAAAGCTTCAGTAATAATTAAAAAAGACATACAAAAACCAAAATACCAAAGACATCCTCATGTCAGTGTGCAAATAAGTTTATACAGACAGAAACGCTTCCATATGAGGATACGCTTCTAGATAAATTATTTAAATAGCATATATCTACACAAATGAAATAACCTCAACATAAAACAAACATAATAATTTATCAAAACAAATGCACAGGAAATACATATAGCACAACATAGTCCAGATAACATTTCTTTAATCCTTTACGGTCCTGTTTGGGCTTTTACAAAAATATCTTATATACACCATAAAAATGATACTGAAGTCTTGCTTAAAAAAAAGAAGCCAAACAATTCATACTGTGATGCTAAGGCATGTGATTCTTGTGCATTGCTGGCCTCAATACAAAAATAATTAATGAGGTAATATTTGTACATAAAGGGTTTCCTTTGATTTTCCCTTGTCAGCAATGTAGGCCTATACACAAAAGCTCAGGCACACCACTCATGCACACTGGGGATATTTAGAGATAATTATATTTTACTTTTACTGTTTAGTCATAAGCGCATATTGATTTCAGTAAATTCCGAAGCAGTATTAAGTGCAGCTGCTTCGAGGCCCTGTCCTGTCCTGATTTGTGTGCTCTCCTCTTTTCTTCTAGTGCTCTTTCCTGAGAAGATGTTTTGGGCCAGCCCTAAGCCTTGGCTAAATACAAGACCTTGTTTGTACAGGTCTGTGTGTGGGCGGGGTCATTAAAATAAATCAAAATGAAAAATAATTATTGTGGTTGTCTTCATAACTATGCTTGTTGGGTGGCACACATGCACAAACACATACAAAACATTCACTCTCTTTACAGTCAGTCCATACTGTCCATGGTCCCTCAAAAGTTCCTTCATGGGGTGTATTCATTGCAGCCTCCTACTGCTTTCTTCATACTGACCAGTCCACAGCAGATGTCTATTAATGCTCAAAAATATTATTAAAAAACATGGACCACTCTTCCCTTTGGTCCCTCGTCCACAGAAGAATACCGCCAACAGTTCAGGTGTGCAAAGCAATAAAATGTGGGCTCCCCCTTCAATGCAGATCAGAGCAACAAAGTGAGAGGGCCAATTTCTTCTGAGCAGAGCCGCGCTCACAATTTGAGTTTGGTGCAATGAATTTTCATCTGGCTTAATGTCCTGAGGTCAGTTTACCTCACATTTACTCACTTTCTCGTCATTCCTCCAATGTGCTCAAAGTTCTCAAAAGAAAAATGTTAAAGAGATATCTATCCAGGTCTTATATTATATATTCATACTGACGGACATTCTGCAAGAAGGCTCTGTGGTCAGATTATGTATCTGAAAGAAATGATGGAGAGAAAACACGTTACAAATAAAGCCTACGGTGATGGAACCATTCTTCTTGGAATATCAAATAATAGTTTGGTTCTTACCTCTGCATTCGTATTTAAGGTCTGAGAAGTAAACCATCTCCTGAGAGAAGACGTACAAGCCTAGCCGCCCGCCAGCGTACGTCTTGTCAAAGATGTTTCCAGAATCAGCCATGATTCTCTTGCCTTCATACATGACCACTCTAAAAAAGAAGACGTAAACACATGAGCTCATTGGCACTGTTATAAATGATGCAGATGTGGGTAATTGAATGAAAGGGCATTGAACTCACCTAATAAGTCCAGTCTTGGGTCTGTGGGTCAGATGCCATCTGTAGGCAGTGAAATCCTTCCAGCCAATGTTCTTGGGGTCGTGCCACAGAGTTTGTACCTGGAAAGGAAGAATCGCAATGGTTAGAATGGGAAAAGTGTCAAACAACGTGTTGAACGATGTCTCCAACCCGGAGTCAATGAATCTACTCTCACCTGTCCTGCGGTGTCTCCTGTGTGCCACAGGGCGTTCCTCAAATGCTCGCCGGGTCCAGTGGTGGAGTTGACCACTTTAATTGACAGGCCTGAGTAGCCTTGAGCTCTTGTAGGTGTGTGGGACCAGTAGGTCTGTGTGATCTGTTTCCACATCACTGTGTAGAAGCGTGAGCTGGACTGGTAGCCAAATACGAAACCAGCGTAGTCGTCATCTCTGTCCGTGTTGACGAAGAACGTTCCACTGAAATCCACTGCGCTGAACTCATCGTAACCTGAATTAGGAAAAGAGATGGTTTAGAAGCGGTTCACTACCACTTTACGCCCATGCAGCGAGACATCTGTCTGCGTATTACGTACCAACAGCAATGCCAGGATCGCAGTTGACAGTCTGCACCAACTCCTTGCCCTGATGCCGGACTACCCAGTTGGGGTCAATCTGGGAGGTGCCCTTGGGGTCCAGAGGAACCATTTGGAATCTGCGGAAGTCTGTTTCACTGATGTCAAAGTTCTCCGGGCACACGTCATAGATGTCCAGAATACTGTCTTGGTCAAAATCGTCTTTGCACACATCACCACGGCCATTGCCTGAGAGAAAAACACGGAATATGGATAAGATGAAAAACGAAACCCAATTAACTGAGGCACTATTTATCAGGTAGATGTGAATGTTTCAAAAGAGCACATATGACAAGAAATTGAAAGCCTGACTCACCATCAGAGTCCAGCTGATCAGGGTTAAACGCCAGCCTACAGTTGTCCTTGTCATCGGGAATGCCGTCGTTGTCATCGTCATGGTCGCAGGCGTCACCCTTGCCATCCTTGTCGTGGTCTACCTGGTTGGCGTTGGGTATGTAGGGGCAGTTGTCCAAGTTGTTCTGGTGGCCGTCCTCATCAATGTCCTGGTTGTTGTCGCACTTGTCTCCGATGAGATCTGAGTCAGAGTCAAACTGCAGGAGAACAGAATTCCGTTTTTATGAGATTTCCCACTATAAGACTCTTGTCCTCTCTTTACTGTTTCTCAATGTGAGAGGTGCTACTGATTGGGGATCAGGGATGCAAGCAATGTTCTAGTGTCTAGTGCCCTTGTACCTCACCAAAATTACACATTCATATTTGTTCCAAAGCTGGATACACAGAGACATTACTCTCTGTCATTATTCGAGCATAGTTACATGAAACATTGATCTATGTTAGCCAGCATGGCTTGCAATGCACAGATGAGATGGGATGTTACCTGATCGGGGTTGTGCTCCAGGGGGCAGTTGTCACAATGATCTCCCACCCCGTCCCTGTCGGTATCTCTCTGGTCCACGTTGTAAACATAAGGGCAGTTGTCGTTCTCGTTCAGAATGCCTGTTGAGTATAAAACATACTTATTTTAGTTTACTGTGCAAATGCTTTTTTTAAGACTAAGGAAAAGCATTGAAACAAATTTGGTACAAAAAAACACTTACCATCACCATCAATGTCAACAGCACAGGCATCACCCTCGCCATTGTTGTCAGTGTCCGTTTGGTCTGTGTTGGCCTCGAACACACAGTTGTCACAGCTGTCGCCAACGTCATCTCTGTCTGAGTCATACTGGGCAGGGTTGTACACTCTTGGGCAGTTGTCCTAATTTTAAAGAGAAATTTCAAAAGCACAATTAAATTACAAAAATGTATCATTAGTCAAATAAACTACATCGATAGGAATAAAACTCTTGTTTGTCACTTGTTTTTTCTCTCCTTTTTGCTGGAACGTGATATTCCACTGCAAGCGAGCTGGTCATTTTTACCACAGCAATTTTCTTGCCCAACTTTCCAAATCCACACTAAGAATTATGGGCAACAAGCCACTACGTTCTCAGTTCTGGCTTTATCCTATGCTACATGTTTTTCCACTCACTGGTGAAGGCATACAAACATAGAGACTTTACATTCCTACTGCCCAGAGGAAGGATGGCTGCTGCTGATTGCTATGTCTGGTCTCTGAGGAAAGCACAGTTTGTGGCTAAAATAAACTGCTGTGATGACTCACCCTATCATCGGGTATCCCATCATTGTCATCATCATGGTCACATTCATCACCCAGGCCATCTTTGTCATGATCTTCCTGGCCAGAGTTGGGAAGGTTGGGGCAGTTATCCTGTAAAGGAACAAAGGAGCGGTGAAGGAGGCGATCGTCACAATAATAGAGTGCAGGTGGCTAATAATGGCCTTTTGTATTTATGCATGTCCACGTGTGGTCTGGCTACCTTCTTGCAGTGGTAGGTGGCGTTCTCCACACAATGCAGGTTAGTGTTGGGCCATCCGTCCAGGTCACTGTCCTCTCCGCAAATACGGCCATTCCCAGCATACCCTGGCTTGCACTCGCAGCGAAACATGGACTCGGAGAAGACGCCCAAGTAGATGCAGTTTGAATTCCTATGGCAGTCGTGGCTCCCATCTTGGCAAGGGTTACGGGGTTTGCAAACCTAAAGAAAATTAAGCAGAATTAAACAAATGCAAGCATCTAGCTTTGTAGCCAAACACACAATGAGCAAGTAATAACTCAAACCTGTTTTTTAGCAGTCGCCTGTTCCACTCCTCTTCCAAAGGGCTGAGGACCAGAGAAACGTGCAGGGCAGGGCAGACAGTTGTAACCGGGCTCAGTGTTCTCACAGCGATGGACTCCGTTGTGTGTGTGGCACGCATCGGGGACCTCTTTACATTCATCAATGTCTTTGCAGGCAATGCCGTTCCCAGTGTAGCCAAGTGGACACCTGCCGCACTTGAAAGAGCCATCGGGGAAGCTGTTGCACTTTGCTCCACGGAAGCATGGGCTGGAGAGACAACCATCTGGAGAGAAGAATAATTGACACTTAAAATAATAATAAAATAATGATAAAAGGGTAATCTGTTGTGAATGACTTGTTTCTTTTATATGTGTTAAATCTTAAATGCTTACCAATAGGGCAGTCCTGTTTGTTGCACACTTGAGACACAGAAGCATCACCAACACAATCCTTTCCTCCATATTTGGGGACAGGGTCGGAGCAGAGGCGTTTGCGGGTTTGGACTCCTCCATCACAGGTAACAGTGCAGGTGTCCCATGGTGACCAAGGTCCCCAACCTCCATTGACTAAAAAGTATCATGAAAACAACATTGAGTTTGTTCCCTTGAATTCAGACGCTCTGGCATACTGTTTATACGTTGCTACTGAAATTCTACTCACTAGGACAGGGTGACATTTGGCAGATTTCCGTTTGCCGTCCTTCTCCCTGGCAGTCCCTGCCACCCATCTGCGGTGTGGGGGAGTTGCATAGGCGTATCCGGGTGATGACGCCCTCACCGCAGGTCACAGAGCACGAAGACCAGGGAGACCAGTGGCTCCAACCGCCGTCCTGTTTGACTGTGAGCAACGCATGCACAATTAATTCATCATGCTCTCAAACGGAGAACAATTATCACCACAATGGCTGTGCTAAAGAATGCTGAGTGACTTACAACGTTTGTCACATTCCTGGGGGTAGCAGTCACGGGTCTGGACAGAGGTGCCCTCACAGTTGCTGTTGATGCGGTCACAGGAGCGTCCGCGCTGCTGGATGCCCCGTCCACAAGTCACCGAACAATGGGTCCAGTCAGACCAGGGGGACCAACCATCCTCTATGTAGTCTATCGCAGTAGGCGGGGAGACAAAAGGTTACCTCGGGGAAAAGATATCAAGAAGGAAACAAAGACAAGCCAATGACATTTGACTAAAAGCAGATTTAACAAGAAGCTTACGTCTTTCACAGCGAGGGCAGCACTCTCCATCTGGCATGGTGGCGTTGGCACATGAGATCAGAGGGCAGGAGATTTTGCGACACACGGTAGCAGAGTTCTGGACAGAGGAACAGTTGAATTAGTACACAAATAATGAGTGAGCTGACTGGTTGATTGGCTACAGACCTGGTGCTGTTCCAAGCCTAATTGCTCTATTTCACAATGAAGGGATCTTTATCAGTGACATGCCACTTGTGCTGTGTTGATAGAAAACATAATCCTCACCAACACTCTCCCATTAACACCTAACTAATTATTAATACGTGAGCAGCTCTCACTCGAGGTTGCTGGTGGGGGAAAAAGCCCCCATGCTGCTTTGTTGCTAGTTGAGAATAAGTGTTGATGGCTTTCAGACAGAAGAGATGCGGCTATAAAGGGAGGTGCCAACGTAAACACTATTATCACTTCATTACAGCGGGGATACAGGAAACACGGCGGCGTCTTTCCTCAGCTGGCTTGCTCAAAGGTTGCATTGCAGCAGGTGTGATATGACCCTCACCTGGCAGGTGCACTCTGTGCAGCTATCCACGGTCCATTCATCTTTGTCCTTGTGCACAATGCCATTGTGGATGCAAATTCCACTGTGGATGTTAATTTGCTTTTTCAGCAGTGTGCTGTCCTCAGACTGGAGGGAAAAGAGAGAGAGAGTTGCTCAGGATGGAGCACGGAAAACTTTCACTTTGCCAAAGTTCCAATACAAATGAATCACTGACCGACACCGTGATTGAGACATTGCTTGGCTCTAGCGAAGCAGTACAAATGCAACCGACAGCCAAACATATTTGTGTATTCACATGGGTCTCATTAAGGACTTGGCCAGGGACTGCCATTACAGCGACAAGTGGCTATGAATTGGGAACGCGTGAACTGGAGGTGGAGGGAAAGACGGAGATGGGAGGAAAAGAGGGAGTGAATGATGACAAAGAGGAGACCCTGGTGGCCCTTGGAGCTTACCACTTTGCGGAGCTCGTTCGACAGCTGTTTAACGACAACGCCGAGTCCCTTGAGCTCCTTAAACATGCCGGCAATGTCCTCACAAGAGAAACCGCAAACAGACGGCAGATCTGAATACAAGAAAGAAGGGTTCAATATATGACTTTGCTTCTTGGAACTTGAAACCAATGAGAGGAACAGAGACACACTTTGGGGAGGAGAGGGCTCACCTTTGGCTTTGTGACCAGTGTAATCAGTCCTAATGGCCGAGCTGGAGCCATTGACTGGATTCTGCAGGGTCATGACATCAGTTAAGGTAGCTGTAGGGAGGAGAGTAGACAGTCATTTCTGTCCACTGGAGCACAAGGTGGAATTTTGCACCTGAATAATATTAACAGCAATTGATCTATTGTTCACACTTACCTCCACTCTGGCATCCCTTATTTCTCAGTATAGCATCAAGCGTGGTCCCAAAGACAAAGCGCACATTTTGAAGCACTCCCTGAAAGGAAAATACATTTCAGTTAAGAGACACGTTTCTATGAAAGCTTTATTTACTCACATGACTAAATGTTATTTTTCATCATTAGTCATTAGCTAAAACACTCAAACTTACCATGAATTTGTCCCTTACGGCTCCCTTTCCAATCCTGAGCCGGGCAACGTCTGCCACCTCCTGGGACAGCACTTTGGAGATTGGCAAATCCATCTCTGAAACATTGATCTCCTCACAGCCGACAAAAAGCTGCACCCGGTCATCCTGAACGAACAGCGTGATGTTCTTCCAGTGTCCAGTGGCCAAATCAGCATCCTCGATGGACACGACCTGCTGCTGGTTCATGGTGGAGTAGACCACGTCCAGAGTGTTCGCCTTCCCGTTGGAGATGATCTCGAAAACGGGTCCGGATCCGTCATTCTTCTCGATGGTCAAAAGGGTGCCCCTGGTTTTCTTGAACTGCTTCAGGTTGACAAGGAGGAGGAAGCCCCTCTCAGCCTGGATGGAGTCAAGGAGGTCCCTGAGGTGTGTGTCGGGGAGTGGGGGGATCAGGTCTGCGTTGAGGACCTTGTATGCAGGGCTGTAAGGATCTGCACCTTTGACCAAACTCACTCCGTTGTGTCTCTTGTTTACCCGAGCCAGATCAAATAAGTCAAACACACCGTTATCGTCCCGACTCTCTGCAGTCAAAGAAAAGAAAGTTTCAGCTTTTCTCTCTCTCATAATAACAGTGTGCATGAAAATGTGTTAAAACAACCACAACTAAAAACATATATATAACATGTTATAGTATTAACAGAGAAAAAACACTAGACACTTTATTATCATAGAATGAAATAAAGTTCAGTACAGTTAAAGGAACTACTTATAAAGATTTTACAGGTAAAAACAAACAAAAAAAAACGACTAATAACAGACGTTTTCCATTCTCACCTGCCAATCTTGCTCCTTCACAGCTCCAAAGCATCAACAGTAAAAAGATGGCACACGGCATCATGGTCCCTGATGCTATACCAAGAATAACAAACACGCCGTTACGGGACACATCCAGACGACAATTTCGGCATTAATATAAAAATGTTAACAGTTAAAATAGTCTACAAACCTTTAAAAAGAAAATCCCCTGTGAACATAGATCTTATTTTGTATCCCGTTTCTCTTCTTTTAGAAAGTGTTGAAGCTCTTTCGTTTGGGGTAAATCTTTCTCTGAGCTCCGGTCCCGGCTTTATTCCGGTGCTGAGACTTATTCTACTGATTTGTTCTACCGATACAAGTGCTATTTAAACCGTCTGCGGACATTCCTGAGGTCCCGGCTGCACCAATGGGATGGCTGCAGCAAAGAGGGACGGACTTGTTTTCTTACCTCACAGCCAGTCCGCGTAACATCCGCGACGCACACACAGAGGAGGAAAAGTGCATTCCTGAGCGAAATTTCCATCACCGGACAAATATTTCATACGCGCGTCAGCCCCAGGATTTGGTCGTTTCCGGGCAAATTAAAGTGTATTGATTCGTCAATTTCATTAAGATGTCAGTTTTTAAGCAGAAAATGAATTAAATAAAGATGGATTTTAATGATCCAAAATAAGTAGGCCGATTCATTCGGTAGACGGGTTACGAGGGGATTTAAAAGTCATATAAAACATTACATTATGTTCCATAACCTTCAGTCATGTATTAGTTCCAGCTCATATTAATGACATACAGAAGGCTCTTTAGCTACTGGTTTATGGTGTGCTTCTCATTGAGCTATTCCTAGTCTGGCCGCCAGGGGACTCCTTGAGTAATGAATGTGTACTGGGTTTAAAGGTTCCTTAGTGTCTATAAAGTGTAAAAATAGTTCAAGGAATGTATGACACATGCATGTTCACAACAAGCATGTTTTAACGCTTGAGAAGTGTTTATTGAGTAAATATACTTGATGTATACATTTGTAATCTTAGTATCATAAATTAAATACCAAATAATGAGTGGAAACAAATATTGTGTTTGTATAGGCATGAGACATTATTTAATTGCATGATTTATTCGTTAAATCATCACACATTAATGTTCAATTAAGAAAGGCCAAAGATACTACATGAATTTCCTAGGGGTTGGGGCCTCTCTGAAGGGCCACAGGACAAATCTGAAGGGTCGGGAGTTGATCCAAGGGGGAAACAGGGAAAAAAGGTTCTGCTGCTCAAAATTGTATTTGTGAAATATTGGATGATTCTGCATTTTTCGGCCTTGAACATTAATGACATGATAACATCTGAGAAGTTTAAAGGGGAAATGTCTCTTTAGTGTAACTGCGGCCTGAGAAGGAATCCCAACAACACACTGATTTTTTTAAGGGGCCATAAGCTTAAAATATTTGGGACCGCTAATTTTATATTAACTGTGTGTTGTATTTTGAGGTCATGATGTTTTTTCAAATGCATCTAAAATCTTAATTTGTAAGGTTACTATCAAGGTTGTAGCGTAAAGTGCACAGTAATTGTCCCTGAAATGTAGTGTAGTGAAAAACAGAACTTGAGTGAATGTACAAAGTCACTTTTCACCACTGTCTATGCCATTTGATTATTAAGACAGTATTCAATACTTTCCAAGCTGTTTTAAGAAATCTAATGTATGAATTTATCTGCCGGGTTAATGACTCAGAAAATGAAATAATCATGGTTTTATCAAACATAAAGTTTAGTTCTACGTGCTACCAGTCCCAGCTGTGGAGACATTGGTACAGTTGTTCGTAGTTCTATGTTTTTTACTCCTGATTTTGTATGTATTTTATTCTATTTAATGTTTTGTACTATCTGGATCTTGAGTCTGAAATACATTTTTTTATTATTATTTATTATTATTAGCATCTTTGTAACGTTTATGACCTCTAATATTTGCTCAGATTCCTTCTAAATCATGACATTGTTTATGGCTGAGCATTTAACCTGTGACCTCTTTCTCTTGTTCTTCTTTCTGAAAAGAATTCTGAAAAACAGGAAAGCACAGAGGTGCTGTGAAATAATATGAGAGGGGCTGTCTAAAATATGGACCTGTGACTGTAATAAGACACAAAATCTGGGTACCTGTTCCTCAGCCGGTGTATACATAGCACAGCAACTCCCACTTGTTATGTGGGAGTTGCTGTGCGTGACATTTAGGACTAGCAGCATGTCATGCTCACCTTGGTGAAACATGAACCTACAGGGTGTGATACGGTGGGAAAGATGCTCACTTGTCATTCAAATAGAAAATGGCTTCACGGCTGTGAAATGGGATGGAGTTGGTCTTTGGTCTCATGGGAAAGATCCTCTGAGACATCATGGGCAGGTGCGACTGGTCACACCCCTGTGGGTGTGACCGTGAGCTCACAGCGTGGGAGGTGTGACTGATAAGACTGTGATGGAGGTGAAGAGGCTTGCCAAGCTCTGATAAATACCCACTGAAGGGAGCTAAAACTACAGCGGAGACAGATAGCAAGTGTTTACTCTGAGCGTATCCCTGAGCGTTAGTTTCCAACTGGGGGCGCTTACACAAACTCGTTAGTGAGTGGGAGAAGTCAGTTGTGTTTAATCGCAGGATTGCTCTGCTCCTTTCTGCATGGGCTCAAGGTGAAACACCTCATGCTGACAGAAAATCAGGACCCCATGTGGGTTAGATGTTTGTACCCCACTGGATCAGCTGTGTGTCAGAGTATGTTTAATGTTAATGTGATAATGAGTATTATATTCATACATTTACATTGCTGGCTGTCAAAAGTCCACAAAAGCTTTTATGTTTAATATTTTAAACACCTTGTACCATGAAGTCTGTTTATAGATGTATGTTTATTGAAGCACCTCTTGAATCCAGCCACTGTAGGAAGTTCATTATACAGGTAGCATGGATAACAACCATGGCTGCGCAAACAAATTAAACAGCAGAAAAAAAAGACCTAACTTTTATAGAATGTGTTCAACAATTATCTCTCATAAGGGGTACACCTGTTGTCATCCAACTCTCGACATGAAACACATTTCCCAAGATGCCAGACTATTATTCCCCTGAGCAGCAGATCTCCAGATGATCCTCAACATGCTCAGGCTAAGTGTTTATACAAACACAAACAGAGAGACTCGAGACCTGAGATCTCACATGAAACACATTCAGATATTAATGCTCAAGCGCCGTTTCTATAGACTGATAGTAATTTTATACATGATATCAAGTGGGCTTGAAATGGCAAACGGTATGCAGTCCAAACAAAACCAAAGGAATGGTGCAACAAGTCAGGACATCAAAGAAGGAAGAACTCCATGGCAACGCCGACAATCACACAAACAACAGTGAGAGTTACACCTGTGTATACATTGGGGAAGAGGTGAGTAATGGGCTGGCATTAATCTGAGCAGGCAGGTGAAAAGATTGAAAAGTTGTTACTGCACTGTATTTAAGGTTTCTATTTTATATTGCCTTTAGGCTTCAAAGACAACCGTATTAGCGGGACCATCACCAACATATGGGTTTGGAGTTCAGGGAATTTGTCTTTGCATTCCAGTGATATATTGTTTAACTATCAGGCATAATACAATTGTGATGTGCATTATCTTAGTGCATTAATTCCATTTAAAACAAATTATTACAATACAATAATACAACATGAAAGCATGACACTCAGTATGTAATGTTTTCTTAATGATAGCACAGAGTCATCATTTACAATCTATTTCATGGTCAATTATTATAATTATATTATGTATTCACTCCGAGCAACTCATGCCAATGAGTTTTTTTCCATCTCTAGAGCTTCATCAGTTTTGTGTTTATGATAGCATGGTAACAGCATGCTGGAGTGGAGCAACATCTGAGGATGGGCAGTTTGTAGGGCTGATATGACGCAGAATGTCGGTGTTAATGAGAAGACAGGTTAAGACTTTTTCCTGAAATTTCCCATCATTTGCAATGACTAATTCATCAGACATTTGAAGTCCGTGCCACCATTCATCTGGAGAGGCTCCATTGCAGTGTCCCCTGCAGCTGCAGTTTTTAAACAGCAGAAAAGCCTGTGCATTTAGCACAGAATAAAGGTGTGTGAAGGACTAGCGTGTATTAACAACTTTTATTTGGCCTTGCTTGAACGCATCATTTTATCTGCCACAAAACATGCCCCGGGGGCCCAAGGGGGAGAAAGCTTGTGTTAGTCATGTTTCTGGGGAATCAAAATTAACTGGAAAGTGTGAGTAAGAGGTGTCTATATGGCTACTAGTCACAGACAGAACTACACAAGTCACTGATAAACTATCAGAAGGGAATCATAAGATATCCTTTATGAAAGGAACTAAAGGCAGTTTGTTGCCAGACTAAACTCATTTTATTTTTATTCTGACAGCTGTTTTGTCTGCGACTGATGCCAGAACACTCAAATGACTTGGACCCACCCGTTGGCTGTTGTAAATCATTGATTGCAATCCATGCTTGGCCTCTGAGAGATAAGGAAATATGGATATTACCAGTGGCTTTATAGCTGGCGTGGCCTGGCAAAAATTATGTTCTGTGAAACAGTATCACAAGAAGCTGCTCTGTCTGTGGTAAAATCTTTTAAAACACTCCGTGTGAAAATGCTTTCCAATAATTTGCACATACGCACCATTAATCAACTATGTTTGATGTTTTGACGTTCAGCCACATATGCAAAAAAATACATTGTATTCCAGTGTCAGGGAGTGTGTTTGACTGAAGAGCCAGAGGAGGACGAGAGCTTCTTGTGGCAGCATTAAACTAGCTCATCCATGGACGTATGCATGGAAGAAAAGGATGAATTGGTTGCAGTGAGTCTGCTTGATTCCCGGCAAGTGATGTCAGAGTCTGATGATGTTGGATGGACGCTCTGAAAGCTGGTCTTCTCTTACTGTTTACCGGCTGACACCAAGTCATCCGTGGTGCTCCTCGCATGCGAGCACATCGGGCTTCAGGCCCGGTGAGTGATGGCGTTATAGGCTCTGTGTCATTTCTGCTGCTAAATGCACACCTTTGACTAATGAGCTGACAGACCACATGCCACTCGGCTGTAAGAAGAAAACTGTAAGCAGGAATCAAGTGTTTGGTTTGTAGAAGAACTGAGGCTCATCATCCTGATGACCACACAAGTGGATAATGACTTTCTGGAAAGTGTATCTCAAAAGTTTGACAAAGTGCTGCTGCATGACTTAATTGCAGGAAAACTCGACTTTAAGACAACATTAAGTCAGACTGCTAATATTAGAGCCAGAGGCAGCTGCATTGTTCGGGATTATTATTATTGTTACCTTCAGTAAGGGTCATGGAGATTCAGTCACAGGAAGCAGGTGACGCAACATTCATAACTAAATATTCTGATGCAAGAATGGAAATATTCAGTTGCAAGTTACCTTCTTCAACTCAGTACATTCAGGACATGTTGGCCACTGAGGTACTTTCATCTTGAATCATCAGTCCTTTGGTTGACAAAAAGAAATTCCCGAAAAAAATGATAATTTGTTTTCTTCTTTTTTACTTTAGAATTCTTTAGAGGAAAGAGATCCCAGGCAAACCCTTCTAACAGAGCACCATCGCAGCCCGTCTCCCCCACAATCACACAAGGAAATAGAAGCTTTAGAAAGAAAACAGCTCACAATGATATTGTGCATGGGGTTGTATTAGAACAAACTGAAAGGTAATGGCACTATTTCATCCTCCCACACACACATTTACAGTTTAGTTTGCTCTTACTTACACCGTGTTTTTCTTGGCCTTCTCTGAAAATTCCACACCGATTTTAGGAAGTGTGTTCACGCCATTTCGACCCTGAAGGATATTAAACTCACAGTGAAACAGCCTTCAGCAACGGAAGGCAGGTGAGGCCATAATAAAATAAAATGCTACAATGTAGAAAAACATGCACAAAAATATTTCTTCACATCTTCAACCCCACGGAAACAAGCGTGCGTCAAAGTCATGCGGTGCTTATGAATTTTATTCAAACCCTCATAAATGTATTTGAAACTCTAGTGGAGCGGAGATCCGGAAGTTTCCAAAAATACAAAATATGGTAGAATGTATGGGAAGTGTGTGTATTAAAGTATCTGGAAGTCGACATGTGGAATATTCTCTTTGGATGTGTGCGGCCATAAAAGTCTACGGTTTGAATATTTCACTCAATGTAAACAGGACATAGATGGAAGAAAAGGTTGTAACAAGCGGATATAGGAAACCATAGTGTTGAACAAGATTATTTTTCATTATAATACGAGTAGATGGAATCAAGCATTCTGATTGGTTGAGTGTGCGTCATGGGGTGTACTTTATTCAGCCATAAAGTCCTGTACAGCTGTTTACATATTTTATTATTATTATTTGTTTGTTAGCAAACAGTTTGCATGGAAAGCTCAGGAGTAAACAGAACATACACAAAACAACATTATAATTCATTTTGAGTGGCACTTACTCACATGTGCTTGGAGATAACAGGGTGTGAAGACCAAATAGAGAGCATGCTTGAAAAACATTATTGCTCATGCATAGTATGAACATACTATATGCCATTTAGGTGAGATCATCAGTGACGATCCCCCACTGAGGCAGGTGTGGGACATGGAACTCCGTCACCCCTCAGTGCACTGGGGCACCTTTTGAGGTAAATGTGTCATTCACGTTCCTTTTACGACCCTGTTATCTTCAAAGTAGATTTTCATTTTCATTTACATTTTTTGACCAAAATCAATAAAACTTAAAGTTCAGCGTTGTCGTCGCCACCAATTTGTGGGGTGCTCTTCAAGAGTCACACTGCCGATAATCATTGTTTGTGTACACTATAGGCACTGATTTAAATCTTTTTTATGATGCAAAATCAGGCAAAAGCTGCCCTATCTTTGGAATTCCTCGCATTCTTACAGATGTTTTTGCTGAGCTGAACCAGGTGGGATTTTAATCTTTTCCAGTAGCTTTATTGCACAGATTTGCCTTAAGATATAAGTTATATACACTTCTGCATGAGTTGCCTCAGCTCGTACTGCACATTAAACAAGTTTGTCTCTCACTGCATGACCTGATTACAACTTTAAACTCTGTAAAACATATATTCTTGTTTGTTGACACGTAGTTCCTGTCCAGATATTTGCATGTGAAGATTGAGTGCATGCACGCTCTCAATTCTGTGGCCTTTACTTTGTGGGTTTTTCCTATTTGGCATTACTTAAAAAAAGTTCTGTCATTGTAGCATGCGGCATTTACCGCTGATTCAAAACAGTTGGCTGTGCAGAGTGTCCACTGTGTTCTGGGGACTGTGCCATCTGAAGCCATTCCATTGCTCTTCCCCTGGAAACGATTCAACAGAGTCTGTCAGGGTCACGTTGAAGAAGCTCATTAATGGCAGCAGTTTGTTTTATTATCTTTATGATAAAAACGTTTTTTCTTTCCTGCCATCTGTGCTGCTTCTTCAAGTCAGCGGCAGGCGAAGTATCAAAGACACCAACATTTAACTCACCGAAAAAGGTTTCTTCTGCCCCGTGGCATGGATGTAACATATACAAATGGATTATTCTCAGCCCCCTTACGCGGATGTGTGCGTAACAATGTTCCTATCTCCGCTCATATATTCCATTTACGTCTCATTCTTTCCATCAATCACCTCCTTGGACAACCTTTCGATTGTCCCTGCATTTTGAATAAACAGCAAAGTCTCAGAGCTTCATTGTCACTCTCTGGGATTGCTGCCTAAGAATGTACCCAACGCATATTCTCCTGTTTTTTTCATGTCTTTTCTTCCTCCAGTTGAGTCCGTTGGGCCTGTGAATGCTTCACGCAGCTTGGAGAGCACTTAAAGGAAGTGCTGACTACTGTTTGTAGTCTCTACATCTTGAACATGTATCACTTCACTTTGCTCAGTGTTCTTCCTGCAGCTGCAGGGGGTTGTTGAGAGATATGCGTGGCGTTTACATGAACAGGAGTTATTGCAGCTCCCTGAAAGGTGTCACGTTAGTCATTTGTTCAGTGTGGTTTGGCTTGTTATATTGTACAACACTGATGAGGGAGAACACTTTGCAGGCAACGTAACATGACTCAAAGACCACATTGACTTCTATGTAAATACTTAATTACACATTTCACTTTCTTACAATCAACATTACAAGCCCTAGTCAATATGCGTGTGATTGGCTGTGATGCAAGGTGCAACTGCTGTACAGCCCACATACAATAACTCATCCAGATGTGAGTCCTGTTCAGCAGCAGCCCGGGGTACTCGCTCAGCCTCGTGTTGTCTTGGTTGCTCGGGAGGGCATTCAAACATCTTGTGGTTTAACATCAGTGATACAGCAGGGCAATAAATATAGAGCTGTGCACGACTATTGGGTAATTAATCATGTTCAAATGAAAAAGGTTGTACATCTTCATGTTCATTCTTTACAGACAAGTATGAAGAATATACAATTATATTTGAGTTCTGAACAGATTAGCTTCAATGCCATACTGCTGCCAAAAATACTTATCATGACTTGTGGCATACAGTAAATCCATCGAGCGGGGTAAATGTTTTCTGAGATTCCCGGCACTAACGTCAGGTGCTGTGACCATGACACTTTATTACTTTTCCTCAGTGAAGGGTCTCACTGGATTGCTGTTCTCTCAACTCCATGTCCAAAAATGGAGTTGAGGGTCCTTGTTGTTATAAAGCCACAGAGATGACTCGTGTACGGGCTAAAAACAGATTAATGCCAAAGTCAAGTCTCAGTGGAGCGGATCATCACTTCCAGTCTGTGGTAATGTGGGACACACCAGCACATGCAGATGTTCACTGGACGGCTCACAGCTCTGATGTACATCCTGTTCAAGATAACACAGTAATATGTATTTTTAAACAATAGATTGATATAGACCTCGATTCATGACTACAATGCATTTATTCTAAAACCAAGAGTGATTTCACACGTAAGGTTTAGGGGGGGTTGGAAACACTCAAGTGTGCTATAAAAAGAGAAGAGAATACATACCGAAAACCCAACCAGAGTTACTAGAACAAGCAAGAATCTGAGCAATTCTCCACCCGGTTTCAGGGTTTTCTCCTCTCTCTGACCTAAAACTGGTGATTTCTCAGAAAAGGGGCCTGAAATATTGGCTCGTCATCCTCAAAGAGTGCCGGGAAACCCTTCCCCTCCCCCTTTCTCTTGTTCGGATCTTTCCATGCCCCACAAATCGGAGGTTCCCTCCACTGCTGGAGTTATAACTCTTGCTGTCATGTCTGAGCATTTACGGTAAGGCTGCAGCACGCTCAAGCTACGTCTCTGGGGACCAAATGGAGACTTAAAGTGAGGTGAGGTTGGATGCCTCTAGACAAAAAGGCCTTCCCCAACGAACTAAGGAAAAGGGGGGCTTATTCACCAAGTTAGGAATAGTGTTCTCACTGCAGTGCTGTTGCAACTTAGATGGAAATAAATACAGCTCAAAGAAAGTACATCTCATACAATACTCGCATGAAATAGAAATGTACATGTTGTTCTTCCATACAACAATTTATCAGCAAAAATCTCCAGTTCCGACAGGCAATCAGACATCACTATCTCTGATGAGCTGCCAACAACAAATGCACGGAACCTAATTTAGCTGTGTGATTTGTTCTGCACATGGGAAACACTACAACCAGTCACCAGACAGCTGCATGCAACATTTTCCCATTGGGAGCTTCGGCTGCTTCTACAATATACGCATACATCCACTTTTAAGTCAGTGAACAGATCTGAGAGTCGCATGTGCATTTGTTCTATTAGATCTTGATGCAGGTTGACGTCGGACGTATGTGCAGCAGCACAGGAATCAGTGCAATCCCTGCCTTTTTTGTGTGAAAGGTAACAGATAGAGCTACTAAACAAGAACACATGCTGGACACATTCCTGCATTTGCCCCCTGACTTCATGCTTGTTGTAAAGGTGATCATTCAAGCTTATTAGACTACAGTATGCATTAGCTACAGTATTGTGCCTCTCTGGTTTATGGCCCCTGTCAGATCACTATTAGCAAATATATGTTTTCGGTCCCGGTGAACTCTAGCAGTGTATTTTATTCCACTCCACAGCGCAGGTCCTTGGTGCAGCTTCATGGTCCAAATCCATTTCCAAATGTCTAAAGAGAGATTTCTTTTGCAGATGACTGCAGACGGAAGAGAAGAAGTGAAAAACTCCATCGAGAGATTTAAAAAATAGCAAGGGATGAGTAACACTCCAAATCATCAGAAAGGTCAAAGCCTCTTTCATCAAACTCCTCTAAATGCTGATGAAGACGAACTGGTGAATCAATCAGAAATAGCACCGCGCAGCACTCCTGCACTGAAGCCCTTTTGTTTCCCTTACTAGTTTACTTAGACAGCACTGATTGGACAATAAGTTTGCCAGGAAATATCTTAGCCTCTGTGTCACTTATTGGGGATATTTCCCTCTGAAATGTCAAGTTCATTTTGATATTCACATCAAAACGGCTCCAAAGCTTTCTCCACTAGACACCAGAACAAACATCACAGCTCCAGGATAAGTCAGAGATACGAGGCACCAAGCGCTCTGTGGTTCAAGTAACCACACTTGTGTTCACGGACATCTGGGCCTAAGAGTATTGGCCCTGTGAGGGAATTTCGCAAGCGGCAATCTCCGGTCCTGAGAAAATAAGCCAACGCCGAATTGCCAAAAATGCAGTTCTTCAAATGGTCACAAAAGTCTGGCTCCAAAAGCAGGTCTATCCCCATAGAGCCCCATGTTAAAAAGTCCAACATTTCAGCAGAAAAATCATTTTTGTCACAGCCAAGATAGTGACAGCCAGAGCAACCCACTTTGAGCTTCACAAGGGTTCCTCAAAGACCTATGGGTGACGTCCATATTCTATGGTGTTTAGTCATCTGCTGAAAGGAGGAGATGTAGTGCGTGCTGACTGCTGATACATGAGACGACACACAGCAGTTTCTCCAATGGAGGTACTCTCCAGCTCACCAATTTATTCAAGCCACGATACCGTTACCCTGCTCTACTCATTGCATGTGATACTCCATTGGAGGTCCTGCACAGTGGGCACATGCCCAGGAAATGTGCTGTGTCAGGGAAAGTGGAGAAACAGAAGCTAAGTGTTTTGCTTCCCTCAGGTTACAGATGTTGAAGTCTTGTGACTGACACTTTCCGGTGGCGCTCCCATTGGGGGGTGTAAAGGGGGTGCGTGGCCTGCTGGGCCGCAGCGATGAGCAGCAGCATCAACTGGAGCCCCTTGCAGGGATATATGTTTTCCAGACCCCATCAGAGAGCAGAAACTCAGCCAAGAAAAGCTGCTGGTAGGGCTCGGGTGCCCTGAAGAAAAAAACCTAAGGCCCCATATTATTCACTTTTCATCCAGGGATAAGAATTACATGATGATATTATATTTAAAAGGTTGTAATAAGTTTAATAGGGTACTATAAAGTAATTCACACATAATTGAAATGATGTAAACATATTCTGTGGAAACAGACCAGACTCATGAAGCCTCCATTCTCGCCTCGGGGTCCTGACACATAAACCCACTGACCAAGTTATGTTGACGTCAAGGTCAATGTATCATAACAATTTAGCCCTTACTAACAGTAATCTTAGTAATGACAACAGAGCCCAATTAGTTCCGATAAATCACTGTAATCTCATTATTACCTTTCATAATATTTGAATAACATTTGGCTGATGTATTAGTATGTATTATAATTAAAACGGGTCACTTGAGTGCCACTATAGGGAATGGATTACCACTACAACAAATCAGTAAACTGTGTCCTATAAATATGAACTTCAAATTGTCTGTCACAGAAAGTAAAGACCAGGTTTTGGACAACACCATGTGGTAACTTTCCAGCCACTAAAGCGCAACTATACCATAACAAAATACTGGCAGCAATTCAGAAAGTTGACAACAACATGCAAATGAAGTGCAGGTATATATTTTCAGCAGACAGCTTATCCCTAGATACTGTAGAATTGGAAACAAAGAGAAGAGAGGAGGAGGAAGAGGAGGACGACGACAAAATCTTTCTTTCGTGGATTAATGGTTGTGATGTTGTAATTTGATCTCAGCATTACAAATGGAGACATTGTCATTCGAAGTGTCGGAAAACCAAAAACATCTTAATCTTTAAATAATGCTCTGGCAGACCTTTCTCAAACTAAAATCAAAAGGATTACTTGCGACTTTGTCAGCAGCCTCTATGATGTCATCTCTATTGTGCCTCAAGATAAGTTGGAAGGTAATGCTTGTTGGTGAATACATGTTCCACTCCTTGCTTTTTCCAAACAAACCAAGATCATATCGCTCACATCTCATTGGTCTGCCCTCGCAACTCTTTTGCACATTTGTAGCAAATGTAGAAAAGGAGAGTGGACTAAAACATTGTCATTCCTATACTGCTTCCATGGCGAAAGAATTGAATTTTACACTAGTGCATGTCTCCAAATCCCTTCCCATATAAATGTTTTATTTCATACAACAAAGATTCCCTATCACATGACATAAAACTATTATCTTTAACAAACACTGCATTTCTAGTACAGAAATAGTAAGTTGAATTGCCTCATTCCCCTTTGCTCCGAGAAAAGCACCAGTAGTTAAGAAGAGGTTGACAGCAAAATCCCTCAGTGTTGAGTACAACGCCATGACAGCAGAGTGTTTTTAATGGAGGGACGTTTTTATAGAGCTCCCCCTCTACCGGCTGAAGGATTTATTAGAATCCCATTTTCCTCCTGAGGGGCTCTTGTGTGTCCCAGCCAGCGCTGCGGCTTCTGTTGCCTGCACAGGAGCGCTAGTACTGTACCTCAGCAGCGCAAACAACCACCAGCTCAAGGAGTGTGTGTGTCTGTGTCTGTGTGTGTGCTGTGGTGTTTTTAGATGCCGGGGTCAGAGTTGTGAGGAAGGTGAGGATTCACAGCCAGTCCCTGTAAAATGTTAACCTGTTGTGTTTAAATAGTCAGTAAAGTTTGACCTTTTGAAAGTGCTCTATGAAATATTTGACAGAAGCAGGATATCTGTTTTTTATCCTCCAAATTGAAAGAGGATAGTGACTGTCTTACTAAAACTAGTATGTCATAATTTCTAGCATAGATTTTTTTAATGATTTAAAAAAGTATATCATTATATATAATACATTGCCGTATAATTACGTGCATTATAACAATATTTGTGTTTTTAACTTAAAATGCTTTTTAAACACTTTGGAAAGTGAAGACTAATCTCTGCAGCTGTGGTCTAACTAACACACACCTCCTTTGTGGCAAACGTTCATTGAGTCACCTTTGTGTAATGCGGTTTCACTGATTGTAAAAGGGAATGTGTGCAAAAGGTACACTTATCTGTTTCACTTCTTTGTTGACTAGTCATATGGCATGCAGTCTGTCTCAGGCTGTGTTGTAGAAGTTGCACGCTTGAAATCCTCTGGCTAATGGGTGTCTGAAGGGTGTAGGTGTAACATGTGAGGTCTCCCAGTGTGGTCCGCCATGGAGGCTGAGCTGGTCAGGTTCAACTCCAGCGGATGAACAAACGCATCCCAAGTATGCCGGAATTTAAGTATGAAGCATCTTTATCTTGTCATCACATTAGCTAGTCAAAATAAAATCTTAAATAGTTCATATTGTACAAGGGATCAAAGCCAACAACTTTGCTATTTAAGTGCTCACATACGAGGCCATTGCCCCACCTTGCCGGACAATTATTCAGTTTGATCCTAACCCTGCAAACCTGTATTGACAGTAATAGTGACGATACACAGTTGTAGCAGTCAAAGAATGAACTATTCACTCCTGTGCCAATAAAACATATTTGAGGTTATGCAAAGATGTCTGAAGAAGGTTTAAGGCAAACTGATCTAGACAAACTGCAACTTTAGTCAGAGATGAGCCATGTGCATCCCAGATTGTGTCATCTGCAATGGATACAAGTTTAAAGAATAAGTTTCAAACTGTATCACCATACATAGCAATGCTTAAATGTAATGATTTGGGATACTTTACAACATTAAGTATGTTACAGGTGTTCCAGTTTGAGAGTTTTACGTACAGATAGAACTTTGTCAGCCAAACTTGAAGAGTGTGACAGCATGCGAGTAGACCCCATGGGTGGTTTGACTTTATTAATCTGAGTTTACAGTTGAGTCCATCTGAAAATAAACGAGTCAGCAATGTGTAATAGTACTCAAGGAGTACTCAAGGAGCACTCACTATGGTACTGCGTTTTAATCTCCTCATAAAAAAGGTTTTCCATTGAAGACAAGGGGATTTTGTATCATTGACATTCTCAGAGAAGAGGAAATCTCTGTCACCACAAGCACTTCGTAAAATAAAGCTCCTTAACACAAATAGCCGTTTGGTCTTTAAGTAACATTGTGTCTGTGCAGACCCTGTCTGGCTGATACTGGATCGACGAGACAGTCAGGAATGTCAGCTATAGCACCAAGGCCTGATGAAGGCATCGAACTGCCGACAAATAAATGTCCTTCTTATTCAACTTTCTGACCAAGTTTCCTTTACACCAAGCAACACATCCGACAGATGTGTGATGTTTGAAGTTCCTTCCCGGATGGTAGACACGTTTGACGAGGTCTTCTTTGGCAAATGAAACACTCGCCATCTCCCAGAATAATATACATGAAAAAAAAAGTTTTGCTGGAAAATGTCTGAACATTTGATCTGTTTTGATCCTAATCACTGAGGGACTGTGGTCAAGTATGAGTGATATTTCTATTCAATTGTAGAAATATAGAGGATGTGATTTAATGTGGCTTCAGAATTATTGGAGTTTTGGACATTCCAGATTTGATGAATGATAGCTGGACAAGCTCCTGCCTAAGTGCAACTCACAAATGATGTATTACAGACAGAAATAGAAACAGACAGGAAAGATAGAACGGAGTGTGCCAACTTCCGCCCACAAATACCTCATTGTTAAAACTGGATATGGCTGGGGATTTTCACTATTTTTCTTATTTTCATAAAGTCTTGTTAAGAGAACAATTCATCACTGACGTGATCGTACCAACATGTACAATATAGGCTGCATAGCCAAAGGCTGATATATCTCAATCCTCTCTGCGAAAAACTTTTAAATACAGGCAGGAAGAACCCTGCAGACTTGGACGTGGGTAAATGCAATGAAGACGCTAAGGCCTCAAACCCTAAACCCTCAGGGACTCACTGACGTCACCTCTTAAGTGATTGAGTGTGAGAAGCTGTAAGGGCTTGACATGGTGTAAATACAAATGAGACAGCCCTTTGCAGCAACATATCACGTTACCATGACAACGTCAAAAAATATTGTGTGCAACTGGGTATTTATCTTTTACTTTTTACTCCCTGATTTGAATGTCTTCCAGGCTCTTTCCTCACAAGATGAGCTGTCAAAACAGCTTAAATAACAAAATGAAATGTTTGATGAATAAATCTGTGTGATATATATGTATATAATCTCTGCTTGCATTCCTCTGATTTCATGTGTTTTTATGTTCCATCTTTAATTCCTTAATGATGTTAGTAAATGTATCGGGCTGAACACCCATGTGTCGTCCTCTTTGTTTACCTTTTTTTTTACATCTCCACGCTTTCTCTGATAACTGCGTGTTTATCGTCACATTGCAATGAATTGTGGGTAATTCCCTTGGGCAATGTCTGCATCTAATGCTTACTTATTAAAAGGGTTCATAAAGGGCTCTGCCAGAGTGGGCCATCGAGTCTGTGAAGGTGGAGATTGTAATTAGGCCCTCGAGTCTGTGAGGGTGGAGATTGGGATTAGACCCTTGAGTCTGCAAGGGTGGAGAATGGGATTGGGCCCTTGAGTCTGTGAGGGTGGAGATTGGGGTTGAGCCCTTGAGTCTGCAAGGGTGGAGATTGTGATTGGGCCATCGAGTCTGTGAAGGTGGAGATTGGGGTTGGGCCATAGAGTCTGTGAAGGTGGAGATTGTAATTGGGCCCTCGAGTCTGTGAGGGTGGAGATTGGGATTAGACCCTTGAGTCTGCAAGGGTGGAGAATGGGATTGGGCCCTTGAGTCTGTGAGGGTGGAGATTGGGGTTGAGCCCTTGAGTCTGCAAGGGTGGAGATTGTGATTGGGCCATCGAGTCTGTGAAGGTGGAGATTGGGGTTGGGCCATAGAGTCTGTGAAGGTGGAGATTGGGGTTGGGATCTTGAGACTGTGAGGGTGGAGATTGGGGTTGGGATCTTGAGTCTGTGAGGGTGGAGATTGGGGTTGAGCCCTTGAGTCTGCAAGGGTGGAGATTGTGATTGGGCCATCGAGTCTGTGAAGGTGGAGATTGGGGTTGGGATCTTGAGACTGTGAGGGTGGAGATTGGGATTGGGCCATGGAGTCTGTGAGGGTGGAGATTGGGATTGGGCCGGCCAAAGAACAAATGACTGATTGGGGAAGTGAGAGCAGGTGAGCAGGAGGTCTGGTGAGTGCAGGGCTAACGAGGGGCAGGTGAAACTAATTAAGATGGGGCAGATATATAAAACTGGGAGGAAAACACACAAAAGCAGGAAGTGAAGGGATTTGAAACAAGAGGAGAGGTCAGTAATATAAAATTAGAAAACGCTAAATGTGAAAAATATATGAATGAAACAAAGGAAAAACATAGAGCAGGGCCACATAAGACAAAAGGAATGAATCAATATTATGAGTACTTATATTTGAGTGAAGGAATGGATATTTGGGAAAAAGAGCTTGTATGGCATATGCCTCTCTTGGGGCATGAGTTGCAAAAATGCTTCAACCTATATAATTCTGTAAATATCTGGGCATTGGCATGTGGAAGTGTTAACCACACTCATTTTCCATTATTACCCAGCACCACTGTACAGCTTATATAATTTTGACGTACACTTCTCACTATGTTATGTAAACTTGCCCCTGCTTTAAAGATGTTTCAGAGCAGTTTGTATCTGTTCACTGCAGAAACTGACAGGATTTTAAAAAATTGCTCAATTTAACAAGCCAAAAACAACTAGTTTCCAAGCTGGAAATTCCCTCCCCAATTGGAGCACTCTTTATCTGGATTTGGGTTTTAAACTGCTGACGCAAAAGATTTACGGTTCCTCACAGTTGTGTTTTTGTTTTGAAATGTCTTTCCAAAAATGTTTTATCTATGCTCCACCTGACTGGGTACGTTTTTTAAATCATACAAGCTCAAGTTTTCAATTTAAGTGATTTGACAAAGATGAGGTGTTTTTATCTTTGCAACTTAATTTTTTTAAATTCCAACACAGTTGAAAGTATATGCAGCTCTTTAGATAAAATGGGACAGATCTGCACTGACCGCTGGAAGCTGCTGAACGTTTTTGGCCTGAAGGATCAGAGAGGAGACTGACCCCTAAGATTGAAGGAGGCAATTTAAACACCAAGCATCAGCTGTCAATTTAAAAATGCTGACACTGCTCCAGGGGATGAATGTATCTGCTCCTCATCTGTAAAACAGTTCAACATTGGGGAGGCCGTGCTGGAAGCGGATCAAGGCATTATTGACTAGGCAGTTGGATACTTGAGAGTTTGTCAACTACTGTAAATCAGGACTCGAGTCCCTGGACTGAACATTCTGTGATTTAGTTGGAGCACCAGCTGATTTAAAAACAGCCAGTCCACTATGCGGGAAAATGTATGGATTAGTCTTTTATTAAATATATATGAAACACAACAAACATGGAAAAAGTCAAAGAATGTGTGAAAGACTGCTTGGGAAAAGATAAATGAAACGCTCCCCAGGAAAGGATCTTTCCAGTCTGACCAGCTCCCCTCCAAGACAGCTTGACACCGTTTCAAAGTCCAGATGAGGACCAGGGTCAGACGAGTCCAGACTCTGTCACCACATGACGTCTCAAGTCGCTGATGGCGAGTTGAAAGGGCTATTTTGGGTTGATGAGGCGAGGGAATAGTTGCTTGACAGCCAGTACAAAGATAACGGCGCTAATGAACAGAGTAAAAGACGCATTAAATTATTATGAACAGTAAGAAGCGAGGAAGGAAATGTTTCCCGGATAACATAATCATGTGTAGGGTAACAAAGATGCATTTAATTTCTCAATGTCTCGTGTGCCCTTAGTAAACCGAAGAGGCATTTTATGGACTGGGTGCTAAAAATAGCATTTGTGATTATGGTGTTTATCTTCAGTGTGTGGGGAATCATTAGATATGTCCCTCTGGGGTTCAGTCAGAATGTTGCTGATGAGAGACCTGATGTGTTTAAAAATACTTTTTAATGCTTAAAAATGACATGTTGTAAACTAAATCAATTTATTAACTGGACAAAACACCTTCATTCCTGTGAATACACAGCAAGTAAACTAATAAAGATCCCTTGCAGACATGAATATTATACATCCACCAGGTGGTTAGAGAGGTTATCTGCTAGATGATAATGTTTGCTAACAAGTCCGTCGTATCCATTTAAAAGCTCAGTTTACGGCTTGTTTTGGATCAGGATGTCACAAAGTCATGTTTGTGAAGTCTCACATTTAAAGTGAGCCTAGTTTTGGGACTGTTTTGTTTATTGCGTAGGAGAAAGCATACATCTCACCTCTTGTGTCGCTTGACAAAGCCAGTTTTCTAGTGCAGTGTCTTCTCGGCCTCATTGTGGGTTGCTAAGTTCATTACCCGCCCCCCTGAAGCCGGAAAAAACGCTACTCATTCGTGACGGTTAATAAGAAACACCTTTCAGACATGGTTGTTTCTTTTGATTTTAAATTGTACATCAAAAGCAGATGTCTCACTAATATGTATGCTCACTTCTTTCCACAGAGAGCTGTTATTTCCCAATAGTCTACACGCAAATGACAACCTCCTGGATGCTACTTCAATAGTGAGTGTGCTTATGGGGTCGTGAAAGGAGTAAGCAAGTGGGTTCAGATGTGTCCTGTAGAGAATATGTCTAGCTTTAATCTTGTGCTTGCAACTATGTAACACCGTTCTTATTATTCTGACCAAATGCTCCAACAATATGAGAGTATACAATAACACAACTCTGACAACACAGCATGGATTCATTCAATGCTGATGCCATTCACATTTATAGCTTCAGTGAACTCACTGGGAAAAGACTGGTAGCCTATAGGTCTGAAACAGCTGGACATTTGGCTATATTGAAAACAGATGTGGCCTGGAATGTCCACCACATGGAAAAGCTGATTGTGCCTATACCAACAACAGTAATAAGGGACCTAACAGCCAAATTTCTACTCAACTGAACTGAAAAAAAGCTCTTGGAAAATTGTGGGATTAACAAACTGAGAGCGGTCTCCTGCGTCGAGCTCTTTTCTTGCAGTTTTGTTGAACCTGTGGGTCGTCTAAGCATGATTTTTACATTGAGGAAAAGTCTGAGGATGAAACAGCAAGAATATTCCCGCTTGCCATAACTGTGTTGGGATTATAGCCCCACAAATGCAATTCCGTATGGTGTCTGTCTGCGCTGCAAATTATCTACAGCTCAAAGAATTTCAGGACTGCTATGAAGTGTTTTTGCACCTTGTTTCTGTCTTTATTTCCGATGATATCATTTACCGTACGGCGGAGTTTATGACAATTCTTATATGGTGAGGAAAATCCTGTTTTTCAATATGCGCAAATGGAGACATCAGGGGCAATAAATAGAAATGTAAACTCGAGAAGAATTCACCTAGTTCTTTAAGAGGCCAACAAGTTCCCATTAGATTCATGGAAACACGGCTGCACTGTTTGTGAACTTTCCTGCAGACTGGGTATAACGCATTTAGACTGCATATATATAATTTAGATATGCATGTGTGACAAGGAAGTGCCAAACACTTTGGTGTGATGATGACACATATTGAATCTCTCAGCTCCCCGCCCCTGCAGTAAGCACCAAAGCAGGTATTTTACACTGTAAGCACCTTACCAGGCTCTCTCAATGGCAACTGCATCTGGCAGGGCAACAGAACATTTTACTTCGGCCTCAGTAGCTCTCAACAGAGAGGGATATTTATTGTGATTTGAACATGCAATCATGGAAAACTTGTGAGCATACCTCCTGCACAAACCTCTCTCTAGACATTAGACAACCAATTTCCTTCTGCTAAATCACTTAGTGCTCCAATAGCTTTGCTGCTTTTGTGTTGATTTCGCTCTTGAGACGCAGAGAAAGAGATATCCATACCACAAATGCTGGGTATCGGCCCGTTAATGATTCTGACTTACGTTTGGCCTCACCATCATGTTAATATTTCCAACACAACTTCCTCGGCAGGCAAGACAAACTCAGTGAATGTGACCGCTGCCTCACAATCTGTATCTATTACAACAGCTAACATCTGTGACAATACCATTTTAGATGACATTACAAAGTGATCTGCAGGCTGTGTGGTAAAGAGTAAAGCTGTAATCTGACGGGTTTGAGAAATTTACAGATTAGATCATGTCTTCATAAGCATCCAGCAACATAACTGTGGTGAGTCTGAGGAGCTCATTAATAAACATTTGAAGCCTTCTCTGTAGCCCGGGTGTCTCAAACACATCATGTATGAGGTTCACAGATTACCTCACAGTGGCTGTTTGTGAATTTGCTTGTTTCAGCCACAGTTCAACCTAATTCAAAACAATTGTGGCCTGCTGTTTTTTTATTTTTATTTAGCAATTCCTAAAAAGAGGACTAGGTGTGCCAGATTAGGAAACTACAATGTTCTCATCTGTAGTCTCAATAATACCACGAGGGGAAAACATTATTATATAATTTATGTACAGGTACAGATGACAGATTGATGGCTTATTGGCTTAGTCCCTATACAACAACACATGCTTTACTGATCAGCCCATTCAAAGAGGACTACATGTTGCCTTTTGTCTGGTTCTACGTATGTTTAGCAGGTAATTCTTTTGCAAATCCACCACAGGTAAAAATTATAGCAGTAGCATTAGCCTCATGAAACTGTCTTCATGTCTGTGATTGAAGCTGCACTCCTCAATATTCTTATAAAGAATTGATAAAAGGACTGTTCAATTAGTCCCATGTGTGACCTAGCATTCCCTGTGTTACTCCAGGATTTGGTCACTGGGGGAAGGATCAAAACCATTTCAGCTATTATACCAAAGCGGATTGTATCCACAAAAATCACAGAATATATTTGCCAAAAAGGTCACAATATTTCCACTGTCGCCTGTATGTTCCAGTAAACGTTTGTTTCGTCCATCGGAAAACATTTTATCATTCCGGGCAGAAAATGGCATTATGTGAGATCAAAAAATTCCTTCGCAGACACAACCCACTGCTGCCTAATAAAATTAAAATAAGTTCTTACTTTCCCCTAAGACTGGAGGACAAACACTCTGCGACTGAATAACAAGGTAAGGTACAGAGTGCTGACACTAATGGGGATAATGTGAAAGGTGGTACCTACAGTACAGAGAATGATCACCCAGAAGTTTCCATCAGCTCTTATTAAACCAGTTTCCAACAGATGAAAACCAAAAAACTTCTGTGAAGAGAATTCTTCGCTACCTGCCCAGCACCAAACGGTGTCGAGCTGGTGAATCAGCAGCTGGTGAGGGCCAATCAGAACTAGAGGAAGAGCGAATATGACAGCGAAGCAACTCCAAACGAGTGCCAATGTCACCAAACACTTGCTGGATGTGGGAATAGACACATGTTAACCTGATCAACTGTTTACTGGCGTGTTAGCCTCATCATTAGCCTTCTCAACTGCTTGCTAACACATTTAGCTGCCTTCAGATGATAAGACGTGCTTTTCGCTCATCAGTAAGTAGGCACGGAGCATAGTGCGGACACTTCAACAGCCAAAGCCCAGTGCAGGTATGAAGTGGTTATGAAGCATCTCATTGGTCGCTCTTTGAAAGGTCAGTGCGCAGGACTCTATGGCGATTTAGGCCCAAGTGTTTGGAGAGTGGAACCAGCGGGTGTGTGGATGAACTGACCTGTGGTTTGCCCTTTTCTCGCAGAGGAAACTGCATTCATTATATTAACAATAAGAGAAAGAGGGCAGCCATAAACGCATAAGACTTTGTTTAAATGTTCCACTCATCAACACTAAAATAATTCACTGTTAAGAAGGCCTCATTGTAAACCGACACAACAGGGGAAGTATATGAGACAACCACTGGAGCTCAATTATCCTCCTTAACAAGGATACTTTCCATGGCTTTTCACCATGAAATTGTTCTTTGTTATATTATGTAAATAGCCTTGGCGCAGATTTAACTTCTCAAGAGTCATAAAGAATGATTTTTGAAATGGATCTCATTATAAGAATTACTATGCAGTTAGGTGTTATATGTGTAGGAACTGGTAAATAATAGCAGCTGGTGAGAGTGATAGTAACAGAAAAAGTAGCATTTTTGCAAGTCAGGAAACAATACATACTTATTTTTAAAACATGTGGATAAACCTAAATTTGTAGATTTAAAAATGTGGTCCATGAGGAATGAAAATTGATTTAGAGGGCCTAAAGCAATAGTTGTATACTCAAAATATTCTTATTCCAGGGACCTTTCTGTGTATCATTCCATTTCCCCCCCACATATTATTAATAAAGGAAAGAAGCATCTCCCAAAATACATCTTACGATCAACAAAAATGTCTTACATTTGTACAGATATTAAAGTGTTCTTATTTATTTTTTAGCTTCTTCTATGAGTCAGACACGCATAAAGTGTTTGAGTAGTTTCTGCAGCAAATGTGAATAAAAGGTAGTTTCATAATGTGTCAAAGTGCAATTGTCTTTTAAATATGTCAGTATTCTGGAGTAGAAGTTTTTTTAACAAACTGTCAAACTTCAAAGACATCAAATTGATGAAGAACAGACCTGTTTAATAACAGTTTCATACTGAAAAGGCTTCTGTAATATCCTCTTATTGCCTTGCGACACACGCACGGCATAAATGTCAGTAAAAAGGAGTATTTTATTCAGATATCAATCACAGGGAGTAAATAAAATAAATGCATTCAGTGCAAAATCTAGTGCAATAATGAACCTTGTCCCTGGAGTTTGCCCTTATGTGACACTGACCACAAGTAAAGGGAATACATTAATTCAGAACTTGCAACCTGCCACAGTGATTTTTCTGAAGGATCTTTTTTTTATGCACATAAAATAAAAGTGTTGCCTTACAGAAATAAAAATGTCTCTGCGGCATGTGTTACTCAATACTCCACATGAAATATTGACCTTTTAAAGCCAAAACAAAGTCTGTGATTTTGGAATAACAGCCTATTCAGTAGCAGAAGACGTGATCCTCAAAGGACACACGGGAAACTGCATTTTGATACTAATCATAGACATTGATTGATCTACTTCAATAGGTTTTCCAGATTGTTGAAAAGTCCTAGGTCATTACCTCACTTGCATGATATTCAGACCAATGTGTATTCTGTGAAAAAGGACTTGACTTCAGCTGTGAAGGTCAATACTGAAACCCGAATGGACAAATGACTCATACAAAGCTGATCTGCAATATGCAGAAGTGATATCATGGATAAGAAATGTATACAAAGCAGCTCCAGGGACAGCAAAGACAGTCAGTGGGTCAGTCCGCCACTTTGGTGCAGACTGAAATATCTCAACATCTATTGGGTGGGTTGCCATGACATTAGTACAGTCAACCAAGAGTCCCAGACCATGAATCCTACACTTCTCATCTAGTGCCACCAGGAGGTTGACATGAAATGTCTGTCAAATGTCTAGACAACCATTGGATGAAGTGCCATGACATGTGGTACAAACATGTATGTTCCCTGTAATTCTAGCTTCATTAATGACATTCCCACCATTCGTGGTTGTTTTTGTTTATTCTTAATTAGATAATGTGCTACATGCTAAAATGTGTGTCAATGTAAATAGTGCCCTCAAAGGTTTGACTGACAATAGTAGTGTCCATGCCATAAGCACTACTTGTTATGCTTACAATGCAAAAAGAAATGCACTGCATTTCATAGATTTTGACATTACAGCTGTCAGTGATGACACAAAATGATGACAATAATTCTCAATTTATTGCTCACTATAAAGTAGACTATCAAGTGTCCATTAGTTGGGGGGGTAGTGATAACAGACAGCCAGAATGACTTCACTCTTCAGTCCCGTCACTTCTTTACTTTATTTAAATTTAGAAAATTAAAGGAGGAATGTTTCTATATAATACACTTTGTGTAAAATAACTTGCAAATCAGTTTAATTTGCTCCCAAATTGCATATTGGCTTTCAGATAGTATATGCTTCTTGACATTTATTAGCACGCCACACACAAAGAATTAAAAACCGCACCATCTTTAAAGTCAAGGCGTATCGCACCACCAGGATGCATTTCCCCCCAAATGCTCCTTTTATGGAGGAGCTATTATTGTATTATTTCTATAAATCCATCATAAAACTAAGCTCAACTTCCATGGGGAGCAAAGGCATTGTCATCAGACCTCCACTGTTATGAATCAGTGATGATACTATCACTAGTAGTTCCTCAGCTTTCGCAATTTTCATTGTGACGAAATATCGGATTTCTTCACTCCAATATAAGCAGCTTTCAACTTTGCACCATTTCTTGGGTGGCTGAATGGTCATCTGGACAAATGGAATCATTATTCGGTGTCTGTCTGCTCCTGCGGTTACTGCATAGAAGCATTTATGAGTATAATGGTATCTGTGGCAGGAATGCCGTGGCTAACCACAGCTATGACTGGAGAGAAGCTACACATAAACACAGTTGCTTAGTTTTAATCCAACTTGATATCATTTAAACAAGACAGCGTTAACACTGTATATGTCATGTTAGGTTTCTCACTAGGCGTCAACTGTCTGACTTTCCAACGTTTACAGGAAGACCCTCAAATGATTCACAAACAGCCATTTTTCTTTTCAGCCTTTTCATTTCTTTGGATTTCATTAAAACATTTTTTTTTCATCCTTCGCTGAACTCTGTGGACGTAAAGTATTGACAACATGCAAATTGTCTGTATGAAAATAGTATCGGCAGTCTTTCAAGACCCCCCAGAGAGTAACAGTGAATCACAGCATTTCTTCCTCATTTATCACGGCCTAGGGTTCAAACTTCAGCTGGGAAAACTGTTCAAAATGCGGCCAGGATGCTTGTCCAGAAGAAATGTGCTGCCAACAAGAACAGCCACAGGGTTGGAGAGGATTATAAAGCCTCTTTCTTCATCATGACATTTGCTGCATTGACTTGGTGTAACATTTTGCTGTATTTATTTCCAAATTGGGCACCAAGTTCAGCAGTTCCCTCTTCAGACTTAATGCACAATGTCATGTCCCCCACTGGAAGTGTTGCCTACTTAGTTTGTACTTACAGTGTGAATGAGTATCAATGTACAACAATTGTATTCCAGTGTAATAAACTGGATGCCAAACCACAAACTGAAGTGGCTGTAATTGCTACGTCTAATCTAAACACTAAATATGTTATTATTTATAAGGATAGTGTAAAGTGGGTTATAAGAGTGTTGTTGCCTAAATCTTCTGCTGCTCCAAACAAAGAGTCAACCAAAAAGTAAAGACTGAAAGACACTAAAATACTCTGTAGAACTGAGGGGAACTGCAAAGTCATAATTCGCTTCAGATTCATAGCTAAAAACAACTCCTTTGACATAGAAGCAGTCATGTAATTTTGCATTTTGTAATATGAAAATATTGATTATGGCCTCTTTAGAAAGAAATCTGATAAATTCTCTTTTCTTGGTAGCATTTGAAGTTAACTAAGATAGTGTTTTCAAATTATAATCATAATCTCTTATTCTTAATAAATGGACCTGTACTTGTATAGCACTTTTTCTACAACTCAAAGCGCTTTAACACTACATGACATCATTCACCTATTCACACATTGATGGGAGGAGCTACGATTCCACCTGCACATCAGGAGTAACTAACATTGACACACATTCACAGCTACGGGAGCAATTTTGGGGTTAAGTATCTTGCCCAAGGACACATTGACGTGGGCTAGCGGAGCCGGGGATCGAACTGCCGATCCTCTGATTAAAGGTCAACCCTGTCCACCACTGGGCCACAGTCGCCCCACTTACTTATCAAACACACAACAATAACAATATTGTTCACACTCCTGCTGAGGAACACTATGAACTTTTGGTGATTCCTCACATGATAGTTTTACTTCAATTGATTGGACTTGCAGAAAAGCCGTTCCAGTAATCAGTAAAATAACGACAGCTGCACTCTCTTTCTCATCAATCATTCGCACTTCCTGCAGTGACTTATCCAGTAAAAATATGATTTTTTTACTGGATCATGCTGTTGTGAAAGACTGCATGCTGACGGGGCAAATATATTTTCATAATGTTCTTTTGCTACATATTGGTGAATGCATTTAATTGTGCGTGTCCATACAAATATCGGCAGATTGCAAATACCCAAATTATTGGGTAACTTAGGGTATGCCAGAGACGGGCTCTGGAGTGCCTCAGGCTTTTTGTTCTTTAGTATATATATATTTTCATTTACTTTTATTCCACACATATTTCTCTCTAATGTACTGCAAATTCCATAATACCAGTTGGTATTTAGAAAGCAAATAACAAGCTAAATCTGATGCTGATAGAAGTCTCTATTAGACTTGTGTACATAGATAACTAAATAGCTGGAACAGCATGCGCTTTCTTATGAAGAATTTATTCTGTTTCCCTCACTGCCAAGCAACAATGTTTCCTCATGGAGTAAAGTATTACTCATTTTGATTGTGTACTAAAATGGCTAACTTGTTGCAGATGGATGATAAGAAATGGAATTGGTGACCAAAATGTAGCAGCATCACCTCTCAGAATTGTAATCAATGTCTTTATGGCATAATTTATCGTAAAAATGACAAATCACACTGTAACTCTACACACGTTGTTCCAAATGGTGTGTCTCAATCAGGTGCAAAACACAAAAAGTAATAGTACATAATCTAAACCGTCCAGTCATTTTATGAATACGTCTGACTCATGTCGCTTTCGGTAAACACACCATCAGATAATGAAGATCCAAAGGGCCTCTCCAGACTATACAGGCAGAGTAGAAAACCTTGATTTGATTTATTTTCGAGAAGTCAATTCACCGATTCTCAACTGCAGACGTCACGTCTTCACAGAATAAGTATTGGTATCAGTGTCAGAACCTGCAGTCTGGCATGTTCATTTATGTCTCTTTTTCTTTGATTTGGTTACACAAGCTCAATAATTCACTTTGGAAAACAATACAAGCTTGTTTGTTCTTATGCTGGATTAACAAACAGCAGATTGTTCTGTTTTGTATGCTGGTGGTACCACCAGCCATTCCTGACATTCCAGCCACCTCCATTGACAAACCCAGCCTGGATAAAGGTTTAAACCTTTAGCATACACACTTAGTCACTGCCGAGTCTGTTATGTAATTGAAGTGCTGTTTCTGAGACTTTTACAGTGGCGTTCCCCTCTTAGCGGGACAGGACAAGGACAGCAGCTGCCATATAAGGGCAAGGCTACTGTGTCATCTCCAGAAAACACACTTCCAGACAGAAAGGGTACGTGCTTTGTTTCACTTTTCAGCCAGCTTTTATCTGTGCGGGTTTGTGTATCTTTTTTTGTTTGTTGTTTGTTCATTTTTTTTGTGCATTGGTTTCCTGGCGGAATAGTTCTATCTCTGTCTGTTTTGTTTTGTCTGAGACTGTGCGAAACAGAATTTTGTTTATTTTAAGAGGTTCTTTCCAATGCAGTCACGAGTGATGTCATGAGATTTTTAGTAGATTCATGTACATCATGGGACCAGAAATGTGGTACTGAGCGGCATCGACAGATAATTGTATTGTCTAATGATGATTAAGGCAGTGTTTCAGAAAGATTTACCCCTAGGAGTGAGAAGAGTTTAATCAAAATGATGTGTCTGTAATCAGTCTTGTTGTGTATGGGGGTGACAAATAGTGCGGACAGGCCACAAAGTCAAGACTGTTTTAATTTGCATTCCTCTTCAAAGACACCCACACACAGACTCACACACCACCCAGACTCTCTGCGGTGAAGATGTGCAACTTTAGAGCTGCAAAACAAAACGTCTGTGACAAACATTATCAGAGTGGAATGCACTATCTTAGAGCCGTGCGATACTTCAACAATCTGAAATCTTACAGGAGAAGATGGTCTTTTCCCGGATTTGAGAGCGAGAGAGATCATGTGGGTTCAGCTGCTGTCAACAATGCGGCCGTATCATTGGCTTTCATTCAAATGTGAAATGGGAACTATACCTCATAGGGCTGTAGGTAAACCTAGGTACAATACCAGTTAAATAAAAGTAAATTTGTTGCTGCAGTTTATTCCTGTACTTATAATAGTTGTATAAAAAGTATGAATATAAAGCGACAATAACGTAGGTTTCTGCTGTAATCATTGAGGCAGGAGGCTAGAGACCTTTGACATGTCAGGAAGAGCTCAGGTGTAGGTGAACACATTGTTTGTGGTATCATTCCATTAAGGTGAGCCAGTTCCAAGTTCCTGCTATTGTCCATACACTGTCCACTGGAACACACTTTGTGTAACACAGACATTACTAATAGTATTAGTTACATCTGTCTACTAATACTAATAGTATTAGTTACAAGTCAAAAGGCCTGCCCTGTCTGTGTATTCTTTTACTTTCAACAATTTTGAGAAACAGCCTTATTAAAAGTGCATGCATTCATATTTGGCAGCTTGGGGGCAGCACAACAAGTTATAAACACAACATTTCTGTCACGGTCTGGGTTTTGATTAAGTTTGTTTCCTGCTTTATTCTATTATTGAAGTTCCCTCCCTCTTATGTCCCATGTTCACTTCCCTTAAGCCCCTGTCTTTGTGTTGGTTCGTCTGCGATGTTCCCTACTATGGTTTCCGCTATGTTCCTGTTGTTATCCTTTGTGCACATATCCAATTTACCTGTTTATTGTCATTTTGCCTCTTCAATTTGTAGTTATTCCTTTTCTAACTCCTCTGCTTTGTAAGATTTGTTTTTTTACATTTATTTATTAAAATCCCTGTGTCTGTCTGCATTTGGGTCCATCCCCTGTTGTCTTTTTGCAGAACCGTGACAATTACTATCACCTTGTAAAGTCCATAGAGCTACAATTAGGAAACAATTGCCTGTTTATAAATTCAGCAGACAGAGAGCAACCGTAGCATTCATTTGGAGTTGTGGTTTCTACTAACCCCTGAGGTAAATATATTTCTCTGCTACATGTTCACCAGCTAGTGGCTAACTGTGTCTGTCTGCGATTCGATATGGGGCAGGTTCCTGCAACATAGAGTGGCTTTTTAATGTCTTTTTCATTAAAGCATCTGACTGCTGTGTCTGGAGACAAAGTTGATGAGAACCATGAAAGTGGACCAAAACAATGAGCTTAAAGTTGAGGACTGCAGAGGGTTAAAGGTTATAACTATGTGTCACTACAAGAAACACCTTTTACGTCACATTTATTCATTTGATCCTTGGTTAATATGAAAATATTGATAAGAGCAGATTTATGCCATGGCAGATATGTATTGTAAGACATCATCTACAATATATAACTACAAAAGCGTTACGAAGAGTTTTCGTTTGAACAGTATTTCAATATTTGTAAATCTTTTCTCTATCCAAGTAATTTCCCTTCTGCTGAAATAGTTTTTACCGCCTCTCTTTCAACCCGTTGAAGGGTGTAGGTTAGCATATGGACGGTAGGGACATGGCTCTACCAATATTGGGGAGAGGCAGAATCGTCCCTATCAATATTTGAGTGAACGCATTCACATTGTCTTTGGTGTGAACAAATACAGAGAGAGGAGGAAAGCAGTGCGCTTTTGGTGTGAACAGTTGCTTTTCACGACGGGTCTGAACCCGGTCCCTTTCCCCTTGTCCTATTGGAGAGCAAGAGCAATAAGGCAATGCACAGACAATAGGGCAGGTCTGTTTTTTTTCAGAGAATACAGCTTTGTGGCATATGATTTGAATGTGCCAATCCAACATTTAAAGGTGTTATTTTCCCAAAAAGACACAAGAGTCAATCATGTCCACTGTTGACTCAGCAGAAATAACGTTTAATGACAGGTGATCTACAGAATGATATTTATATATTATATATATATATATATTCCTAAATAAGGCCTTTCCACCATAAATTAGTGTTTAGGGAATGATGTGTTTGATACTTTCATGGGAGAGGACGCCCCGACCTCCACTTAATATATATACCCAACCAGTATTGAAAGGAAACCAACGGCCTTGCATGACTCTAAATCACTGATCAATTTTCATCTGTCAGAACCAACAATTTTGCTAATGCCAATACCTAGACACAACACAGGCTTGCACACATAATAATCAGAGCGAAATAGCGACGGCGAGAGAGAGAAGAAAAGGAAACATATGTGTGGTGTTGTCATTTAGCCACAAAGATAAAGAAAGGCTACATGCGAAACCCTTCCTTCCAAGTTTCCAGCTTCCAGTTATCCCACACTAATTACTGAGATAACCAAAAGATGAATACTTTCACAATGACTTTTTCATAATATCTTGTTTATAAACCAACATGCAACATGATCTGAGCTTGGTTTCAAAGGAAAAGGACAGTACAAACTGATACTGCAGACTTAAAAGTGTTGCGTTGGCCACTCTCCCTGCTGGAGCTGGCTGTGTCTGTTCTTTGTCTGGGCGAGAGCTGCTGCATTCCCATTTCCTTCTCTCCTTCCCTCCTTCTCCCTGCTGAGGTAAAAATGAGTCACTGAGTCAGCAGCTGGTCTCCGTCATCCCCGATATCGCCCAGGATTCCACAGGAGACCAGCTGCCGGATCGCTACTCTCTGACAACATCACTTCCCCTTTGCCCTTCTATGGACATGTCCACTGCATACAAAAAGGCCGCCAATGGTTAAATCTATGATTTAGATTATTGTTCATGTCAGTCTAACTGTAATGTACATGTTTTGTTTAATGGATTTTTGTTTAAACAAACCCTGTGCATTCAGCCTTTAAAAGCACAATGCTGCAAATTCATTTTACTACCGCCTTTCAAGAGTTTGTTTTCCTTGTAGAAGCAGTTGAAGGTGCACATCAATGAGATCGGCGAGACCACCTAGTTACATCAGCAGGAAACATGCAGGGGTTAAACATAACAAACTCTCTTAAGAAGCAAAAGCCCCACTGTCTATTTGAAGATCTCCCTACTGTACATTATGGCATTTGTTATTGAACATTACATTATGTTTAATAAGTGAAATGTAAATGTAAAGACCAAACATATGGACAAATATGAAACAACCATCAATTTCAAGTGGGATTTTGGTTGTTTCAATCACGTTTATGGTAACAACTGCCATAATAAAGCAAGACAGAGTCTGCAGCCCTGCTAGCTGCTCTGTGAGGCTGGACTGGGCTAAATGCTAATGCTAGCATGCAAACATGGTCTCAATGACATCGCTAACATGTTGATGTTTAGCAGGTATATTTACCATGTTTACTCACACGTACCATGTGTTAATTAGCACTAAACAAAAATAACAGCTGAGGCTTATACATTTTGCAGGTATTGCATCATAAACCAAAGTGTTATGATGCGTTCACACCAAATTCGTAACGCTTTACTCGCGTGAGTTTACTCGCCCGACTATTAGTGGTTTATTCGCATCATTCGCGTCATTCGCGCCGGAGAGGGGCCGTGGCTTATCTCTGTGGAAACAGTTATCATTTACGCCATCCACCATGGAAGAAATAACCACTATTTCTGCTTTATACTTGTTGTGGAAATCCCACATCAAACGCCCTCGTGTTTGGGTTCATATCATCACACGTAGGCACACACAGCTCGGTGAATTTCACCGACTACGTCTGGATAACTGACGCTTCCAGCACTACTAGAGTAGTAACAGCCAGTTAGATTCGATAACGGCACGACGTCAGTGATGACGGGCGGAGCATCTCAACGCTTTCGTAACTCAGCGTCGGGCAAATCGTGCAAACTTTTTGATTTGCGCTATTTGCATCCATTCTCGTCTGTGCATTGACTTTGCATGGAATCTACTTGCGCGAAATATTTTGGGTGAACGTAGCATTAGACAGAATTATCAAAATGATCACCATTCCAAGGGGTATATGAATGACTATACTACAATGAAAGGCAATCTATAAAGTAGATTAAAGCTGTTGGTGGTGCTGGAGAAAAAAAGATCAGCAAAATCAGTAAGATTCATCCTCTGGGTAACATGAATGTCTGCACGAATTAAGGGAAATAATCAGTTCGTCCAAATTTTCGAATTGGAATCGCCATCATTGTCAAAAAAGCCAGCATCCACAAGGCAGCTGTACTAAGTCTAGGAATGGAGGACGTGGATAACCTCAGATTGGTTATTTTGGTGTTTTATTCTGTTAGTTGGAACTCAGAGCAAATACTTTTTTATTTTTACTGCATAGTAAAATGAATCATAAAAACAAAAGGGAGGTCTCCATATTGGTCAGGGCTGTTGATTACGGATGAGTGATTTCCATTATTTAATGTTTAAACCGAGGTGTTTAGTTTTCCCATTCCACTGGCTGAAAGGACAGGCAGGTCTCTGTCTCGCTCCATCTCATCTTCCTTCCCGTTTTCCTGTGAAGGGAGGTGTTGTGCCGTGTGCTGCTTATTTGAGGAGTCACTGTGAAGGCATGGCTGTGGATCTGTCACTGCTCACTGACAGCTCACTCTCATTTTGCTCCATGTTTATCCACAAGGCTTTGTGGAAAATACAGCCTGAATTCTCGGAGAGAGGCGGGTCTCCCTCCATCCTCTCACCTGTTTAGTTTTCCAGGTGGAGTGCAGTTGGACCTACCCGAGGGCCTTTCTGCACTTATTTTGGGCAGTTTATTGCTCTCCCCCATCTGTCCTCAGTTTTCAAAGAAAAAGTAAAAGACTGTGGCAAGAACCAAATGTGTTTTGCTTTTTGGAGAAGGGAGATAAAAATCTGCAGATTACGCATTAATTGTTGCTTGGAGCCCCGAGCCTAGCTTTAGAAACGTAGCTTTGTTGACTTTGGCAAGCTGAAGATGTTTTAGCATCAGAGCACAGGGCACTATTGGTTTTCAGCTCAATAGTGTGCCATGTTGCCTGAAGCAAAGACACTTGTTGATCCAAAACATTAACTTAGAACTTCAACAGATTGTTTCTTTCTCTGTGGAAGTATAGTCTCTAATGACTGAACGCTTTGCAGAATTAACCAATAGTAAAAATAGCTTTAATTCAAGTAGAAGCAATTATCTCCCAAAGAGGAAGCGTTGTTCTTTACGATGGAAACTACTGTGTGAATGTTTACGCCTGTGACTGTCAATACATGTATAACCCTTCATTTTAATGAAATCACACCCTTTTTTTTGCAAAAGCAATTCAATGTATTACATTACTTACTGTATATGATAATGAAGGTTTCAAACTCTTTCAGTCCTATCAACAGTTTGTTGGGGGTTAGATCCGATTCCAACCGAGCCAATATGTGTTGAGAGTTACTTAATAAGTTACTTATTAATAGCGATGTTAAACAAAAAGTGGACCTCAGAATGGATTTAATAATGATGTCTGGGTTCTGCCATGCTCTTTCTGATAATCAAGATATTATTATCCCGATGAGGGCTATTATACAGTAAATGTTTACGGGGACTTTCCTGATTCCTGAGTGATGTACAGAGACTGGACGCTCCCTCCCTGTGTGTGAGCTGTGGTGTTTGGCTCCCAGGCCTCCATGACACCATGCCTCTGTACCAGAGTAACTTTCCCTCTCATTTGACTTTAGTGACTGCTTAGTCTGACATTCAATTTCACATACTGTATGTCTGGTGAGAAAGTGAAGAAATTAGTTAAAACCCATGACTATAGGAACAGGAAAGCTTTTTTACAGCTTCCTCAGGAGAGAAAGTGTCTGGATTCTGAGCTCATTTCGTTTGGACCTCGTCTCACCCTTCTTCTGTCCTGGGGATCAATTCAGACGCCTTTTTCGAGTCCACTGAGATCAGTCAACAAAAGAGCCGACAAAAACAGAACTGTAGAGCAGATCTTGCATAATCACATTCAGTTAGTGCTCAATCTGAATTGTGATTAATACAAATAAGACCTCAGGGCAACAGAACAAGCCTCAACATCTGCAGTTCGGCACCTTTGTTCCTATCTTCTCAGAAAATAGGAACCCCATGGCTGCAAACACCTTCGCCCCATCATCTAGTCCTCTTCAACACCCGGCAGAAGATCGGCCCGCTTGGACGCAGTCTTTGTGTGATACTTCAGCTGGATCTGACGACTTGTGGGTTTTCTTCATTGTTGGACCAATTCTAAGGAATTTTCTCAACTGCCACCTTATGAAAGAGTCAATTCTTCACGTTCCAAAAGCAACAATCTGATTGTGTTGATTTTCACTAGAGCTGACAGCATAGTGCCTGTATCATTGATTTAGGGCCTTTCTTTGTTCAATATTGAATAAAATACGTAGAAAAGGATAATCAATCCTTTTATCTGGGAAAATGCTAATCACTTCATGTCCACAGCCATCTGTTTGTCATTGTTGCTTGTGTATGCCTCAAGAGTGTATTTCCACAAACTGTTGCTATGTAGAAATACTGTATACAAGCCGACAGTCGACCATTTGGGGGGAGCATGTCCAAGTTGGCAGTGGGTCAAATGGCAAGCCCAAGTCTGCAGAGGACAGTGGGAGTGAGACATAAGACATGAGACATGTGGCAGAGAAACAGGCTTTGAGTCACAGCACAAAGGAGTGAATCAGGCCTCTATGCAGGACCGGGTGACTGAATGACTGGTGTTTGGATCGGTCACAGCCGTGGAAATGGTTGAAATCTAAGCCACAACTAGAAAGACACTCCACATGTATACGTGACGGGAGTGTGTGCTGATGAGCCTACTCACTTAAGTCAAAAATCACACATGCAAACATGCAGGGACATGCACATCAAAAAGGTTATTTTCTGTATTCTGCACTGTGCAAACGATATCATTAACATGTGTAGCATGTGTTAATTACTATATCATTTAAGATACATTTGGATCTGAAGAAAGTTGAAGTCTGTTGAAGGGGAAAAGGGCAATAACTGTCTCAGTCTGTGATAGTTTACATACCATGGAGGAGACATTTTATGTGGACACACAGAGCAAAGACAGGAAGTACCAAACCAAACACAAGAAAAGTATCTCACCTTAATGTTAACCCATAGCTGACCCTGTGTGGATTTCATGTTGGACAGACAAAGCTAAAATTAGAAACAGAGGGGATATGAGACGACTGTGTTGAGATGAGCTGCTGACACAGTTTACTTCTCCCATCACTTCCTCTAGTCTGGCAAAAGTAAGCTCCTTCAGATATATTGTACGTTTCAGTATAACTGCGCAATACAGCCTAAAGCAGTTGCTTCCTGCTTACTGCTCCTCTTCATGTCTGATCCATCATGTGCTTCCCACATGTTATACTGCATCGTTGTTGCTTGAAGGCAGCTCAAAGAATCAACTTGTTTCTCTCTCAGCAACATCAGATTCCTAAAAGACAGACTTCATATTATTAAACTTCTCATATGATGGCCTTTTTACCAAAGCGGGGGTCGCACTGTTGCAGACTGCTGAGTCTGGGACAAATGCTTATTTACCTTTTGAGATAAAGCAAAACAAGATTTCCAAAAGAAGAACAACCTCTGAGACTTTCTTTTGAAGAGGATAGCACCAACCAAAGCAGAAAGATCGGCTGGCGTTCTTGTCCAAGAGTGTTTAATCTTGTCCTCTTACGAGCTGGAATGTGTATGATAGCCACGATTATACAGACTGGGAAGTCTTAAATCACAAACAGAAATGTGCTTTTATTCTGCAGACTCATGCTTTCTTCTCCTTTGAGCATTTGTTCCATGGCTTTTTTTCCCATTAAGCCTTGAGCTGATTTTCTTTTCTGAATAAAGCAAACATGTTGTCACTAATCTTAAAGGAGCAATATATGACAGTCAGAGAACAACTTTTTGCTATGTAAAGATATAGTGGCATAATGTCTACCCGAGAAGAGAATGTGTGTGTTGTTATCAGAGCCTCTTCTTGCTTTGTTTACATTACTTAGATTACTGCCATTACTGCATGTTCATGCATGTGAGTGCTCCCCCTGGAGAGCTAACGGCCACTGCTCTGCACTAAGCTCATATAGCAGTCACAGCTGATGACGCCGGCCCGACCGACAGCTTCATTGCAGAAGTGTAGAACCAATCCTCTGGTTTCCCATCGGGTTAACACCGTTACCTCTGTTGGCACTTTCCTTTTTGTTTGCACGGCTAGCGCTGTTAGGACCATTGGTTATGAGCAGCCGGCCACGTTGAGGAACGCTCACAATCTCGTATAATTATCATTTGTTTTGTTGTGACAGTTTGTCCGCAACCAGATTTCATGATTTGCACAAGTTATTATTTTCACAAATGTTTTGGGCTACTTGCCAGGAAATCACATAGGTTTCCTAATTATTGGACATTTAAACCAATTATTTTTTAATAAAGATTTATTAAAATTCAAACAATTTTCGAAGCATAATTTTTCATTCTTCTTCATCTTGAATTTGATGATATTGGCAGACACCATACTTTTGGAAAAATGAAGTCTTGGTTTGGTTTTATATATACAGTGAGCCTATAGAGAACAAAGCAAAGCCAATGAGACTCTCAGAGCTTTTGATATCTGGATCCTCTTCTTTGCTTTGGCTTGGTCCAAGTTGGAGAGATCAAATAGTAGAAGCAGACCAAGTCTCCATCAGATAATAGTCCTTTCAAAGTAATTTCATGTACCGGTACATGTGGTCTCCTGCAGGGCTTAAGACTGGGGATTGGCAGGGCTGAAGATAGGAATTACCCAGAGAATCACAGGGTGAAGCATATGAACTAGTGTGCGTGATTATTACGCTGAATGTTTTATCCATATTAAGTGAAAATAGAAACTCTCAATTGCAACAGTGTCGTCTTTTATTGTTAGAACATGGACAACAGCTCTTTTAGTTGAGATTACCTGAACGAAATGTCCAGAAGTTGTTTCTTTGTAACTACATAACCTTTCCCGCTCCTGTCTTCTCTTCATGTGCACACCCACTGCCAATGTAATCCAAGCTCACCACGACCGTACAAAAAAACAAACCTACTTTTAAGTCCGAGCTGTTCTCTGTCCTCATGCTTATGTTTAATTGAGATGACATTGGAGCAAACAGCAGAACACGTTTGAGGTGGCAGGAAAAACACAGCAGGCTGCCACGGGACTGTATATCCTATATTCTGTTGGTTTAGGTTTGGTGGGAGAACAAATATTTAAGTCAGATTTCTCTGGAGCATACATAAAGAGATGGCCACCACAACATCTCTCTCTTTCACTCTCTCGCTCTCGCTCTCCCTCTCAGCCACAGCACTCCAGCCTCACTCGACATCTCGAATGACTGCTGTCAGCATGGTCATTACGTCTTTCAGTCTGGGTCTGTATAAACAAGCTCCTCCGGCGGCCAGTGGCCACACAAAACCAATTCCCAGCTACGGGATGATTTGCTTCTCTATGCCAAAATTCATGCCTTGGTCCATGTAATGAATGGTCAAACATACTTATTGTTAGGTAGAACAAACACTCCAAGACATGTTTTTGTTAGTTTCCTTGGCTTCATGTGATGAAAGGGTAAAAAAAACGTGCTATGTTATCACCGAAGTAGAATATAACATGCTGTCAAGGTGTGGCTTACATTTATTGTTGTCGATTCACTGATAATTAAAATCCTTATATCTTTTCTGATTTAAATCTAAGAGTCTGCAGGTCTGTAAGGCTATATTTAGGAACTTAGACAATGCTAACAGGTAGCAGGTATAATGTTTTCCATGTTTAACAGCCCAGTTGGGGGACTGCCTATTGTTCCTCGTCCAATACAAACCCAATACTCAGAAAAAACGTCCCATTAGACCATTATCCTGAAACAAACGCCCTTTGTTCTAAAAATACACATTGTCCCTGCAATAAACAGAAGCACATGGCTACTTATTATGTAGCATGATGTCATTGGACCGGGCATAGGCATGACCCACCACCATTCCTTATGACTCTACCTTTCCATTCAATATTTGTTGATCTCAATATGAACCAAAGCAGTGGACTGACCGACATTGTCATCCTCGAGTGCCATGATGATACCGTGGCTAAAAACAGTCTCACAAATTGTTGTATATTTCTAAACAGAACACACAAAAATGGCATTGTCTTGTTATTAGGTTACATTGTAACTCATTCACGTCACCAAGTGTTCTAGATGTCCTACGTAGACAGACGAAAGGTATCCTCACAAGTCTAGACGGGGGACATACCTGTCTGTCTGAGTCTAAACGTAGCATGTCATCGGGCCAAGGACAGAAATGTCCTCTAATGACAAAACCGCCTGCTCTTGCTGGACAGATTCTCTGAATATTTTCTATTCAGTGATCTGAGACATCTGTGTTTTTCTAGCGAGCCAGTCACTCACTTCCCACCCAACAGGCTGGTGAAGAGTTTCTTTTTCAAGGTACACTGGAGATCTACATTGCACATTCATTTGAAGTTCTCCATAAACATAGAAAACCACTTTACCATCAGTAAGACACTCTAGTATGATTACACTCTTTCAAAAACAACACTGGATACAGTCTCCCAGGGATGATTACCTTTACAGCCCGAAATGTGGCTTTGAGGATAGAGACAGCTTTCAATGCTCCCCGTCATGGCGCTCTATTTTATCCCAAGTACCCCTTCTCTCCACACACACACAGACACACACACACACACACTTATGTTCTTCACCCCTTTTTGGCCAATGTGACCAGGGGGGACATGGAGCACCCCGGAGTGTTTTTGTGTTCACTGCTGCCCTCCAAACCCACATGAACATGAGGTGTGAGAGGTCTTAACGCTGAATGTCAGACGGATAGTAAAAAAAAAAATAGCTTTGACAAGCTGTGCTAAAAGATCCATTGAACTCCAGTAGCACTGTGGATACCACTGGAGTTCATATAGCAAGATCCTGCATCAACTTCACAAGGGAAATAAGATGTTGAAATATTGTCATCTGTCTAGTCAGGTTATGCCATTGTCTCTTACACGCTTACAGAGCTACATTATTAAAATGTGGGCACTGCTAGCTAGGATTGCTACTGGGTGACTGTCGTGTGAAAAAGTAGTAGCATGCATGTGTTTAAAATGTTCAAATGGTTGCAGTTTCCACCCCTTTATTTGTTTCCAAATGTGAGTTTCAATGTGAAGTATAGCGGATACGCGTGCCTTATTGCTGAGAACACTCAAAGACTCCTCAAGCTCTGGTTGAGATGTTTTTATAGGAGTAAAGGTTTTGAGTTTTGAGTGCAAAATCCATTATGACCGTTAATCACCTCATTCCGATCTAAATGGTTTTAAAACCAGAGCTTTAAAGGAGATCTTGTGTTACCATTCCTGTAAAACACTGGACATGTAAACCATCCACTGACCTTTCCTTTGCTAGAGCTCAGATCTCAAGTGCTGATAGTGATGGCTTTGTACCGAAACAACAAAGGTGGGCTATTCACCTTGACACAGCCCGGGCTCTACATTAATGCGGATTAGATAAGGATTGGCAAGAACATTACATTGTTAACAAAAGTTCCAACAATGACAAGACTCGCTGAGCCAAGTGTGAGTAACATAACATTAATCAAGGTTAAAGAAGACAGACAGCATGGCTTGCACAACATTTAGGACACAGGACAGGCATAATGAGCCTGGCGTTGTTCTCAACAGCATGCTGCATTCTGGGAGAGCACTTGGACAGCAGTGCCAGTCTGTAAGAGAAGACAGCTCTGCAGTGCAATTTGTATAAACCAACCAGGCATGACGGAGCCCTTAGGGCATGTGCAGTACAGTAGTTAAATGAGTTGGATCCTTTTGGCCTGACTAAAAGAACAGGGAAAATGTCTTCAGCTTCCACAGTAGGTTAGGTGTGATCACAAAACAGGTTTATGTTGTGACAGCTAGGTGATAATGAAGCCCACAACGTAACAAAGTTTGCACAATGCATACTATTGCTCATTTCAGCATCACACAATGAACAGGCTGCTTGTTTTGGGATTTAACAGACCCAAACACGGACTACTCAAACCGAGGGACGTGGGCCAGCTTCGCCTGCCAACAGCAGCCGATGTGGTTGCACACCCCTGATGCCATTCGGCCCTTAAGGCCCCTCAAATGTTGAGGCTCAAGAGGGAATGAGTTGAATCTCAGCCCCTGGCACAAAGCTAGAGCTTCCTGCAGACGGAGAGGGGTCTTAGCCGCAGCTTTCAAGAACAACCTTGTCTATATGCAGAACAACTGTACCTGTGTATTCTGACGTTCTTCTGTGGGGCGATTGATGACTAGAAATAAGAAGATACGAGGACACAAAAATCGGGGCCAAGCCCTTTCACTGTTAAATTGCAGGATGATGATGATGATGGGTCTTCTTGCTTGACTAAACAAGAGTAGTTAAGCGAAGGTCTTCCTGCCAAATTGCAGCGTTACTAATCAGGATGACTGCAGGGGCACTGCCACTGATGCTTTTTGAGGTGCCTGTTTGTGTGCTTGTGGTCAGTACGGCATGGGAACCTTTCCATTTGTAAATAAGCATACGCTGTGCACTATATATATATATTGGATGAATGGTGAATCATACGACTATACAGACTGATCCTCAACAATGATTATAAATTCTTTCATGTTTCCATATAACTGAACAATCAATAATTAGGTTGTTTTAGTTAAGTTTGCAATTTACACTTGTTCATTTATTTTAATTATCTTCTATCTAAGCATTACTATATATATATATATATATATATATATATATATATATATATATATATATATATATATATATATACACACACACACACACATTACTTTTAGCTGTTTCAACCATTCCTTACTTGGTTTTCTTTACTGTTTTGACTCTTTTCTCAGTTTACTAACTGGTTTTCCTGCACTCTGTGACAAAATGTTCTATTCAGGTGTTACAGCTAACTGAATGTGTTTATGTTGCACCTCCAATTTTCATAAATAAAGCTACTCTACAAGCTACTTTCCAATACTAATAATAAGTACCAGGGTTATTAGGGGTGTTGGGAATCATTGCTTTCACTTCTTCAGCTAAAGCTAAAGGTTAACAGGGGAGGCTACCTGTAGGATTCAGTGTATCATGATTTGATATGTTGGTCTTAATTCAACTTACAGTACTTGTGTTTATGGTAATCAATCAAAATGGTGCATATGAAAGTGGATGTGTCTCCTTATTATACTGTGTGAAGACAGGGCGTGTGCTCAGTGACCCCCAATGGTGGTTTGTCAGTGAGGATTCTTAAACTTCACATTCAGTGTTAGTTCCACTCACGCAGCTATAGCCTCACATATCCCCAGAAATAATATGCTGCTTTCAACAAACACCCAGTCCTATGTAGTTCTTTTTTTTCCTAATGGAGAAAATGTGTTTTGTATTTCCCTCACACAGCTTGTGCAAAGTATAAAAACTAAAGCCTGGGCGCTATCGTGTTCATGTAACCAACTCCTGGGTAAGTACACATCGCTCTATATCGGAAGGAGCTACGTGTTGAGTGGAATAAACATAAACGCAACAACACATGTGAATTCAGTTAAGTTTAGTTTAGTTTGCCAATGAAAAGCAACATTTATATGGGAATGAAAAAAGAACATTTTCCTTCAGTTCGGTGATCAACTTAAGTCACGATGCATATTTGTTCTTATAACAAGCATCTTCCAAGTCGGTGTCTGATGACCAGAGGAAAAAGTAGTCAAGGTCAACTTTAGCCCCATTTACATCAAGATAATCCAAATAATTGGAAAATAACTTTGCCAACTCATTCGCTGTCTCTCTTTTCTCTCCGTCTTCTTTAAATGACTTAGGAAGCCAAGAGCAAAGCCTAATTTTAACTTTAAAATGATCACACAATGAGAAAGGTTCGCTTGTTGACCTAAAATGGTCCCAAATCAATACTAGAATACGTCCTTGTTTTATGAATGATGCAGTACAATAATTGAATCAGCAGCAAACCCCATCCCCATTTGAGTTCAGATCAAGTGGAGGTCGATCAGTCAGAGTCTGAGCAGTGTCCTCTCCAAGTATATTGTATGCTGGTACCAGTCTTGGGGACTAGCGCAGTCCTACCGTACTACAAAGCAGATGGTTCATCCGGTATCGGGGCAATGGATATCCTGGCTCTCTCTCACTGGATCTCCTCACTCAATAAAAGACCAGACCTGCATTTACAAACAGGTTCAGTCTCTCTTCTGCTTTGCTTCATATTTATACTTGTATGTTAAATGTCGTAAGACGTCATGCTAATTTATAACATCAAAGTACGCGCTGACTGAATTTAAATACTTATATTGAAAATGGTTTGTTAGTCTCTAGTTCAACTTCCATTATTCCAATTATTTTAGAATTATAGTTTAAGTTAGCAACATGACGGTGAACTCTTCCTGTTTGTATTTTAGTAATATAGTGAATATCGCTAATAAACTTCCCTTAAAGACAGAGTCACAGACCACAGTGCATTGCTAGAAAGGCTTCACATGTCAATAACTTTGATGCTAACAAACAAAAATACTAGCAAGATAAAGCTCAGATGCTAACGTTAGCTTACCGAGGCAAGGTGGTGAAGATGAAACTGTTTCAGTGTCATCTAATAACTGCTCGACTTTGTTGATACACTTCGAGCTCAACATGGCGGCTCCCAGGCGAGATTTGACTGCGTTATCACAGCTGTGGTGTCTCATAACAGAAATAAAAAGCATTATGTTAAAACCAAAATTTAAGTCAATAACTCAATTGTTTATAACTTTATTGAAGGTTCCATTTAAGTCATTGTACAAAACACAGTTGCAATACGAAATAGTTTGTAGTCCCATTTCGCTACACAAGAAAAAACTCAAACAATAATATATCTTAACCCGTTTTGCTCAGCTGGTTTACATTTACTTCACATTTACTTTGGCAATATCGTGTCTTCACTGCGCACATGCAGTGTTCCTGTTGACACCATATTCTGAAGCCCTGTAAGTCATTGTGGTGTTGATGTTGAAAGTGGAATTATGGCAAGAATGTGATGTTCCTGGGCACACTGCACTTGGCTGCTTGTCTTGGTGGTGGTCTGAGGCTGCTTAATAGTGGCGCTCTGGTTCTGGAAGAACACTGAGCTTCTGGATTGATGAAATATCCCAGAGATCCAGCATCTGAGCGCCTTGAATTCATTACACATGTCCTCAAGTATCCCCGGTTTAACCCTGTGATCAAGTGCCGCCCCTTGATCACCCATGGTGAGACATACCACACAAAATCCCTCTTCTGTCTCCTGGGGGGGTGTTGTTGAGTGTGTGAGCCACGAGAGACTCTTGAAAATAGATAAATAACGTTGATAAGAGTTTAACTGAAGGGAACTTTGAGGGGTCTTATAGAGAGGCTTCATGGCTGTTTGGTGTAGAGAAAGCTCACATGTGGTCTTTAGAGAATTCATTACTTTTGGGGTTTTATTGATCTGACTTCTGACCTGCCAAAGCCCTTCTTTGAGAGGAATAAATGGTTTAACATGAAGTAGACAAAGAAGTTCAAGAAAATATGTAGCCTCGTTAAAGTCAGGAATCAATTTCTGTCAACAAAAGCCCTTCACCACACAACCACAAACCTGCTGTTCCTCCATCATAGACAATAATAAGCACTTCATAATTCAGCAACAAGCATGCAATCTGAAGTGACATGTTATTTTCTCCTTGCTCGTTTTTTCCTGGATTGCGATCAATGATTTTTTCTTCTTCTGTTTTTTAGGAAATCACATGAACTCAATGATGAGGATCGTGATGTGACGTGCTTGTTATTTAAAGCAAGAACTTTCCATCTATCCATTTTCACACCATATGTTGTACGTACATGACTAACTGGAAAACAACCATCTTTTATTAGACTATAAATGTGGTTGCTAACAATTGTAAATAATGACCATGATTCGATGTAGTCTAGTCTGCCAGCACATACTCTCCTCACCAGTCGTCCCCCGCTGGTCTCTGCAGTCTGCACTTAGCGCTGCTCCTTCCTCATGTCTGTCACTCAGCATGAGACATCAATATACAGAGTGTAGGATGAGCAGGTCAAAGGTTAGGAACTCAGTGGTGCGGGGCCTTCTCCACAAAGATACGTTTACAATCATAAGGCATGTGTGAGTGGTAGTTAGCAGTGGATAGGCACACTAAGAGCGCACGAGATGAGGCGTGATCACTGTGCGCTTGTGTGTATCCTTCGTCTGCCAGACCCCACTGCGCTGTGTGGTATCGACATCAGAGAGAAGTTCAGCTTCTCTCAGTTAGATTTACAGACATGACACAGACGTCAGACGACTTTTGTGCTGTGTACAAGATCTCTGGGCTTCGACTGGCTCACGTGTGACACATCATGAGCACGTGTGAGCTGGTGTTTGGTCCTTCATTTGGCATTCTCCCTGCAGTTTCCACAAGTGATGACTATATATCCTCTCATATTATTTATTTCATGTGCTTTGGATAGAAATAGCGTGCTGTATGTTAAATCATGTGTGTCGTGTTAACGAATCATTGGTTTTGTATAGACTATGTTGTGTCTCTGCACATTACGCAGAGACATGATTACACTCAGGCGCGAACAGACAGCTTGACAACTCAAAACACTGATGCATACAGAGCTGCCAATAATCATCAGCGGCAGCATGCTGTTTTAGGGATTAATATAGCGGTGGGAGTCATGGCGTGCGCGACATTCATTTGCGGAAAGCGCCGTCACTCACTTTGCAAGTGCCCAAGCCACAAGCATCCCTGAGTTACATAACAGTCCTTTTGTGTAGGCGCAGACTTCCATGTGTTTTTTTTGTCTCAGGTCCTGACAGCCACACAGATGGACAATAAAATGAGGTTCCAATATCCTGACAGGATTCTCTCAGGCGGAATCTTCACAGACCGATAGAAGGGAGACTTGATCTGTGTGAGTGCATTTCCAGGTTTTAAAATGAAAAATACTCTGAAGGGAATGGGTTCTGGTGTGTGCCAGACTCATGCTGGGTATGTCTACTGTCCATAGATTATTCAGGCAGCAATAAAGGACCGACCGTACATATATAAGTTAAAAAAAAAAATTAAAAAAAGTTAGACTACATTGATGATGGTTTTGAGGAAGGACAAATTGAACCATTAAAATACATTTTTCAAAACGCATGTTTCATTAGATACATTTACAGTAGTCCTGTAGTGGTCTTCAAATTAGATAAAACGTAGTGGAAAATGTCTGAAATCAAAGGATTCACTACATCTTAAAAAAGCTGAATGAATAGAAATGAAAACTTCCATCATCAGTGCATGATTGGTGTGACGCAGCAAAAAATGTGCTTGTCTGAAGTTCAAAGTGCACGGTGGTCTTCAGAACCAGGCAGAGAAGCCATGCTTTTCCTTCTCCACCCATATGCTGTCAATCACCTTCCCATACTGGAACACAAGAAAGTCTTTGTTAAGACTTGAGGCAATACTCTTTGAGCTTTAGATGTATTATTTCACCTTTGCTCTGCTTGTGTGCACGTTGTTCAATGTATGCTCACCTGGTCATCGGAGACCTGCTCCAAGTACAGGTGGGTGGCATTGACTACTTGCATGCGGGTGTAGCCGTAGTCCATGCTGCGGAAAGCACTCCACTCTTTGGGGTTTGGATTGAACCTGTCGGTCTTCTCTCTGCAGCCCTGCAGAGAGAAGATCGACAGGTTCAAGTTAGTGATGAGGCGCATGCATTTCTCCAGCTCTGTCCACGAAGCCCTGTATGACATTCAGTACTGCGGCTGAGCCTCGGTGTGAGTCTGGCCACATTTTGATATGCCGATGACTAATCCCTCTGGTTGGATGATGAAGCACGCACCGCTCACCACATCAGAAAACACTTAACCAGAGGACCAGCTGGTACTAAACACATGTGGCAGACCAACTGCTGCACAGACAGGACTGTGAACAGTACATTACATTGTTGTTATATACTGTATGTTGCTGTCAAATTTATGCATTGATTTGTGTGGAAAAACATTAACGGCGATGCAGTGATGTGAAAGTACTTACAGCAGAGCCTGTTATGATGTGTACTGGAGCTTTTGGGTTCACATAAGGCTGCTCTTTGCTCCCATTGTACACCTAAAGAGAAAAAACATAACAAGTCTCCTTCACTGATCCAAAACAAAGGCTATATATGTAAGCATGTGGGGAATTACGAATTCAGGTGCTGACCTTGTCCCCATAGACAGGCCAAAGTCTCTCATATGTGTGCTCATGTGCCCACAACTCCACATCCACGCCTGTGAAAAACATGTGAGGATAGTCAGCAATCTTCCACGGAAAGAAAATAACTGCCCGGCTCATTTTTGCTTTCACATTTTGTTGTGCAATCTACTGCTCCTCGGATCCTCTGCGATTTCTCAGCGATCTTAACAAAAGCTTAAAATCGTTCAACGTTCCACCACCACAAGTTAAATAATTAAATGCAATAAACAAAAGCCGGGGGAATAAAATACAGGAAAAACAGTTGCAAATGGGCTGTTGGGATATCAGCCAGACCAAAGGCCTGCTTTTTTAATAAAGAATGTTTGGATTGCTTTGCACTCTGCAACTGTTAGGACATTAGTCTGTCTGAGCTTGCACATGTGTACTCTTAAACACCCATTAGCAGCACACAGCTGGTTGTCAAATAGAGAGCATACCATAGCGGTAAAATAGATCCTCTAGACCTGGAGCTGGCGGTTCAGTGTCACTCCGTCCCAGTCGGACCTGAAATAGAACAGAGAGGAAAGATGTCAGCATGAACTGGCATTAGCGTATGAAACACTACCTGCTACCTGAAAGCACTACCTGATAGAGCCCCATCACGCATGTGCCAGCCACAGTGTAAACAGTACCAAGTGCAGAGAGAAGTAAGTCTGAGTGGAAAGTATTTGGGCCAAATCACAGTGATTATGACAGCATGCGTAAACTGGCTAATGAGCTGAGATTTGAACTGGCCAGCCGGCAACACAGACATGCTACCAGGGGAAATTAAAGTGTTAGGCAATTCAGTAGAAAACAAATCCTACAAATATCTTAATGATGATAAAAATAAAACCTTTACCAACACGGATGTGACGCTCTCTGAAAAAGTGTTTTGAAGTCAATTTTGAAATGTTTATGATGATGATATAATTTATTGGAGTCGTAATACCAAAACATCCATGGTTACATTTTGGTCATAAAATGTCTGCCATCAGGAATGCAGCAAAGTCATAAGAAAAGGAATTTCCAAACTTGAGACCAAGTGGTAGCCTCCTGCTTTACGCAGCGCTTTTCTGTACTTCCTGTTTCTCTTAGAACACGACCTGTCGGTGAGAGTTTACCTCATCACCTTTACACCGATACTCAGGCAGTGTGATGGAATCAGTAGCTTGGGTTACAATATAGGTACATAAGGAAAAGTGTATGCATTCATATTGTTGTTGCAATGTGTGTTAATGCAGTAGCGGACAGGAAGTAAACTTGGACCAAAGCCGCTTCCCGAGCAACAGGATGGCAACGAAGACTTCTCTAGGATTCTATGGTTTACACACGTAGGAGTCAAACTGAGTGCAGTCGTCCTGGTCGTCATCGGAGCAGTACATGGGTCTGTGTCCCATGGTGAGGATCCATGGACGCACTGCTCGGTTCTCCGGCTTGTTGGCCTCCTAGGTTGGGAGAAGGAAGTGGTGAAAACATGCACCCGTCATCGCGTGCCACACTGGGATCGGAAGATCATTTTGTGTTGGAACAGAAAAGTGGAATCAGTAGATTTATAATAGAGGGGGAAAAAAGCATGTCACTACTACCACCACACTATAATGAAAAGAAGAGGCAGAGAGCAAGTGTGAAAACAAAGGAGAACCATTAGCCATCATCTACACGGGTAACTGATGTGGTCATTAACCTCCAGGTCTTTCATCAGCCACTCGTACTGCTTGAAGATCAGCTCCTGGCCGAAATCGAGATAGAAATAAACCTCCGTGGAGAGGGAGATGATGTGCGCTGACCCAAGGTTCCAGCTGCGGGCACACATCATTAAAATGATACACAGCCTCAACCCAGTAGAGAAAGCATGCTGAAAGTCACATGATAAGCAGGAACAGGCCTCACTCTAAAACGCCAGGCAAGTGTGAAAAATACTCTCAAATCCAGGCAATGCTTCGTCTCTGACATTTTGCTGCGGAATGTAGTGCCGGATCCACTTTAGGGAATAACCTCTTTGCAGTGATGTGAGTGCTTACGTGTTCATCCTGCAGGGTCAATGGAAACGCATGTGTTCTGTACATGTGTGCTACATACATGTTATGAACTGAACAGTTTCCAGTAGCAATCGTGAGATTTCAGATCGCCTCCCCTTGTTCCTAACCGGCTCTCATCCAGCAGACCTGTCTGCGCCTAGGGACTGATCAGTGGGCAGCTGGTCTGTGGGCTAGCAAGGTATTATCTTACTGTCTGAGAGGAGGAGGTCTGTAGTGGACTATGAGTCACTTAGTTAGATGTATAGCTCCTTTGTATAGTCCCCACGTCCCTGAGATAGGAGAGCGCTCCTCTGAGCTGCCTCTTACAGCTCATTAATGCTTATTGAAATGCAGTAGGAGATTTGGTAAACCTTCCCGTGATACAGGTTGGAAAATAAATGATTTCTGAAAAATGTCACCTTAACGAAAGCAACAAAAGTCACATATTGTGTTATTCCATAAAGCCAACGTATTCTGTTGTCCCTTACCTGTACCACAGGCTCTCAGTCTGGCCTGGCATGGTGAAGCGATTCCTGTAGTTGGAGAAGTTACTGCAAACAAACGAGGTAAGAAGAAAGTTAGACGGACTGATCTTACAATCTAGGTCTCTTATTTTGTGGCACAAACACAGTTTTTAGCTTTGCTATGAAATATAATCAACCAGCAAGTCTTGAAGTCACTGCCTAGTTTTGGTGCAATGTCACTGTTTTGTATTAATTTCAAACCGAGTATAAGAATCTGGGTGGTAAATCATCGGATAAAGATGACCATTGAGCTTTGGTGGTGACATCTGCCTAAAACTTCAGCTATTCTGAGAAAACGTACAATTTTCTGTCGCCGACATATCAGTGGCTGTAGAAAAACATGGACGTAGATGACCTCACCCTATAGGTTTCTGATAGGAGGTTTGGAAGCTTAGGACCACGGGCAGATAATCAAACTTGGGCAACGTGGGGTGGAGCCGAGATGGGTCGAGCAAGTCGGAGCCATCATGGCTGAGCGCACTACATCTGTCAATCAAGAAAAAAAGGCCTCTAAATATACCCCTCTAAAAACCATGACATCCTCTTTAAAGAATGGGATAATTTTAGATCCAGCGGCCATGACAGGAATCACAACTTAACTTTAGCACCAGTGATTCCAGCACCGACATCGTAGTTCCTACTTGATGCAGATACAGTGAGACCGTAATCTCCACAACTAATTCCTAGACTCCGCGCGGCACCAGACAGTGAAATACTCAAAAACATCCAAGAGTGCACAAACACGCACATTAAAGCAGTGCTCTCCTAGTATGACAATTGTAGCACCGTGCAAAGAGAGAAAAACTCTTTGGTGGAAAAGCTCTCCCTTGTGCCAACCCGCCAGTCTCTTTTCACGGTTTTTTATTTCAGCATGAAAGCAGGAGCCAATCTTCTCAACGCTCCATTAACTATGCGGGGTGAGGTGAGAACGATTGTTTTCTTATCTTACATAAGGGGAAAAGCGTCTTAATGTTGGGTTATGGGGTAACTAAAAAAAACAGCAGGGTTAGAAGTCAAAGGCCAGGGACAGGGACACAACAGGAGGATCAGAAGAGACCTTTACTAATATGAATAAATCTAAAACTAATGTGACACAGAGGTCAGGATTAAATGTCTAATGCCGGTGTGATAATCTAGCAGAGGCCAGTTTGTGAGCTGTGGTCTCTCCGGTGTTTATCATACTACTATCAGCGCAAATCAAGTAGCTAAAATTTCACATTTATTTACTTGATTACTCGGAAAGTATTTGAAACGAGCATCATTGCATTTACAACAATGCATCGACTGAAATTCATAGTATATTTTTAATCCAACCCCACAAGCTAAAACAGAGCTGAAATTCTCAGTCATGGTATTGAACCAAACGCAGCCCTAAGATGGGTTCATACTCCCATCTTGTGGCGAGGATGTGTACCAGCAACAATGTACGGTATACTGGGAAAACAGTTCAATCAATTTTGTATCCAGTTAAATAATACACACACAGAGAGTGAAATAACCAGGCCCGCCCTGAGGGAAAGGTTCAGCCTGTCGCCTGCCGGCTTTAAAGTCTCTTGTTTCGCAGCTGTGACGTGGAAGATCTGATACAAACATGATCAACTTATATTTGTTTCATTAATCTGCACTGTGGGATTCCAATCTATCATGCAAGTCTTCAACTGACCCAGCAAGACTCCCCTTTCCCCCATCAAGTCTACCCTTTCAGCATCTGATGAGCTTAATCCAGACCATTACAGACATTAAAGGTCCATCCCAGTCCCTCCAAGGGACCGATGACCCACATGGTGCTTGGTGAACAAACGCAGTCTTGATTGGGGCCTTAGCATCCTCTGTGGATCTACTGCTCTCATCCTGCAGGAATGCTGACTGAACACTTTTGTGGTCAGCAATGTTTCAATTGCATTTTACCCATTAGGTTTTGAGGTTGGAAAGAGAGATGAACAGAGGAGGATAGTGAGAGGGGCACATCAGACAGCGAGGAAGAAAAAGCAGAAGCCAGCTGCTGGGAGTATTTGGATTCTTAACAACACCACAGAGCAAAACACACTTTTACATATAGGAGAGGGAGAGAGGGGAGCTGGATTTCTGGTTATGTAATGCAGAGAGCTCTTTCTTGATATCAGGATGCAGAGCCAAGAAAAAGAGACTACTGCTAATAAAGACCAGACAGTAGTCGCATTTCACATGGCAAGGCCAGGCGAGGAACATCTCTGTATGGCAGCGGCAAGTAAATATTATGGTGCAAGATCAGGCAGCTCTAAACGTTTCAAAATGCATTAAACAGACAACTGACTCCAGCAGATGTGCCGGGAATTTAGGGATACTTTAACTTCTAATCCTCGAGATGAAAAGCATCTGTGGCTTCTGAAAGTTTTGCTCTCTCGACATTTTACACATCTTTAATCATCTTGTGTCATCTTCAACAAAACATCATTGAACTGAATTTTGAAATTGAATTATAGGCTACATGTTTGTTCCCCATGAGGTTGAAAATATAAACCACCCTGAATGATTATTTGCATTGTGGGGCATAATAAAAAAGCTAAAGGGACAAAGACGCAATACAAAAATGTCCTAATGTCAACCAGGCTGGACAATGATTATTTTTATTACCAATAAATCTGAAGAGCAGATCAACATCAAATCGAACAATTAAACAATCCATCTATAAAATGTCATGAAATTGTGAAAAATGCCCAACACAATTTTGAAAGATATTCAATTTACTATCATTTAAGTCAAATGTCCACCCTGGTGCACGATTTATTCTATTGTATTCAAGCATCACATCCTCACTTTTGAGAAGCTCGAACCAGCAGATGTTTAGGTTATTTTTAAATAAAAAAATATTTAAAATTGTTTCAGCTCTAAATTAGTTTTTAAACACTTAAGTTTCTGCAATGTTCTCTCCTCCCTGTCCCGTTTCTCGGTTTGAACATTTCCCAGACAATAAATGTGAGCAATGCGTACAGTGATGATGAGTCACAGACAGCGTCTCTGGGAGCTGAAAATCAGATAGTGAGCTGATGATTTCTCGTCAGATAAAGCTTTATTTTGGGGAGCTTTGCCTAGTTTAGATATTGGTGGTTCTTGACGCCGCTCCAACCTCTAAAGACGAAAATAGCTCCCATCTGTTCAAACGGTACAGTGAGGAGTTTCCAGCAGACCAGTGCGTTCTTTATAGTGGAAAATATGCGTCTCACCAGAAAGGTTGTTTTTCAGGAATCCCCCCCCCCACCACACACACACACACACACACACACACACACACACATAAAATAACATGCACACGCACACAGCATTTACAGTAGCCAGTTCTGAATGCAATTTGTCATGAGGCGTCTGGCAAGCTTCTCTCACCAATATGGACGTACTGCTATTTTTGCCCAAAAACCCATTAATCATACTTTTGCCCCAAAGCAGAATGTGGCATGAAATGTAAACAAAAAGGAAAACATTAGCTACTTGAAAGCAGAAGACAGACAGGAGAGAGTCATACACCTTCCATGTTGTCTCACTGACTATGAATGTCACTGTGAAGAAATAACATTCAGCTGTGGTACCACCGGGACCTCCGTTGCTCCTAAAGTGGGTTTTTTTACGGTGAGGATGGCCTCCGAGCGAGGTGAACGCCGTTACCACGGTTTTGCACTTGCCGGGCTCACGTTACCGCAGTCTTGGAGAGGGAGAGGCGAGCGGGGGGGTATTCAATAGGTTGCAATCTGCAACCACACCACTAGATGCCAGTAAAGCCAACACACTGGCCCTTGAAGACACAATTCTTCACTAAACGTGAGTTCATATACGAATACATCCAAAAAATAAATGTAGAAAAGAGTTTCCACCTACTATGTAGACTCGTGGTTGCCTGGACAGGTCATGTAGGGCACGTAGGCTGCTATGGACTGAATCTGCCTCATGAACTCATCTCCGATCCTGGCATTGTCCTGGAACAGTGAGTGACATGCAGCTGTTAAATATGTCATCAGATTTTCCTGTTTGACAACAATGTTTCATTTTTCTCCATTCACGGACTACTTTGCATGCTCTATTTTCCAGACAGCTGCAGAAATGTATAACCCATAGAAATAAAAGGTTATGGTGACAACCATAAAGTGCTGACAGGAAGAGAGGAAGCATTAAGTTGTTAAATATGACTCATTCATTTAGGCCCTCTACCCTTTATTACGTTATTACATTATTACTTTATTACGTTACTACTACTGCAAAACCTCACCTCAGTGAGTCGGGGACTTGCCAAAAGTCAGTTTAGTTTATATGCAAGTTAGTCCGCGATCACAAAGGCAACGCCACATAAAATAGGCCTCCACTCTAACCTTCCTGCAACTTTGATCTGACTGGGATCCATTCTGTCCATTCTACTCCTCTCTATGGTTCTATGGTAGAGTCTATCAAACAAACCTGACTGAAATCAGAGGCATGTTTGTCTTAGATGTGCCAACACTGGCAATTCAACTTTTAAAAACACATTGCGGTTACCGGCTGTAATGATGGCTTTCACCTGCCACAAACATTAATGACCTTTCAGACTAAATTCTCTCTCTCTCTGTTCTTCTATTTATATAATATCAGTAAAGCCACAGGATTTACTTGCACATTCCAGGCTAAAAAGCACAGCTTGGAAGAATTATGGTTATTAATGTGTGCGGTAGTCTGCTGATTGGATTGAGCATTTTCCCCCATTTGAAAAAGATGCATGAATAATGCAAGAACTAATTTTTAGGGAAAATGATATGCGTCCAACACAAATGGATGGTAAATATCACAGATGACAGTTGGGAGGGTTTCAATTGAGAAAATATATTATTGAGACTACTTGAGATTTTGAATGACGCTTATTTTAGTTAAGAAATACTTGGGCGACATGAACCTGACGCTGGTCTTTCACCGCAGGCTTAAGGCATTTCAGGGTAATGCTAATCATAAGCCGTGTGTCTCAACCACAGCTGAGAGCCTTCATATCCACTCAAAATAAACAGTGGTGAGTCTTGAGATGGGGCAGTGGAGAAAGGTAAAGTTGCTTATCTCATCCGTTATTGCGGAATTAAAGGAATAGAGGAGTGGCTTTAAGAATATACGCTATTGATGAGAGAATTTTGCCTATCAGTTACCTTTACCGGGCACAATTGTGATGAGAGTTTAAGATATTGAAAAGACAAAAAGAGTAAAATACCTCATGCATATCGTAGGCAAAGTCACCTGTAAAACACAAAATAATCCATGAATGAAAGAGTTTTGTAGGACGATTGCTCTCCCGCAGTAACAACAATAGGTATATCTGTGGTGCACTGTCCCAAAATGTTGCGCTTACATCTTTCTCATAGGAATAATGCAGAGTTGGATTAAATCAATTCTGCTCTCTATGTATGTACGCTGTATCTGTGGATTAGTAATACCTAAGACAGTTGATAAAACAATGTCTTTTTGCTGCTTTATACATGCAAATAGTTGCAATATTTGTCTCAGTGTAGCGCTTACCAATGTGCAGGATGGCATCGTACATGCCAAGCTGCGTCTCCTTTTGCAGTCGAGCCAGAGACTGAGGGTTCTCGTTGCCCATGTCCCCGTACAGAGCAAATCTGGGACTGAAGCTCGTGCTGTCGTTCAGAGCAGTGAAGGAGAACACTTCGCTCCAGCCCTCATCACTCCCACAGTGGTAGACTGAAATCACAGGTTGAGAAAAACTTTCCAAGATGACTTATGCTGTGAGAAACAGTCCGTAGTATGAAAGCTCCACACACCGTAGGTAGCAGCAGGTTTGAGGTCCGTGAGAGTGACCCTGTGGATGTACATCTTTCTCTTCTCCTTGCCCGAGTCCACAAACAGAGTAGCGCCCCCTTTGGCGATCATCTCAAAAAGCCGACCTCCCAGAAGACCGTACTCCACCTTGCTCTCGGTCTCATTGAAGGTGGTCCAGGTCACCGCCATGGAACCTGGCGCTCCTGTGAAGAAAAGCCCAATTATTGGAATCGTGATGTAGATTGATCTGACAGGACGACTGGATTCCTTTACGGATGCATCTATGAAAGCCAAGAGAAGCTGATGAAAAACCAGACTTTGCACAAGAGTTGCGCTTTTGATCTTGCCGCTGGCAAGATATAACCATCAAGAAAGCGGATTATTCATTTCATCACGACATCCACGCATTTAATGACTACCACGTTTCCCCTACATGAGGAATGAACGAAAGAACATTCACGCCGCATGGACTCTGTGTGAACCAAGGGTAACATCAGCTACTCTATATGTACGGCAGTTAAGGCAATTATCTGGTGCCTTTAACCTAAATGACTTACATTGAGTGCACAGGTAGAGCTTCAGAGCAACAGGGAACTTCAGCAGGTTAAATACACCCATAAAAAAATGTTTTAAGGCCTTCAGCCATTACATTAACTGTATTGCATGAAACAGAGATTTAAAAAAATATAAATTCAAGAGGAGTGAACAGTAACAAAACTTTCAGCAGCCCAAATGTACCAGTGCTTTCAGTCATTATTATATTACTGAGTGATTTGTACAAAACAAATCTGCAAACCTGGATACTGGTTTGTGCTACAAAGCAGGACATTGTATGCCTACATGAAAAGGCATACGACTGATGGAAACAGTTCCAACACTTACCTGGATAGGAGAGGTGCACTTGCTCTGGCTGGGTCCAAATGGGAGGAACACCAAGGACCAACAGGGGCGCAAGGCTCAGCAGGAGACAGGCAGTATGAAGAGGCACCATTTTAATCAACACTGGCCTGCTGGAACAACGACCTGTTTGAAGTAGCAACACACACGCACACACACGCACACACACAGAAAGTAAAACAATCTTGTCCCTGTAATCACATGATGTTAAAAGCTATCATGCAAAACATCATGTGACACTGAGCCTATTGATACAATTGTGCACACGCACACACACACATATACACACAGGTTTCTGATGACGATGACCTCTGAATCAGTGAACCCGAATGATAAGACTGCAGAACTGAAAGCGCAGAGTCAGCGAGAGCAGCTTAGACAGAGGTGATGTGTCAACAAAAGCAGCTGATGTTTTTCATTGTGCATTCAGGGAAGTGAGCTCAGGTACAGCGGAGATTATCTCACAAGCCGCAGCTTGACGTCGATCGATAAAGTGCTCCTACGCCTCACTGATCGGAGGAAAGGCACTGCCAGTCATGGCTAATGCAAGAAAATGCACGCTCATTTGAGCCAAAACACTATACCAGCTGATCTCATTCAACAGCTACTCTGCCGGCTGCCTCTCCAGTTGAATGTGTCCTTCAGTGGTATGAGATCAGCTGAAACCACACATCTAGACCCACGCTATAACGAAACGCTTGGATTTGAAATGTGCAGCATTAATATGCCACCAGTCGCTAGAGGGTGCCCTGCACAGACTGCAGCATGAATAGGATGCATTATTCTCCGATGCAGGGCGGTTTGGGGAGTTCAAATGGGATGTTAACTGGTTGGCAGTAGCCTAAAAGAATCAAAGAGAAGGTTGAACTGTGTTGTCTCTGCATGGCGATGGAAAAGAAGGTGAGTGGCGTTGACTTTGCGCCGTTCAGGATACACGAGGCTCTTTGGTTCACGTGCTGGAGCAGTTGTATTTAGCTGTGAAGGTTCCGAGACCGCTAGCTAGTTAAACCGTGCTTTTCTATTCAACGTTAGCATTGGCTTAATGCTACCAATTCTTACCGCTGTTGTTAACTTTAAGTTAGCGTTACGCATAACGTTACAAGCCTTTGTTGTGTTGTCTTTCGACGACACGTACAGTTTACATATACTGAGTGAGGCGCAAACACAGCCTGGCCCCAATACGTACGCTAAATGTTGAATTACTAACTAAAACACTCACAACAGTACGCAGCTGTTGGCCCGGGAGCAGTTCCTGACTACGTCATTCCACAGAAGAACACTTTGCCCAAGTGGCTTGTGGGAAATTGTGTTTTGATAGGTTTTTTAGCCTGGAGAGCCTGCAGGATGACAACTTTATTTATTTTTTAAACAACTAAAGAAAAAACTAAATGCAAAATGATTACTGGGAACAATGGTTTAGATAAACTAACCATATTGTGATTATTGTATTGGGTTCACTTAACCACTGCGCGTGTACTTTAATTAGGTCAAACTGATTTTGGCTTCTTTTTCTCTAGATATAATGGACTCCAACAGTGAGGATGGAGAGTACCAACATCTTGAACATTACTTACAACAGGATGCAGCCCAGTACAGAGTGACCTATCCTCGTGGGAGAGACACACAAGATGTGAGCTGGAAGACACATTATAATACACAGATGTATGAATGTATGCTTGGACCCCTTTTGCTGCTTATAATTGAGTTATTTGTCACTATGCCAAATGTATTTTCATATGCAGATGGATTCTGATCAAAAAGAGGAGTTCAACATAAAGAAGTAGGTAATTTCATGTGTTGTGGCTACATTACAGCAAATGCATGATGTGGGTTGGGTTTCAAATGAATGTTTGAACATTTCACCTTGCCCAGGTATCCAGTAAGTCGCTCTGGCAACAACCCAGGTAGAGTGAAGCGGGTAGTGTCCTGTAAGAGGAAGACCCATCATCTGACGGTGACTCGGAGGAAGCAGCTCGGGATTGGGAAAATGTATGATGCTGCAAACAAGGAGAATGAGATGAAGTGCATGCCGGACATGGACTCCTGTGAGTTCCCACTAAAAAACAATAATAACCCCAAGACTGGGACAACTGGTACTGAACAAGCCGACTACTGTTCACTCACTGAGGTCAGAAGCACTATCACAGCTCAGACTATATTTCTGTCTCTTGTGTTGTTGTTTTTTAATGAATAACTGTGTGTGATATTCTGAACCAAACAATGTGTTTCAGCTCACAAGGGATCACAGCACAATGACTGATGTGCTCTTTGGAAGAAATCTGAGACTAAAAGTATCTCTAACATTGTGGCGGAGAAATGTTGGCGAGCTGTTGACCTACTTTCTGAGGTACGCTAGGTGTAGTGTGTTTCAGAAATGTGACGCACAGTATTTTTGCTAGAATTTGAAAAGCACTTCACTGCTTTTGTACAGGATCGAAGACATTGCCGTGTTTGTTGATTTCCTCCCACTGATCAGCAAAAGGTGAGTGATTGGAAATTTGCAAGCGTCTGAGCGACATTGTCTACAAGTAGAGTAAATGTTCATTTGATTACTTTCTCTGCAGCATTGATGAGGACTCTACCAGGGTCACCATTGGTGGTTGTGTTGATCTCTTTCCTTTAGTTAGGAAGGTCCTCACCAATCCATATGAAGAGTACGTATACCTGCTGCAATGTAATGTTTTGTTTTTGCACCGCAGTTTAATTACTATAGAATAACATGTATTGTGCACATCGAGGAACAGTCAGTATGTGAAAGGATAATTACAAAGTATTGCCTTTTTTATTCTCACAGGTATCTTATAGTTGGTTTAAAGTGGATACATTCAGTTTTGAAAAACTGGTGGGGGGACCTGGAGACAAGCGGCTACAGTGGATCAACTAAACATCCGATGGATAAGTAAGTGTTGTTTCATGAGCTGTATGATACTCCAGACAGATGAATACTGCATGTATTTAATTGAAGTTGTCTTGTCACAGTCAACCAAATATAAATGCATACAGTGTGGCTTAATTCTTGGCAGAATTTGCCTCTGTTTTATTATTTGGCCCAATGGGTAGATCAGTATACACAGCCCTTGTGGTAAATAAAGTATTTATTCAACTTTGTTACAGAAATTTCCAGGCCTTTAATCAGCAGTTAGCAGAGTTATGGCATCAGGAACCTTTTCTAAAATCTGTTCCCGGACCTGCTGGAGACTTGGCAAAGGTCAGTGCTGCATGTATGAATAAAATCATTACCACTGTCATGGTTGGTTTTGCATTTTCTCATTTTTCTCCCTCAGGTCATTGACTCCTTCCTGTCTCAACTTACCTGACTTCAACAAAGAGCCACATGACGGGTCTTTCTCTGGTGGCAGCTTCCCACAAGTGCATTGAATCCTTAGTAAAGTCCTTGGATTAGAGCTGCTGTTTTTTCCACGGAGGAGTGGGCTATAGCTTGTACTTACCTGTCCTGGGGGTATATCTGTAGATCATGATGTATTTTTGGGCTGGCAGATAAACTTGAATTGTAGAAATACTGAGTGTGCAATATAAATGTTATCGTGTGGCAAATTTGACTTGATTGTCTTTTCATGGAATGATATTTTAGGGTGTTTGGTGTAATTATGTCACATAAACTTAGAGGCTTCCGTGTGTGGCTAATATCTTTCATTGCACCACTGATGATGAATAAAGTTTTTATTTCCAATTTTGAAGTTTGTGGTTGATATTTATATGTGTTCTTCTGCAGCACCAATATGTTTCCAAACTGTTCGTGCTGTACTTTAACCAAACACTGGGCTTCACCTCAAATTAAAGTACAGTTAAATAAACTCCCGGATCGGCAGCAACACATTTCAGTTGATCCCCCTACAATTCAGTCTCATCTGGACTTTAGCCTCATTCAGTCTTGACGTGATTTAGGTAAGTCAGAGATATGGACAGAGCTCCATTTACTTGAGGGTTTATCTCACTTGACACAGATAAGTGGCTGGTTGGTGTCTGCCATTGAGAACCTGAGGCTGAAGTCCAGCTGTGACTGGGCAGGAGAAGGCTGCGTGAAAGGACCTGGCATTCAGTGAACTCTCAGCAGTAGATAGCCCTGTTCGCATTCAGGTGCTTTTCATTCAGAAAGTGTAGATAACTACAGTCGGCGCGTACCGATATCTCTCCACTGCAGGCTCATACAGGGGTCTTCACTCGAGGTAACACTTTCTTTAGTACAGTAAGGTTGTGTGTGTTGTTTATAACGTCCACTAAATTCAGTATTCTGTATCATTAACTAAACACTTGTTGTCTGACGACAAAGGAAAGTGAAGGATGGCGTGTGTGATGTGTTGGCTGCCAGCGGCGGCCCTGCTGCTGCTCAGTGGGACTGGAGGTGACATGGAGCATCTCCAAGCTGAGAACCTGAAGCTCCTTCTCCCAGATGAGCACAACTTGGTCCTGAACCGTGGGGTGAGAGGTATGTAGCGTGACTTTCACTTTCATTTGGACTTTTTGCTTGATTTGCTTGTTTGACCTCAATAATCTGTCGTGCCCACAATTCCTGTGATTGCTTTAACATTTTTGAATGATCTTTATCTCAGATTATCAGTGTGGATTCCCCTGTGGGTCAAATTCCAGCCCGTAGACTAAAATTGCTCAGTGACTCATTCATGACACGTGTTAGAGTCCAACCCCTGAAGTGATTTGTGTATTTTAGTGAGACAGTTTGTCCGACAAGCAGATGTAACAGTTTCACAATTGATCAAGGTTTAAATTGTTTACCTGGGAGACATTGAGAAACAGTGTTGGTGCGCTGTTGCCATCAATGTAATGACTCTTTCCTGGCATTGCTGTTTACCACAAGGCTCCCCACTGGGAGCGCTAAAGTTGGATGTTTTCAAATTGTGCACAGAGTGGGAGCAAATCAATAGTTTAACATTTGGTTTTTCATTTTCTTGCAGAGAGTGATTTCCTGTCATTTAACTCTTGACAGGAAAGCGAAATGTCAAATTATTCCTTTACATGAGAAAGGATGTAGTTGTGATTTCATGTCTGCGTAATTAAACATTAAAATACTTTCCCTTGTACTGCTGTAATGTATCTGGACATATCTCCCCCACAGTTCGGCCTGACATGTTTATTTACCCAACAGTGCTGCCCAGAGACTGCCATGAAATGCTGATGACGTCTTCGGGCCAGGCCAGAGACGGAGTGTACCTGATCAAACCAGCTGACTCCCCCATCGTGGCCTACTGTGCTATGCAGGAGGGAGGCTGGACCGTGGTCCAGCATATCACCGTCAATAGCAGCGTGAATTTTGATCGTACCTGGGCTGAATACAAGGATGGCTTTGGGGCTGTAACCGGTGATCACTGGCTCGGGAACGAATACCTTCATCAGCTCACCCTCGGCCCCGGGCGCTTTAAACTGGGAGTAAAGCTGGTGGACCGAGACGCCATCACGAAGACGGGGGAGTATGATCCGTTCTTGGTGGAGGATGAATCGTCAGCATACAGGCTGAGGCTGGGGTTGTTCCAGGGCACAGCTGTAGACGCTCTGACCCTGGACACAGAGAACTACCTGCATGACAACCAGAGATTCACCACTAAAGACAGAGACAATGACAACTACTTCCAAAATTGTGCTAAACTGGAGTTTAAGGGGGTGCCGGGAGGAGGTTGGTGGTACGACGCCTGTGCTGGTGCCAACCTCAATCGCAGGAATGTCATCTACTGGCAGAAGGACTGCAACAAGGAGCGACTGTGCAAGTACGCATGGATGATGGTGAAACCCACGGACACAGTGAAAGTGATTCAAAGTAAAGACTGCAAGAAGGATGAGCTATAAGGACACAGGATTTGTGACATGGATTTGGCAACTACTGAGGGACGAAAGTTTAGTTTTCTTTGCAACAAACGCATCAAAAAGCTGCATCACTCAGTTTCTCTGGACATTCAATTCACCACATTTTATTCAGAAATGCATGGACATGATCACAAAATACTGAGAACAAGAAAATGAATCACAAACTTGGAACACAGTATAAAGATGCAGTCAGGTTTTAGCTCTAGCTTTGTCTCCACCGATCACCATGTTGTTAATACATGAAGGTGTATTGGTGTCTGATGCCTGGTGAGCCGGCCTCCCGCGTTGGCCCTGCTGATGCGCCCCCCCACCCCTCCTCTCTACCTCCTTCTGTTTCATGGATTGGAGTTCCATTCATACATTGTAATATTCATGTAATGTGTTTATGTAACTTTGTAAATGCTGTTCATTCTGTACACATGGCATCTACTGCATCTGTCCATCCGGGGAGAGGGATCCTCCTCTATTGCTCTCCTGAAGGTTTCTTCCCTTTTTTCCCTGTCAAAGGTTATTTTTGGGGAGTTTTTCTTGATCCGATGTGAGGTCCTGGGACAGGGATGTCGTATGTGTACAGATTGTAAAGCCCTCTGAGGCAAATTTGTAATTTGTGATATTGGTCTATACAAAATAAACTGAAAAAATTGAAGCAAAGCAACTCATCATTCTCCAAATTGCAAGTGCAGATTTCTTTATTTTCACAGTTACATAAAAAAGTGTTTCATGACTTTATAGCTTATGACGCATGTAAAATAGCTCCCATCCAATACTGACACAAAGAAACATTTCACAAACATGTTATTTGCCACAGTACATTACAAGTTTGCCAGAAATACAATGAAGATATGATGGCATATTGATTTAGCAACAGATATTCAGAGAAAAACAATACTATATTTCAATGCTTATTGAAAATGAAAAGATCCTGAGGATGAAAACTAATAAACTTATCATAAACACAATGCACTCGTGAATCCTCCAGAATGTTTGTAAACACTGACATTGTTTAGCAAGTTTGTGACGTGTATTTTGAGTAAAATAATTATTTTATTTTGTAAAGGTTGTGGGCTGCACTAGAAGCGTTCAGTAATATTTGTAATTTAATTTATGTTGAGATTTTGCAGGACAGAAAATGCAGCAGATAAAATGTGAAACAATAAAGCTGAAGCTATATTCCCTCATCTGACGAATGGCACATGTGAAAAGGCTTTAATTACCATCAAGTTACAATCTTGACTTAGCAAGCAGGTTCTGACATCAGGACGACATGTATTAGCCCTTTAAAACAAAACACCAATTCCAAAATGCGCAATCTCAATACAAACACAATACCTACAGAATAAAACTGCATGTGTTATGACAGTTTGGGTGTAAGAGCATTAGTTCAGGGGAGGATACTGGCTTTAAAAAGAAAAATCAATATACAGTCTAAATTATTAGATTGGAGCAATTTTATCACACTCAAGATCTCAAACTGTGCATCTTGATACAAATAAAGTACAATATCAAATATTAAGAGCCTCCTTTTGAGGGGGAAATACTGGCATTTTTTTATATTTTAGAATATATTTACAGTGTCACTGATTATGTTGGGACACTTGTTTAATGTTTTTCCATTTCCAAAGTTGGAGCAGTAATTAGATTCTGTGGCAGACCAAGTAATTAATGAGCAACTTAATTGAACATTGAAAATTGAACCAGCCCCTGGATATAATATTCTTACTTTTAATACTGTGTCGAATGCAAGTTCATAAAGCTAAGATTATTAGTACAAACATATAATTTACACACATACACCATCTTTAAAAAAAATAATTGTTCATGTCTACTTGGAGCTAACCACAGGGTTTTGTCCATACCAGTAAAGCTTCTCCTCAATCCTTTTCTTCTTCCACTGACAAAGTAAGAGCATACGGAAGGTCTTTTGGAAAGTCTTGTTACAAAGGGCGTAGCACATGGGGTTGACCGTGCTGTTGACGTAGCAGAGCCAGTAGCCCAGATGCCAGAGTGAGAGGGGAATGCAGTCTGAGCAGAAGGTGGAAATAAGCACCATGATGTTATAAGGTGTCCATGTTAGGATGAAGGCCAGCAAGATGGCACTGAGAGTCTGAGCTGCCTTCCTCTCCTTGATCAGCACCATCCTCTTCCTCTTGGTGATCTGGTTCTTCAGCGTGGCGTCTATGGGCTTAGATGTCGAGGAGGTGGACGGGACGCTCATGGACTCGGCGGAGGAGAACGTCGACGACGCCATTTTGGTGTCTCCGTTTTTGCTATGGTGCTCCACGTGAGCGTCTTTGGCCACAGGCTTGAACTTGTAGGACACACACTTGCCGATCTTCTGAGAGTTGCTTTTGGCTGGCGTCTGGAAGAAGCTATCCTCTTCATAGCTGCTGAGCTGCTCGCTCTCACTGCCCACTCCACCCTTGATGGTCTCACAAGCCTGGTTCCTGAAGGAGGGCTGGAAGACCCCCGGAGACACAGGCCTGTCCTCATCCTCGGACGAGGCATAACTGTTGAAGGTGGTCAGCTGACCAGCTTTGGACCACTCGTCATTGGTGGTGGCTGCGGATTTGGCCGCATTGCTTCTGCTGGAGGAGGACCAAGAAGCTTGATTCCTGTCATGTGAAGCCGACCTCAATTTACAGCTAAAACAGGATCTGATAATGGTCTTCTGAGGCGGGGGGACCCCAGTGTGAGTGGGATAGTTAATCCCCTGCAGCTCCGCCAGATCTTTGGTTCTCTTCTCTGTCTCCTTGTAGATTCGACAGTATAGGATAGTCATCACTGATACGGGGATATAAAAGGCAGCAATGGCTGTCCCAAAGGTTATCACAGGCTCAGAAAAAAACTGGATCTGGCATTGCCTCTCAGGGACAGTCCGTTTTCCTACAAAGTATTGCCAGCAGAGAATAGGTGGGGCCCACAGAATAAGAGACACCAGCCAGGCCAAACCAATCATGATCCCAGCTCGTTTGGGAGTCCGCTTGGCTCTGTAGGTCAGAGGCCTGGTGATGGAAAAATATCTGTCAAAACTGATCACTAACAGGTTCATGACCGAGGCGTTACTGGCGACATAGTCAAGCGCCAACCACAGGTCACAGGCGAGGTTCCCTAAGGCCCAGTAGCCCATCAGTATATACGAGGTGTACAGATTCATGGAGAACACACCTATGATGAGGTCAGCAGCTGCCAGACTCAGCAGGTAGTAATTATTCACCGTCTTCAGCTGGCTGTTGACTTTGAAGGAGAGCATCACCAGAACATTCCCCACAATGGTGATGAGGCTGACGATGGCCGACACAGTCCCAATGGTGATCACCTCCCACAGACTGTGGGGGACCAGGTGGATATCCATTGCGCTGGTGTTTACAGTGGAGTTCAGGACACTGTCTCCCTCCATGGTGTCCTTGTGTTTATCAAAATCCAAGCATGACAAGAGTGTTTGTCATTTTCAGAAAGATCTCCTGGTGAGAAAAGAAGGAAAATGTTATTCCTTATCCCTTAAAAGAAAAGTTAGTTTATTCGTAGTCACCAGATGACATCAACTCAGCATGTTGAGCGTCACATATTCACACTTTGCTTGACACTAAAAAGAATATACAAACCTGTGTTTGTCATGCATCCTGAACCGAAGAAAGCCTTCACTTTAGTGGATTATACATACATTTGGTATTGGCATTGTTTTCTCTATTATGTTCCAGTTGCATGTACTGGAAAAGTTTCATTCAGCTTTTGTACATCATGCAGCTCACACAATTAAATCAGGCGAGTACACGCATATGGCGTGTTTTAGCAAATCTCTGCAAACATCTGTGGCACATTTAAAAAATCCAGGTCATTACATAATTGTATTCTCTGCTCTTAATCTTTGCGGTTATATTAATAGAGCGTAAACTCAATTTATAGCTCACTAAGAAGGCCATTTCTTGATGAAAATATGGAGGATAATTCTAGTGTGTAAAATGAAAAATCCTCCAATAAACAAATGATGGTAGGGATTTTGGTTATTTTATAGGTTTACTTGTCCGTCCATTCTGTATACAAACTAATCACTGCACAGAATCATTGGGAGGTGCAGCCCTTACCAGCATGACAATAGTATAGATTGTATAGTCAATCAAATTAATTAATAACGAGGAATTTATTAGTTTTTTCATCAGTCAAATGTGTCAACATAATTTCTCCTGACATACTATAAGAAGAAATAAAGACATGAAATGCGATTTGGATATAAGTGTGAACGCCAACCTTGGTGAACTCTAACGGAGTCAATTCTGTGCATTCAGCCATGAAATTGATGCAGAAGATGCTGTCTGTGCCAAACTTTGAGGTGAGCGAAACATACAAATATGCCTACATTTCAAACTCACTGCCAGCTAACTTGTCAGCCATGCAACAAATTCCCTTTTTCTGCAGTGTAGACTTGTACTTTTTAGAGTTATAACACTAAATTAGGCAAATAAGCAAATATTTTTCTTTGCGAGCAGTCTGTGCAAGTCCCTCATCAAGCTTATGTCCAACTAAGTACATAAATTTATGTTGTCAGCAATTTTCTTAATACGGTTTGGACTTTCTAGTCAACAACTAATCAACACACAATGTGTCTACACTATCAGAGGCATGCGCAGCACTCACAGGTGACTACTCACCCTTTACCAGTAGAGGGCAGCAAACACCCTCCACTTATGGAAACTCACAGAACAAACGTGGTGGTGTGCGTGCACATTTCATCCCGACACATTCCAACCTGGACATGTGTTTGAAACAGAAAGGAGAAATTTCTATAGTTCAATGTCTTGCCTTTCATGACCCACAAATACATGACCATGCCATGTGGTCTTGCTCTTGCCTTAAGAGCTTTTATCAAATGTATTGAAGCAGCATTACATCCTCTTGGTTGGAGTACATTTGTATATGTTAGTGATTATATTCTGTGGGGAAAACACAGATTTGGGTCCATTCTGTCTGTACAGTGTTTGAGTACGAGGCGAGTCTCTGATCCGCGCTATCCGTGGAGACAAGTTCTCACTCCTCTCTTAGGAAATACATGGGCATTGCTCCATTGGTTTTCAGCCATATCTTTTGCTCTGCTTAGAATTAAGGTATTTCAGTGCCATGTCACAGACCAGCTTCTGTGCTCTCTGCTCAAAAATCTGTACTTTCTATTGAAAATGACAGTACAACCACCATCAGGGAGGCCAAGACCATTTGAGGCTCTCAGTGTGGAGCAACAGTGAAGTGTGGGGAAGATCATCTCCACAGAGAGAATCCTCCATTCGGTTTGTGGCAATTGAACCACCGGGCCGTCAGCCAGAGCTGGCAAATGTGTGTCCGCGCGGTGGCACACGTGTGTTGCAGAGAGACAGCTTCACATGCCCTCATCCTGCAGTTTCTCGTTGCATTGGGACATTTTTATTTTATTTTAATTCTTTATCTGTTTCTCGACTTTTTGGAACTATGTTTATTGTTGTGCACCAATACACCGAAACAATATTATTTGAATGTGAAGACCAATTGGCAATAAACCACATTCAGATTCTTGTGCTCCATTCTTCTAGTGTCTCTTGTACTAAGATCTCTCATGCTGAGAAAAATGTATTGAAATTCAACCCACAATGCAACGCTTTAGACGAAGTCACTACTCGGTAATTGAGAAATAATTTCCTCGCTCATTGGCATTTGTTTGACAGTGCCAGGTTAGCAGGAGTGCCAGCAGCCGCCTGAGGCCCACACAAATAACATTCCAGTCACTCAGGGGGTCCTCCTGCAGGACTTGGAATGTCCCTTATCTTGTTGGAGAATGGCATTTCATATCACATCCCTCAAATCCCCACATCATTACACCGCTTAGTGCAGGAGATGTTCTGAATGGGTCCACATAATGTAATGGTGCTATCCTTGTAATGTGCTTATCCTTTACCTTCGCAGAAACACTTATAATGAGGTCTTAACGGCACGTTGGTTTTTTTCTTACCAATTAGCTACAACAACAACACACACCTATGATGCTGAGCATGGTTAAACAATTACTGCGGCTAAACATAACCACCTTAGCGGTGTTCGTCGATAGCATGTAGCTTGAATATCAAGAACAGGCCCGCTAGTCTTATTGACAATGTGCTGCAGGAATGAGTCCTAAAACATCAGAAATCAGTTAGTATTTAAACACTTCCGTTTGCCTGGTCTCAAAGGCGATAGGTTTTTCAATGTGTTTTTGGTTAGATGCCCAAGATAAGGTCTGTGGTTAACACAAGATTAAGAGCTTTCAACCTTTTGCTCTACGATATACAATACGTCAGTAGATAAAGAGTCCCACAGAGTTTCTGAAGTAATCCAAAATCCGATAGAAAATCCCATTGGCTTTCTGTTGAGGGAACTAGTGAGATACTAACGTCCTGGGTTGGCCTATAAAAATATGTCTTCCCTGCAGCACTCTATTGCTATTTTGTGTTCTATGACTCATTTTAAACTGTAGGGACTCAAGTCAGTGTAGCAGGAATTGAACCAAAATAGCGTTTTATTTTTATTTTCCTTTTTCAGAACAAAAAGTAAATAGGCTGAACCATCAGTGATTATGTTTGATGGCACAACACACTATTAATTAGTGATGACAGGCATACATTTGAGAAACAAGTACACAAACACACACACACACACACTCACACACACACACACACACACACACACACACATGCACTAGAATAGACTTGTTTTACCTCTTGACCTCAACAGGTAGAGCAAGTCAAGCTTGCTATTAGCTTCTAAATCGAAGCAGGAAGCGTCCTAATGGTACACGAGGAGCTCAGAGTGTGGGGTAAACATGGACTCTACATCGCTATAAATAGTGAATATGGTCCGTTGTGGCCTGTTTCTGAACTTTTATTGGATGCAGTTCGCTATCAAAAGGTATGAGCCTGGTGATGCTGACTGGTAAAAAAGGCTGTTATTAAAAACAAAGACAATGCTGCAGGATATCTCGTAGCAGACCGCCTGTATTGTGGTTATACAGTGTAAAAGAATAAGGAAATGATACTCGTTAGTTTAAATCAGTGCCAAATAGATGTCTTGCTCTCACTCTTGACAAGAAAACAGAGAGTCTGAGACTACCACCTGAAAATATCTTGGGAGCTATATGCATAAGTAAGTAAGTAAGTAAGTTATTGATTCAGTGATTAGTCATTGATTCAGTGAGTAGCAGAGCTTGTGGTCTGTGGGTGAGGACAGATGACAAAAACATCTGCCCTGGGTCTCCATACTGAGTGCAGAGGCTTCCTGCAGGTCCTCTGGCACCTGGCCATGGGTGCTCCTGTGCAGCTGCTCCGTACACTGGCCCCCACCGGGCCCCCCAGTCACAAGTAACCTTTTTCTATCTACACTCGGCTGTGGTTGCAGCACGGCAGAAACACAAACGCATATAGTGTGCGTGTGTGTGTGTGTGTGTGTGTGTGTGTGTGTGTGTGTGTGTGTGTGTGTGGAAGAAAGGAAAGAAGATGAGAGAGACAAATAGAAGAAAGAAGAAGAAGGAGAGAGCAAAAGAGAGAAGTCAACGTGAAGGAGACAAAGGACACCAAGTGTGTCTGCGTGTTGAGTATGTATGATATGCAAATCAGCCCAGAGCTTTTTGGCTCCATATACTGACCCATGGTTGAGATTCCTGCATATGTGGCGTCCTGGATGAGAACAGGATAAATGCTTGAATCATTCTGTGTATCGGGAACATTATAAATGTACAATGCAAGATCTGGCTCCTAAACATGCAACCTGAATTATTTATCAGTGGGCCAGTGTTTAAGGCAAATCAAAATAAGAATGCACTTTTCTCCCTTTTGTTTATAAATGCCTAAATGTGTTCCCCTGTGTTAGTTTAAAACAAGAACATGATTTAGGCTACATCTCTTCCCTAAAGAGAAATGATGATCATTAAATTAATATTATGATCTGCTTATGGACACCCCGGTGGTTTTGGCAGGTACTTAAGGGAATAAGACACGAATGCTTAATGTATCGAGGAGTTCTTTTTTATGAGCGACAACAACATTTTTATAATGCCCCATCAATTGGATAATGATCTGGCTATAAACTCATTTAGGTTCCTTTATGAAGACTTTTCTAAATATGAGTGTCTGTCGCTGTTTGAACCTCTCCGTTGATGATTTTCACCAACTCATAACACACCTAATTTTCTCTATGCTGATGTCAATATAATAGTTTGAATAACCTTCATGTTCAAATATTCATTTTCAATTAAATGGTGGAAGTGTGGCACCTTGGGGGTACAGTCATAACATTAAGCTTCTCTCTCAGATTGTTAATATGCTTAAAATCTAACTGACTAAATATGAAATTAAAGCAAATTATCTGATGCCATAGTTTATCCCTGCCGGACAACTCCCAAACCACCACTGACTATTTCACAAACAAGGAAATTTAAGCTGAAATTGCTACACAAAAACTGTCACGTCTGGGGGTCTACAACATCGGCATGATTTCCTCTAACCCACCAAACCATTACTTATTTTATGACGACTACTTTTTTAAGCACCTTTGTACATTTGTTGCAGCACCTCCTAAGATCTGTGGGGACTGGCCGGACTCGTTAAAATCACGCTTCACTGCTTAATCCTTTCGTGTTTTGTCATTTCCACTTAATCAAAGAGAAGGAGGGGAAAGGCAGTGAGAGCCTTGTGCTTCAGCCTTTTGAGAATATATTGATTGATTCTGTTTTTTTGAAAGAAATAAGAAAGGCCATTTTAAAAACAGAAATTTAAAATTTTAGATTAATGACGTTGAATTAAGGATACCATTTTGGCATTTTCAGATATTTCAAGTGTAAAGGGAGATTGTGAGGGATGTGCCATGCAATTGGGTGCACTGCTGGCTAAGAGACAGAAATATGTTGAAGATGGATGTGTGTATGAAATAGATATGCTGCCCTGTGAAGAGCAGATATTTAACACACATTTCCTCAAGGTATTCAAAAATAACTGATACTTTAAAATGTATCAGATATGTGGCTCAATAAATACATATCCAACCTAATGTACGACACTGTTCTGTCCACCAAGACTCCCAGAAGAGGAGAAGCACACACGTCTTTCCAGCAGCACATCCTCTGTTGCTTTCGTTACGGTAAAAGGCTACATTAAAAATACATGCCGGACCTCTCAGACATGCACTTGTGCACACATGACGCTGCATCCCCTTAAATCCAGGTCATGTCTTTGTGCATTAATCAAAAAGTGCATATTCAATCACTTATGATTATCTGGAGGCTGTGAAACAGGTCACTGATGTAAAGAGGAAGGATAAAAGATGCACATACTCACAGTTAACTTTCATCACATCTCACAGTCTCCCGTTCATGGGCACAATGTGTCTCCTAGAGAGCAAAGTTCATGGTTAATTCCTTTGTTTTGCCTGGGAAGCCTTCGGGTCAAGTGTGGCGCTGAGGAGCAGGTTCACAACACAGTTGGAGAGAAGATTGAGGTGGATGGGAAAATCCTGCTTGCTTGACCCTCGCATGCCAGAGGGGAAAAGAGTGAGCTCGGAGGCAGAAGAGAAAGAGGACGAAGAGCAGGATGAGGGTGGACACCAGGAGGCTTCGGTCATCCCTGCTCAAGAGGCGCAGAGTACAGCATCACGCTCCCAGTCATCCAACACAGCCACCGTGCGTCCAGATGAGAAAAGTATCTTCAAGTTGAACAGCATCCTTCCTCGGTCATTCATAAATTAGTACAATCGGCTCAGGAGCCGAAGAGAGAAGAGAGGAGAGAACTTTTCCTCCCTGTGAGAGCTGAGCTGGATGAGCTGCCTCAGTTGAAGCAGAATGTCACTGAGAGGCTGCATGACTGCTGCTGCCACTCTGCTGCCGCCGCTGCACCTACTCTGGCTGACAGACACAGATGTAGCTGACGTTAGCTGGCTGGGAGGAGAAATTCCCATAGGACTGAATGGTTCATCATGTTTCGGGACAGTGAGCATGCAGCTCAGACCACAGAGGAAGAGGGGGAGGGGGGAGAAGGAGGCGGCTGGGTGACTTCTAGGGGTCTGTTTTGGAAGGTGTGGGGGTGGGAGGGTGTATGTGTGGAGGTGTTGAGGGTGGTGTTCAGTCAGAGCAGTAAAGGCAAGACTGGCTTTTGTGTGGTTTAACGACACGCAGCATTAATTACGTCCAATGGCTTGTCTTTTGACGTGTTTGACAGAGAAGCACGAAGAGACTGTGTTTGACCAGCATCTTGGCTATCGGCAAACATCATCTGCAGAGCATAAAACACCATGCTGCCTCTGTGCTCTCATGGGAGAGCGCTGACATGGCCGGGCCAGATAAGCAGACTACTGAAGTGACAGATGTTTTTCATTGGGACCTTTGTATGCGTGTGTGCGTGCGTGCATGTGAATATACAGCATGCATGTCATTGTGCTGATTGGGGAATTATTCGTCTGGCATTCGGCGACTGACCTGGATAGCTGTAAAGTCCTTATATGTTTTAATCCAGATGATGGTTGCTGATCTGTCCCATGAGCTCCCATCAGATCTCCTTAGAGATACAATAATACTAATACATCTAGTTGCTTCCATTATATTTGAATTGTAGAATACGCTGGCTCTTGATTCAGTCTTTTGCAGAGAATGATCAACTTTTCTCAATTTCTAAGCTCTGGATATAGAGTAAGGCTATTGTATAGTCTAATAACGTGGTTTGAGATGATTAACACACCAGAAAATAAGAAAACACATTGTTTTTTTCAGACTTTTCCCTAAGTTGTGCTTTTCTTCTTGTCAAACACTGGATCGTGTCAACATTGCTTTACTTTGAAGGGTCACACGTCTAAAAGGTTGGGTACCACTGGTACCACTGGATTACAATAAGTAAATAAAAAGTAACATTTAGGATAAGACCTCACAAAGTGCTTCACAATACGCAACAGAGAATGAATAAAGGAAGAAAAAAAGAATGGAGATATAAGTTGCGATTAATAATAAGAAATAGCAGATCCGAAATAAATAAGAAGAAAGTCCAATGTGTTTTCACACGGACTGAAGAGCTGCAGAGGAAGCTGGTTAGCGCACTATAGGTAGACAACACTATATTTCATATTGACATTTGTCATAATGCAGCTCTCGCTCTGAAATGATTTTGCGACGAGGTCAGAGCTACATGCCGATGACATGATGGATGCGATTCATGAAAATCCTGCCACGTCTGTTCCACAGACCACTGTGCATCTCCACCCTGGCTAACGGTCTAATCTAAAGCTATTTCCAGGCATCCGGCCAAAGGACAGACACCTGGCTCATCATTACCGTTAAATCGCTGACCGACACAAAGTTTACAGCACAGTCATGTGTTTTATACAGCCTCACATTAACACTCACACAAAAAAGCAGGTGCGTACACCGACGTGCTATTGCCTTACAAGCTCAGTCATATTGAATATATTTGCAGGATCGGTCGAATTGATAAAATCACAAAAGTATGTTTGAAATAATGTCAGGCTTATGGATTATTAACTTTCTCATTAAAAACTGATATGAAACCAGTAAGTCACATGAAGCACCTGACCTTTGACACTTAAGCCAACACATAATGGTTTCCCAATACCAGAAACCTAAAAGGGCTTTTTCTTCTAGATATTTTTAAAAAGTTGATCATCCTCAGCTCATCCTCTCTGGAAGACAATATTCACAAGGTTTCTAATGAAAGCAGATGTTGGGGCATTATTCAGGCATCCTCCTCTCTGCTCATCTGCATCCTGAAGGCAGGTCACTGTCTGCTTGCTGCGTGCCTGTGAGAGAGACAAGATGGGGAAGGACATCAACACAGCCAGAGATGGATTGCATCTGTCAACAGTCCACAGGGGCTTGTTTATCTCCTGACCCAATTGTGCACCCATGATGGCGCTCTACACGGTGCAATACGGCTATCTTTTCTTTTACTCTGAAAGTGTTTGTGCTTTATGGTCTGTTCCTCAACTGAAACTTGAAAAATGAGCTTCATCTAATTTAATATTGCCCTTATACTTTTCTTGATTTGTTATTTGCCAAATTAGCTTGTTATCCCCATAAACAATAAAGATCCAGCAGAATAACCAGAAACAATCAATAGCTCACTTTGGAGCCTCCTTTAATCTAGTTGATCCCCGGCATACTGGTCTCTCCACTCTGGCTTAAAGAATTGACTCTTCTGATGTCCTTCTCTCATCAAGGCGTTGATGTGCAACAAATGTGTTTCTGAAGTCTTGGCTGCCTATTCCTTTTGTTCGGTCTCCCTCTGGCCCCAAGCAACAACTCCTTTTTGACATAACGATTTGCCAATACCTTGACTGTTTCAGTGGATTTACTAGTCCCCCAACAGTGGCGCTCGCTTTTATCCCCGAGTATAAAATACTTGTTTCTGAGATGATAAGACGTGTTTCTGCCTCCATCCGTTTGCTGCACAGACACCTCGTGCCTTTTTGATGATTGTGTGACTTTTAAGCAAGTTATCTCATATTTGATCAAAGCTATGTTGAGGGTCATGAATGCATAAGTGCTTACCAAAATTAGAATCAAGAAGCAGTATCCATGTCACTGACGAACAGTAAATGAGCGAGCTACCTTTGTACAACTCCTCTATGTACCAATCAGTCAGGGCTGGGTGGCACATGAGCTCTCCCTCTCTACAATGCAACTTTAATGTTGCCTTGACAGAGGAGATTAGGTGGTAGGCAGCTTTGACTGAGCTGCTATTGTGGACTTGTGGTTTGCACTCCTTTGAGGACATCCAACACCAGCTCCTCAGACACTCCTGCGTCAACAACCACGACCTTGTCTGGACGCGACCCGGGCTAACCTGTGCGCTCATGTGAGTGTGTGTTGGGAAAGGAACAAGCCGTCACGATTCAGCAATAACAGGATTGGACCCAAAGGCAGGTGCGGAGATTCGGAAGCAGCTGGTAGAGTTCAATTAATTAAATTAAGAAAAAAACAGGCAGGTAACACGGGACACTTTAAATACCTAAACGCTCAACACTGAAGAGAAGTAGGCCCATGAAAGTGTGATTTAGTCTGATCATCATCATCATCATCATCATCATCATCACCATCATCATCATCATCACCATCATCAGATGATTATCACAGTTAAGGAGTCACACTTTCACCGAGTAACAGAACCGAACTGACCCCTCTGCAAAGCCCCTCTGCTACTCTATCAAGCTGTCAGCTGTCACCGTGAAGCCAACACTGTCACTAACTGCACCCCTGGAATAAATATAATATTTATAGTCATTATAATATACAATATATACAATAAATATTTATATAAATAGATGTTTGTCTGATACTACTGCAATTTGTGGGCTGAAGTCTAGATAATTATAATTTAATTATAGGACGAAAAGAGGGAATAAAAGTATGTGCTAGAGTACAGCACCTTGTATGCAGGTGTGTGACAGTGTACGTGCTCATGTGCATACGGACGCAGATCCTGTTGAGGACACTGTGTACAACATGTCCAGACACCCTCCCTTCCCTATCAGGTCGTCCAGTCACCATCTGTTTGAATTATTGGCCACCAAAAGGGTGTCAAGGCTTCAAATGAGCTCGGCCAATGCCGTGGAGAATCTTATCAGCAGAAGCCAAATTTCTACTGTGTGGAGAGAAGAAGAAAAAAATGTTAACACCTTTTCAACAAAGCTTTCCCCAGCCTAACTCTAGAGAGTCCAAAGAAGGAGGGAAAAAAAGTCACTGAAAGAAATTGATGAATATCTGATCTCTCTCTCTCTCTCTCAGTTTATCTGGGCGCTGCCTGCTCTCACGTCGGGCTGGCTTTGCTGGGCTGTCTGTGACTTTTTAATTACTGTAATTCAGAACCACCCGCTGAATGCCTCCATCTGCCCCTCTCTGAGGTGAAAGATGGAAAAATCCTCAAAAGACAGAAGGCCTGACATCCAACCTTCAGTGAAATAGATCCATCATGATCCACGGCCAAGGAGAAGACTTCACATTGCTTCTTATAAACAGGAGTCTGTTCATTCTTTTCTACTCACAGTTCACCCCAGTAATTCTACTTGTTCCTTACTCCCCTGGTGAGATTCATTCTTGTGTACATCCCCAGGTCATTGTTCTAATCTGCTTCATTCACGCGCTGTAGAGGGAACCATCTCTCATGCAGTATCCTGAGGAATAGTATGTTTCAGTGAATCCACTATTTCTAGAAGCCGCCAGCCAAAGTTTCTGCTCTGGCGGCTTCTCAGAGATGACGTTTTTCTCCATGAGGGGAAGTTTTGTAATCATGTTGGTAAACGGGTGAATAAAAAGACGTGTCATGTACACCATTTAGAGGTAGAGAATGTAGATCATCATGACAATGTTTGTGAAAATGTATTGATCCATGTCCAATAACAAAGGTTTACTGTCTAGGCAGTAATGTCATTGTTGTGTATATTGTATTTTATACATATTAGAGTATGATGTGAGTAGAGTATACTTTGCACATCTATTCTCTCATATGTTAATATTATCCATTTTATAATCTTTATCTCTCTGGGCACCCTTTTGTTGTCCATTTTGTGATTTATGAGACTTTGCTGCTGCAACACTGCAATTTACCGTTATTAATAAAGTACTCTCTCTATGTCTATCAATTAATCATATTGATTATTTGTTTATAGTAATAGCTTTTTCTTTGTTATGAGAGAAGAGAAGCTTGAACCAACTCAATGTTGTCCATTTTAAACCTACAGACAGTAAACACGGCAGCCAGTTAGCTTAGCATGAAGAGTAGAAGCATGGCGAAACAGCTGGTTTGGGTTTTTCACCAAAGGTTAAAAAGTAAATTCAAGCAGCTGAACAAAGAGAACTTTTCATTCAGCAGTCTCTGCTTTCCAGTCGATAACACTTTTTAATTTGAACATTCATCCTACAACTTGTGTATGTGGCCCGGATGGTACTATTACTGTGGATCCTGCAACCAAAAACAGCATGACCCAGTTTAGAGTTTTCTGCCTCCAACAATGAGAACGCCGGCTGACCCACAGGCCTAGTTCACTCTGAAAAGACTTTAAAGTCATTCATAAGAAAAATCTGCTTATATAATCCAGTTAAGCTGTGAGGTAGACCAGCCATGGTTTTGTGTGATCTGGTGTTGTGTTTTGAGAGAAAAAGGGATAATTGTGCTTCACATGCGAGTGGTTCGCTCCATTGACCTGTTCTTGTTTCGACAGCACAGATCGGATATGAAAGAGCGATGCTCAGAGGGCCATCTCTTACCGGTTACCTGTGTGCTGACGGCCTGCTGAGTCAGATGAAGGGCAGACAGGAGGTGCATGACAAACAGATGTCTCACTGACACCTGAATGAGAAGTTTGAAAGTCAACAATACCCAGGTAGTCTGTGCCATAAACCACTTGTTTATGAAATGCCAGGGATGCAGTGAAGACTAGATGCATGTACTGTAAGTTTGATCTACCCACATTTCATTTCTCTTTTTTAGTAGCATCCCTTTATCAGAGAATCTACCCACATTTACTCAGTTCGGAATGCTCCTAAACGCCTCACACTGGTCTCTAATTAAATGAGGGATTGTTTGTTCTATATATTTAGTTTTCCCTGTTTATAACTTTTCATAGCTATTGTTCCTCTCAGAGTCCACCCACCGCCCACCAACACTTGCATTGGGACTGTTCTTTTGACACAAACACTGCACTAGAAGAACAAAAGAAAGTGGATAGTCTATAGCATTTACTGAAACAAATGGTTGGACACATTTGGTCAAATTGCTTTTCCTCTTAGAGCATATCAAGTCAACCCTCCAAAAACGGCTATGCAGAACCTAACAGACACATATAAGTGAGGTATAGCATGCCTTCACACACAGAATGAGAAATACCCTTGTCAGGAGTGGTGATAAGATGGAGGCCAGGGGGGTAGAGGGAATAATAAATGACACAGCCAGTAACAGTGGAGTACAGAGGGAAGCAACATGCACCAGACAAAGCAAAGACATATCTCATTAACTTGGGTTAATGTGATTGGGAATTGTTTAAATGTGATTGGCAATCAAAGAGTCAGCTGACACTGAAGTGGACTGCAAGGGCTAATTCTTCATCCATCATTTGTCATTTTAATCAGTGTTAATCAATTGCCTCTCTCTGCAGCCCTGTTGTGGAAAGAAGTCATTCAGGATGAGAACACTGTTGGAGAGGCGCCGACCACGCTGAAGATACAAATGTAAAAGGGAAATAGTCGCACACTGGTAGCCACGATGCAAAAGATATTTAATAATTGACTCACTAATTCATAAATTATGAAATAGCTTTTCGCGGCTACGAGTGTGCGACTATTTTTCCTTTACATGTGGAAAGAAGTCAATCATTTTTGGGAGAAATAAAATAATCCTCTCACCTTTATCACAAGTCATAACGCTTGCAAGGATTCTTTGCAGTCATTTCTACTGGTTAAGAGTTTTACCTCAAACATCCCCCAACATTAAGACAGCCAAGTGCATCAGATGCTTGAATCCATTTATAATGGAATACCTTTCGGAGGAAATGCGTCTTTACGAAGAGTTTCATTTCGAATCACTGCCAGGATGGGATGAGCCAGGATTGCTTTTTGCTGAGTGTCCAGCATTCAGGAATAAGATAAGAGGTTGTTTTGTTATGAAATAGTTTTCCCTCTGAGCAAATGCATATCGATCATTGGAGAAGAATTTTCATTTCTTTAGATCATATACATTGCCTCTGAGTGTACTGACTTCAAACATTGTTTAAATTAATATTGTTCCAGATCCCAAGACTGCTGTTGGCTCTCGTTTGCTCTTCTTTATTTGAGGCTCCACGTTTGTGCTATAACTAAAAGGCCATAGCGCGTTTAAACAAGGATTTAGTCAACTAAATGTTGACTTTCTAAAATGAGAAATAAAGACAGTGAAGAACAGCCACCCCTCTTAGCATCGAGCAGCTGAACAAATGGCACGTACAACTACGAGGGTTCAGAGCCCCCTTGAGAAATGCAATTCGCCCAACAGCCGAACATCATCATTCATCAGCAAACCTGTGGAGACGACAAGTAAGAGGGAGAGGAAAGGAGAAAAAGTATAATACAAAATATATACAAGGCCCATAGGCATTGTACATTTTACAAATTGAATTGTTGTTTATTTGTTTTGTGTTTACTTTTTGTGATATAACTTACTTTGGGAAACTTTGGCTCCAATTCTGGAGATCGGGAGATGCACTGTTGATGACTTCCTTCACTTGGGCAATACAAATGGGTGTTTAGTGTTATTGGTTCCCCAGAAATGGCCTGAGAGCACTAAATTGATGCCAAACCCTGTCATAGAGGTGAATGCTGAGCTGCAGAAGCAGTCAGTGGAAAACTCTGCCATGCTTGTGCTGAGTATTCAAATCACAAGCCACAAGCCATTTTTTCACCATACTACCACGTGGGCTCCGGTCACGCTCGCTGCTCTCAGCCTCCTGGGCAGACATTTTGCTGAGAAGTAGAGATACAGTCAAAGTCTGGATTATTATTTGCAAATCAAGTGAAATCTCTCCAAAAGTGGCTTTTCCATGACAATATCTGACGCGTTTGAGGGCAAATGCCACACATCATACGGCAACGTGACAATAGGAAAAATGTCAAAAACTACATTAATCCACTGCGACACATCTCCACGAGAACAAACAGAATGTGTTTTGTGTTCTGCACGGTGACTCATTCACTTGTTCCGTCTCCTCTTCTTCGTTCTGTCACTTTCATTCTCTATCTTTTCTCCCTCTCTCCATATCTCTGTCCACATTCCCTGGAAAGCATTTCATGCCTGAGCAAAGTGCATCTGCTTCTCTTCACCTATACCCCATTGCCCTGCGTATATGGCCTGAGGTCCACAAGCTTTTCCTTTTTGCCAGTGACAGACCCACTAAGGCTTACTTCAGTTCACGGGGACGCACCTGGGGACCCATGTGTCGACGGTGAAACACTCAAAGCACCTACAGTGCACCGGACAGTGAGACTACCCCGAAGCCCGTTAAACATGTACACCTCAGTCAAACCCACAGACAGATGACAGACACATGAACACAGCGCAGCCTCCTCTCTCCCACTCTTGTCTGTACATATGCTGTCTGGCTCCTGACATTTACTGTCCAGCAGTGGTGGAGCGCAGCTGTCAGAGCTCATCTCGTCTGCTTCCTGTCGCACTCACACACCATCATCCTCCCGTGACTCCATACAGCTCAGTGGCAAAATGCCTGCGGAGGAAGGACAAGAGGAGTAATTCTTCAATGGCTCAGTCAATGGCAGGGATAATTCAGAGCAGAACAGTCCGGAATTCAACCAATGTATCCTCAGGTATACATTATATCATTTAGCGAAAGAAGGACACCGCAGCTTCCCTTACTCCCAAATCATGCTTTCAAATGGCTGGTGGTGACAATCCATCATTTATGGCAACACTGTATTATGGAAACAAATTCCTGTAATCTTCAACACCACAACCCGAATGCTAATGCTGGCGTGTTAGTATGCTCACAATAGCCAGGTTTCCATCCAAATGTAGCAGAAATGTAATTTACAGAAAATCTGCAAAATAAAAAGTGTTGGTTTCCACCAATGACCGTGATGCAAATTTCAGGAGATGGTTCCTCAAGATAAACAAGAGGTGACCTAATTAGAAGAACATCAAGTATAACACATGATAAAAATATGGCATCTATGTTATGTGTATTTATTTGAGGAAAGATGATATTCTCTTTTATTTGTTCTATATTTTCCTAATAATTCTTCTGAAAAGAACTATGTAATTTAGGAGTTGGTATGTATAAAAAGGTATGATCTATATAAACCTAAACAAATATCCATTCAGTAATCATTTATTTTTGAACAATTATTTTCTACATTTGTTTAATTGTGTGTTGTCAACACATTTTACTTGTTTGCATATTCAAATTGACTAGCAGTCAATTTAAATGAATTGAAATGTACAAATTGAACATGCCTTTTTGGTCTTTCGTGATATTTTTGGTCTATGCACCTGTGTTGACACAATCTGTTTGGAAATCTTATACGGTCATGACGTCTATGACCTGTGGCTGCATCCCCCACCAGACACTTTTACACAAATCTGTGTTCTGCCACCTCTACCACACACACCTAAAATATATGTTCCTTTATTTGTATCCTTGTTTTTTGTACAAAATGAAAACATTATTAATTATTCCCAGAGGGAAATACACAGCTGCCTTTATAGGTACCACACAACTGCAGAAGAGAGTGAGTGCAGAAGCAGCCAAGGTATTTTGTGTGACTTTAATTGTGTGGCATTAGCACTGTGGTCAAAGGAATGTGTGCAGAGGCAAACTAAAGACAGCGTGGAGGCTTTTGATGTCAGGTTCTGTTGTGTGCAAGCCTCATGGCTTTTAATGAGGCAACCTGCCTCATTATCAGAGCTCTCCAAGGCCCTGACAGCCACACTACTCACTGTTCTGAAGCCACAAATTACCGCAGCTTAGCCCCTCACTGGGACCAGAGGCCAACATGGTCGGCCTTTCTAATGGGACCCGAGGGACAAAGAGTTGTACATACGTTGGGCCAAAACTTGCTTCAAAGGCGATTCCTTTGTCAGTCCCATTAGAGTGAAAGTTTTTGATGTGAGACGTAAATATGGGATGTTGTCCCTATCGATTGAGTGGAGGTATTCAGTAAGTTGTAACACAAAAAGCAGCAGTCGACTCTCCTGCCTCTGTTGTGACTCGTCTTTCATTTTGTTTGGCAGTATTTTTCTAGTAAGTCTGTAGCCAAACTTTAATTTCATCTGGGGACAGTTTACCAACAGCACATCCCAGCAGGGATGGAAATATAATCTGCAGAATCAAATGAATACACTTCACAGTCTGTTAAATTCCTATTAACAGTAATTCATTTCCTGTTCCGTAGTTTTCCATCAGTTGCTTTAATCAACCTTTATAAATGTAAATGTAAATATCAGTTTGGTCTTTGAACAAGATTTTTTCCCCCATGCTCTGTACGCTGAAACGTATTAATTAACCTCTCCATTATTGTATTAATCAAGAATGAATTCAGTTTTTAAACAAAAGCTTAAAACGAAAAATTGTGTTCTTATTAATGTTCTCTCTCCCTATTTATTATGAACTGAGACCTTTATTATAGAATGAGAAAGATCAACTCAAAAAAAGGGATGAAATAAATTGTTGGGTGGAGGATAATTGTTAATCATGTGTTAGAGCATTACGGGAGATGGTACCTTTTCCTTTCTCCTGCCCTCATCACAGTACAGACATCTGAGGAGCTTCCATGTGATCCGACCACTAACAACATACAGTAACCTTGGATTCGGTCCCTCAGGCTTTACCAGTGAGTTTGCATGTTGTATCCATCTTTCAACATATTGCACATCGCTAAACATGTTAACAAGTTATATTCACTTAAGACTTGACACATTCAGACTGGGTATTCATCACAGACCCATAAGTGAAAGTTCTGTTATCATCTGACGCAGCCAGAGACTCTATCATTAGGGTGAACATTATTTCAGAGTCAACTGCAGAAGAGCAGAAGTTTAATGTAAGAAATCATCAAATGTAGTTCATCTTTTGTCAGTGAGTTTATCAGAGCTTTTATTTTTTAGAAACGCAACAACAAGTGACTGTGTTCTGGAAACAATGTTAATAAGAACGAGGAGAGTAAATCAAAACAGTAAAGTTGCAGTTGGCTGAATGTCAAACGGTACAAAATTAACAAGTATTGGCAAAAACTAAAACAGCATAAGCCATAATGATCCTCAGCAAGCCAGGATTTTTTATTCTTTCATTAAAAAGCTCAATAAACCCATAATGATCTCTGTCTAAATGTCTTCTAACAATTTCACTTTGTGTCTGTGTGCACAAATATCGTCAGAAACAGGTTTTGTTTGGCGTGGGCAGCACCACACGACATGTTTCGTGACTCCATCGCTTCCATGAAGGGAGTTAATCCAGGCGATGTCCTGTAAAGAGCGGAAGCTTTTCTCAGCCTGCAGAAGATGGAAAGCTGCGAGGAGGTTTGACTGATGCCGGGCACACCTGACCTTCACACTGTGGCTTTAAGCCTCTTCAAAGCTCCTTGACCCTCAAGCTGACTCTTAGAAATACGTACAGACTCTCCTAAACGACACTTTTTGATTGAATCCATCCTGAATTGTCATTCTCATCAATTGCACCACTGAAGACGCGAGTGCGTGGTCTTGTGCATTTTAAACATCATCACATTATTGAGAGTCAACCAAGAACATCTCCGAACTGAGTGTGTATTTGAGTGTGTGTATGAGGGGCATACCGCATTTAGAACACGCCTTAGTCACCCTGTTTGTTCTTGAAGAAAATTACACTACATTAAAATAGTCTGTTGCCCAAAGCTGTAGGCAAGGTGCCGAATGCTAATTGGATGAGATGTCTGTCAGGAGTCCACAGCGGGCTGATGCCTGCGGGCCGTTTTCCCAGCAACACACCAACTCCAAGGTGTTTATTTTGGGCGTATAGCCAGTGCCCATCATGTGGTCCCTCGATCCTACACACAGACAATTTAGCATCCCACCATCCACCAGCAAATGACTTGCACAGCCTATTCCAGGAATTTGGAATTGGATCACACAAACCCCGCTGAAGTCCCCATTTGGGTAAAGCATGCTGTGTTTTGCCTGTAGTTAGACTTTCTATACAGTTTCCAAGATGCCACAAGCCCTGCTGCTTGACCTTGTTGTGTGTTTGACACGCTAGCAAATTTAAATCAGTAAGTACAGTGTATGTGGTTCCTTGTTGTTCATCAGTGAGATCAGACCATTTCAATATCCTTAAATAATTAATTGATACATATAATGTAAAGTGTATCCTTGATGAGGAGAAGGATGAGAGAGGGGAGATGAGAGCCACTCTTAATGGAAAATAAACACAGATGGCCTCCCCCAACTGCTGAGAACTCCTGGTGCACTGGCTGTCACAAGTGTGGCCTCATACAGCCGTTGAGTAAAAATTAAAAGTGACATCTATTAAAAACTTTGAGGATGAACCCAGGCTAATTCACAAAGTGCTGTTTGATGGTTTGAAGGGTCAAACTTGTCTTTTTAGGAGACTCTCTTAAGCATGAATCTTTCATTTCCATCCTAAATAATGTGGCATGGTTTATTGATGAGATTCACTTTCCTGTGATGCTGTGTGCTAATTGGTCGAAGTTGCACTAAGCTCCCGGGTGGAGCGAGAAGAGAAAAAAGCCAAGGTAGCTACTTTGGATAACTTACGCTGGTTGTGCTTCTGAAGGTCTTGCGTGGTGTATTATTCTTTTTTTTGTCGTTCAAGCAAACTGCCGCTAACTCATTGTGCATAAATGTTAGTGGCACGTGCTACATTTGTGGTCCATAGTGTGGTCCAGCACACTTTAAATAATGAAAGCTTGAGCTCTTATTTGGAAGGCATGATGCTGGTAAAAGCATAGATAAATGGTAAAAGGGTTTCCTAAATAAAATAACATCATTTTGTTTAGCACCTGGCTGATGAAGGCACAATGTTTCAGTATTCTGTTTCATATTGTGTTTAATACAGATATGTTCATAGTTTTATCAAGTTGTTTTAGGCATTGTCATTTTGGAAAATGTAATTGTAACCTTATAGTGAGTGGTTGCAGCTGCAGCAAAGGAGCACTGTAAAACCACTTTTCAACCAGGCTCCCTGAAGTCTAGTAGTACTTTCATTTAGTTCAGTTATTGTTTCTACTGAGTCTGAACTCAGTGTACCTAAGGAGAGCATCGAGGTATCGTAATCATTTGTCCTGTAACAAGACATGGTCCAGCCCTCTTCGCGACATTTCACCTGTGGGACATGTAGCAGCTACATCTGGGCGTGTTAGCAGAAAATGGGCAACCTTACATGAGTAATGGAGGTCCGAAGGGGCCATTGTGGATGGAAGGACACTCGTGGTGGCCTTTGTCTCCCTGTATGCGCGGGTCGAGCAGAGGAGAGGTCAAAATCCAAAGCAGCAGCAGCAGCAGCAGACCCATAATAGTTATTACAAACTAAATAACAGCTGGTCATTTATCCACTGCAGCGATGTAGTGGTTACCCATCACATTTCTAACATGATTGCAGATTGATAGTTGCTGTCGTATTACAATTCAGTGTACAATACAGTTTCATCAGCAGTCAGAAATAACAGAATTAAAAGATTCACAATGTGTAGCCGAGGTTGTACCTTTAATCAATAACTTATTGTTACATTTATCTCTGCGCAACATAACTGTGGCAACATAAAACCCATTTCAGATAACGACAAACTTTATTACTGGATTTGGACTCTGGTGACAACTGCCTGCCTTGTTTTTATGTGCACAATAACCTAAAGCTGTCTAAGCTAACAGCCAAGTCCTGGGGCACAAAATGTAATAAAGCTGAGTGAAAAACAACAGTAAATTGCCTTTATAAGCTGGTGTCATGTGGAAATGATCTGTGGAACGCACCTGATGCCTCCACACAGGATCAAATAACATTACTGTATCTGTTTCCCTTTTTCAGGGCTGTCTAGAGCTAAATTATATAACCACACACCACTTTATTAACCTCAGGGCGGCCAAGAGATATCGAGGTACAACAGCCCCTCTTCAGACATCACTCACCGGGTGGCCTCAGGGGGTCAAGCGAATGCAAAAAGCGAACGCAAAAAGAAAAAGGGGGTTAAAGAGTTGACACTAAGGAGCAAAATTCACACTTTGTGTTTTGAATCGTAGCAATTCAGCTTCCCTCAGATAAGCAGCCTGTCCGTCAACAGCTGCCCTCCCTCACATTGAGATCCGGCGCACACATTCGTGGGCCCTTCAAGATGAATTGAATTACCGGTGAATTGCGGTACTTTGTTTTGACCTAACCTCTGTGAAGCTAATGACATTTCCATCATCCTCATATACTCGTGTTGACTGACAATTGGCACGTGTTACCACGCTAACAGGCTAAACTAAGACGGACACAGTAAACATCACACCTGCTAAACAGCAGCACGGCGCATTGATGTTAGCATTTAGCTCAAGCACAGCCTCACAGCATGACTGTTGCTATGACTGTGCATGGATTACTCATAAGGCTGAGCCTGCAATTTCCAAACTTCCTCTGCTCTCTGCGTGACCTGCACGGCCATTATTAGAACAAGCGACCAAAGGACAGGCCTCCAGCTAATGACAGCAGGTCCCCCGGGATTCCCGTTTCCCTTCTTCACCAAAACCACCGCCCTGACACTCCAAACGACACAAGCTGACTCTGACTAACTTCCAAGGAAGCGGTATTGGACCATGAAGTGTATGGAGCTAAATCCATGCCAATAGTTTTGTTCGTTTGAAAAAAAGATTTGAACCTGAAAATTCAAGTTTTGGTCTTGAACATTGAAAAATTCAACAATGTATTCGAAATAAAAATAAGTGTATGAAAAGTTTTGTTGGTTTAAATATAATTTAGATTCAGTTATGTTTTTTTTTCGAATAAAATATATATTTCATTTTTCAGTAGCATATTTTATATTTTCAACTTTCAATCTTTTTTTCACTTTCAGATCGCTTTTTTTCAGGTTCAGACTTTTGGCCGGGATGTGGCGTGGGGGGCGTGGTTTCAACTACAGGGGCGTGGTATCATGAGTGACAGCTTAACAAAGTAGGCTGACGACCTGCCTCAACTACGTTGCCTTCAAGAAAAGTGGGTACTGCGAAAATGATGACTCATTTATATACAGCATATTCACGTCATTGGCAGTAGACACAATTGACGCCAGTGACACTGGCTCCAGCGGGCAGGTAACTAAGACATTTAACGTTTTTTTGTATAGATACTAGAAACATTAAAATTAACTAGATTTATTGAATGCTACCTAGCACTATACTTAATTTCCGCTTTGGCAAAAAACACATGTCAATAAATCTAGTGCTTTGTAACGTGTCCCTATTTTACAGTCGTCATTTTAATGTTTCTAGTATCTATACAAAAAACGTTAAATGTCTTACCTGCCCGCTGGAGCCAGCAGGCGGACCGGCTGGAGCAGACGTCATCGCAGAATCACGCTGTGTTCAAGGTGGTGTGTGGAAGTGCGAAACGTCAGATATTATAGCGGGATCTTTGAACACCACAACCTGGCAAAGTGTATTGCTCTTTTACAGCGATTAAAGCCAATTGTGTCTACTGCCAATCACGTGAATATGCTGTATATAAATGAGTGAGTCATCATTTTCGCAGTACCCACTTTTCTTGAAGGCAACGTAGTTGAGGCAGGTCGTCAGCCTTCTTTGTTAAGCTGTCACTCATGATACCACGCCCCTGTAGTTGAAACCACGCCCCCCACCCCACATCCCGGCCAAAAGTCTGAACCTGAAAAAAACGATCTGAAAGTGAAAAAAAGATTGAAAGTTGAAAATATAAAATATGCTACTGAAAAATTTATTTGAAAAAAATACATAACTGAATCTAAATTATAGTTAAACCAACAAAACTTTTCATACACTTATTTTTATTTCGAATACATTGTTGAATTTTTCAATGTTCAAGACCAAAACTTGAATTTTCAGTTTCAAATCTTTTTTTCAAACGAACAAAACTATTGGCATGGATTTAGCGCCATAGAAGTGGAAATCCAAAACTGGTCAGAAGAATGGAGGAGGAACTTGAAAAGGTTTTGAGAGACTTACCTTTGCGTCCTTCCTTGATTCTCATTAGTCAGCGTCAGTGTCAGCCCCATTCATACTCTGCGTTGATAATAACATGTATTATTCATCTTTGGAGGAGCAAGTACGATTACATTATACAATCACTGTCTTCATTGTCATCATCAATCATCTGTTGCTGCTCATGCCAAGCGCTAGCGCAAATTATCTTTCACATTTCTTATTGCTATTCATTAAGTATGAATCGCACGGTGAGATTGAACCGTAATTATCTTCATCTGTAATAAGAGCTTGCATCCTGCTTTGAACACTGTATTCAGGAAGCTTGTGGCACACAACCTGGTGATTGAAGACAAAAGCAGGATTACCGTACAGCTTTACACTCGTACGATCACCTTGATTAGAGTCATCCATTTCTTTCTGTGCCAGTTTCTTTAGGCTGTACAATATGGGAACAACTTTGTTTGCATTGTTTCCCAGAAATGGTCTTTGCTGCATCAGATGGCACAAAGTGAGATTAAAGATAAAATGGTGATATCCTTGGTGTATCTTTTTCCTTGCCTTTCTCATATTCTCTCTGATCCTCCCGGAGACGCTCTCATCCTCTCTGTGCTCGTCTGCAGGATTAAGCCCGCATATCTTTGGATCATATCGAAGGGTTTGTTGCCTTCGGAAAAGTTACGCGTGATCAGCATCAGGTACCTGGGGTCTATCTTTTTCATATCAGATTTATCAAAGGAATTCTTGACATTTTGGGAAATATTATTACATTTCTTGCAGAGGGATAAAAGTGAGGCAGGCTCTGGCACATAGATGTAAAAGTAAAATGTAAATATACAACGTAAATGGACTTGTATTGTCACGCACAGCACAGCACACAGTGGCATTTAACTTGTCCTCGTATTCAGAGCATACATAACTTCTCACAGGTCCACATTTCCATGACCATCTGTGTGCATTCTGTGTTTATTTGCTTCTGAGGTTCGCCGTAAGATAGCGAGCAACGTCTCTGTACGACGTTAATGCAGCAGTTGCATGAAGATCCGAGACAAAACTCCACGCTGCCATAAACGTATTCTCTCTGCATTCTGCCTCAGGCAGATGTTGCAGCAGCCGGCTGCGAGCTGTAATTTCATATTAAAAGTTAATGGACACACATAAAAGATTGATTTCCTTCTTTAACTTTCAACAAAAAGCATAGACGCATATTTCCCAAAATGATAACACGTACGATACAGATCTTCAAGTTGATGAACAAATTCTATAATCAAAAGTGTATCCCCCAATCATAATACACAAGCTTGGAAAGTCCCATTTGCACACGGCGCTCTAATTTCTCAATCGTCCTCTCCAGTTTGGCGGCCTGATGTCAGAGCTGGATCTGCACTTGACTCGTCCCTTGCCGTATCAGCGCAATAGAACACCCGGGGAGTACGACGCCGCCTCTTCAGCTCACTTCAACCCTCGCTCAGCACCGTTCACCTCACATCACTGTGCGCCTGCAGCGCGGCCATTACAGCATTCAGTTACTCAGCGGCCACGGGCTAAAGTGCCTCGGTCTGACCTTGGACATGTAATGGATCCCCTGGACAAGAACCTCAGACCTGGTTCTCCGCATGAGTCCAAGGACAAGGCCATTAAGCCAGTGATGATGTTCGGGTATTTGTTAGAGGATGAAAATATAATTGAGTTGTTAAATCTATCAGGATTTCACAACAACACGGTTTGTGGTTTCATTTTTGCGTCAAACATTGTTTTGTCAGCAGCCATTTTGAAAGTGATAAAATATGTCAGTTCTTGGAGGGGTCTGTGTGAATGTGTCATAGGAAGATGAAGTAAATAGGAGCCGAAAGAAGAAGCTCTTTCTCTCAGAGACAATAGCGAGTGAAGGGTTTCCCACTCATGCTTTTGAAACCAAACCACCCTAAAACTTGCCTCAGTGCAGCTTGCATGTCCCAGAAAAACCACAGAAGAAACTACACCGACTGTAGTTAAACAACCCAGATCTATCAATCCCAACCACTTCACAGCGAGAGGAAAAGCTTATGATGAAGATACGGAACGTTGCGGTTGATGTGTCATTCAAACGGGCAATGAAGCAACTGTGCTCCTCTCATAACAGACCTCAAGCCTCCCAATGAGGTGTTACAAGGTATCATTAAAAGATATCAGTTGAAGATAAATTAGGAGGTAATAAAATACACATGCCATTGATTTAAGTAGTAACACCTATCAATCAAATCAAGTGAAGTCTGATTGTATAATGTCTTGTTTGACATCAGCACAGCATGAGGTTTGCCAACTACTTTTTTAGCTTTCGACCACATCACATGGTCTTCCCCAGCGGATGGAGTTGCTCAGTTGTCAAAAGAGCTGAAAGGATTCGTCGATTAATCGGCAACTATTTTGATAATCAAGTTGAGTAATTCTTCATCAAAAAAACATTCTCCTGTTCCAGCCTCTCCATATTAGATATAGATATGTTGATCCTTTTGTGTTACTTGTATTACGAGCTTGACATGTTTGTCAACAGTCCTTGTGATGACAATTTCGGCCAAAACTTGCTTCTTTTATGCTTAAAATGAGACTTTAAAAATGATCAGATCTCTAGATATATTTGGTCGTTTTCAGGATTAGCTCTTGGCTGTTTTTCAAATAGACAATTTTAATGAAGGTAAGCGGAATGAGAGAGGCAAACCAGAACGACCAAGTGAAAAAAAGTTATCCATGAAAGGCCTTCGGAGTAGACTAAGCTTGTTTATTGAAGAGGGGAAATACCCAAACGTCCTCTTCATACCGAGTTGTTGTTTGTTGTGTGGTGTTGACTGAAAGGCTCAAACACTGATGGGATGCATCAACAGCACAATACCTGCCTGACCCTGCACCGCGCTGCGCACCGGGAGCTAACAGGCCGGATACGGCTTTCAGGGGTTTAGCATTAAAACAGGCAAGATTACAAAAGACGATTGCCTCCTGAAAGCCACAGATATAGGGGGTTAATATTTCCTAATTGGCACTGTAAGTTTAATGTCATTTTAAACCACAGATGTCAACCAAAACAAACATTGTATGCACGTTTTAGAGTCATCTAAATGATAGAAAGCTGTCAGTGTCTTCTACCTGAAGAGGACATCGGTGCAATGACGTGTAAAATGTCCCCTGGGTTGTGTCATTCTCTGGCCATGTGTCCTGTTTAATAACAGCTCTGAGTTGGAGATCAAGCCCCTGGTGTGTGTGTGAGGAGCTGTTGGCAACAAGCTGCTCGCTAAATGACCCTCTCTCTGTGCTTTGTCCCAGGTAACATGATGGAGTAACTGTGAAAGGCACTCTGATGCGTCAGTCCTTCTCAGGGGAGCCCGACAGCGACACTTGTGTTGTTGTCACCGTGTGAGTCCGCGTGTCGTCATGGGCCCTGGTGGTCCTGGAGACACCTGATGTAGCAGGAACCACCAGAGAGACGGTTCTGAGTTCGACGCCAAGTGTTTCTAATTCTGCGGACAGATCTTTTAACCAAGATAAAAGATAGAGTGGCAGTTGTGCAAGATGCCGTCAAAAAAAAACATAGTTGAGATCAAAATGAAGGCCAAGTTCGAAGATAGGTAGCTGGAATTAGAGGGCCAGGAAGTGGAGACTTTAGGCCCATTTTGGCGTTGCGGCTCGTGTGATCCCGTTGCAAGATGGTCTCTAGAGGAAGTGTTCTTGTATTTCTAGAGAGCAGAATGCATTTACCTGAATTTAGCAGTGAGTGAGAAAAACAAACCTCATCAGAAACCTCTCTTTATTGTGCCTGTACAGGGTATATTACACAAAACCAGATTATGCGTTCACTAATTGTATATCACATTGGCATATTTCAGGTTTGTTGCAAACAGAATCAGATTTTGACATACTTAAAATCATGAAAAAGTCCAATATTTCTAATATATGCCCGACTAATGTGGAATAAATTCCCTCAACAAGTCATTTGAGAGCAAAATGATAGGCCTTACCTAATGTTGCTGCCACCAGAGATAATAAATTAGAATTGAATAGGTATTATCTGTCTCCAGTTATTTGATGGCGTAATTGTTATCATTTCATGTTGAGAAAGGCTTCCCACAGCTTTCAAATTATTCAGAAAGATCATATCCGTGACTTCACACATTATTGTTTTCTCCTATTCCCACAATGGACACATAGATGCTAAATATTGCAGAAGCTCATTAGAGCACAGAATATGATAACTAACAATTTCAATTGAGCTTATCAATTTTCTACACAGTGCACCCAAAACCACATTAACAGAAATTAACAGCTTTGTCTTTTTTTCTCTCTGAGAAATAGTTATTCACGTGGCTTATCAATCTTGCAGTATTAAGTATTCATTTTGAGAAGAATGATGCCAATAAGTCACTTTTTTTCTCACCATTTCCTCAGCAGTTTGCTTGAACCACAAGATGCGGGAGCTGTTGCAGGTGTAAGTAGAGGAGGCAGAGCTGCACTCAGCAGCAGGCTGCCGCACTGTGTGCAGCCTGAGGTGTGGTGACATGATGCAAGCTGACAGGTGGCACCAAGGGTAATAGGGCTAAAACTTCCATCATGCAGCCCGCTGGGGTCTCGTCCTACCTCTCTGACCATACCAGAAGTGCACATCTACTTACCACACTGTAATTAAAAGCTGCAGGACGGTCACGGCTACTATATAGCTTTGAGGTTTGGAGTGAGTCAAATGATCTTAGACCTAAAGCCGAGGGCTGTTTGCACACAGTAGGTATCTTATTTTGAAAAGATTTGGATTAGCTGCAGAGGCAGCTGTTGCATCTCACCAATGTTGAGACCGATGTGACTCACTGGCTCAGAGCTTCAGGACTTGAAATAACGTGTCCTGTTCTGATGCTCATGTGAACAGCGAGGTGAACAGTTGAAATGTACTAATTGTAGGTGTATTTTAAATATCAAATCCCAATGAATGGCACAAACGGAGATATTTCTTGCATTGATTTCTTTATTTTTTTTCCATCAAAAGAAATGCACAGATCCGCAAAGCTACTACATATAAATGGCCATACAATAGCAATTACATTTTTGTTCTGTTTGAAAGCGATCAGTAAATTCTGATGATTTATTTTTACACTTTGTACCTTGAACACTTGCAGTTAGGCTGCATTCAGCAAAAACAATAATCTGTCAAATCAAATGCTTTTTTGAAAAATGAGAAAGTTCAGCCACAAAACTACGTATCAGGACAGCTACGTGTTACTGCTCCAGAAGAATTACTGTACTTACATACAATAAAGAAGAAACAAAGGTTTTGCATAGCTTCATTGTAATGTAGATACAGTACTGTAAGGCACTTCATGAAAAAATTAGGCATTTTTTTAATCCTACATTATAAACCTTTTGCCACTTCATTCTAAACCGTATCTCAATATGCAAGGTTACAACATCTGAAAAAAAAACTTCTCACGTCACATTTTTTGCGCACAATGTAAATCTACTGAACTCCTCACTTTTCTTTTGGCATTAAGTCTCAAGTTCAACATTCTCAAAATATTGAAGTTGGGTTCTTGTGCATAATATGACTGACACATTGTCCCATAACCCCACACAACCCAGTGTTCCTCAAAAGACAAAAATAAATAATTGTGCAATGACTTGGGGTTATGTGGAGAAAAAGGCAACACGCTGTCAAAGACGAGTCCCAAAACAACAAAAAAACTAAATGTCTGGGAAAGTTACATATCGTATCCTCTTAGACTGGCACTGACACGGGTCGGAGACGTTTCTCTTTTTAGATTAAAAAGTAGTTTGTCTCTCCTCCGGCCAGCCTGAAGCATTGGAGGGATGACTGTGTGGTGTTGTAGTCCAGCAGCTGTGTGTGGAACCACATGTTCCAGCAGCCCGCTGGATAAGAACAGAGGTGAAGAGGAGGCATCGCTCTATCCAAGCAGGTCTTCGTACTGTTTTGCGGAAGCAATCTCCCGCTGGGGAAGAAATCCCAGCAGCGCTCCTGGTACATCTTCCACACATAGGACTCCTGCAGGAGAGGGAAGAGTTTATCTAAATTACACCTAAGCGATAAACCATTTGGACATAACCAACGTTATATGCCATTCATGAATAGACAAGAGCTGAACAATCACATTATTCCATATCAAATTGTGATTTGAAAAAAACTATTTTAATAGGGTGCAGATGTTAAGTTAAAGTTGATAAACTGTTGACTTTTCTCTCAAAGAATGCAACTGTAATTGTAGCATTATGTCATTAGAGACAAATGTATGCCTACATTTACTCAGCAGTAGTCAAATAACATGAATTCTGTGAGCTAACAAAACTACCGAAAATTAATTGTGGCGGTTGTCTGGTTATCATGCTTTCAATGCCTGTGTGTGTACATATTTGTAAAACAAGTTGTTTCTGTATTATTTTATTTATTTATAATGTTGAATATCAACTTCAGACCGGTAGCAAGCAGGTAGCTACGTAGTTGTGTCGTATAAATGACAGAAGTGGTGAACACAAAATGTCACAATTCATCTTTTAAGCACATCGTGGTATTGTTTTACTTTATATATATATATATATATATATATATATATATATATATATATATATATATATATATATATATATATTTATATATTTGAATATGATCAATAAATGACAATTTGTTCAACACAAATGTAATATCCTGATAATTGAGCAAAATTGGTAAATTGTTCTGTGGAACATTGGACTGAAACAACAAGTAACTGCTTCATTTATCTGTAGAAACAAGATATGTTTGTGAAAATGCTTATCCAACTTATTCAATACCAAGTAGACAAAAAATAAAGGTGTGCAGTTAATTAAAAGAAAATAAATCACAATTCAAATAAAAAATATTACACAGAAATACTGCAATTAGGTATTTCCCTTCGATCACAGACACAATATATCTGACAGCGACAGGATAACAATTCTTATAATTGCATTATTTTCGGTTGATTGCAGATGGCTCTGAGGTCATTGGTGGAGTCATACTGTACCTGGCCCGTGTGCTCCGTCTCGTCCTTGTTGATAAGGTACATCAGGAAAAACCTTTAGAGAAATCCAGGCCAATGAGACAAAACAAAAATGTCACACCAAAAAAAAGCCTGACAAGCTCTCACATCCTCCTACCTACATATCTGAGAGTAGAACAACCTTTGACTTGACTTTATTTGATCTGGACATCACGGTGGTATTAGAACAATAACTAGATGCACTGTGTTAAGTGCTTGTAGCAAAACGCTAATTTACAGCACCTGTCCAGAGGAGTTTTTTTTAAAGAGAAAATAAGAAAATACATCCACAAATACATACACAGATACATACACAAAGTACAAGTGTGTTTACAGGGGTGTTCGGTGTGAGAACAATGTTGTTTCTCTTTTAACCATGATGTAATACCTCTATTAAAAACATTAGAATTGTCTTTCATTTTCAATTCTGTTGGTAGACAGTTTCATGCTTTTGCGCAATACGACAGTTCCTGTTTACTGCCCGTGTGTTCACTCTGCTGGTGTCTTGTAACAAATTCATTTAGCAGGGAAGGGGCATGACCATGTAGGCATTTAACAATCAGCTTTAAGCTGGAATAGCTTATAAAGCTTTCAAAGCTGAACATATTATGTTTTTGCAAGATATGACAATGGTGCCACCTCATTGGTTTTCTTTTTCTTTGCTGAGGCACATCTGATTTCTCCAACATCGCATTAACAGCAAATGTCACATCGTGTGTTACTGGAGACAATTTCTGAAGCACGTGTCAAACGAAGAAACATCAGCGGATCACCTGTTGTTTTACCAAATCAAGTGTAAATGTCAATTGGACCGAGCATCTCAGTGGGTATCGTAGCCTGACAAATAACGATGAAGACTGGATAAGAACACGCCATCACAAGCATATTTTCCAATAAAGTGCATCGCATTAAATAGTAATGAAGCAACATAATGAGGTCACGCTCACACCCTCCGGCCAGCTGACTGTGAGAGCAAATGGACTGAGACTTTGTATTGTCACGGGCATTACACTGAAACACTGGGTAAGCAAGGAGTGCGGGGAAACACGGAGACAGATGGAACGAATACCTGAAGGGATCTAGTGTTGTGGATCACTGCGGCTATCAGTGGCTGTGGCCCTGATGCTGTGGTAACGTGCTAGAGCCATCAATCATGTGGCTCCGTTACAGAAAAGATGCAAGGCATGTCGGCGACAGACGATTATCATCATCGTCGTGATGATTTGCATAAAATGCTTGAAAGCGGGATACTTACAGGTAGTTGGCCAAGTTGTGCTCTTGTAAGGTGTGAGTCTCAAAGCCGTGAGGCGTTGTGTCAAAGTAGTCATTACCGATCCCACAGATGAAGCATTTGGTCTGACGACAGAAGGGGAAAAGATAATAAGAGCACCTGCTCTTTTATCGACATTTTGCTGTATTTTTAAAAAGGGGGCACTCCTCTGATTTTACGCCTAAAGGTCAGTTTACTTGTACAACAGTTGTAGAAAGTCTTTCAGAAAAATAACAATTATAATGATGTCATCTGGGCTAACTTCATTTACTCATTTTTTTAACTAGATATCTATTTTCTCCCGTCTACGGCATCATATTCCTAAAGCTTTCCAGTACTTTTATAACAACATTTCTAAGAATATTTCCTTACAGTTTAGACAAGATCCGCCAAAAATGAACTGATGAACGATGAGCCATTATGCCCCGTTGGTATATAGATGAAGTACTTAATTTACCAGCATAGTGATTCAACGTAAGCAAATACATGTGAAGAGGCTACTGCACAAGAGGGGCCAGTGTTTCAAGCTTACAATTAAATCAACAAAGATGTTCATTAACATTCATGAATACACCATGTCTGAATAGAGACTAAATTACATGATGTTATTGATTTGACTCTCCATTCTATTTGCATTACCACTACGAGTGCTTTGTTCTTCTTTTGTTTGATCTACCAATCACACCTCTTTAAAAGAATGTGTCATACCTAGCACTGAGGTCATTTACAACATACAATAGTGTATATATTAATTCATCTAATATGATACAATATTAATATGATTGCATTTACAGTTCATGTTTAAAAAATGCAATCATACAATTATCTGCTTTAATTTAGTACATTTCACTAGCACACAGTAAATACACCCCCCCCCCCCACCCCTCCCCTTCAGCACTCCATAGGTTAACAAGTATGGGTGAGAATTAACTGGACTCTCACCTCCATGTCCTCTTTGACTTGTTCCTGCTGGTCTCTCAGCTCTCCAAAGGCATCAATGATCAAACCTGCAACCACAAAGGATTTCGCTGTGAGCAGATCATATATCGTAACTGTGAAACCGCCATGTTACACTATCACTTCCTAATGATACAGTATGGAGTGCCATGTGGAGCCACGACTGTGATGAGTATTGCAAAGTCTGTATGGAATATCACTGTCTTTGTTTTTCTGGCTACAAAAGGAGCGTACCCTGGATGATGGCCAGGAGGATGACGATGACAAAGAAGAAGAAGGTGATGTCAAATAGGATGCGGTAGAGCTCATAGGGGTCACCAGCTGGGTCCTCGATCTCATCCCCAATGCCCCCTCCTGCTCTCACCCCGACGTACATGTGGAACAGGTAACACTGTGAAAACAAAGAGGGAGGGTGAGTACAGACCTCTTTGAGTCGGAGCGTTGGTGTCTCTAATCAATAATACATGTGATTGATACTTACAGTCATCATGTCATCACACTTCATGTCCGGTTCATCCTCATCCTCGCTCTTGTTGTAGAACTTCCTGAAGAAGTTGAAGGCCACCACAGTGTAGAGATAGACCACGACTGCCAGCAGGCCCACTGTCAACACCAGCTTTAGAGAAACGCAGATGGCAGTCAGTGAAATGTCACCACCAACTTCCTGTCTATGTATGAACTCTGGTGTCGAAACACACGAAACAAAGCTGCCAGCTCTCATTCGTTGTCTGTGTGGAACGCAATGGGATTGCTGGCGGCGACCGAAGAGCAGGCGGTGAGAAGGGAAGAGTTCAAATGAGTGGAAGGGATGAGTAGTAGCCAATCGCACACACATCGGTTTTATATTTAGAGAAATAAATGTGTATGTCTGATTTAAAACTCCATCCAGACGCAGCTTCCACACTGATGACAGCAGCGGAAGCAGCAGCGAACTGCATCGACGGTGCGACTGATCAGCGCACAGATTCCTCGTGGCCTCGCCATTTGGAGGGGTTTCCACCCTTTGAGATTGAGGTGACATTCAATTTTGATTTGTGCCTCTGGGCAGTTGACATGAGAATCCCCTGCAAGAACAGACAGTCAGCATTGGGAGTGAGCCACTTGAACTCAAATGTCAAAGAATACTGGGTCTAAATTCACATTTACAGTACGTATCCTCACTTCCTCCACTTGTATCTCTTCCTTTTGTCTTTAGTTCTCTCAATTATCTCGTGAAGGAGAGGTGCAATTATGGGATGTAAAGATACACGAATGGACACAACAAAATATTGATTAGATGACACATTCTTGAATAATGTTAACATTGATTATCCATTACAACATGTTGAACAGAAGGTGACAGAGGTGTGATACCTGCCAGGACCAACCATGCCCAGGGAAACAAGTCAGGGTTAAACGGTGAGTAGGATTACTCAGGGGACCAGGCACAACATTGAATTGGATGGCCATGTTGCTAATGTCCTAGCATATTAAAGTACTCTGGTGGTCAAAAACGCTAAAAGAAGATGTATGTTATTATTCAAAAATCCTGCAGCTTACACAATTATATTTAACGTTGTTTGTTTCTTTTCTTGTCCAAAATAATCCATTACAAAATAAAATCAAGCAGTCGGTCACAGATCAAGTCTCGGTTAATTAAAATAAGACATTTATTTAGGCTTGTTGCTAATATTACTACAAACGCCATCAAAGGGGCCGGAATGTGGAAACTGTGATAAAAGTGGCTTGTGGTTGCTCTTCAGGGAATAGACAGGAGGTGGTTAGACCTACCCCGAAAACTAACTGCAGTGCCCCCTGCTGCTTGGAAGAAGACCTGCATCCTCCTCATCCTTACCTGTTTGCCATTATGTGTGACAGAGGAGAGGATGGTGCGCAGGGTCTTGAAGCCCATGGCGATGTCCAGCAGATGAGCAGCGAAGAAGAAGTTGTTGTAATGGCCGAGGATGGACATGGTGGTGTACCATACGAGGTACAGGAAGGACTGGCAGAGAAACACAATGACAAGTTGATCAGAATGAACGTGTCATAATAACAATCATCCACTCTGCCATCCTTAAAGAAATTACTCATCCCAGTATTCAAACTTACATTATCTGTAAACACCACCCCCATTTTCCACACGTGGTACTTAGTGTCGATTGAGCTCAACCTGGCCAAAAACATAAAAGGTTGATATGAGGGTCTCATATTTTCTATTCGACCTCTATTCAAGCATCTATTCGAGCCTGACTGCTCTTTATCTGTCTAATCTCTCACCATGACACCAGTGAAGCCTCCTTGGCAACCGTTTCCTCTGTAGGGTTGAAATCCAGGGCGCTCTTATCCATCCCCAGCAGCTCTGCTATCCTCTCAGCTCCATAAAGGTCGCCATACTTTTTAATTACCTACAAATAGCAGCAAAATGGATGCAAAGGCACACGAATAAGTATCACCAGATGGGTCTGTGGTGTGTTTGCATAACAGATTACACAAAAAAATAAGCTTACTTTGCGTTTGACAAATTTATCCCAGTAGTTGTTGGGGAAGGAACTGTTAAAAACAGCACACAAAAAAACAAATCAGCAACTATCCGTTGTTTATAAAAGATAATGACTCAGTAGAATAGCTATACTGCAGGTGACTCACGGAGTATTGATAACCAGTCTGTCCCATTGTCCTTTGATGTCGTCATCTGACGGCTGCTCTGTGATGTAAAGGCCGGCAAACTCCAACTTTCTCGCTATCTCCTTCTCACGTTTAAACACTACCAGGGGCACCTTGGACAGAAAGGCAATGTGGCAGCATCATTAATGCAGTAAAGGAAATAACATACATTTACATACATTGTAGTGTTTAATATCAGCATGCAGTGTATATATACAGTCTGTCTAAAAGCGACAGGAAGTGCATGACTGTGTGTGTATGTCAGTGATCACAACACACAAGTGCTAATACCGAAAAAGAAAACCTCATCAAATTGTTTTAAAATCTTGAAAAACATGTTTATTGTTCCTGTTTTTACTCATGTGCAGAAATGCTAAATTAATATAGGAAAATAAAATAAGTGTATTTTTTTTGTCAGTTTGTGTTGGTGTACCTTCAGGTAGTAGTACCCCACTACACACAGGAAGGATATGATAGTGTGTAGTACAGCCAGACAGCGAAGCGTTGGCGCCATGTAACCTGTGCTCTCCTGCAAGACAAAATACTCAAGTGCACCATCATCTTCCTCCTCCCCAGCTCTGCCTTGACCATTCCAGGGGTCTTCATCGTCCGAGTAATCACCGGTCACCTGAAAGACATGACAAGAATGAAACATTAAAAAGATATTTACTAAAGCATATTCAACCCTGATGCTGTATACATTGCTGGACACATAATTAGACCTTGATATCAGGCTTACTTTGTAGAAGAGCAGAATGAAGTTGATAGCAAAGGCGACAAAAAGCGCCAGGAAGCGGAGGTTGTAGAAGTTTCTGGCCAGGTAATTCTGTGAAAACAATACATTTTGAATAAGTTGTATATATGCTACAAGTTGATTTTTATTCTCTCATATTTAATCTTATAGTACTCATCGAATTTTTTCGATGAGTACTCAGCTGTGAGGGAAATATCTCACTAGCATCTTGGTTTGGTAGACCTCCAAGCCAGCGAAGAAGCTGGCCATGAAGACCTCCGGTAGTTCTTTCTTCTGGCCGATCCTCTTCTTCGAGGCTTTTTTCACCACTAAAGGCTCAGGAGGGCCTTCGTCTTTAGCCTTGTCGTGGTCTTTCTTCTCGCCATCATCTGAACTGCAACAGGAATGTTGCTATTAATGACAGACAAATACATGCTGCTGCAAGGTAATGAATGAGAACGTGACCTATGAGAATAATAAAACCACAGGACAGCCAGAGTCTACTCTTGGAACTCATCCATACATCACATTCCTTAAGGACTTACACGCAGTTAAATATCTGACATTTGCGAGAACTTGAAAATGTTTGAATGTAAAAAAGAAACTGTGGCAAACAGCAACACGTCATTAGAAAATGTTTAAAGATTGTATAATCGCACAGAAGATGTATCAATTGATCCACTGAGGAAGGACAATTAACCAATTAAAAACACTCACTCTCCTTTCTCTGAATCCGATTTGTGGTCTCCATTTACAGTAGTCTTCTTTGCAGCCAACTATAAGAAATACATCAATCACTGAAACAGTGTGTTCTGATATATATATAGATATATATAGATCTATAGATATATATGGAAATGATGATTAGGAATAGAATATTCAACTGGACCTGCGCCTTCTTCTGCCTGACGGCGCTAGCAATGGACGGAGCATCCCCCACCACCACCTCAGACACATCCCCCAAACCTGGCTCTGCCCCGTGCTTTCCCTCCTTCTTGGGCTGTATGTTCAGCAGCTCAGCCATCAGGTCTGCCTCTCCTGCATCTCCCTGCGCCATCTGACCCATCTCCGCCAACGCAGACGCTTCACTCGCCTCCATCTTTTCCATCTCCAACACGTCTCCGTGGATCCCGAACTGGGTGGGGTCTGGCATGTTTCCCAAAATGTCCGTAACCTTCATGTTCTTGGCCCCTTCGACGAGGCCACCCCCAAACATAGTGGTCCACAAGATATGGAAGAAACCCCAAACCAGGCTGTAGACAAAGTGGAAGAGGCCCGTGATGATCATCCAGAAGAAAAAGAAGAAGCCTCGCACCATCTCCTTAAGGCTCATCTTCCTGAATTTTCTGTACTGCCGCCTCATGCTCTTGAGAGTGAGCAGCTGGCGGAAGTGACAGAGGCTTTTTTTCAAGGAGATGCAGGCAACTGTAAAAGCAGAGGAGGACTCCAACATCACAATCTCCTCCTCTTCCTCTTCTTGGTTTTCCACCACAATCTGCTTGTCTTCCTCGTCTTCCTCTGGACGCTCCACTGGGTCCGGCTCTGAAATTTGAGAAGCTAACTGCATCTCAAAGATTGTGTCCTCGCAGAAGTTGACAAACAGTTCCATCTTCTCACTCTCACCCCCTTCGTTGACGACATCGAAGATGAACTGCCGCTTTGACTCTTTCACCTGAGGCTTTTCCCACTGGGTGCGACTCGACTCACTGATCTCAAAGTAGACTCTCTCGATGCGCTTGGCTCCGCCCATGATTTCAATACGACCCAGGTAAGGCTCAAAGTAGCTGAGAACACTCTCAGCCAGGTCGAGGAATGTTGAGAGGCGAGCATCATGAGGCATGTGCTCAGAGAGATTAGTCAGCAGCACAGCTACATTAAAGCCGATGTCCTTGGCGGGCACATGAAATCTCTCCACAAACTGCTCGTAGTTGAACATGTCGTTCTCGTCAGCCTCAGCGCAGGAGAGAAGAAACTCAATCTCAGACTGAGAATACTGTTTCTGGTTCTCCATGGACTTTTGGAAATCTTTCTTAGAGATGACCCCTTTCCTCTCAGGGTCGTACTCCTTGAAGCTGTCCGAGGTGGTCAAGTCCTTTAACTTGAGGAACATGTCAAAAAACTTAAGGATCATCTCCACGTTACTGGAAGATTCCACCAAGGTGTCCACCATTTGTTTGCCAATGGTACCATTGACAACATTACCTGTGAAGTAATGGAGAAAGAGACACACACAAGGTCAGTACACACAATGACAATGACAAGCCGCAATAATCCATGCAGATTAAGCTAAACTACTTTGCAAAATATTTAATTACATTCCACACAAACAAAACTGTTTGATGAAAGTCATATAAGAGACAATATCCTTGAAAACTAGTGTTGCTGGGGTCATATGCTCATATGGTCAGTCATCAAAAAAGTAAACCTTCGAGAAGGGAGAGCATCATGACGATCATGTCCTTCTGCAGGTCCAGCAGCTCCTTCAATAATTCAATCTGGCTGGAGTCCTGTGAGGAGAAGACAAAAAAAAAAGGGAAACCTTGTGACACACTACAGTATATCATACAGACTACTGATGGCCTTCCTGTAAGAGATCTTCCACCCTGTTTAATATCCCTGAGAGATCAAGGTTGACCCACAATGGCCGTGCTGGGGCCCAAAAGGACTTTCTAGGCAACGTCCATACATCATCACCAGAGTTAATGATATTTTACTGTCTAAGAGCAGATGGCTAAGTCAGTCTGACTCATTTAGGGTCTCAATGGAGTCTGTATTCAGCATGCCATAAATCTGAGGCGTACTTTGATCCACTCAATTCGAACCCCTCCACCTGTGCTCTCCCTCATACTGGCTACTATTGTCCTTTCTGATGACCATGAGATAGGGTTAGGCTGCCGGATTTCATCCCCTTCATGGATTATTGGGCATGGAGAAAATATAGATGATGGCATTATACATTATATAGCTGAGTGGAATGGCATATGCGATTGTAATGAAGTAGCCCTGAGGCTATCCCTGAGTCTAGAGAGACCTCTAGTGGCTGCAGATATTGTAACCGAGCCTCTGGCTGACATTGGTGGATGAAATATTCAGATTTTAACTTAAGTATCAATACTACCATTCAAAAGCACTCCATTACAAGTTAAATTTTGTTTACATTTTTTTATCTTATTTGAGTATTATCAAGTATAAATGTAATCTTGGGAACATCTGTGAGCCAAATGGTTAATACACATACCATACAGTTAAAGCACTTGAATGTCTTATGGCTTAAACACAAGATGAAATATCTGCTCAAACATTAATGCAAACCCTTTCGATTCGATTCCAACAGGTTTCCCACCTCCCTCTCTCCTCGCTGTAATTTATTTCTATATCTATACAATAAAACTGTCCAATAGAGACAAAAAGATCATCTTTTCATAAATTCAATCTAGCAGTTGATGTAGTGGAATTAATGTCACCACTTAATAAACTCACGCATACTTTAATCTCTAAAACAGTATCACATTTTACAAAATGATCATGGTTTGAATGTAATATCTTAAACTGCAACTATACTAGTAGGTGCCAAATAAATGAAGTGGATTGAAAATAGACTTACACAAGTACAAGTACCTCAAAACTGTACTTCAGTGCAGTACAAAAACATCGCAGCACCACCACTTTATTGCATATATAAAACACAAACCTGGGATAACTTCATCTGCATGTTGGCAAAAACATGCAAGAAGCCCACCACTGCATCCCACAGCCTGCTGTGAGCCAGACTCTGCTGGTTCCCAATACATGGACCCTGGAGCACACGGCATACAGCACAGTAGGTACAAAGAGAGGAGAGACAACCACAGAGCGTCAAAATCAGACTATTAAGCTCCGGGTTAATGCTTGTTTGTGTGCAGGGTGCTGTGTATGGTACCTGTATGTACTCCGTTAAAGAGTTGAAGACTTGCTTGGCCACTGCCAGTGCTTTGGAGAAATTCCTCTGACCTGCCTCATCTATAATATCCTTACCAGAGTAGTACCAGTAGAAATCACTAATGGATTCCTAAAAAGAGCAAGAACACAATGATTTTGCACATGAAATAATTAATTAATATAATATATATGTTTTATAGATCTGTAATAATATAATAATATACCTGAAGTCTTAGTAGGTAGTCTACAGTACTGATGATGATATTAACTGTTGTTGTGTTCCCTGTCTGAGTCCTCAGGAAGTTCTGAAAATCTAAAACATTTGACAAAATGAGATGAAACAATTGTAGTTGAGTACATTAACTCAGCTTGTAAAATGTTGTTGTTTAGTGACATGCAGCTCGTCTAAGTGTCGACCTACCATTGTTGTGGCCCTCACAGAGAAGTTGCAGAAACCTAAAGAGATCCTTTGTGAACTCATCATTCTGCAGTACCTTGGAACCTGAGGACAGGAAATGAGATTAACTGCCTCTTTCAGTGATAAGAAGGTCAGAGACCCATTATTTTAATGTCAGTACAGGCATAAGGGCTTGCATAGCTTTCACTTCCTTATGAAGCTGCTATCTACCGGCATTAAATTATGTGCACTATATCTGAGGTTCAGACGACGTATAGTGCATCATTTCACAAAATAAAACAACGTTAGAATATGAATAAAACTGGGCTTTGTTGTTAAACACCAGCAAAGTGTTGTTGTTTCTTACAAACAAAGCTTTGGGAGATGTATTTCTTATTACACACTGGTTAGTACCATCAAAAAAAATTAAAAATAAAAGGTCCCACACAGATGACAAGCACTGTCTTCTTACGAAAGAAGAAGTGGAGAGATTTTAATCAGTTTTGGGCGCCTGACCATAGATTGAACAATCTATCCGAATGTCATAGAAGCATGCATGCGTTCCTTCGGTCCAAGGTACAAAGGAAGTAGCTGTAATGCATTCAGGACAAGGGAGAAGGAGGAATGGGGGTAGAGAAGGATTGGAGGGGAATGAGGAAAGGGAGTTGAACGGAGAGCAATCAAGATGTCAGCATTGCATAGGATGAGTAGAATCTAAACCATGTATTTACCCCGCTCACTCACGTTGACTGCGACCGATGAGATAAAAAACATGATCAGAAGAAAACAAACAAACAAAACAAAAGCAGACATAAGCAAAGGAGCAGACATTGATATTCAATCAGAAGAAGTAGGAACAGGAGAGAGTGATAGCGCTATAGATATATTTTTTCATACTCACATTGATTTGAGACATTGACATGCGGTTACAATTAAACAAAGACATCAAGTACAGGTTGCCGCTAGGCAGGTGTTTGGACTACAGGTTAGACAGACTTAATAGTCACCATCACTTATGCCTGACCTCATGATGTGAAAATGAGCTGGAATATGCATGCATATCTTTAATACTGTATGCAACCCATCAGATCGAATAGACCTCTGATTAAATGTGGATTTTCATGTGGATGTACTTGTGACTGAGTGCTTTTGAGGCCCAGACAGGACTTCGACATACAGGAGGACAGGTTTGCCTGCATGAGGATGACGTACAACGAGGCACACGAGTGACACACGTGACATGGAGATGGGCTCGCACAAACGGCGAACTAACGAGCAGCTGTTTCGTCAAGCTAATGCTCTGTCATTCGTCTTGCAGCTGATTACAAGCCTGACTAAAAGGACAATAACTCCATGAGCCAGAATGAGCCACAAGAAGATTTCTACATTTGTCCTCAGCGACATCTCTGATCGCTGGCGCCGTGGTCTCGACCACATATGTTACACCGAGTGGCAGAAAAAGGTCAGTCTGCTGCAGAAATAAATCTAGACATTCCATAACCTCTGTTTCATTGTCAGTTTACAAATATCTCAGTCTCAGAGACGTTTATCACGTTTAGTATCCTCACTTACTTGATCCTTCTTCAGTAACCATCCCCAGACCTTCAGCTTTATTTTGCCTTTCAAATGCATTTAAGTCCAGGACACTGTAAGAGATTAAATACCAAACATATGACACATTTCATTTCTAAATTCTGTATTTCTGCAATATGCATTTTAAAGGGGGTACTCCATGAAGTTATTATCCTGACTTGTAATCCTTAAAATAGGTAAAAACACTGGATTCTACATGTACCATGATTCAACCTATAGCATCTTTTCATCATCTAAAGGTAAACACCCACCCGATTGGTAAACACCCACATCGTTCAACAGCCCCAGTCTGTAAATAAGGCCTTCTGTTATACAATCCTAGGATCCAAGCTCAAGCTCAGATAACCCAGATGACATCATCAGGGTTGACTCAGACTTGACAAAGCTCCACCGGAGCCACAGACGACATTACACAACTGTGACAAGTAAACCGACCCTCAGCGTATACTTGGTGGAGTTGGCCTTTAAATTGCAGCTGCGAAACACAACAAAAAGTAAATCAGGTGTGTTGTGTGTGATAATCGGTTGTACCTGCAAGACATCATCAGTCCAGACAAACTTTTGAAAAAGCCAACGTCTCTTTTTTCCTTCAGGTAGTCCAGCATTTTCTGCATCAAAATAAAAGCACAAAAAAGTGTGACGCTAAAGATGCTACTAACGAGAGAGCTTTTCATTGCCAATCGGTTGCTAAAGAAAAATGTTTGGTCCAAGTTTACAGCCTGTCAGCTAAAAAATGAACAAACATTACAACAAGAAATACAAAGGGGCACATTTAGAAGGTTAATGTTGTGCATGCCGATAGACGTGTACCTGCTGCACCAGTATGTTTCCGCCGTTGAGGACGGAGATACCTAGTTTGAGGGTGAAAGTCACCATAGCACCAAGTCGACCTGATGACCACAAATCATACATCATACAGTGGCGATACCAAAGGTGGAAGTTATGAGAAGACAGAAAGGTAAACGTGTCTCTTCCCACCTTTGCTGGCACTGATCATCTGAAGCACCATCTCTGCAGCTCCTCGATCATGTAGTCTGGCTTGCTGGTACAGCATCTTCTGCTTCTCCATTTCCTTTTCCTGTAGGAAGTAAATCAGTAAGCGCCACTTCTGAATATGCTTCAAAAAAAGAGATGAAAGACAGAACAGTGTTCCTGAGCATTCAAGAGCACCTCAAATGTTTTCTCTTTTTCTTCCTCTTCTTCTTCTTCACCTTCATCGCAACTCTGAAAGAGAAAGCAGAATGTCACACCTGTGGAATTTAGCTGCATGCATTTCAGGAAAATAAATTTAGAGAATGAAGTACCTTTGCCATCATATCTGCATATGCAATATACAAGGGATCCTCCTCCAAAGAACTAACAAAAACAGGAAGATAAATATCTGGTGGTTAAACCTTTTGTAACACACAATCACATATTGTCTAACTATAAAGTAAGGAATCTCTTCCTGTTGATATGATCTTCTGAAATCTGGAGAACTGCTCAACGAGACACAAGACACATATTAATAAACTATGAAACAAGCAAACAGCGCTTCCAGACTCGGCATGCTGTCTCAATGACTACACTTCTCTTTGACTATGATCAAACTCTTCTTCACTTCCCTCTAGGCCACACGATTGGATAGCCAACTGCAATCAGCATCAAACCAGACTGTATGTCCCTCAATGTGACCGTGAGCAGGTTGTGTTCTTCCCTTGCGAGTAAGACTATTTCCCCAATGTCTGACTTGGAGTGACCTCCGACCTGTGTGTGTTTCTCAGGGATAGAGAGTGAATTGGGGGCGCCAGGGAAACGCTCACTTGCTTTTCGACCTTACTGTAAATGTGGAGATGGGATTGACAGTGGAAGAAGTAGTAAGATGTTTTCTCAAGTTAATAAGAAAACTATTAATGCCACACAGTTAAAGTCCTACATTCAAAGAATGTCGAATGTAGAATGAACGTGAGGCATTATCAGCACAATTTACTTATTTATAGCTTAATGAATAATAATGCATTATAATTTAATCGTCATATCTTTAGAAACAAATCTTAATCTGCAACATAACTAGTAACCAGGCGGTATCCTCCAGGATTTGAAAAGAAAAAACGAGGCAGCTTTCAAATGACCAGCAGGAGGCGACTCCTCTTGTTGCAGAACATTATTTGATTGATGAAGTACTGTTTATAAGAAAATGACCCATCTTCCCACTTGATTTGTTACCACAGTAAGCATCGTAAATATGAGTCTGCCTTTTGATTGACAGGTAGGAGTGATCAGCGTGTTTGTCTTTGAACTTTAAACTTCAAACTGTTCTGGAAACACATAACAGTTTGAGGCGTTCTGTTGTACTAAGCTTCATCTTCTCGTGTTACTCGTGGTTACAAAGAAAGCCAAGATCCCAGGACAAATGAACAGCGATGATTAGACTCGATGCAGCTCTTTAATAGCTACGAGGCAGGCCCAAACTATTATGTAGCACAGCTTGAGCAGAGTGTGTTGGTGCCAGGTGTGTGAGTGTGTACTCACCTGCACTCAGTGAGAGCGTTGTGGCTGAAATGCAGAATGAGCTGGTGAAGAGGGTCTGGCTGCTTTCTGACCTCCTCCTCTTCCTCTTCTTCCACTTTGGGCTGCGTTTTCTGGACAAACCCAGGCAAGTAAATACTGGAGCACAGGCACGGAGTCTCAATATCAACTATATGAGCTCTAAATACTTTGTACGAAGAGGAGTTACAGTAACATTTAACCGCTACTATACATCACTTACATTTAGAGAATCAGGTGATAAGATAGACTTAAAGCATGCAGACAATAAACCACAAGCGTGCACATAATGGCAGACACACGGATGATGTGCAGCATTAACAGTGTTAATAAGGTGAAAAATGGAGTTAAGCATGACTCCATGAGCCCAGTTTGGACTTAAACTTCTTACCATTTTACATCAGAGCAGAGATCATGATCGCAGACACATCAGAACTATTTCTCTCTTAAGTTGCTGCTAATGTGTATGCTTTGCTGGCTGGATCATAAAGTTATTCATCTGTCACACCCCTAAATTGTTATGTGGTGCCCTGTGGCTTTCATTTCATATAATTCTTCTTTTTCAATAATGAAATGACAATAAAGATTACAATTATAACTTTTGAAAGTCTATACACCCATTGGCACAGTAGGGTGTGTTGAGTACCAGCGTGCCTTCATGAGTGTTTCTTATATCTGCATATTACACTGTAGGGTATCATGGGCCACAAAGTGTAGACATATTTGAGGCACTTTTATGAAGTTGTAAAGAAAACAGCTACGTGGTGTTTTTCTTCTGCTTTCTCTACAAATTCAATGCATGGCTGTGATGTTTTATGATAGTTCAAATTTAAGAAAGAAACCACAACTTTCAGAAATTTCATTGGTAAGTTGCAGCACCGAGGCATGATGCCATTTTACCGACAATGGGTGAGACAAGGTGGTCAAAATACATCAGCTGGCTCTGACATCAGCGGTGATGTCATGCTTGCCAAAAATAAGGGGGTCTATCTGAAAAACACATATGGATGACTGAGTGCGACCCAGTGATTCGTGGTGGAATTGGGGCACTTTAAGGATGTTCACTTTAAGGATGTTTCAACAAGACGCCACTCGGGGATAACACACGTACTTACAGCAAGATCCTGCACTAGCTTCTCCTCAAAAGAGTACTCCTCTGTTTCTATCCATATTCTCTGATAGGCCAGGAGGAAGAGGTTAATAGAGCGATGCCTGAGGAAAGGTGAGAGGAGATTAGCCTGAGTTATATAACAGCAGAGCAGAGGAGGGGACAAAACCCTTGAGGAGAGGTTAATACTGGTTAGTTTAGGGTACTGGTACATCCAACTGGTCACCTTGGAGGGAAGTGTCATGTTGCTTATAAATACATAAATATGACATGCATGCTCTCTGCCAGACTGTTGATCTAGTCACACTTGTCTTGTCATCAGCAGGCAGAAATTGCAAATCTAGCCTAAATGAAGGAATTTATCTGAATTATTATTATATTATGCACATCTGCAGATAGGAATAGTTTGACATTTAAGGGATGGGTCCAGGTTCACATTTAGCGCAGACATGAGATTGGTATTAATCTACTCATCTAACTCTTGGCACGTAAGCATTCCAAATAACTCCCAACATGTCAAACTAGTCCTTGCAATACTGTACAGATATGGACCAGTGGAAAAAACAGCGGGAATATTTGAATAGGAGTTACATCTGTAGCATAGAAAGTGCCTAAAGGAAAGCAAGGGACAGTTAGTAAAGGTATGCAAGGTAGAACTGTAGCAACAAAGGAACAGTGCTATGTTACCGTCAGCACGGAGAGCAGACTGTCATAGTCTGTGTTCTCATGCATTATCTCCTGCCAAATATGTTGGTAGGCTTTCAGGAAGTAATTATTTTTTTTGTGCCTGAGAGGATGAGGTACAATAGAGTGTGACATTGTGGAGAGAACAAAGGCTGAATAGAGAGACAAGAGAGGAAAGATGACATCTGAATGTGTGAAACTCGGGTAGAGTCGTCATTATCTCACAAATCTATTAACCAAAACCAAAACAATAAATTGTTCCTGCATTGTAAATACCGTCTTATAATTATTTGCCATGCCGTGTCACATTTCACTGTCAACAACTCTGAATAAATGAGTCATGCTGTCAGGCAGCATCGTCTCAGCACATATTGAAGATGGCCACCCCCAGGTTGTGCCTCATAATTGTTTTCCTCCCTAGTGTAGCTCTCTGTCTGACTTGCTGTGATTGAGTTACAGAGCAGCAGGGCATGAAATTGCTAGTGTTCCTTTTTTCTATTCCTTGATAACAGCTGCGGGCTAGACATTTGTCCTACCAACGGAGGGAGGGAGAGAGGTTGTGAATTAATGCAGGGTCAGAACCCAAGAACAGAGACAAATTAGGGCTGCGAGCCACACCGAAGATGAACAAAGTGCGGTGGTATTCGGCCAGCAAAGATAGAGGTGGTGATACAACAATTGCTACACAATTTCCTATCTACTAGTGTCTACTACCTTTGTGTTGGATTCAAGGCTGTTTTAAATGGTTTTCGGCTAAACAAATCCAGCAGAGACGTAGAGACTGGAGGTGTAATGGAGGCAGTCATACCGTGGCAGATTATAAAGTGGAGCCATGCGGAAGCAGGCGACCACCGCTCGCTTCCTCTGCTTGGACAGCAACTTCTGCCAGACACATTTCTTGGATCTCAATGGCTGCTCCACCTAATGGGAGTACAAGAAGTCAGTGTCACAATTACATGATTAATATACACTGGAAGGGCATTCTCCACCAGAACTGTCATTTTGCTCAGCACAAGTATTTATTTGGTAGCTCATTGTGAGCCTGGCTGTGCCTGAGTAGTAGAGGGAGAGTCAAAAGTAATTTTCTTTCAAGTATTACTGAAATTTGTGTTTTGTTTTCAAGTAAATCGCACAGGAAGCAACACCCAGTTGATTCTATGCTTTGTTGAGGCTGTCCCAACATGAGATGAAATGTTTTTTGATTTGACAATCTACTGCATACACAACAATGTGAATAACCAGAGCTTTCATTATTTGCAATGATGAATGGAGAGGTAAGTGTGGAGGTGACTGTATCTGACTAAGATGTCCAGGACTGACTTGTGGATTCCCTTCCCACAATGTCATTTGCAGCTCTATATGCTCAATATGTTTGATTATGCACAAATGTTTCAGTCCGACCTGCTCCAGGTTGAAGACAGCAGCAGAGATCCTTTGGATACGGTCCACCACCCTCTCAGGGTCTGGAGGCCCCTCACTTATCATCGCTATGTCCTTGTACAGGTTTAGCTGCCACCTCACTGCAGGGTCCTCTGACTGAAAGCAGGATGTGAAAAACAATACAAACAGTAATTAGAACTTAATAACCACTTACATTCGTGATATTGAGACCGCGTGCTCACCTTTTCTCGAAGGTGCAGATTCTGCCGAATATGATCTTTGACTTCTTCGTCTGTGTCTCTCTATCAAACAACAGCAGGAACAGGAATGTAAAGCTTCATTATTGTAAAATGTAGTCGTTTCAAAGTGTTCTTGGTTGAATGCGAGGATGAACTAAATGTGTGTGCATGTCACATGAAAGTTGTCTCACCAGGAGGTAGCGAGTCTTGGCTAAAGAGATGAGCTCCTGGTCTCCTGGGGTACACATGTTGAGGCCGATCGGCAGCATCTTCTTCAGAGCGGCAACGATGAGCGATGTCTGGATAGAGTAAAACTCACCACGCCTTTTCTTGTGTTTCCTCTCCTGGTCTTGTCCTCCAGACTGAAAAAAAATGTGTTAAGCCGCCAAGTTATGGCGGCTAATGAGCTGGTCTTTCTTAGGTTAAAAATACCATTTTGCACTAAAGCACTTTAACATTTAAAATGATAGATTTACACTATTTTATTGGAGCTTATTTCACACAGGATGTACTGTACTCCCACGACATTTGATTTTGAAGAGGCAACTGAGACAATTATTTTTTCAGGCCTAGCTAAATCTGTGACCAGACTGAATCTGTGCCACTGAAGCATTAAGAAGTTTCACACCTCAGCTGAAAAGCAGATCTAGCAGACTGATGCTGTTAGAACAGCAAGATGCTACCATTGAGGGAAAATTGCACTGTTGAGCCAAATTAAAGCAGCTGGCTCTGTGAAAACACTAATTTCCATATTCATATATTCATATATATATATATATATATATATATATATATATATATATATATACACACACACACACACACACACACACACACTGACAGACACACACAAAACCTTATCACACATCGACTACAACATCATATAAATAGCATGAGGTAACTGTTGGCCAAACACACCAGGGTACCACAACCAACTGCAAACACACTGGTGGCATGTGATCACATGATTAGCTACAGAAGGGCCGGGCTTCATTATTCCTGATGAGACGTGTTCTGCCCATAAAGCAATGAGGAATGAGCAAAGTTACCATGTAACACATGGTGATGAATGGTGGTCACAAATAATCAGGATACTATGTAACTACTCTATAGACTATGTAGCACAGCGGCACAAGCTATTGGCTTTTCTGCTTAACGACGGGAGCATATAAGCCAATAAGCTGGCAGGTAAACAGCACATGCACTGCATCACTCTACCTTCTCCTTAAAGGACTGTTTGAGAGGGAGAAAGAGAAAGGCAGATGAGAGGGCAATTAACGGAGGCACATAGTCCTCACATGGACGTGCACTGCAATGAAAACCATTTGTTTGCCCTTAGACAGCGAAACCAGGCAGACAGAAAATGAAATGTTCCAACCTCTGTAACGCTGACAAGGGCTGAAGGCATGAATGTTAGTTTCTGTCGTCTGCTGTAACAAGCAAGCGTGCAGAAATTCACACACACACACACACACAAGTCAAAGTTAATTTAATTATTGTCATTTTACTTGCAAAGAGATTATCTACTCTCATTCACAAGTTTGATGCAGGTTTTGTTTGTCACGTGTGTGTGTGTGTTTGTGTGTGTGTTCACTTGTCGTTCCGCAGAGATTGTTTCGGGCATTTTACATGTTAACGTCAACACAAAAGTGCCGACGTTATCATGGCTGAGAAAACGTTAACATGTAACTTGCTCATTCTATTAATTCTGCTTATTTATGGAACTTTTTCAGCTTTCACACACACGCTCAATGGGTCATCGTGCAATTACACACAACTAAAAGGGTCGTAATCTGCTGCCAGAGCAAGGAAATAAAGTTGACAATGTTTAAAGGCATATAAAGCCTACCTTAGACATCTTGGTTTTATTGTCTCCAGTCAAGAAGGAAAGGTTGTTAATTTCATTCTGGACCACAAAGTTCTGCTCTTCTCTTTTGAAATTCTGAAGAAAGACAAACATCAAAGAAAGATCAGGGTTCGAATGCAAAAAGGATGCCTGTTGTTTTTGTAGCTGAACATATATGGAGATGAGAAAACATACGTGTGACTTGCACCAGAGGATAAATATCTCAGCGACCATTCTAAAGAGATCATTGGAGTCAGCGTCTGGTTCTTTTAGCCATCTTGACCTGCAGTAAAGAGGCAAGATTAATACATTCTTTGTATTTCTTCTGCAAAAACAAACATCTTTGAACAACTACAACTACCAGTGCTCAGTGAGCTAACCTGTTGTTGTCCACATAGCGGATAAGCATGGGGTAGAAGGCGTACAGGTCCCTGCAGAGTACGGCAAACTCGTCCAGGATGAGCAGCTCCGCTTCCTGGGTGTCTCCTTTACTGTCTGCCTTCAACAGCTCTTCCTCAGACACCACCTTCACTGTTTTCTTCTTTAGCTTCTCAAGTGTAGGAAGGAAGTGGCTCTTCAGCAGGTCTGCACGGGCCTTGCTGATGATGGGTTGCACATAAACTAAACAGTGCAAGAGAGAGAAAATATCACTTTAATACGGTTTGGTTTTATATTAAATGTTTATGTATATCAAAATGTTGCCAACATTTTCATACAAAAAATGCCCCATGTTCATAATAGTATAAAAAATTAACAATTCAACCATGAAAGCTTTTACACATGATACACTTCCTGTTCTAAACTCAGTGATGTATTTTGCTGCTTTTGGGAAAAAAAAACAAGAAAACAGGGTAGTTAACATGAGCTAACTAACTAAGAGATGATGCAACTGTCATTTTTTAAAGTGACATGTATAAAAGAAAAGCAAACCATGCCCACCTGCAATCCTCTTCATCCAGGAGGCCTCATCGATGCCCAAGTTGTTGTTGAGGATCTTGAGGATGTTGCCAAGAATTAGGCTGAGGTTTTCTGACGTGACGGTGGTGCAGCAGATGCTGCCCCCGCTGGCTGGCTGGTTCTCAGGCCCCCTCTCCCACCAGTAGGACAGATAGTTACATAGCATAGGCAGCACCACCTCGATAACGTGAGGCATCTCTGTGTACCGAGCTCCCGACTCGGCCATGTCATTGATGTCCTTCATCAGTCCGTCCAGCCGCGGCATCCCAGGACACATCTCCTCTACCGAGTCTGGTATGCCGAGGTCTAAAAACAATTACATCAACGTTTATATTATAGACGTTAAGAAGGGGAGGGATATTTTCTAACTGACTATTATTTAAGCACAGCTAGAGTGCCACAGATATACACATAATGTACAAAATGTATGATTACATTTAGGACAAAATATACATCAGGCATTTCTCATACTGTAATATATGGACAACACCTAAACATGATAAGATGGTTGTAAAAGACATACATTTTTATTAACCATAATAATATCTGTTTAATTGGTCCACTGCTGGTAATGAACTTTCATTTTAGAATTATGACAAATGACTCACTGGCTCGTTCTCTGGCACTCTTGGTATTAAAGACAGAGCAGGGGTTGTACGTGTTAAGGAGCGGCTCCAGGAAGGCCACAGGCATGGCTCCAGCCAGGGTGGCCAGACACTGACCGAGAGCTGGTAGCTGTCTGAGGGGCACAGAGGATCAGAGTTGGTTGAAAGCTGCACTAAAAGTCTGTTTCTTCACTCAGGTTTTAATTACTTTACAGCATGTTGAAGAGGAGATACCTTTCTACATAGATGTTTTTCCCAGTACCCAGTGCGTAGAGACTGGTCAGGATTCGATAGCAAGACACTTGGACATCATCCACTGGAATAAAGAAAATTAAAAGTCCCTTGTTATTGTGATAATTCGTATTCATAGGGTAAACTTTACAGTACATTTGTGTGAGTAAGTGACAGATATGTTCCAATGGTGTCAGGTACAAGCAGCATGCAACCACTGTATTACAATAAACCTTTGAATCAAATCTCTAAGCAGCACAATATGTTTGATCATTCCTCTGCTGTCGGGGCTTACAAAGCAGGTCGACTCCAAAGTGGTGTTGAGTGATGTGTTCAAACAAAGCGGTTAAAATGGGGAGCAGAGCTACTGTGGTGTAGTTGATATTCTGCGACACCCCTTTCATCTGGGAGCGGGAGTGAGTGAACTTCCCCAGCTTCAGGTTCTCAAACGTCTTCTCCAGGTCTTCTGCAGCATTCTCAAAGAACGTCCTCAGCCCCACCCTCACCAGCTCTGAGCCCGACTTCATCACTGTCCTGTTGGAGTGAAAGGTAGAGTGATAAACCAAATGAGGAGATATGCAAGGGCAGGTCTGTAATTAACCACTGGATACCCCTTGGTATGCAAAGGACAACGCTGTTTGCCCAGTCGGACACGGTCATATGTGCAATTTCTGTGCACACTGTAAAGGTTTTAGTCATGAAATATGAGACATGAGAAACAACACGGCCGCCCTGGCACTGAAACATCAATTATTTATTTAATGAATTAGGTGAATATTTTAATCCAAGGTGAGTTTGCCAATGTTGTAGGCATACTGGATGAAAAAAGCACAACATATTAATATGATTGGTCTTGCCATTTCCAGGTATTTCACAGTTCATAATATTGCCAAATGAATTACCCTTTGATAAGCCTTGACGTATCTCACTAGGAATGAGAAATAAAAGACAGTCTGTGTGCATCAGCTTTAGCTCTTCAGCACAAACAAGACTATAATACATGTCCCTTGTTATGTGTGAGCTGCATTAACAAACAGGACAATGTCTCTAAAGAACACTATAAGCCTTGGGCAACATGTGCCGTATGAAATTGGTCTTGCTTATTTAAATACCAGAAGACGCTCTTTGTTAATACCAGTGCCTCCCACAAGACACCGCAGTAATAACTGTTCATTGCAAATATGCTCCTCATGCGTAAGGGTCCTACAGGAGTTAGATTTTACATCATTGCATTACACTGGAAACATTCGATTTGTTTCTCAAACAATTATTGTTTAAACACAGTAATTATTGAACAAAGCTTTTAGCTAACATTTAAGACTTAAGATTTAGGAGGAAACTCAAATGTTCCCACACAGTCTTGAGAGCTCACCTGGTGTCCAGGGTGTGTGCCAGGATATGCAGACAGCTGACGATGGTCATGGAGTCGCTCCCTACAAGACAACACATCAGACTTTAATATGAGGTGAACACACACACTGTCATCCATGTTTAAGGGACTTTCTTGACCTGAACTGAGCCTTTCATTGCAGCAATGATTTCATGTCTGTGTATGTAGCACACCTCAACAACCTCCAATCATATGTTGGGTTAAGAATTCAGTTAAATTATAGATGTAAGGCGAGTGGATCAATATTTAGATCACCACCTCTGTTAAGGGCGAGATGGGTTAAAGTATTGAATTTCGTTTTTTGTCCTTTTAGTTGCAGTTACTTAAAGGAATAGTTGAACATTTTCGGAAATATGCACATTTGCTTTCTTGTCAAGAGTTAAAGGAGAAGACTGATGCCACTCTTGTGTTTCTGGCCACAGCTAGCCTGGCTCTGCCGAAAGGTAAGAAAATCCCCTGACCAGCATATTTAAAGATATTTAATTAACATGCCTTGTTTGTTTAAAATAGTTTTTACGGACAAATGCTCCAGTATTTGGTAGCTAATACGTTGATCACAAAGCTTTCAGTTTGTAGTGCAGTCAAAGCTATATTTTTAGACACAACCAAAAACATGTTTTTCAAACCAACCTAAGACATGATAAAACCTACTGATACCCAACTTAAGACTTGATAAAACGACAAGCAATCACTTTTACGAAACACACGCACACACACACACTGCTGTCAGTAGTAATCAGCTTACCAAAGAGAGAAATCCTATGTCTGACAAGAGCTGCCAGTTTACAAAACAGGCTGGAGGTGTGATGGATAGACAAGAAAGGAAATCAGACAGTTACATTGAGTAGATTCTTAGAGAGTAGATTAGTAAATAGGCAAGGCAAGGCAAGATTAGTAAATAAGATTACAAGAGTTTAGGATTTTGAGTAAAGAACGGCAAAGAGTTATTGGCATGCTATATTGCTATAGGTGAATGAAAGTAAGTGTTGTCATTATTTACCTGGTGACCATCTCCTTCTCCTTGTTGGAGGCGTAACCGCTGCTGCTCAGGTTCTTACTGGGGGAGGAGAGGAAGTAGAGAGAGTGGTTCTTGAAGTACTGGTCGATGAGAGGAAGGAGAACCTGAAGGAGGACATTGATAATGACAAGATCAGGTTGATAGAAATGTTATTATACAGCAGCTGTATTTATATCACATCCTTACTTTGGCAAAAAACTTGATTTCTTGTTCATGAGGGGACCTGTCTGTTTTGCCGCTGGCAGCCATGGCCTCTGGATTTAGAGCATAAATACATATTTAATAGTAAGTAACAAGGCTACTTTAAGTCTCTTGCAGTCAGGTCCATGTAATATTACCATACATACCCAAGTGAGCGATGAACTCCTGAGCCGAGTCGACGTACTTGAGCAGCTTCTTGAGGAACTTGTAAGCGAACCTCTTCTCCATGGAAGAGGAATCCTGCTCCAAGTCCTTCAAACCTCTACAACACATATGGGATATTAGCTATGAATCCACACCTAAACATGTAAAAGTTATAAAGTAGTGTAACCCTACATCAACAGAATAATAATAAACAGACATCCTAAAAATGTTGACCTTGTGATGCTGTAGCCATTGATCTGCAGGAAGCGGAACAGGTCCTGGGCTTTCTCGCGGTCCCGGGCCTTCTCTTTGGCTGTCAGCGTGTCATAGGGCACCAACAGAGGGTGTGTTCCCCCTCCTGAAACCACAGACAACCCAGTGTTATGCAAGACTTGATCCGCCACGGCTCTCTACTGTGCATTTGCGTGAAGGAAGATGGTGACATGAAGTAGATGTATCACTCAGCTGAACCTTTTTAGTTACGACCAGCTAGGTATACATATGCCCACAGGCACATATTAAAACAACAATGAGCAAGTGGCACATTACATCCACCCACACAGACATATGGTCTCTTCCTTGCTGTTTTGCAGGTATCTCTATGTCTTGTCTATGATTTAATTCATAAGCAAATCACCTCTGCTTCCAAGGTCACTCTTTTTCTTCTTGGCCCAGATGTTATGATAATTTTCAGCCACCACCTCCACCATCCCCTTGGACCAAAGACAAAAGAGACAATCAGTAGATCTCACAGAGGAGCATGTCCCAACCATGCAACTCATTCGCATTCAAGAATTATTGCTTTTCATCTTGTATTCAGACAGAGAGATCGTTTGATGAAAAATAAAGTGAGGTCACTGACCTGCAATTCTCTGGATAAAACCACGTTGCTTGTGTCTATGGGGCTCGGATTGAAGCCATTTGCCTAGAAATTTTCAAAAAGATGAAGATTTACAATGAGACACTGTGTTCTTTGTTAAAATCCTCAAGATTTTGCATTTGTTAAAATAACTATTCTGCTTTCAGTCTATTATGCAAGCAACACAATCAGCTTTTTGTCTGTGGTAAATAATGTGAATTGTAATAATTGCATACATGCTGACAAATGGTACTGTTCTGAAAGTATGGAAATATGCACTGAAAGCACCAGTAGGGCTAGACAAGCGACCAACTTAACTAAAATGTGAAATTATAATCAGCCAAATAGAACAAACAATTGGTCATCAACCTGAGTCAGTTGCAACACATAACATCACGTGTTACAATTGAGTGTGTGAAAACGTGTAAGCAGCAGGAATAGTTAGCTAAAAGAAGCAAAGGGTGAAAACAGCCGATATAGCTAGGTAAAAGTAACAAACAAACAGTTGAAATAGTTAGATACAAGTAATGGATAAACAGTTTAAACAGTTAGATAAAATAAACAGTTTCACAGCAATGGATTAACAATACAAATATTAAGCTAAAGGTAATGGATAAATAATTGACCTAGTTAACGTTAGCTAAAAATACAAGACATTAAATAAACCGTTGAAATTGTTTGTCGTAACAAGTAAGGAAAACTGTTTTAAATGTTGGCCAGAAGTAATAGCTCAAATAAAACTTAAAATAGTCAGCAACAAGTAAGGAAAATTGGTTGAAAGTTAGCTAATGGTTTTGGATAAATGTTTGAAACTAATGAAAAGTTAAAAACGTTCTTGGAGGACAAACACATTGTTCGCGTTTGTCTCGTCATTCTTTGCCCCGTACCTGTGAAGCCTGAGAGATCTTTCTCATTTTCTCATTCTCCCTCTGTAGAGACATGCTTTCTCCATCTTTGGTCCTGTCGATGCTCCAGCTCATTGCCAGCAAATTCTTCAGGGACTCTCTAATTGGCCATCTGTAAATATCTTTCTCCTGAAGCACAAAGATAGAAATGAGGAACAAGGACTAAGCCCAGAAGCCCTTAGGTTCTCTCGTTAATGCTACTATCCTTCACAAATCTCACATTCTTCATACCTTCTCTGTCAGGGCTTTGTAGATTCTGAGCTGAGGGTGAATCTTGGCCTTCTCATCTACACAGTCTCCATATTTCCATCCCAACAGCACCTGAGGCACACGCGCAGAGGGTTGCCATTTTTGTATTTATTATTTGAAAGGCTGGGTGAGATTAAGTATGCACAACACATTAAGGAGTCATAGTACATTCAGTTTTTCCCCTACTCATTTCTTGTTTTTTTGATAGATCTAACAATGCAGGCTAAGCAGTTGGCACAAAAGAGAGCAAATGCCCTCGACACAGACTAGCACAATTATTGTCAGCATTTGTAAAAGATCTCTTTCAATACTGAAACCAAAGGAGACAATGCTGCGATATTGGAAAAGAAAAGAGCAATCAAAATATTGAGCTGAAGTATTTCACATGCATATGGCTGCTTTTCTACTGATTTTGAATGTGGTATTTCCAAAAGGACAGACATATTAAGCGTCCTCTGGTTTTCTTAAGTCGAACGTGTGCAATTTGATACCCATTTTCCCAGATTTCTTATCTTTGACCTTACCTTCTCTGCAGACCATTTCTCATGGGAATGTTCGGCATATTTGTTGGCAAATTGCTCGAGCTTCTCTGGAAGAGCAATGCTGGGGAAAAAAAGTGTGTGACAATTAGTCCGCTTGTGTATGCAAATGCATGTACAGTCATATACTGTGCATGTCATCACATAGTAATGATATGATAAGTCAGGCTTATATTATAATTCTTATTGATGTCTGGCTCCAAGGCGCCTTACTTAGCAGTACTGATGGGTTTGGGGTCAAAGTTGCCCTGAGCATCTACAGAAACGGGTTTCTCCACAGTGGTACTAATTGAGGCGTCTACGTAGTCCGGTGGCAAAGCTCCAGCTATGGCACTGAGGCAAGGCATGGCCATCTTGAAAAGCTCTGCGTCATATTTCTACATGGTGAGGAAAAGAAAGATTCAGAGTAAATGCAAAACACAGCTCTTAAGATTTAAGTACAGTTAAGAACATTTTATTATTATTTCACAAATACAAGTAATGTGTTAAAGTGTTCAATTAAGGTGGGGCTTAAATAAAGCTACACAGCCTCTCTAGTGAAAGTGTAACAGTGCAGTGGGACCAGGAGAAGAGACGTTAATAAAGAATTATTCTAAAAGGCTTTTAGATCAATGATCACTGTGCAGATATTGATGTTTTCAGGCCGGCCCTTTGCACAGCCTCCTTTCTTGAGTGGGCATTTAGAGAGAGGTGCTGAGTCCAGCCACCTGCATCACGAACAGACCTCAAGATATTTGTGCCCATGACTCCTTCGCATACATGGATGTCATTTAGGATTGTGGTAAATTCAGTAACTTTTATTTAAGTGTTTATCACTTTTGTGGAGCATTTCTGGTATTACCATCTCTTACAAAATGTTTAACAAGAAGTAGATGTTGCCAAACAGATGTTAATGTAGCATAATTAAGTCACAATGAAATTGCAAAGGACACAAAAAAAAGACTTGAGTGACGTCTCACCCTCTGGGACAGAGAATCAAATACTCCCCAGAAGATTTTCTTGGTGAGCAGCAGTTCATCCTCGGATGCTGTGCCGTAGCTGCCCCAACCCGATGGGAGGCAGTAGTACTTCCAGTTCTGCTCATAGTGGTTGGTTAGCAGCTGGAGGACACAAACAGAGCAAAGTTCAAGACAAGCAGAGAAAAAATAAACATAATTTAGTAAACAGAGGGACTTAACTGTGTTTTCAATGGCATGACACAAGTAAGCAGCCGAAACATATGCTCGCCACACACTGGCCATGTATGTGTAGGGCATAGCACATCAAAGAAAATCAGTTCTCCCACAAATCAGCATAGATGAAATCCAAATGTGTACATGGAGATACAACAAGTGTGTAAACTCGTTCACAGCCCAGTCACAACCAATCACATCTTCAGTATTTCTCTTCTGTGTTCCAGACTGATTGAGGGGAGCAGTGGAGTCAACAAGCCTGTAATCACACAGTCCAATACTTCAGCCCCTTGATTTCCCTCCTGCAGCTGCCCACTTCTTCCACAGCAGATGATTAATGCCGTGGGTGTGTTAGAAATGTTCACCTTTGAGTATGCTTGTGTGTCTGAGAGACAGAGGTGTACGCCAATAATATTACATTAAAGGTACAGCTGCAATAGAGTTGGTGGAAATTAGCTGTTGGTACTTCACCACCAAGCTGACAATCTAATAAACTGAAGGAGTAGTGCCACCAGCCTACAGACAGAACACAGGTTAAATGATGGAGAAAAGGAAAGAAAAGGAAAGACAGAGACGATTATCCAAACAGAAAACAGAAACTGAAAACAACTAAAAGAGTCATGCAAGCAGACCAACAAGCAGAAAGGGATGAGGCAAGATTTGAGATAGCAAAGGGATTAAAAAAGTGAAGAAATCATTGCCCACTCTGAGAGGCATCTTGCAGTAATCGGTCAGCAAGGGCACATCAAAGACAAGGCGGTGAAGGAGCTGCTGCAACATGGAGGGACGAAGGTGCCTGCAGACAAAGGTTAGAGATAAGAGTGCTCCTGCCCTGAACTGCCTTTAACAAGAATCACATCTTCAGACTCTAACCACTTTAATCACACCGATTTAGAGGGATTATATGGGAACAAGGCCCTTAGCTATCATGGAATTTTGCTAGAAAGCAGATTAAATGTGCTGTTGATTTTTGCTATTCTGGCCGGCTGAATGTTTGGTGTATCATTAGTCAAAGAATAAAAAAGCTCTTCTAATGCTCCTCACTTGCAGACAGCCAGCAGGCACTCCTCTATGGCGTCTCTCTGGGCCTTGGTGAGGGAACGGCCTTTAGAAAGGCGGTAGATGGTGTGCAGAGTGGAGTCGATGAGGGTGGCGTAGTGCTCGGTGCCGGCAAAGAGAGGAGCGCAGCGGGTGAGGAGCGGGAGCATGGCTGAGCCGATGAACCGGTTCATGGCCAGGGCCGTCTCTGTGGTACATAGACCCTCCTGTGGAAGGAATGGCTCACAGGCCATACATGAGATTACTTCATTTATTAAAGTAAGAATATGTAATTTCAGAGAGGAAATAACACGTTCTCCTTCTGAGGTGTTGCTAGAGGCTTTGCTGCTACAGCCTTACTTAGTCTGGTGTGACTGCTGGCTCATGTTGGCATGTTGCTGTTTAACTGCTATTACAGAGTCATGCACCTAACTTCATAACTATTCTCTACTTGTACTCCTACAGTATGTGTTAGCATCCTGTAATTGTTACTTTACAATTGTTGTTATATTGTCTTGCTTGAAAATGAATGTGTGTATTTGTTGACCATTTTTCAAAAGAGTACCATTTAGCACTATAAAACTGTCTTGTAAATAACCTTGCTAAATATATTAGAAAGCTCCACTAACTAAATCAATAATAATATGTATTTAAAATTTGACATATTACGTGATGGATTAATTTTAGCCAAAAGTCTGCACACTATGGATTTGAGAGTTTAGAGAGAAACATCGTGAAGGTATTCTTGATAATTGGAGTAAAGAACAATTACATTAATCAACCAAAAATAAACATGATCCCAGGCTTAATATGGAGTTCCTTATTAGTATAAAAGGTTGCCCAATAATATTGATCTATATATTGAAATTCATGTTACATTCATTACTTCTCCCCCGTGTCGTTGTCAGCTTTACCCACCGTATCCAGAGAGGTAGCAGCCCTCAGGTCCGGAAGGAAGCCCACTTCGAGCAGGTGAAGAAGAAAGCTCTGGTCCTCGATACCATACACCCTGTCTAAAAACAGCACCATGGGGGCCTTGTGATCTGGACAGAAGCAGGCCGACATGTCCGGCTCAGTCACCGACCCATCTGAGAGAGATTGAGAGGAGAGGAAGGCACAACATATAGAGTAAACCACTCAGGTGTGAAGCCGTGAAATACTCGGAGAACAGCCCACCATTTTGGAGTTTTTTTTTCGGAGCTGGAGCTACGGCACGCTGTCTTCGGTCTTGGCCTGTTGACAGAACTTATGTGGCTGTGCTCTGGGCAGAAACTTTAAGAGGCAAGTCCTGAAATGCTTATGCAGATCAATCAATAGAGCAAGACAACTTGCTATAGAAATGATCTGGCTTACTCTGAGCTATGAGAGAGTGCAGTAAAGTGTTGTGCTGATTAAAAAGGCATGAGCAGTGAAATGTAATCAATAACCTTCTGCCTTGCACTGAATGTGCAGACTTTATTAGGCTATTATGCCTTTACATGAGACATAGTGTAGTAGCATGCAAAAGAATAGGGTGTGTCCTCCAATGGAAGTATAAAGGTGTGCTGTCCTGCATCTTTAGAGTGACCAGTACCTTTGTTGGTGATGGGCATTTTGAGCGGTATGCTGATAATTCCCACGAGGTCTTCAGTAGGCACCAGAGAGCGCAAGATGGCCCGGATACGCAGAGCTTCACCTTTCCCCTTGTTGATGAGCTGAAGAAGGGAAAAGGAAGTGAAAAAAGGGAAAATCTGTCTGAGGAAAACAACACAATTCCTATCAAACATACATGCATCTCTGGAGCGCAACGTCCCAACAGGTCAATGAGTGCAGAGTAGAAGGACATTATGGCATTGCCCATGTGTACAACCTCCTCCTCATCATCCCCATCAGCAGACCTAACAGTGGGAAAGGGGAAAAGTTAAGGAAGAATAGACACAAAGGATAAACATTTCTCAGGAGCATCACAGCAAAGATGCAAGCAAAGGGGGATAAGCAGCTAATTTATTAGATACGTTTTGCTTACATGTCAGAGCTGATCCCATGCACAGAGCCCGGCAGGTCCAGAGCCGGCGTCTCAGAGATCTTGATGGCTTCCTTCATGGCAGCCAGCAGGCCGTTCCCTCCCTCCCCCCTCAGGGCAGGTCCAAAACACTCTGGACGACGAATGAGCAGCTTGACCACAACACTGGAGTTCTCCTCTACGCTCTCGCCTGGAACACAAACATAACATCATAGGGGTACATACATAAAAGAACATACTATATTAATGTCAGCAAGAAAATACAACACATAAACACATTGTAGCTCGAACATAAACATCCCTGTCCCCAAATACTCAGAGAAAACATCAAGTAGACTTTGCCTAAAGCAGCAGAATGCTTTGTTGCGCCTTTGGTAGCTTTTACTACATGTCTAGACAGAGATACAGTAACAGAGAGAGAGAGAGAGAGAGAGGATGGTGACTGCAGTCTTACCGTTGACAAAGACAGCAAACCGTAGGAAGGAAAGGTAACGCTCCCCCTCAATGGGGTTCCAGCCGATGTCTGGGTAACCTTTAGCCAGGAGAATTGGACAACTCTGGAGACCACAGCCTGCTAAGTAGGTGACCACCTGTGGGTATACCACATAACGTCAATTATAGATGGATAAAATACTCATTTAGCTCCAATCTATTCATCCTAGGTGATTTTAAATTGGGTCTCTCCTTTTACAGACTACAGAGTCACAAAGGTTGAGTCTTACCTTGTCCAGATCGGGCTCCTCCAGTGCCAGGGCCAGGCCGTTGTTGTCCATCACAGAGGAAGCAGCCACGTCTAGAGGAGTGGAGCCCCTCATTGCTGGGGAAGCTACAATATAAAGCACATGTTGTATTTCATTTAAGCCTGTGTCTGTGTTTTTATTTTAACAAACAGCAGGGGGTGATGTTTATCACTCCTTCCAACAGCTGGTTAACATTCATGTGGAAGGAACGTTTCCTCACCAATTTTCTATGAACACCTATAGTCATATTGGATTCCACAGGGTTTATGGGAACCAGTTTGTGTCGCACTGGGCACACAAACACCTCGTCTAGACTGTGGTTGCAGCTTCTATGTTTCAATTGCAAATCTTTATGATTTTATTCTTAGATTAAATTGTTGTTTTGCTGTCACATAACTTGTTGCAGCTTGTTTATTGAGCATGCCTAGCTGCATGTGTGTGTATTCAGAGGAGACACTCTCTGACGCCAGCGGGGAGCTCTCTGAGACTGTGGCACAGACATCTTCTAACAGAATGGGAGATGAGTCGCTCTCCTCGCTGATAGATTCTCAGCGCTCACTCACAATTACACACACGTCTTCTGAGGAGCAAGGGTAATATATATGTGAGCTGACAGGTGCAGAACCGGTCCTATTCTGGCAAAAGGCTGGTGACAATGTATCACCCATATTGATGAGAAAGCTGCCGTCTTTCATCCATCCCAGAGGTGGTTGTACAGTGTTTGACCTGCACCATTAATCTTCTTTAAGAATATCCTCTAGCATGTCCTACAGTCTGTGCATGTTGGTTGATTCCTGATTATGTCATGTGGTCTTCATCCAGTAAAATATTGTTTTAGCTCAGCATCATTTGGCTAATCCTTAAGCAGAATGATGATGGAAAATAGTAAGAGTGTCAGTTAAACAGGGTGATGTACCCACCTAGGCCGACGCTGCTGTTCTCCAGCAGGTAGCTGAGGTGGTCGAACATGGCTTTCTGGTTTTGACGGCTGATACGGCAGAAGTAGCACAGGAAGCGACAGCAGCTGGCCACCATCTTGGGGAAGGCAATTTCCTGTGAAATGGTACATACAGACTAAGTAGGTCAAACATCTTCCCCGGTTGGATTTGGTTGAATATTGTTTTCGGGAACAGTCTCATGTATTTACAGCCTGAACACAAATATAGTAACTTGACTAGACATTGCTGACAACTTGTCACTGTAATTTGATACCAAGTGGGTTGTTGCTTTATTCTGGGGTGCAGACTTTATTGTATTGACTTTCTCCCGGGTTGTTAATAAAGTCTCCGGCATGGGTTGAATCCTAATTAACGTCTAAAAGGCCTGACACCGTCACACATTGCCAACCCAACTCCGCCCTTTCTGCCCTCCTACTGGCACCACTTCTTCATTAATATGCCACTTCTTCATTAATATGCGATTACAAATGATAATGCACAAAATTGGACTCAGACACAATCTTTCTCAGTGAGCCACATCAACTTTTGGCAGGATGGAGCACTGAACTCTGTGGGTGTCTCTTTAACAGCCTGTGGAAGCAGAAATATAGATAAAGAAGTTGTTCAACCTGGGACTTGTGTCCTCCGAGCACATTGACCATGACCTCCATAACAGTCTCATGCATGCCCAGTATTCTCATTAGGTTGGGGTGCTGGTAGAATACTTTGTTGTTCATGATGTCACTTGAGGGGGAAAAAAAGACATAATTGATTTACATTCAATAAAACCAGATAACTCAAATATATTGAACACAAGTAGAGCTCCTTTGAGGCAACTACAACCTACCCAAGTCCATCAATCATGAGCTTCTCCTCCTCCTTCCCCATACGAACCGACAGCAAAGATCTGATCTGACCGAGGGCAGCCAGGAGGTTGATGGTGTCCTGGACTGAGGCAGCACTGATGGTGTAAGTCTTCCTCATGGCCCGGAGAAGCTCCCCAATGCTGTCGTACTGCCTCCTCAGGAGGCTGAACATCTTGCGAACAAGCTCTGAGTCCAGGATGTGACACTCCTGGGCCCAGCTGACCATTGTCTGAGAAATCAGCTCCTTCAGATTAGCTGGAAAGAAAGTTGGGTAAAGATAACTTGTTTGTGTATTTTCTAATAACAAACAACATATTTCTCTACGTTGGTGGACTTCCAAAGTAGAGAAACCTTTAAAAGTAAAGCATGGCCAGTGGAATGGCACTTTAACATTATATTCAGTAACAGCAGTTAACTCCAAGATGAGATGACTCCTGTTCAGGGACCAGTCATACTTCACTCAGAGAAGGAAAATGCACCATGTGACACAATTAAAGCAGCGACATTTGTCTTGGTAGCAGCGTAACTAGCTGTAACACACGTGACATATTAATAAGGCCTGATAAAGTTGTTGTGGGGAATGTGTTAGCAAACAGTTACAACATATTTAAACATTCAGCAGACATGGAGCAACACAACTATTAATTAATTTAAGAGTCCCGTATCAGGTCACTCAGCAAAGGTCCAATATTGACTCTCTCTTTAGCTCTATTTGGGTTATGAGAGCAGTGACAGTGAATAAAAAAGCAAAAATGTGGGGCAATTAGCAAAAAGATGCTAAAATGCTCAGTAAAGATGAGGAACTGAAGGTCTAACAATGTCATTTTAATGACATGAAAATATTGACTGGAGCAGCTTTAATGATGCATAGTTAATTAACATAATTACCGATTCAGCTGTGAATGGGAATGTTGGTTAAAACAAAACAAGCTTTTACTGATTTTCTAGAATGAGATTCACCTTTAGAATAGCAGAGAAAGACTTGTTTTAACAGTGAAGTGCCACCAGCACACACACACACACACACGCACACACACACACACACACACACACACACACACACTTAACATAAAGCTGTATTAGAATGATGTTTAAAAGTTGCTCCTTTTTGTATAAGCCATGCTTGAGCAGTACATTCAAAAGATACATCCCCAAACTGGCTCTGTGATGCAAATAGGACCTTGAACATAGAACAACAAAAAACAGGCAGCTCTTTAAAAGTCTTTTGTGTGGCTTGAGTCAAGCTAATATAACTTCACACATGTATCTGCCACTTCTACAAGCCCAAGCCTCTAAAGGGGAGGTAATCAGCTGTGTTTCAACAATGTCGGCTGGTTATTTTCTTCAATTCTATCAGAAAGAAAACACTCATTCATGAAAAGGCACATTTTTAGTAGAGCCGAGGTCCTGTTGGCTCACGAATAAGGGAGGGGAAGTGGAAGTATTAATAGTCCTGTACAGTACAGCATTCTGCTTCTGTGGTTAAACTGAGACTTTTGTTTGGACTGCTCGTATGTGGGTTACCCTTAAGGCTTCATTAAAACTGGATCAATAGTTTGGTAAGGGTGTTCTCGGTGTATGAATACACAAAGGACAGAAATACATCAATTAAACAACTCAGAACCATAAAACATGGAGCTATTTATACACAATTGATTCCTTAAAAGTATTGCAATTAGGTGATTGTATTTTTAAGACCCCAGAGTCTGTTTGGGTGATTGGATCTGTTGGTTTTCCAAAGACTATTTTACACAAGGCTGTCAATCACTGCAAGTGTGTATGTGTGTTTTGTGTGATGGGTGGGGAGCCAGCAGAATGCCACTGTCAGCGGTAAACAATCCTGCCGCAGAGACTTGTGTGGGTGTCGGAGAAAGGGCAGAAGCACCAGCTTGCTCCAAAATGAGAAGCGACATTTCTTCCTCTCAGCCAAGATGCTTCCCAACACTCATTCTGTCACACTATCAAACACACTCGTTCCATCGGTTTTGCTCTCGAATACACCCCTCCAGTATTTTTCCTTCACTATACCACAATAAATAAATCGGACCGGTCTACTGGACCTGGAAGCCAGAGGTTTTTATGGTGTGAGAGACCACACACCATCCCGATGCTCTCACACACAATTCTTCAAGGCAAGTCATCATATCTGAGCATTAAATGCTTCTGGTGGATAAGCCATTCATCAGAGGAGGAAAACGACTTCTGCGCCCCTCTCTTCATTCCTATGAAATAATGGCACAGACAACAGTGCCTTTTGTGTCTTCAGGCTCTCACTGTGCAAGGAGGACAAGTTATAGCTGGCGTAACAGTACAGAATGTATCATGTCATCTTAACTCTGGTCCATCCTCCTGCATCATCTTATAAAACGTCTTATTCTCAAAATATACCACCTGTCCCAGTCGTTTTTCACATACTATACGTGATAGCTAGGTAATGGTAATGCCACCATGTCAGCATTCCTCTCTCTGGAAGCTCTGACCTTTGCCTCTCTGACTGGAAGGCACGCACTATTATTGTCTCATTAAGAACTGATATATACAGGAAGCGCTCAGAATCTGTAGGAGCCTAGCGTAGGGACTACCTGAGTGCTACCAGGATGCCCTAACACCCCCCCCCCCCCCCCCCCCCCCACACACACACACACACGTATATGCTGTCAACTAAACATAACATAACCACACAATAGTGACCAATATAAAAGTACACAGTTACCATATCACACCATCACACCACCGTATTTGTCTGGTAGGAACTCAAGAAAAATAAGGGTTAGAGGGCTGAGGTCAGTTCATGCAAAAGGAAAAACACAAAAATATTAGCAAACCCTTGCAGTTGGCTCCGACCTTTCTATAGCTCATCCACCTATTATATCAGCTGGGTCTAAGCGGAGACTCCACAGATGTCACAATAGTCTTATCACTCCCACTACCAAAACTCACTGAACTAGCAGCCGAAGAAGAGAAAAAATACGCTTTACAAAGCAAGACCCTGAAATGATGTCTTACTTTTGCTTTTTCATTTTTAAAATCTGTATTAGAGGGCATATCAATATGGCTACTGGCTCTTTGAATCTCTCTGGATCATTACTGAGCCGATTCCAGCGGTCTGTATTCATTTGCATGGCAAAGAGGAGCATTTTCACTCTGCTTTTCTCCTCCAGCATCGCTCATCATCAGCCTTCCATGAGAAAACACAGTCTACGTCTCAATCTGCATGAATTATGGCACTGCACTCATCCTAAAGACATTGGTCAGCAGATTGGTCCTAATAGAGTCTCAGCTGATCAAATAGATCAATGGGTTATAGTTTTCTTTGAACGTTTAGTCTGATTAATTTACTTTTCAAAACAAAGCCAAACACAATTGTATTTATATGGAACTAATACATATAGTGATATGTACATTACATTAAATGAGTTATACAGTTACCTGGGAAAAAATCCAATTGCACAAATGGTGCCCAAATGGCCAATTTGATTCTGCCTGAACATGTTTCTACTAAAACCTCTCTAGCGATGCGCTTTTCACTTTATTAGCATCAGCCTGTGCACCGGTAATGTTTGGATGTTGTGATGTGGTTTGCTAAAGGTTTTGGGCTGCAACTGCATCATTCCAAAGGGATAGTCACTCTAAATGTGTACAGTTTTGTTCAACATAAATTAAATCTTTTATTTATGCGGTGTTTTATCTTCATTTACATATACATATAATATATAACATATATACTGATGCTTACCCCTCTATTACATCTATTATGATACCAAGATTATTCAAATATAACTTGTAGTTGCATAGATACACTCTATTCATGTTGGGCATGTCATCTTCGAGAAGGGGCCTTAAACTAAGAATCAACATGTTAGCATTGCCAATCTGAGCTTGTTAGCATTCCAACGTTAGCATTTAGCTCTGAGCGCAGCTTCACAGAGTAGTTGCTTTCGCTGAAGACTCCTCGGCCTGTTATCGAATAGTAAAATGACATCTTATGTTTTTACCCTGACCTCAATGGAAAACCAAATGAGCTCAAGGAAAGATATGAAGGATAATTCATAGGGACTTAGGAAACATCAGCTCTTATCAAGGCTTCCACAAACTACTTCTAGCTCAGTCAGTTAGGAATCTCCCTTAGCAAAAGAAAAAGACTTGCAGCCTTAGTCTAGTTGTAACATCTGTTTTTTAGTAAGCTCTGGTTGAATATCACTCAGGAAATGAATCACTTCAAGCTTTACCACTTACTATCAACATGCAGTATGTATACTATAATGATTCAAAGAAAAATCATTTTTAGCGGATAAGAATTTGCCTGCATAAATTATTCCACTGCCTTCCCTTGGCTTGACGCCTACAGCTGTTACAGAAGTAGATGTGATGCTCCTGAACTGCAGCTGCCACCACAAACCAGCCTTCTCATCAATCATCCCGCACACAAGAGCCTGCAGAGACCATCACCATCCAAAGCACTCTTTTCAGGAGGATTACACACTCCTCTATTTTGATGCAGCCTTACTCCTTGCGTCTGTGTGGTGGTCTGAAATGCTCCACATGCAGGGTCACACCAAATCCCAATGGAGAGATAGCCTTTCAGCATCACATACTTTATCCCAAATTAAACCATTTGCATCTCGGCCACTTCCTGTTACTGGCATCACTCATGAATAGACAGGGATGGTATGTTGATGGACAGATTCACTTTAGTGCGTCCCTATCTACAGAAACGTTGTATAGTGTATAAGAGAACAATTGCTGCCATAAATTAAGATATATGCTGATTAATACAACTCAAAAACCGTGATAAGTAGTTTTGAATAACACACTGCTGTCTATATTGAAGACCAACAAAACTAATTAGAATGTATTTTGTTACCAGTTAACTAATAATCTGCCACCAGCTGCATGATTGGTGGCAGAGTGGTACTTGAGATAGGAAATTCGATACAATTTGTTCCGCATTTATACGGCTGTGGCACCCTGGTTATTGAGTGCTGTGACTGAAATCTCTGTGCGTGTGCTCTTGATTGTGTATTTGTACACATGTGTCTATGGGTTTCATCAGGTGAAGGATTTAGTTTTTCTCTCGTCTCTTCTTTCTCATCTTCCAGAGCGGCTGACAGATGAAGCTCTTCACTCTGGAGCTTCTCCTCCACCCGGCTCCATATTACCATAAAGAAATTGAAAAGAAATTTAAATGAAAATGACTGCCACCCGGTGACTCAGACCACATGACACCGGCAGACAAATAAAGGCAAAACTGAGGGTGCTCGAGGTGCAATATAGGCACTGATGCTTTTTTTCTTACTACTCTCCAAGCGAAGAACACAGACAGAGAGCTCGTGAGAAAAGGAGGGAACGAGACCATAAACAAGCAGAATGTAGTGGAGAGGAAAGGGATGACGTGTGAGATGTTTCTGTTGTTGACAGTTGGACTCCCATCAGTATGTTGCTACGGTTACAAGGCAATTATTGGATCAAAGATTTCTTGAAAATGAATTTAGATGAAAAATGAAATGTGTGCATGAAAAAGCTTTCGTCCACATCCATCCAATCAGACATGTGTGTATAATCCAGAGCCACAGGTACTCTGGAACAGCAGGTATTATGAAGTAATAAAAACATTGATTTCCTCACATGGTGCGGCTTGCTCCTTCTCTGTGGGCTCCTCCGCTTTGTGAGACTGGCCTTTGATCTTGTTGACCAGCATCAGCAGGCGACCTTTGATAGACGTATCTTGCTCGTATTCGTCTTCCTCCATAGGGATTCCTGCACAACACAAACAGACATGCTATGTACTGTACAAGCAAAGCCTATTACAGCAATATATCTACTCTTCCTCTGGGGTTAGCAGGAAGAGTAGAGATATGATGTGTCGCAGTATCTAATATTTTATGGCAATTTCAACTTGGTTTTCATTGCTGTCTATGTGAAGGGCGCCAAGGCAGGTTGGTGCCATTAGATTGTGTGTATGACGAGGGTTGGGCATTCCAATGATTTATCACAACATCAAGATGTCAGAGGAATGTGAGAGGCACTGGACTATAACTCTGCTGGGAGACAGTGAGAGATGCAGATTGGGGGAAAAAAGCATTTCTGAGAGCAAGTACTGGAACAATTCAGCTGATGTTGACATAATAGCAACTAAAGCAATATATGGAAAAGGTTCTATTTTACATTTGATTTTTGATGCTGCCAGTTCATGCTGCCTTTGTAAAATAATCTGTATTAAATTATACAATCAATCCAATCAATATAAGATAATTGTATCAGGTTCAATTCAATGATGCATGGTAAAAATAACCAATGAAGCTGCACATACAAGTGTTTGCAAGATCTGTATCTCACCACAGTGGAGCTGCAGCTGGTTGTGAAAATCATACAGTTCCTCCTGGATGTCTGTTGGGCACGGACAGTCCTCGCCCACATTGAAAGTCAGCAGCATGTTGATCTGAAGTATGGAAACATAAAGGCAGACCTTTACTACATTTGGTAATGGCAATCTGAACATGATGTGATTTCATTGTAAGATTCACAGAAGAAAAAGAAAGTGACCAATTCTCCCTCGGCACTCACATACCGAAGGACACTATGACAAGTCAAGTAGCTGTAGAGTGCTGAACACCATCTCCGGCTGTGACCCTAAAGGGCTACTGTGTGTGTGCGTGCGTGTGTGTGTGTCTGTGTGTGTGTGTGTGCGCGCTCACGCGGACTGGTGCAATGACACCACAGAGAAGAAGGATGAATTTGCCTTGAGCCGTTGTTCATAGCACACAAAGAGCTTCCATTCCAAAGAATTCTGGCTAAAAACTAAAAGGGGACTCTAAGGGTGGGGAGAGGAATTAGCCATGCATGTAGAACATTACAGAAGTTATGTAACAGCTCCCTCTGAATTATCCAGTTGTATGCATCATTTGAAGCAATGAGCCTGTGGGCTTTCTTTGTGGTCAGTTATTGTAGATTCATGTGTGCTTAACCGTTAGATTCATCAGGGTTAGTTATGCAGTTTCTTGCATTTGCCCTCTGTGGGTTAGTTGGACCTTTTAGGTCACATAAGAATCAATAAGATCATGTAGCGGACATGTGAGAGTTGTCAGAATCACATGAACAAAGGTGCAAATTTATGTGAAACTGTGTCCGTAAAGACGTCACAACAGCACTTTGAGTAGGTGGAAAGAGTGATTACGATACATTTCCCGGAGTGGCAGTCTTACTGAAATAAGCAGAACATTTCTCCGGTTGAAAATGTACATCTTGTTACACACAAGAGTGAATCATGTGGTTTTCAAGAGGGTACGCCATGTTGATGCTGTTGTACTTTTGACATGTCTTTCTCACATATTTTATAACTAGGGATGATGATTAGAGCTCTGGTTAGGAGTGTGCAGGCTGTGTTTGATTGACATCTTCCTCACTCTTCAGTCAGCTATGTTGCAGCTGCCAGATTTACAAATTACACTAAGATCATCTCATTAGTGCATGAGAGTCTAATCTGCACAGGCTCACCCTGAGCAGTGGTCTATTAAGCCAGGATACATAGAAACACCTGTGTGGGGCCTTCAAGTATGCAGATAAAATACATGTATTAATTAATTATGTTCAAAAAGTAAAACCATCTTCATTTTTTTATATTCAAGGGCAAAAGAAACACACATTATACATGGCATATTAGTGCTTTGTGTTACTAATATGGAGATGTCAATGTTTATTGCTTATTTCTTTCTATTTGATATGTCTGAATATAACAACATAATATAATCTCTCAATCATAATAATCATAATCGGATAGGATACAACTTTAAAATGTAAATGTCCCCTCGTCTTTTATGTGTTAAATGTACAGTGAAATACATTTAAAAATCTCTGCCTCCTTGGCATAAACATAAGGAAACCACTGGTTTAGATACTAGAAACTGATGAACACATTTAGATAGAAAACCTACAATGCGGTGACCTGAAACTGCTTGCAGAGCTAGTTTGAACATACTATTTAGTTTTGCAGATGTAACTAATAAGCAGCAACAATGGCCTCATCTCACCTGTTCTTGAGGGGGCGATCTAAACTCTTTGGTCTTCTTTGCGGTAACAGCAGCTGACATATTGAGGGCCAGCATCAGCTCGTTGTAGCGGAACTTCTGGTTGTACTGCAGCTTGGAGACAAAGCTGTCAGAGAATGACACGATTGCCTCGATGCGGTGCTTCAGCTCGCAGTCGCAAAAATAGTGAAGCAGCTCACACATCTGGGGTACAGACAAGGGGAGGAGACAGACAACACACACCGTTGCATCACTGTTTAGCACCTGGATGCAGCTATTAGGAGCAAGTCTGCTACATACAAGCAGCCTTATGGCGCCACATCATCCCACTTATTAAAGAGACATTTAAGAGATCATTTGTTCAATACGACTAATTGTATACTTGACTGATTTCTGAATGAGTCTATTACAGTGGCACATTTATGGAGCACAGCTGTAGATGAAGGTAATTGTAGATGAAGATGTTCATTGATTTTACATCTTTTGGTGATTTACCGGTTTATTTTAAAGGTTTACCAAATATATGATGATGCCAGATCTGTTGATGTGTGTGTTTGTTATCACCTGACGTTTGACAGGCTCAGGCAGCCTCTTCTCCAGCAATCCTTTCATTGGCTGTTTAGCCTCTTTGGCAGCCTCCTCTTCTCCAGCTTCCACTGCCTTCTCCTCCGTCCCTGTAAGTCCTTCTTTGTCTGTGGCCCCTGTGGCCCCCATGGCCCCCTCTTCACGTGTCTCTCTGAAAACATTTGGGTCAATGAGCAGTAAGATCTTATGAACGTCCTCGCTACCGAGTACACCCATAGTCAACAAGGTGCTGATGAGTTTCAAGATTGGAACAAACTGGTACTCCACTCCTCCTCCGACGGGATCTCTGATGTGGTGGCCGCCACCCTGAACGGCCTCTGTCAACATTAAAATGGATTTCTCCTTCAATGCATCCAGTGGGATTTGGGGACTATAGAGATGTTGGTCCCGTTTGGTGCTGATGAAACAGGGCGGGGCAAAATTGAGGCGGGGTTTGAGCGAGGTACTAAGCCCCACCCCTGGCGGGAGGTGCTTTTTGGAGGCATCGGAGAAGAGGCGAATGGAGCGAGTCTCGGCCGTGACGGGGATGATGAACTCGTCTTTCATCGTGAGTCGAGCCTCTTTCGCTGTCTCCAGGTGGGTGCTGATCAAGACATTGTAGAAGCCCTCACGTAACATGCCTGACAGGTACTGATTGTCGATGGTGTATAAGAGCTGTGATTGGTCCAGGTGGCTGCAGAGGGCGTGGGCCACACGAGTGTTTCCCAGAGCGCAGAGGGCACAGTAGAGCTTCAGGGTGTGGTAGTGGAACCTCCTCATGTCCTCCTGCTCAGACAGCTCCATGATGTCCACACACCTTCGAAAGGAGTGAGAGAGGATTATCAAAATACATGCTGATGTTCTGATTGAGTCTACTTAGAGGACAGACAGATGTTATGTACCACACAGGATAATATAATAAGGATGGTGTTGTCCTCTAGTAGAACTACAGAGCTGATTAATTTTACAGAGCTGATTGATTTTTTTTATAATACTTGAGAGATTCTGTGTGTGCAAATGTTTTATGAGGGGCAAAATAGGAAATAAACACACATTTTAGATACAATGTCCTTTGAGATCAACTAAAACGCACTGCATAGATTAATCACTTAAGCACACTAAGCCATGCACTGCACCTGTTCTCCTCAGGTATATGAACGGCCAACATCTGCAGGGGCTCCACACACTGGACCACCCAGCCGTGTCTCTCATTGACCCTGGCTGTTTCCACCTTGAGGAAGGTGTTGGGCATGCGGCTCCACAGCACGGCGCTGATGGTCTGGACATCTAGACGGGGTGGGCACTGAGGCACTGGGTTCTTGTGTTCACTCTTAAAGATGGCGGATGACAGAGGCATGGCATTCTGGAGAGATGATTAAAGGAATATTCCTATTGTTCAATGCCAAACAAGCAGTTAAACACAATCTGTTCTTATTTCTCATCCAAAGCATTGACGTAAGCACCCATCGTGTTTGTGATGCTCTCTGTATCTTTGGTGTAGCTATAAGCATGCTAATACATTCAAACCTCCATCTAGCTTGAAGCGGCATAATCCTGGATGGAGGCTGCATTTCTGAACTCAGTGTGAGGTAAAATAATGTACTGTCGGAAAAGTTAAAATGAAGATTTTGTACAATCTTATGATATTGTGGACATCATACAGTCAACCGTGAACAATTAGATGCTACCTTTATTTTAGCCAGCTCAAACTGGAAGAGGTTGGGGCTTGTGGGTTGCACAAACACTGCAGGAAAAAGCTTGGTGTTGGGTTCCACCTGGAGCAGAAACAAAGAGCAGCATGTTTATAATAATAGGTCCAAACAGGAAGTACACATCAAAAGCTTGAAAAGCAGCAAGAAAGCATGACTTGTAGAAAGCAGCTGATGATGCATCACGACATTGCTCACTACTGAGTATGTGTATGCACGATCATTCAAGAGTGTCGGCTGGCAGGGCGAGTCAGCGCTGAGTGAAGTCTCACAGAGTTTCAGTGAGGGAGAACATAAGAAGATTATACCCTTCTTTAAGATTTAGTTCTCAGAGTGTGTCTAAATGAACAAATTCTAAGTCTGAAATTGCACAAGACGCCAAAAAGGAACATATGGAAATACAGAAGATGAGTTAATCTCAAGGTCAACAGGATAAACTGCTAACTGTTAGAAAGAAAAGTGGAAAGAGAGTTAGACATGCAGTGATTGTGACTTACAGGTGGAAGGAAACATTAATGGCAGAAGGTACAAATGAATGAGTGAACAAGCGAAAAATCACAAGCAAATGTAAAAGATCTTAAAAAGTATAACATTCAGATTATTCCTTCATCATACACTGCATCTTCTTTAAAAACACACACACACACACATCATATGTATTCAGTACCTGGTAGGATGTGGCTATCTCCTTGCCATTGACAGTGAAGGTCACCAGGCCGGTGGCTAGGTCTATGAAACAGCCAATCTCAAGGTCCACGTTGCTGCGACTGGATGCGTGAGCCGCGTTGGTGACATCACCCCCCCACACGATGTAGCAGTTACTCCTCCGAACACTATTAGTGTGCAAATATCAGTCGACTGTTATACAATGACATACAGTACATTTTGATGGAAAAAAGGTTGCTGTTTAAAGTAACGCACTTTAAACTGTTTCCCTAAAGAAGGTCTCACCTCTCATGGACTCGTCCTCGCTCGTCACCCAGGGTTACAGTGACCGATCGGTTTTTGCTGAGGTTGAAATTGTTGCTAAAGTAATGGTAGTCGGGGGTAACCCATCCAACCCACACACCGGCAGGGTCCTGACCAGCGAAGACCCTTACAGAGTGGTAGTACTGTAATGACACATGCAAGAGTTAGACAATGTTGTAGCTGTTGCTACCAAATGGTCATAAATAAAAAGGTTATTCAATACCGTGGTGATGCTGCTGTAGTCCACTCTTCGACTTTCATCACTGTGCCTCACAGATCGCAATGGATACCTATTGGAAACCGCATTCAACAGGTGATTATCAAGGACAAACCAGTTGACAGATATAGTCTTCAGCTCTGATTGGCTGAGTATTGTTCAAGGACATTTTAAGATCAATCTAAATCATCTCTAACTGCATCACAATAACTTAAAAAATGTGCATACTAACTAACACTGAATTTAAATGGTCCGAGTGATAATATGCTTGTCAACAATCTAGTAGATGTGGATCACCAAATAAATATGGTAGCTATGATGCTTTGGAAGGAGTTGCATGCAATGTGGAGTCAATTCCTGCTTACCTGTGTTTGACTTTCAGGGTGTCATCCTCGTGGACTCCGTTCATGTCTACAACAGGACTGGATTTGAAGATGGAATGGAACTCTACCGGCATGCTGAGACGACAAAACACCATATCAGCGTTGCTGTTCTGGGATCCAAATGTCTTGTGGGTGACTTTAAGACACGGGGGGCTGTCAACGGTGCCGTCGATCCTGGTCACCTGCAAACAGGAAGAAAGTCTTTGCATTTATCCAGTGACCGATTTGGTGGTATATTACCACCAAATATCACACAGCTTGCGTTCTCACCGTGATGTGGTTATGGTCCTTTGGCACATTGACAAAAGTAGGCAGACGCTTGCTGAACCACATGGTGACCTCTCGGTTCATGTTGACAGCAAAAGGTTCGAATCCCTCCTGAAGGCCACACATGGTGTAGTATTTGAAGGTGCTGGCATCTTTCCCCAGATTCATGCGGCCCACCTGAGCCAGACCGAGGCTACACACTGGAATAAACCCTGAAGGATGGCCGGAGGAAATAAAAGGAGAAGATAATAAATAACCTCTAAAAACACACACAACAGACGGGGAGGGAAAATCAATCCAGCTTTTGTACAAAGGCAATTTACAAGTGTCACATTAAATAAGGGTGATTTTGTTACAGGGAGCCACTTATTTTTCAGTTATATCCCGAGCATGGTCATTCTAGTGTACTGCTCCTTGCTCTGAATGTGACGGCTTTATTAAAAGATGAGTGAGCAACAGCTCTTTCCAGGATCCCTTCATCAGCCTGACACTCCCTGACCTTTAGAATCTATAACTGGCCCGGTTACCGCACACATCATATTCACATGTAAACTTTCTCACCGTCCTCAGTTTCAAAGTCTGTGAAGCAGAGCTCAGAGCCTTTGGTGGTGATAAGGATCTCTCCGTTAAGGGTGAAGATCATGGACTTGTCCTCCATGTTGATCATACAGCCCACCACGTCCCCAGCATGCCAGCACCGGCCGAACAAACGGCTGCCCATGTTCAGACAGTGACCCTATATACAGTACATGTACAAGCATAACATTTAAACACCCAGGAGCAAGTTATGGCATTTATAGTACAAGAAATGTCCATTGGAAGTACTTCCTTTTCAAGTAAGTCTATTATTTTGTCAAGTAAGTCTATTATTTTGTCTGAAATAAGTTTTTTTTTAGTAAAGAACAATACACTTGAGTCAACAATATTAAAACCACGTAGAGTTAAAAAAAAAGATTGGACTGAATCCCTCCCTATGATCTTGATTATTGAGCGACTGTTTGAGGTTTGGTTGACAGCTTACCCTGTATCCATCAAAGACGAAGGCAAGCTCATCCGTGCCAAGCTCCACATCTGGCTTACACCCTGGTCTCGCCCAGCCCACTCTCATGTCTCCTCCAGTCACAGCCTCAAATTCAAAGTACCACTTCCCGCTCTTCACTGCGTACGTCCTCTCCACTCTGAAGAAGCGGATCTTGTCGATGCTGAGCCGCTCGACTACTTGTCCTACAGGGGAGGAAAAAATGGAACTCTTAATTGTTACAGTTTAACATTGGGTGAGGTTAAAGGCAATCATTTCCAACCCCTATTCTTTTTCAATGGCAACTGAAAGAGAGTGGGAGGCACAATCCTTTATCTGGGCTGGAAAGTTAAGTCACACACAATCTTCCCATTTCTCTGTAACACGCATTTTATCATGTACTGTATCATTTGAACGTCTGTGCATTTAGATTGGCATACATCCATGAGTCAGACTCACCGCCTTCCTGGTCCGAGGGCTCGATGTTGTATCCATAGCCAATCAGAGTGCGGATGGCCTCCCGCAGGCTGTCCCTGTTCGACTTCTTGGTGCGCTCATCCAGCAGAACGTAGGGAACTAGGCGAGGGTTACGCTTACTCTTCAGATCCTGCAGAGATGAGAGGCAGTCAAAGAAGAACATTTCCAACTATCCCTGGTTATCTCATTGAAAATACTTTAGGCCAGCTCAAACACACAGCTGTTAGGTTTGCTACAAATGTGTGGTCAATTCCTGTAATTGAGTAGTTACTTGTCCATTTATTGCCACTGTGTTCCTGCTGCTCATCACTTCCTTTATCTTTCCTGTGTCACTCATTTACCATAGCCGTTCTCCAACTGGGCCTTGAGGCGCAACCAGGGAAGTATCGTATTAATACTACTTAAGCAGATTTGTGGAGCTTAATTTGAAATATTGTGCTGGTTATACAGATCACAAGCTGTTTGTTTGGTCTGGCAGAGCAGCTTTCCCGGGTATCGCTGAAGGGCTTAATTGAATTTTACATTATCCCAACCCAGTCTCATGTTATCAACGACAACCCTAAACAATATGACCAAACATCTGCCCTCACGACAGATAAGGTATGGAGGTAAAATGGCCAGTTTACACGAACATCAAGTGTCTTCTAAGTTGTACATTAGCTGCTTACTTTGAATAAATAAGTGATTTCAGAACTATATCTATCCAGACCCTTACTTGCGTTCAGGGACCAGCGTTCATAGAGAAAGCCTCTTTTCCCACACGGTTAGCAAAATAGGACAAAATGAAAGCGCCTTCATTCACTTAATGTGAGCAGAATTGTTACACTTGATAATATTCTGCAAAATGCATCAAATTATTTCTCAATAGATGTTCAACATTAAGTGAAAAGCAGCCATCACCAAAAACAACCATCCAACAGTATGGCCACAGTATTTCATTGAAATATATTTAGTTTCCACCTGATGAAACATTCTGCATCACATCATGGGAGAAAAGAATGAGCGCACGTTGTATCAAATTGCATGGCAACGGTATCGAAATTACACTTAAAAACCTGATAAACAAAAGCTAGCAGTCGTGTACAGCATTCAGTTTTAGACCGATCAACGGATGAGAATAGATTGTGTGTATTCTGTACAATGCGTTAGGTTTCTTGTTTCTTTTTACTAGAGAACATCTTTCTGTGTATTAAATAATGACATATAGCTCGGAAATGTCAGACTAAACAAACTGTCTGACATATGCTCCGGTAAGGTAGCGACTGAATGGGAGGGGAATTAATGCACCATGAAGGAGAAACATAAAATGCAGTAACAAAGCTGGACACAGAAGGAGGAGGAGAAAGCTGCCTCTTTTCTTTAAAAAAATAAGAAAATAGAGGTGTGAATTGAATTGAATCTAAAAGTAAAATTAAAACCTTAATAGTCTGTGTCGGTCCCAGCATATTGTTCATGAATACATACAACATACAGTACCTGCTGAATGCCGTAAGTCCATCCCTGTTTGATGCGGTCCTTGGCCCACACATTATGTGCATTCTCTGCCAGTTTGTCCACTAGCAGCTCCTGACCTGGAGTCAGTTTTATATCAGACAGGTCCAGAGGAGACGGCTTGTAACCATTGGACATCATGTAGCTAAAAGGAAAAAAGATTATGAAAAAATTATGGAAGTAATAAAGGTCAAATCCACCAGCACTAATTCACGTAGTTAACATTTATAATTTCTGATATTGCTGGACATGAGGCCCAACATGTCAACTGATGGTTAAAATATAAATCCCCTTTCTCAAATAAAGTCTCTCTATAACTTTTGGTTTATTCTGAGCACATTTAAATACTAAATATGTGTTCTGATGGACTTTATACAGTTAATAAAAACATGCACACTTACTTCTTAGGGAGTTTTATCTTTTTGAGGGAGCTCTCAGCATTTGGATTGACCTGAACTACCCGACAGCCCAATGACAGCAGGGTCCTGAGGGGAACCGCAGCAGCAAGTGAGTGAGCGAATGCAGCTGCAGATTGTGTTGAATCAGCACCTTGACATTACTTCTGATTTCACAATGCATGCAGATCCAACAGCAGCGATTTAGGTGCTGGGAGTGTTCAAATGGGGCAGCGATGGGTTAAATTGTGCGTGTCCTAATCTGTCAGGAGAAAAAGGCTAAAGAATACCCGGAGGAATGCAGTGGGTGCGAAGTGCTTTTTAACAAAGTTTCTTCACACCATGTGTGAGGAAAAAGTGACAGTAAAAAATAAGTTTAATGTCCCTCAGAAACCCATCAGTGTCACCCAGATGTGCCCGTCTGTTGTAACAAGTCTCACTGGGACCTTTGTGAGCATATCTGACCAAAGGCACATGTGCACTGAGTATGGTCTTATACTTTATGTTTATAATTTTAGCAAGAAACTTAACCCCAAATTTTGTCAACGGTGTATGAATGTAAGTCGCTTTGGATAAAAGTGACAGCTAAATGTAATGTAATAAGCCACTGTTTAAAACAAACCAAAAAATGTCTTTGTTTGTAATGAACCTGTCTGTTTCTATCTTTGACTCAGTCCCACACTCTCTTTCTTCATCTCTTCAAAAACAAAACAACCGTTTGAGAAAATCAATCCATAATGCTCAACATACTTCAGTGTTTCTGTTGACATCTGCAGATTGTAGTTCTTTTCAGTTTCTGGCAGCTTGGAGAAATCCACCAGGCACGGATGCTGCCGCTTATTATCATCCCTTATCTATAAGAAAAAGAAGAAATCAAATTTCAACTTCCCTTTGTTGTCTGAAACTTTGGCCCACGGTCCATCTATTTGTATGTGAATTATGTGGGAAAGTTTACTACATATTTGCATATGAAATGCGCAGCCTTGTAAGTCAGTGTCATTGTGTACCAACAAGGATGGTTGAATGCGGTTTAAATACAGGGTGCTACTGGTTGCAGTGATAAGACTATCCTAGTGAGCATGTTATGAAAGAGGAACAAGGGAGCATGTTTTCTTGGGGGATACAGAAAGGTGTAAGACTAGAATACCAAGTGAGAGGTGTAATAACTCTCTGGAGGCTGCACCGTATGCCAAATAGTCCTTTTGGCAATGCTGCTCAGAGGAGGCGGCATGGCGATGGCGGATGTTTACCAAGAAAACATGCAGGGCTGCGTACAGCTATGTAGCTGTATGTGTGTGTGTATGTGTGTGTGTGTGTGAGTCTGTGTGGGTCCAATGAAAACCAGCCAGCTCTTTTGTGAATAGTACAAGAACTCTGTGGGAAAATCACTTCTGGCAGTTCTTTCTTTTACAGAATTACATTTGTGAAATAAACCATTTTTAAAAAGAGAACGTATTTTTTTGACACCAGGGCAAAATAACAAATAACGAGTCACTCTGTAGGACGTCTACTGTGAATGCTGCTATAATGAATCATAATGAATGACAACTCCAGAGCACATAATGAGCTGCAGGGTAACCACATCCAGAATGACTGTACACTTACTGTAATAATATGTGCAACAGAACACATCTCACTATCTGACCCCTTATGTAAGAAAAACATACATGTTCATGCTACACTAAAGATGCTGTTGAGGTGCCGCACTAGATGATGGCCACACTAAAATCTGGCGGATTAATAATAAAGGGAGTATTCTGATATATGTTTGTATTATCAACATAAGAGCTGTGTTCCATATTGTTGTTTGTGTTGTCATTTGTTCCTTGCAGGGCAAAACAGGTCACTTTGGCGTTATCCTTCAGCTAATGTACAATAAACCAAGAGTCATCAATCAAAACCAACAAATGTTTTTGACTGTATAGACTGCAGGTATTATAATTATAATAGCCTAAATAATTATAGAATTTGGTGTAATAATGCAGAATATAATAGCCATTGTTTTTCAACTGATCGCATTAAAAGCTTACAGTGGATGTTCTACTTCTGTGTGTACTTATGATCAAACTTTGAAGGAATAATTAGATATTTTGGGAAATTCCCTTTCTAGTCAAGAGAACCAGGAGAGTGTTAGTTTACCATAAAAAGACAATAAAAACAGGGGAAACAGCTCATCTGACTCCATCCAAAAGAAAGCACCTCTTCAAAAAAAGGTCTCTGAAGATCACTAATTTAAATATATCTTTTGTTTATTCTGTTCTCAAAGTCTAGAGTCTTATTGAACTTTGAACAGAGCCAATCTGTTTCCCGTTGCTTCAAGTCTCATGGTAAGATAATAGTATTGATCTGCTCATACAAGTCAGCAAGAAAACAAACAATCCTTTTTCCCAAAATGTCAAACTATAGATGCATCATAAAACCCCTGGGATCACATTTGGATGACAGATTATGTCTTTAAAGAATCAGTTAAACTTCTTTTAAAAGAGGAAGTACTAACAGCAGACTATTAAAATACAGACCTTCCTCTCTGTGCATTGCTTCACAGAAATTGCCAAAACACCCTGTTCTGCCCTTTGGTGAAACAAGACTTTATTATTTATGACTTCTACTAAAACACGGACACAATGAAGCATCTAAATGAATAGTATGAAAGGCATCGGATATGGAAAATTAGAGTTTTCTTTCCACTTACCCTCTTTTTGGTGTGAACAGCAAATTATAAAAGAGAAAGCAAGATGACGTACAGGCTTTTGATGATTCAGTTCTAATACTACCAACATCTTATGCTTTTCAAGCAGCTCCGTATCTCAAATTTCTATAGAACATGTGCAATTGTAATGTTTATTTGTCCCCAAACATGGCAAAAAATATGGGTTATGCTTTTTATCTTTAGATCCAGAGTGATGATTTTGTTGTAAGAGTGTTATATGAGTAAAAGAGTCTGCACATTTCTCACCTTGCCATACATCCAGCCCAGCTCGATTTTATTCATCCCCCACAGTTCATGGATGTTCTCTGCTAGCTTGTCTCGAACCTTCTCTAAATGAGGCAGCATCACGATCTGAGGAAACAGGCAAAGTACTAATCGGAATGAACAAGTTAAAACCGAGAGAAGGTTATCAACGTGTTGGTCTGTCTGTCTCCTGTTGGTTTACCTGGCTCGTTTCAACAGGTGTGGGGATGAAGGAGGCCTGCGACATGAACTGTGTGGTGCCCAGCAGATCTCGGACTGCATTCACATCCCTCTTGTACTCTTTCACCGGCTCCACCTTCATCTTCTCTTTTGGTAGCAGAGCTTCATAACACGGAGCATAACTTGACGGAGGCAGGAACTTAAAGTCGCCATGTCGGCCACCCAACAGGAAACGCACCCTAACGTGATCAAATGTTATCAAATCTATTATTCTGCACAATTTACATATGTTGACTAATAAGGGGAAAAAAATTTTGGAAATATAAATTATACATCTAATCAAAAGTGATAATTAGACAGCTATTAATGAAAGAAGCAGTCAGGGAAAAGAAAACCTACCATGTAGCTAAATATAACAGTTTTTCTCCTCTATATCCGTTTCAATCAGTTCCAGCCTCTGCTCTAAAAGGGACAAGTTTAGCTCCGAGACGCAGGCCATCACTGTGAAGAGGTTCTCCCGAGGATGCCCAAAATAGCTACTGAAGTCGTAGTGGTGACGCAACCAAGCCCACTGTGACTGCAGCCCTCAATTATTGTAAATCTGAGGAGATGTTCAACACCCGTTCAGTGGGTCAGTTTCAAGTATGAGGAGGCTTCACAACCCACATAAAAGTGGTTGTAAGGTGACACTTTCCTTTTGAAAGGCTGTAAATCAACTGTAATTGAAAAGTCTCAACTGTTGGATGGATAGGCATTACATTTGGGACAGACCATCATGTCCCCTATGGAGGAACAGTCAGGGAATCAAAGATTATTGTGATTCCTCCAGTGCCCTCATCAATCAAAACTTTATATTGTCCAACTGTTTGGTTTATAACCAAATACCTGCAAAACTAATAACATTCCCATCAACCTCGACTGTACTTTGTGTTAGTGCTAATTTGCGAATGTTAGCATGCTAACTTGCTAAACTGGGATGGTGAACAATGACACATTATATCTGCTAGCTGGCATGTTAGCATTGTCATGTTAGCATGATGTGCCTGTATACAGCACAGAGCTGCTAGCATGAACACAAAACTGTTGAGAGTCAAGACAGGCACAGAAAATGTATTAACTCAGGACATTCCAGCATATTTGAAAGGCAATGGCATGTTGCGTTTAAAACTTTGAGGAAGATTGTCGAGTCCACCCTGTTACTTTCCTGAATCACATTTATTTTGTACTGCTCACAAGAAGCCTTGAGGTTTGAGAATCCATTTTCATCATGCAATAAAGATTTCAAATCGCTTACATGACCAGATGAAATCAGACCAGTCTCTGGGCTTCAAAGACTGAAAACTGTTAATGCAAAATGCAGCTTTGCTCTACAAAGTCAAAGGTCAATCATGGAATCACTTTAAAATTCCATTTTAAAGTCAATCAGACTTGGTCACCATGGCAACAGAGCAGAATATGAAGTACCTATACACACAGACACACACATTTATTTATTTATATATATACTGTATGTGTGTGTTCTGTGTGTATACTGTATGTACTTAATATTCTGATCGGTTGCCATGGTGACCAAGTCTGATTGACAACACTTTAAAATGTATATATACAGTATATACACACACACACACACATACACATATATATACAGTATATACATGTATATGTTGTATGTTTGTGTGTGTATTTCTTGGGCTTGTCTGTCTCATCTGCCTGTGCTTCTCTGTGTCGCCCATTCATCATCGAGAGCCTTCAGGGAGGCTGTTTATCTCAGACAAGACACAGGAAAAACAAATACACACTCACTTGACTCCAGCAGAGAAGCTGACGACAGGGAAGAAGAGCCCGTCTGTGTTGAAATTTTCAAACATGCCCTGAACGGGCTGTCCGTTGATCCTAAAAGAGATGCTAGGAGCTCCCAGGTCCAGACAACAGCTCACTACATCCTCAGAGGTCAATATGTGCTGGTTTATGGACGCGACAGCCCGCGGGATACGACCTGTTCCACACACACACACAGACACATACACGCACACACACACACACACACACACATATGTGAAAATATGAAAGATGACCAAGTGAGTGATGCTGGCACAGATCCCGTCTCTTTCACAAACACACAGAATTGAACATGCAAACTTGTACACAAAGTAACACACACTCTGGGCAAGGAGATCATGTCTGCAGGAAACTGATCATGTCTAGACACAACCTGGCTGTAGCCCAGGGTAACCACTTATCTTTAATACAATAGCTCATCAGGATATGAGCTGAGTTACACACAAACGCAGAATCTTATTCCTCCCACTGACCTGACCAGAGGTGGAGTCCATCAAAACCATACGAGTAGAGGTCGTCTCCCACCCCATTGCCTCCCCATCCCTCTCCTCCTCCAGGGTAGGGAGCGTAGCCTTTAGCGTTGGCCCAGCCCACCCTCAGGTGGGAGGGCTCGCTGGTCACAAAATGGTCCACTTGGTCAATCATCAGCTCGTAATACCACTTCTTATACTGAGCCGAGCCATCGCTCACCCCCAGGAAGATGTTCGGTCTCATGCTGGCAATGACATTAAACATGAAATAATTAGTTATCCCTCAGAGGCAGTGACATATTCTCAGATATGCTCATAATTTGCGGTATCTTATTCTTTTCTGAAAACTAATGAAAAGGTCTGCCCATAGGACAAGATAATACAATTTGCCTCAAATGTATTTGGTTCAGGAAGTTCTTTAAAAGTGTTCACTTCACAAGTTTCAAGAACATTATCCAAAGGGATTTGTTAGATTAAATCTCAGTTCAAATGATCTCACCCTGCACAATGCTTCTGTTCATTGTACAACGACAACACGTCAAAGGAGATCGTAGGATATTTAAAGGCAAACTCTGGGCGCCTCGGTGCCCAAACCATCACGTCATGGTTTAGCATATATGGTGCACAGAAAAGATCATGTTTTTAAGTCTCCATGGTGTAAACTCAATAACACGGTCCAGAGACTTAAAGGCTGAATGTACACACATACACAATAAGATGGTCGGGGCTCTGGAAGCGGATACACCAGCTGTTAGTGTAATCAAACTTAACCAACTGAACCAACTAACTACACTAACGTTGGCTTGCTATTAAAGAGTAGAAGAGTAGAACAAGAAATATGAATAATCTGACCTAAAACTTTGTTTAATAATTATTTAAACTGTGACAATGTCATAAAAATAACACGTTGTGATCTAAAGTACAAAACATTATGCCAACAAATTTCTAAATAAATGTAGCTAGTTTAGTTAATTGGATATTCATCGACTCTGAAATGCTTTTTCATGCTTGCATATTCAAATAAAACAAGGTTGTGCCCACATTTTAAAAAGATATATTAGGAACAGGAATATATATTACAGGACAATTAACCAAAAACTAAATTATTTTGACATTGACAGTGACTTCCTGTTTATATATCGCTTATTGTTTTAATTGGATGTCTTAATTGACTAAGATGTTCTTTAGGTTTTAATGATTTAATAATTTTTTACATATTTTGTACACCAAGTACACCAATCACAGACGACTTTAGTTCCTTGTTTCAAATCATTGGATTTAAATGACTTTTTAACAGATAAGCATGATGTTGAAAGGAGACATGGTGAGTTGACGGCTTTCTAACCTCTGGACATCATTGACCAGCTGGGTTTGCAGCAGCAGATCTCTCTTGGGCAGCAAGTGATCACATATTAGGTTCTGATTGGTCCGCACAGCTACACCATTACACACACACAGCGAGCAGAGCACATCCAGAATCTAAAAAAGAAAGGAAAATAAGTACTAAGACCGAGAGGAACAGCAGAACCAGGTCCCCGATAACTGTCCCTATTAAACCCTGGATATGAATCTTTCTAGAAATGACTTATTATTTTTGTCACTTATCACTGTCCAGGTTGCTGCTCTAGGGAAAGACTCTTTGCGTGCAACCGCTGCATAATTTGGGGGCAAAAACATGTCCAATAATATCCCTTTGATGTTAGGTCAACAAAGCCGTAGAATTAAATGGGCCGTGAAGTTAAGCCAAGGGCGTCAGGCCAGAGCACCTTTATCATTGGCCCCTTTCTCCTGATTCCAGAGCTAAATTATACACTTTGGTTGATTTACGACCCAAGCCAGCTGACGGCCTGCTCCTGATCTCGTTTCATTGTTAAACTGATTGAATCATGACGGGGACACACTCCAACCAAACCTCCTTGAGCCTTCTGTCAACGATGGAAACTTGAATACTGGTATAACAAAAGCCCAATGGATATATAGCTAAAGACAAGAAGAGGTGACAAAGAGGCACAATGGGAACTGTTATGGAAATTAATGTGCATCCAGTGAAGCATGTTGGTGTGCCTAATGAAGAGAAAACTGGAGATATGCTGGATGCGCAATAATTAGGCATTTTAAGTTGTTGTTGTGTGCTTTCTTGCTTGACGAAAGGAGTTACTGAACATATTTCAGTGTATCTTACAGAAAAAGGTTAGACATTTTGGAAAATGCACATATTTGCTTTCTGGCCGAGATATAGATGAGAAGATCAATAAAACTCTCACATTTTTAGCAAAAATTCAGCTGATGCCAGCATCCAGTTAGCTTAGCATTCTTAGCTTCACAGAAACAGGGGGAACCGCAGGCCAGCAGCACTTCTTAAACTCACTCATTAACACAATATACCTCATTTGTTTAATCTGTACAAAAAATAATGTGTATAAACAACAATTTAATGGGGGGGTGTATGTCGGACTATATTATATCTTGGTCAGTAGCAGTTGCCAAGCAACCAGCGGAGCCTCCAGGAAATTACTGGTCTTGCAAGCTCTTGGGGCTAAAATAGCTGTTTTCTTATCTTTCCAGTTGTTATGCTCAGCTAATTGGCTGTGAGCTGTGAACTATTATATATATATATATATATATATATATATATATATATACATGTCATTGTTATATTACCATATTACAATTTACAATTTTTGTTTCTTTTCACCAAGACCTTTATTTTCCACTTGAGTTTATTCAACATTCTTCTTGTACCTCAAACCACATTATCCACAATAATGGAGCCCAGATGTGTCATTGTCTTATATCACAGCAGAGACGGTACCTCAGATGAACACTTGACCGAAGAAGCTTTATTAGCTGCTCACCTTGTGGTTGCGTCCGTGCTTGTAAAGTAATGATATGATGGACTTGATGTGTCCTCGCTGGATGATGTTGAGGGCCTCGGGGCTCTCAATTAGAATGCAGTGCAGAACCTCCAGAATTCCTGCACAGCCACAAATTCATCAATTAGTTAACACTAGCAGAAAAGGGAGACACACCAAAGGGCACTCGTCAGAGAGATTAACAGGAAACACTGTTCACACAGTGCCGCTTGTCACTGTATAATTTTTAAGCAAGCAGTGTCATTGTTTAACAATTTGTAAGACTGATGTCCACGTCGAGTTGTGCTGCATTGCCATAGCTTTGCGATGTCTCTCTGACAGAGACAATGCTGTTTCACTGAAGGCTCAGTATGGGTGAGGAAGACAACGAGCATACCTGAAGAAGACTCCAGTCTCTCCAGTTTGCTCACCAGCCAGTCCAAGTTGTTGGAGAACTGGGTGCAGTTGTTTCTGTTCCCTCTAATTAACGCAGCTGTAGGGTACAAGGAAAGTGTGCATGAGTCAAATGTTATTGGACAGAAAACTGTGTTTTTGTTGAAAGGAATTTGATGGATGATACCAAGAGGTGGACGCCTTAAATGCATGTTGAAAGCCTAGCAAGGTTCTACATTGACACCTTTATACAAATTAATCTGGAAGATGCCTACATTAGAGGGTGGGAATGACACAGGAGAGAAAAGAAATAAACACAAGCTGACAAGCACACCCACATTATGTCCTATCAAAAGACAGGGTCAACCAACAGATAGAGAAGAAAGGAGGGAGGCATCCCAAATCCACTTAGCGCTGTGCCGGAGCAGGTGTGTGAAGGTGGGAGAGAGAGACGTGGCTGGAACACTAATATAAGCCAGGAGGGGAAATCAGTGTACATGGGAGTGTGAAGAACACTCTTAGAGGGCAGAGGGGCTTCAGTGTGGCGGGATAAACAATCTCTTCATAGGAATGTGACATATGCAAACAATGACAGGAAGGAAAAACATGCCTGCTCGCAAATGCATCTTTCATGCCACAACTGGTGAAAGAACTACTGCAACCAAACGTTGTGCTCATCAGATACAGAAGGATTTTCAGACAGAGGGGAAGAGCTCAAAATATGTACATATTTCCCCTGCCAGATCATTTTAGTGAGATATGTCTCTATCTGACACAGCATATGCTCGCAGTGCAGGAGGTTAAAGGGATTTTTTGTAAAGGCACGGCTGATGACGGCTTTGTGCTAGAGAAGCACAAAGAGCACAGCAAGAGCAGGTAAACAAAACAGAGAGAGTGACGCAAATTAACTTTTAATGGCTAAAAAAAAACATTTGGCTGATAGGGGTGTGTGTGGGGGGGCGGAGGCAGACGGGGGCAGACGGGGGGGGTGTTATAATGACTGATTTGTGCTGATGCTCTGGAAGCACATCACATAAACTGGAAATCTCTTTTGTACGCAGTGGGCCACGAGCCACCAAAATCCACAGAAATCAGAGTATACAGTATGTGTGAGTGTTGGAGATGAGTGCAAGTGCATGTGTGTTGCGTGTCTGTGTGTAAATATTCAGCTGAATTATAGCAACCTCAGAATTCAATCTTGCACTGTGACTGGTTAAATGCCAGATCAGCACACTTCTTTATCACCATTGCAGCTACTTTATCTTCAAACGACGACTCTCGCCCATGTGATTGATTACAGTAGGGGAATGGTTTAAGTGTGTGTGTTTGTACGTGTGTGTGTGTGTGTGTGTGTGTGTGTGTGTGTGTGTGTGTAGACAGGCTTCTTACCCAGCAGCTCATACAGCAGGTTGAGAATGTCTTTCCAAGCTGCTCCGGCCTCTGACCCCGCACACTCCCCGAAGTGGGCGGCACTATTGTAGAGGTTGAGGCGATCGATACAGTTGGACACCAGAGTCAGCATGCCCTAAGAAATGCACAGTGATCCAACATATGAATATTACATTAGCATCAGGAAAATAATGAAATACACACATTTTACAAACATTTCCATTAAAATACAAATGGTAGCACTTTTTGTAGTGTTCAATTAGTTGGCTGTCCTGAATGCAGCTCTGTGGCTCCCTCTCTGTCATGGTGATTTATACCACAGAGAACTATCTATAGTGATCAGATATGCCAAAAGTGCGCTGTAAAAAGACAAAATGGCAATTGCAGATGATTTATAACGCCAAGAAAAATCACGAGTCAGCGGTCTACTGTGACAAATTGACCTTCTAAATGTAATATATTAGGACAGAGAAAGAGATGTGCCGTTTTGTTTTATTATAGAAAGACAGGTAAATAAGATGAATTGCTGAAATATGCATAATTTGCCAATAATGAAACCACCATAAATGCACGTATATTTTGTGTTAACTCATTCACTTTCATGTGTGCTGGCTTGAGGATATGATGACACAGTGTTATAGCCTGTGAAGGTGAAGGGGAGTTTGGATAGTTGACATCATAGGCACCCTCAGTAAGGCAGCTGACATTTTGTAATTGATGAAAGCAATTTAGATCCTACAGCTTCTGTGCGCTGGTGCCAGAAAACTTATAACACCAAAACTGCTGACACCTTCAAATGTAATGCCTCCAAAAACAAGATGGCATTGAAACACATAAAAAAAAATCAATTGCTTGAGCCTTTCACATATTTTGTCTTTTGATAATTTGCTGCTGCTCTCTGCACACTCATGTGCGGTCACTTACCAAAATTGCATCAATCACAAGTCACACTCTTTACTCCAGGGGGCTTTTCATTTTTTGCTGCACTGCGGAACAGCCCACTGTGTTATTAATGGATATTTCATGGACTGTTGGTTTGCTGCGCCTTCCTTTATTGTGAAACTCACTTCCTGTTTGAATAGGTTCTGCCGGTTCTTGAGCGAGCGCAGCTTGATCTGCCTCTCTTCATGCTCCAGCTCAGCGTCAGGGAGCTGGAAATAGGTGATGAGGTCATTGAGGGTTTGGAGCACCTCCTCAACAGGCAGCGCAACCAGTGCCCAATTCTTAACACCCAGACAATCCAGGTCTCTGGGAGGGAGAGAGACGGGGCACAGAAACGTCACCATATCACAAATGACCCGTCATTCAGACACGACAGCCGTCCCAACTTACATGTGTGATCATGTATAGTTTTCAATACACTCTTATTCCTCACAAACGCAATATCTTCCTGGGAAAAACAGTCTGATTGGGAGGCTGAGCCAACTTGTGGCGAGGCTGATGACTAATACAATGTTTAGCCCACAGGTTCATCCATGCTGAAATGTTGATTTCCGCTGGCCTGCTAAAAATAGCTCCTGTCGTACGCGTGGGAGGGGTGTGCAGAGATGTATGTGTCTCAGCCCCAGGGGAGGCTGACAGACTCTCACATGTTCCCGACATGAGAGCCCCATGAGCCCGACCCAGGGGACAATGGGCCGTTTGATAACAAATAAGGGCAGTGGAAGCATCCACTTACGTGCTCCACGGACCCCTTTTTCATAGCTGGCAGAGCGTAGCTGTGATGACGCTGCAATGTTTGCCACTGGAAACGCATGACTGCACCATTGAGTGAGCTGTCTGGGGCTTTAGCACCCCACTCAGTCAAAACTCACATGTCCAGAGCTTAACTCTCCGAAGGAATGCATTTACATTACAGGTACATTACATCACTTTTGTGTTGATTGCGTGGTCGTCTGTGGGGCTTTGATATGTCTGGTCTTTACATTTCATCTGTAATACGAGGTTGCTGTAATACGGGGATGTGGTGTAGTCGGGAACTCTTTGTTTTATCAGCTCTATTAATCATGCTCTACCATAATCAGTCTGGCGCTTACACAAGTTGTACCAATATCAGGACATTTTGCAGATTACATTTCTGTTGCATTTATGAGGAACAGCGGTGTTAATGCAATGTTGAGCATACCTGATGAATCGGTTAAAGAGTAATGTGGTGTTGCGGATGATTCGTGCGGCGCGGGACTCCTCGTGTTGACAGCGCTGCAGGGTCAACCCGTCATCCATGTGACCTTCAGAATGTAGGCACGCCTTGAGAGGGCATGACAGGAAGAGTAAGACTGTGAGACATTGTCATGAGACAATATCGGAAAAGAGGGGAAGCCAGCACTGAGGCACTATGTCTGGAACACAGGTGCTGACACTACAGGCAATCTGGCTGTGTTTACATGGAGGACACATTGTCACACACACCTCTAGAACGTCTGCAACAATAGCCAAGAGACAAGGTTTATATTTAGTTGAGGCAAGGGTACGGACTAATAGACAATAATGTTTACTCAATCAAGTCATTACCCTCAAAATAATGATACGCTCCGAGGAATCTCATTTATTCATTAATTTGCTTTGTTTTTGTATGTGCTTTACATATGAAGACAGAGTGCGCTTGTGTTTGTCTCCGCTCACTCGTCTCTTGAGGGGACCTAGACGGGCAGATTTGACATCAGGTGCCTGGTAGGAGAGCCAGAGTCCCGTGGCCACGTGCATGATGAAGCAGAGCGAGTCCCCGTATTTAATCTCTGCCACCCCCATGCCCTCGATGTCCCGCTTGGGGCTCTGCTCCAGCTTCTCCTGCACAGGGGACGAGAAAATGAACACGTCAAAGTGATCAGTGTGGAACTCATGAACGCACTGGCACAGTAGAAAACATTCACACATTTAGACACGCTGTACGCAGATCTGCTCTTTATCAACCACCAACTAAATGTATGGCTCAATCCATCACAGTGGGATGATCGTAATTGCTTTGCTAGGATCAGATATAACTGCAACCCATAGTCGACTTGAGGTGTCAAGTAATAAATAATAATACATTATTTAAATCCACATTGGAAGGGTGACTAATTTGCTCCCAATCCCCGGCCATATCTAGAAACTCCATTACACAGAGTAAAGCTAAATGGACGGTTCAGTCCGAGTCGGCGAGTTCAACTACATTAACCTCTACGGTGTAGCTTTCACTGGTCCAATCATTTTCATTGTCCTAGGAAAAACTGGTGATTTTCCCATCCAAGGGGAGTGGGTGGGTCATGTGTAAAGGTTTAGTAACTTCTTTCTAGTGATGTTTAATGAGGAAGTGTGTTGTTGATCTCCTGTGACACAAGTCACCTTGAGTAACAGCGGGGTGTCAAGGGAATACATGTTGTGCCCTTGTATCTGTCTGCATACGTGTGTCCTAACCTTAGAGGCTCTGAAGCAGTAGGCGGTGGCGATTGTGTCGGACCTCTCCCGATCCTGCAGCACCAACCCCCTATCATCAGTCAGGGCCAAGTAGTGGCCGGTGGTCAGGTGCCGCAGTCTGAAGGGCTGGCCCCAGCGGATGTGGCTCCCACTCCAGCTGTCATTGTCACACCCACACATTAAAATGAAGCACACATGCAAAGATACAAGGAGAAAAAAGGTGCATTTCATGAGCCCATGAAGCCTAATATCCGCTAATTAGTTGATCTAAACAGCTGTTGATTATCTAGCGTGCCAGGCGGTAGAATAATTTGGAAATAGCTGAACACATTTCTCTAATTATGCACTGTGTTTCTCGTCAGTGAATTTAAAACAAACCAGGTACAAGGTGACAAATATCATATTTTGACATATTTGACAGGATTTGAAATGGAAAAAGGAAAGGGTGCATCCTTGTGAGGATGTGAAGTAGCCAGGCTCAAAGAGTTGACAGAGAAAGAGATAGCAAGAGAAGGAAAGACACATGAGGGAGGGAGATATAGGAGTAAAAAGACCGAGGGGTCAAAGAGCAGCAGTAAATCCTAGGTAGGGAGAGGGAGGAAAGGGCAAATGGATGTAGAGAGAGAAAAAAAAGAACGAGAAAACAGCAGATACAGAGAAACTATAAAAATACTAGTAAAAATACAAGAATGATCTAAAAAGAAAAAAGAAAAAAAAAGACTAAAATAGGTAGAGAGAAACAGGAAGGAAATAAATAACAGATCGTGAGAAACACAACCCACCTGATTCGGAGCGGCTCCAGTCTCCACAAGGACCTGGCCTTGGCGCCGGCTTTACCCGTCTCATAGTTGACTATCCTGGGGATGCCAGAGAAGCATGAGTGGGTTGTCTGTCTCGATGCTTTAAATGTCTAGCCACCACTGATACTGTCAAGGTCATTCATCCTGGCTTAGAAGAACATTTGTCACACAGATATTCACCAGGAAGATGTATTGATGTATACACATACACACTGGCTGTATTTACTATGCCGACTACAGGTTCACATCCTTCAAACAGAGACAGGTGTGCCCTGATAACCCACAGCTTCACTGTCTCTCAGTGATATGTGTGACTGGGTCCAAAGATTAAATAAATCGCTCATCACCCGCCGCTGACAGCTTGGAGTGTTTGATCTTCCCCATAAAAATGTAAAACCTCCAAACAGCTTGCTCCTTCTGTTGAATTTCAAGGACAACAGTAGGGGAAAAGCCAAAGCGGGGAAATCATATCTAATCCTGCCTTCATATTCACTGTGCTTCGTTCTAAAAATAGACACCATGTGTGTATGCGCATTTGTGCCCAGGAGGAACACACATCTCCTGGCACCTGGCTGAGTGTGAATGGGTCTTGCCCGCTGTCTTGACCCACTTTGAGCTCGGTGTGCCATTTTTTCTGCGGCATACCTTATCTGTGTTGGCAACAAGCGGCTGCCGCTACACCATAGATAAAAATAGCACAGCAGCCATTTTGGCTCCCCGGAGGGCAGAACGTAAACTGGTCAGCATTTTTATGAGGTGAGGTGGCAGCTGAGGAACCGTAGGTAAATCGCAGGTCAGTTAGCTTCTCGTGTGCTACATAACTGCTTTGCCATCGTTAAAGAGTGACCCCCAATGCTGCAGTGCAATCTAGTTCAGCATTAGCAGTGTTTCGCACCTCTGCTGCTCTTCAGTCTGGTCTGATCCTGGGATGGCCACGACCTCGTCATGTCCATGGAACAGCCGCATCACATGACCACCCAACAGGTAGCCTATTGGAGGAGGAAGGACGGAAGAGAGCAATTTAGATGGAGATATGGAGACTCTAGACATTTTGTTTCCTGTTTTGTTTCCGTTTTGCTAGCACTGTGAATGCTAGTTATCTTGTTGCTGTAATCTGGAAAGACAAACTATCTAAATCATAAACATGTTTACATTTAGGGGGCACTTTTGAATTGAGGTATTTTAATTAAATTCTCAAAAAAGATCATATATGTTTTCCAATAATGCTCGGTCACAGCCTAAAAATTACATTACATTCGTAAACACAGAAAAGTATTTTTTTATGTTTGGGGGTCTATCTTTAACCAATAACTGAAAACATTAGATTTATTTACTAATTGACATTTATCTTATAGCCTATATTCACTCCTTTTTGTGTATGTATGTTTTCTTTCCTTAATCATAATTGCATGTATGTGTGTGCGTGTGTGTGTATATACACACACACGTATATATACAATTTGAAAATACTATCAATCCTGTATAGTTTCTACCTTCTTCTATGTTGCTACCGGAGCAGATGGGATGGACGTTCCACAGGGTTTGCATGAAGGAAGCATCCACCTGGATATTGCCACTGGAGATGGATAAGTGCTGCAGGAAAGAGGAGGAAAGATGTAACGCTTCAACACCAGTGACAGGACATGGCCTCAACATTTTTATTATTTAACCTGCATGGTGCTCCTTATCCGGTCCACAGAATAAAATAATTTAATACAATGAAACTGTGAGAATAAGATTACAAAAAAAAAGTGTAAAAAAAAAAAAAAGGATAAACCCAATAGCAAACAAATGTGGGTTCCCCAGGAAGATCAACACTGGATTTTTGATATATACATTAAACTATTCATTCAACATCAAATGTGATTTTTCAGGCAAAGTTCGGCTTAAGTTTGAAACTCTCTGTAATCATCCACAAGAAAAGTATGGTTTATCATTGAGTGATGAGGGAACCATGAACATGACAGACAGATGCCTTGAGTGTTCTGGGATTCATGCCATCTGGGGGGCTGCCGAGCTGTGTGTGTGTGTGTGTGTGTGTGTGTGTGTGTGTGTGTGTGTGTGTGCGTGTGTGTGTGTGTGTGTGTGTGTGTGTGTGTGTGTGCAAACAGCAACTTTTGTAGCAGCTGTATCCTGATCATCCTCCCTCTTCAGAGTTTCCCTGCAGCCCTTAGGTGCTGTCCCCACATACAGGGACAGCAGGGACAAACCCCCAGACTGACAGTGGTGACTGTAAAGTGATAGTGGTCATCTGGCCCCTGCCGCCATGTAAACACAGCCTGGCTTTAGTCACCACGTTCGTGGATCAAAGAACCGCTTTTGCACAGTGCTATGAGGCAGAGACACGTAATAGAAGAAGAAGAAGCCGATTGCTGAAAAGGTCAGTTCAGAAGTGCAATGGGATCATAATCATTATTGATGGCGGTGGGATGTGACCAGGATGAAAACGAGCAAGGCTCTTTTGAAATGGCACTGGCAGCCAAAATCATGATCCACCAATCAAGACATTTCCAGTTCAGATCAAATTATGCTAAATGTTATTGTTGGCAGCCTCGCAGTCATTTAGAAGGAGAAAGTCGTTGCTTTAAACGTTAAATCCTGAGAGGTCATCAGGAGAGTGTGGTATGTGGTAGCAGGATTGAGATAATCTGAGATTTTGTTACATATGGGGAAGAAGAGTGAATGCTCTCCTACTAAGACCTCTACATTAGGCACACACACACACACTCACACACACACACACACACACACACACACACACACACACACACACACACACAGTAGCTACAGCTTCAAGGATAAAAAGGAAACAACAAATTTACAAGGTATCGCTCTGAGGACACGCTGACGAGGATGAGGTCATCACCAATCCGCACTTTCTCTCCTTCAGATCGCTGTTTGGAGGCAGGGTGGATTGTCCACCAACAAGCCTCACCTACAAAGATACACACACACACACATGCACATACAGTATGTATACACTGTCTCCACTCTCTAATTTAAATTCTGTTATTAATAATAATGAAACGATGCGAGAGCAGATAGAAATGAGAACGTGGGACGCATGTGGATGCACCATGGCAACAATCATATCGAGGTGACTGCTCATCTGCTGCATGGTATGAAATAAATAATAATGCAAGTGTGCAGCAGAGAGGTAATCAGCACAGCCGAAAGAACCACGCTGTATGTCTACAGTGCTCCACAGGGAATATTAACTGAGAAAACATAAGCTTATGAGCAATGAAGGTGTAGAGAGAGAGATAAAGAGAGTAAGGCTGGCAGACAGCAGAGAGAGAGAGAAAGAATCAAAGAGAGGGACACAGGAACGAAGACAGGGACCGACAAAGAGGGGCAGAGCCAGCGAGAATGAAAGAGGGAAAAGAGGTGGATGAAAGCAGAGCTGGACAGAGCTTTTATTTTACCTGTTGAATCCTCCTGCAGTCCGACATCAAAGGACAGCTTATCTGTCTGTGACCTTGATGTCTTCAAACAGGCCAGGTACTGTGGTACACATCAAACCCCCCAGGACAGAGCTGTCACACACAACCCTCTGCAGAAGACCTTGCTCACGTGCTGCTGTTCATGTGACATACTTAAATTGCTCGTGGCACTTTAATCTTGATATTGTGTTATTTCTTCCGCGATTGTTGACCTTGATTGTGTGCGGTCTCTTACCATGGAGCTGAAGGAATGTCGAAGTAGGATGGCGTGTCCATACAGGAGAGTCTTGTGTCCGCCACTCTGCGCTGCCTAAAGAGATCATTTACACACACACACACACACACAAACACGTAGTTACACGTCAGCTCACGCTCCAGACAGAACAGCCCCAGTGGTCTCCCTCCAACCGCTTCAATCAACACCCGACCTCTGGCACTGAATGTTGACCTCAGCGAGGACCTTCTCGTGCAGCGATGATGACATGCAATCTGACTTGCCGGGGGAGATGGAGTTTCTGGCTCCTGTATCCATGAGTGAAGAGGATACGGGGTCATCTTTCCAGCACTCCGACTACAGGAATGTGGGAAGGATGCACGACTACTGTGAGTCTCCGATGCAATGTCAACATTAGGAGGGAATGACTCCGCCGCTTATGGGGTTGTGTTAAGATGCAGGCAGGGAACAAATGGTATCTCTACTGGTAGAGAAGGGGACAAAGAAGAGTTGTTGTTGTTTTTCTTTGGCAAGCAACTCCCATTTTACTCACCTTCCTTATGAGCCTCTAGGAAGCATTGAGGTAAGAAAGAGCGTCATTATTCAGAAAGAACCATTGTTCTCCTGAACCTTTCTGCCTGCCTCTGCCTTATTTTAGTCTTTGGTACAAATCCAGTGGGCACACATGATTGTCAATAAATACATTTTTAGAGAGGGATTAATGAAAATAAGTTGACTTCCATTCTTTGATATTTTACAAAGTAATGCCATTGGTACCGGATCAAGAAATAATTTCTGGAACAATGCCAAACAGCCAAGTTGATGTCACATTGAACTGAAACTACGACCATTGCAGAAAAAACTAATGTTATGTAATCAAAACTTAAAATCCACCAAAGCAAAGTCAATATTTCTTCAAAACTAGAGACTTATGTGAGAGATACATGCATCACGGCAGTGTTTTGTGAAAACAACCGACCATGCACAGCCTCTCTCTCCTTCTGTTTCCTTTTCTCTCTTTTCTTCTCCCTATATCCCCCCTCGATTGGCTAGCCGGCCTGTGATTTGATGCATTTGTGTCGTGCAGCACTGGCTTCTTCTGTGCTTCTGGCTACTGCTATATGCTGGCTGAGGTACTGAGCTTAATGTGGCGAGGCACATCCAGCTGCAATCACCACAACCAATAAACCCAAGCCTTCCACTCACTTCCTTCTTCTGCGGCTGGGGACTGCGTTATACAGATCGAGTGTACAGGAAAACTGAGGGAAATTGTGTCTCATATCAATAAGAAAAAAACGTTTTTTGCATGTGGAGACACAATGCAGCAAGAATTGAATACACTTTGAATAACTGAAAAGAGTAAAACTGTATTATCCTCAGCTTATTGAACCACTATTCAATCAAAGACATATAAGAGAAGCAACAAGTACTGTTTCTCCTGTCCAGCTGTTGACCACAAGTGACCCAAATCAAACTGTCCATGGCTTTTTGAATAAGCAACAACAAATTCACACAGTTTAGTCACTGGTGTTTACTGTGCGGGAGAGGGGTTGGTTGGCATTTGCACCAGTTATAAGTGAGTTATCTTTGCAGGTCTTCCTCAGTCCCAGCACCTTCCGGCTAAAACACCCTGAACTAATAATTTTCTCCAGCCACTGTCTATTGATAAGCCCATCTGTTCAAAGACATATTGATTTTAGAGCCTCAGCCGAGACGTATTGAACCTCCATTTCCCCTCTAATGGCGCTTCCTCTAGTGACATTTCAGTGCAGGTGAAGAATGATGAATAAAAAGACAACATTGAAAACAGATAAATGTGAGTAGAGAGAAAACAGTGAAGTAACACAATAAAAATGATCAATCCAAGTTATCTAAGCCTCTGGGGTCTTTGCTACCAAGGCACAAAAGGAGTGAAATATTAAGGAATGGATTTTGGCGATGAGTAAATCTTCCAAGTAGTCTAATAAGAAAGTATGAAAAGCTTCAATATTAAAGACCAACTGAAATCATATTTAGTCGTCTATTTAGTTGTTCAAACAGTGGGAAAATCTGTCTATAATCTTTCTGTAAATGCGGTTCAAAATAAAGTGATTTATTTGCCTGTGTGGTGGTCTCGCATAGCCAAACCTATCTGACGGTCATGGTTGAGGAAAATGTCTGGCTGCTCCCATTACCAGTGTGGGAAAAAACACAACAGTAATGCAGCAACAGTTCCCTTGCAAAATAGATAGCGCAGATAGCGTAAGGGGAGAAGAATGCCACGTAAAGCATGTGCCCAAAGGCCTTGAGTCTTGCGAATGGAAATTCTACAAATTACTGCAAAGATAATGGGCCAATCATTATACCAAAAAGGATAGAAGATAGATTTCTCCCTTTTGATTTCACATTTTTGTTCTCAATTGACAGCATCGGACATCTGATTTACAGAGCAGATAAGTATGCTGTTAATTTCAGTTGGACTTTAAGTGTCTTAAGGCCTTAAAACGGTACTGATGCATGAGGAATGAGGCTGGACTCACAGTTAAATATGTCGGCAGTGAAACCAATGGTCTTGATTTCTGTCATTCTGCTGCACTGACAAAGCTCTAGCCCTGAAAAATACATTTATCTCAGAAGTCGAGTCGATAAATATGAGCCTCAACAACTGAAGATTTATGGACATTCTTACCATCATTAGCTATGTGGCATTAAAGGATGAAGTGGCTAAAGCTGACTCAAAGTCAGCAGGGAATTTATTTTTGACTAAATCACTCATGATCATTTTCTGTCTTGTTGCAGAAATCTTGGTGTCAGCTGTTTGCATCCTCTCATAGCATCTCAAAGCATACATCAAGAGTGAGTGATTAAAATAAGATACTTTGACAAATTTAAACGTATCCTACATGGTGGAGTTTGCATAAAACAGATGACACCGCAATGAACATCTATCTGAATGCCCCCGAGGGCATGACTAATGTTAATCTGACGCTAATCCAGCATCGGTGACGCTGTCGTTCTCCAGTAAGTAAAGTAAGTTGTGTGAGAGCTTGTGTTTGTGAGGAACCTTATTGGAAGTCTATACAAACCTCTATTTGTCTCTGTCAGCTCGGCAGGAGCTCAGACACACATCTTCTTACCCAGTGTACACAAACAAATCCATAAAATCACGAGTTATTTCATAGCATGGGCTCTGGCGTTAGCATAACCCACAATTCTGACGTAAAGACAATGTTCAGTGATGTGTTTTATTAGGCAGTTGTGCTATGTGGCAAATCTACAGCGTCATGCATTGGGGATGAGATGGGAATGGTAAGAGTTGTGGACATACCCATCGGTCAGGGCCACGCGTCTATCATGCAGGAGATGGAGATTAAACACAGAAAGTAGAAGATAAAGAGGGGAGAATTACACATCTGTCACAGCAATGGGAAAGAGAAGCAAACACACTTAAACATCAGGTGCAGAGATTACAGTGATGAATGAGTGTGGATTACAGATTCTCATAGTATTGATTGAAAAAAAAAACAAATCTACAGTCGGCTGCTCTCTTTACTTGTAGAAGGTTTCTTTAAAAATATATATGTGCGCTAAATGATGCTGTTTTCCTTCATGCCTTGATGTAAATTAAAATGGGCTAAAAGGCAAACAACACTGTGAAAAGCTGCAGTAATGCCAGAGCATCTCCTTCATCCTCATAAATATTCATATATTCATAGGGGCCCAGACCTCTATGCAGTAGGGGTCCCAAGGCCACTGTAATGGGCATATTCCGCCCAGTAATCTCTTTATAGTGACTGAACAAGTTAAGAGTACTTAACTTAGCTGACAGCATTCATTACAATGAACGTGTTTTAAAACCTCCTCTTTTGAACGTCTAAACAGGGTGGGATGTACAGTACGTGACGGATGGCTCGTGAAGAGTTGGAAGCATGGAGTGTTACCTATCCGTGAATGTGTGTCAGCATGTGTGCGTGTTCACCATCACTCACCCCTTCAGTGTTCTGTCCGCTCTTAGCCAGCATCTCCTGGAGGGCCCGTACTGACAGGGACTGCTCCAGCACAAAGGTACAGATGCACAGGTCTGGAGGAACATACTGCAACAACAGGCAAGTGGGTCTCCGGTTAAAAATGTACCACTTTTTTGGGGGGTCGTATTTCATTTACCGGTACTTTACTTTTACTCATTTTTGATTGACATTTGACACACCTCTGCATTGGTGGGAGTCTTGTGGAGAGGCGCTGACAGATAGTTAAAAGTAGCCCTTGACATTCGAACATTTTGGATTACATTTTTTCACTGAACCAATTCATGTCATGATCTCGCCACTCCTGGCTCCAGATCTATGTAGCAGCCGTTGCTCCACAAAAGGCCATACATCAAAATGCGTGTCTGTTTCTCCTCATCCTCGGCGTCATCATCTGTTCATGAATTCGCTGGCTTCCACTGCACATCTGCACATCAACTAAATGAAACCGTAAACACTGACCTCAGTGACCTCCATGTTTACTTCTATGCCACAGCGAGCTGCATGTGTCTTTGCTCATTTACGCATGAGGTCATGTCACACTGGAATCTGATATTGGCCATATTTAAAGAATAATGTGAACAGCCAAACAAAATAATTGCATATGAGTAATCACAATTGAGCACTTGCAGTGTGAACATAGCTTATGAGGCCACTAAAATTAACTAAATTAAGGGTCACTGTCTTAACTGCTTTTGCTTCTTTGGGGGAGCAGTGAAAACATGCTGCAAAGACAACACTGACGTAATATCACATTTTAAGTTGATAAAGATATGAACCCAGGAGATACAGAACAGCATTGCAAGTCCCGTGCATGTCAACCTGACAAAGTAGACCTGGCATCTACAGTATAAACTGTAAAGCATGTCCTCAACTAAAGTGCGAGCCTAAGAAAGTTAAGAATATAATGATGGCAGCAGTTTCCTCAGAAAAAAACTCACTTATATTGGCCCAACATCCTCCCTCGATAACCAAAGCAGCATTAATGAGATAATAACCAGAGCCACCTGTCTTACCTCCCATCAATACTGATTTAGTATGTAAAGAACTTTTTGCTGCATAAGTAAAACATCCACATAGAGCCAGAAAAAATGAAGAGTGCTTCCTGATTCCACAGGGATATTTTGATTAGATGCCCACTCAGAAAACCTGTGCTGACTGCTGCACTTTTACCGCACTTGAACCAAGTTAGTCTTAATCAAGTGGGTGATAATCATTAAAAGGTACTTTAAAAACAGATTAGGAGTTCTCAGGTCAGTCTGCGCTCAGATAAGCGTGGTGTAAGAAGATGCCAAACTGGGACGGGGGTGGGGGATAGAGGCGACTCACTGGCAGAATGAGGGAATTCTGCCAGTGAGTCGCCCCTATCCCCCACCCCCGTCCCAGTTAGCAGGGATGAAGATATTTTGGGGAGTGGCTACAAGATAAATGATATCAACCTAAACACCCACTACGGCCTCCTTATGGAGTACCTCAACTCCTCCCAAACTGGTTCAGGTAAATCTAACCTCATTTGCAAACTTCACACAACCCTTTGCAAACTCTCTTCCCAAACTCATCCGAGACTGCACTGACCTTTCCATTTTCAAATCACAAATCAAAACCCACCTGTTCAGAACTGATTTTAATGTGTGATTATGTGCTATATGTGCTTATTGTTTTTATTTCAGTTTTTTTATTGTAACTGTAGTTATTTTTATTGTATAGCTTTTAGGATGTTTTAAATATGTTATATAAAGTGTCTTTGAGTACCTTGAAAAATTAAATGCATTATTATTATTATTATTATTATTATTATTATTATTATTATTATTATTATTAACTCTGTTTCAGGGTGAAGGATCAATACATTTAAAGTCAGGACAAGACTAAAATAACCACAAACGTGCACGGCCATAACAATCTAAGTTGAAGTGTAAATGCTGCAGGCAGGACCGTGAACATGACTGTGGAAGGCTTGATTCATGGCGACACACGCCAGTGTGTTGGAATCCAGTAATCGAGCTCCCAGATTGTCTCATTGGCCGACCGGAGATGACTCATTCCCTCCAAAATCAGTTATTTAGACATCAACTTGAGTGATTTGAGTTATTCTGAGAGATGGAATGAATATATTTTGCATCCAGTCTCATCCGTGCTGTTGTTGTTCAGACATGCAGAGGAACACTCAGCACGCCCATGAATGCACTTAGAAGAATAGTTTGACATTTTTAGCAATACATTTTTTTCTTGCAGAGAGTTTGATGAGCAGATACTTGATTACACTGTCATATCTTCATTAAAGCTGCTATTATTAATATATTTCATGTTAACAATGGATCACATGAGTACTTTTAACAAGAAAAATATTGCTCACAGTGATGAACCCACGGAGTAGTATCACTAGACTGTGCAGTTTCCCTCAGCTCTACTGCTTGACAGCAACCCTCAGCCCATTGACACTCTAAAAACAGACTGTACGGTACCTGCACAGCACCAAGCGGCAGACAGACACAACTAGCGAGGAAAATCTAGTGGCTGAAGTGTCAGATATTTCCCTTTTCAGTTAGTGGAGACCAAAACAGCTGAAAAGAGTGAACAATGGATTTAAATGTCCAAATAGAGGTAATCCGTCTCTGTATCTGCTATGTGTGTAAATAGTTAGTATCTGTTTGTGTTTTGTCCACGGCTTGCTTATTGCTCACTGTCACTAAGTGGTAAAGTGGCTTTAAATATAAAGCTACACCCAGTAATTGGTTAGCTTAGCTTAGCATAAAGACTGGAAGCAGGCGAAACAGCTAGCCTGCTGTCACAGGGTAACAACAGAAATTGCCCACTAGCGTCTCTAAAGCTAACTAACACATCAGTGTGAATGTTATATCTCTGTCATTATGTCAAAAAGAATGTGCTAGACCCAAAAAATATAGTCCGCTCATAAAACCACAACTTACACTTGTATTATATTACTTACAATTATTTCTCATATATATATATATATATATATATATATATATATATATATATATATAACTTGTTCATTTGTGAGCTTAGGCAGATATTCTTTTGTTTTGCACAGAGCCAGGCTAGCTGTTTTTTTTCCGTTTGTACTCTTTACGCTAACTTGCTCCTTCATATTCATCTCATCAAACTTTCAACAGGAAACCGAGAGTGTATTTCCCAAAATGTCAAACTATTCACACCTAAATGTACAACACCTGCACATCCTCCCCCTACAATCTGTGTACAACACATGTTCAGCGTGCTCTTTGGGTTGGGGATGCCTCTACACTGACTAGCCTTCCCTTTACCACTGTCACTGTCGAGAAATCATAATAAAGGGCCTGGTGAGAAGCGATCTGACCCCGCCCTCATCTCTCTGGATGACTAACAGCTGACCTTTGCTCTCCCCAGGCGCAGGTCTGTAACAGTTGGTGGTGAGGGGACTGCCTGGAGAGAGCAAGGCAGTTAAATGAAGGTCCAGAAGAGCTGGTGGGAATGATGAGTGTCCAGCCCTGTCCTCTTCCAAGGCAGAGCAGGGAGAGCGCTTTACAGCAGCTTGGCCATGTTTTATGAACCAAAAGAGCATAGCTAGATGGCGGGCAGGGATAGATATGAGTCTTTACTTGTCTCCACAGACAGGGTCAAAAAGGGGTAAAGCTGATTGCCCTGAAGAACTGACCTCGTTCTCTGCCACTTTTCAGCTTAATTGCAGTAGCTTCTAAAACTGTTATCTGAAGCGACAAAGACAGAAGCCAAAAACAGATGTTTTGAAAATAACTGATCAGTTGGCGTATTTTGAGGAACTCTGTTTTGATTCACATACTGTACAGACAACAAAGTCACAGCATCACTGCCATTATGCTATGGGGGCATCTACCCTCCAGTGGTCATAATATTGAGTCGCTGACAGACGAGAGCCGCTGGTCGTATATTACAATCAACCAGCTTCTCACAGGTTGATTGATGTTGCCATTTAAACTGTGCACACTCTAAATCAACCTCATCCTGTGGTCCTGGTTATGTGCCCCACTACTAGAGTAGTTCCCCAAGGAAAGAGGCTTCCTATTCAGGGGTCGAGGCCCACTTCTAAATTGCCATCTTGGGTTTTTATACCACTCTCCATTGTAGATCCCAAAGGTGGGTGATGCCTTTTCAAAAAAAACTAAATGCTGGCAATGAAGATAAAGTGCCAGATAGGGAGAACATCCATCACACCTGTCAGGTGTAATTACCATCCAATATGGGGGGAAAACATCACCTGCCTCTGCACACAATACCCCGCCACCCCAGCATACACACACACTAGTTGTGAGAGCTTTTTGAGGGCAGGACGGGGTGGTTGAAAGGTGACCACCCCGTCATATACATATATATATTATGACGGGATATAAATGCCAGGAGGACATGGATCTTTCATTTCTTCTTCTTTCAGTCTCTTTTCCCTGCATCCTTGTATCTCTCACATGTTCATGCCTCTTGTCATTGCTTGAGCGAAATGAATCAGAGACACTATTAATGGATTATAATTAAAAGACAATCAATGTGGAAAAAGCCCATTAGGCCTGCTGTCAACAGGCTTTGCTGAGGGGAAACATACGCTTGTAGTGTTGCTCTGCATCTTGCCAGATAAGACGCAGAGCAACAAGGGCCGAAAGGTGAGAGGGACCTTGGATTGTTACAATTCTCTCCAACAGCCCATCATGATTCAGATATGTCTGCCTACTATCACTGACATGTTGAATGAAAAAGGCAAAAGGCTGAGAATGTGCTTCATCAATTTTGTTCATTTCTTCTGCAATACTGCAATTAGGTGGCAACAAAGCAAACAAAGGCAAACAATTAAATTAAAAAAAACTGTTGTAGTTACAACGTTGCACTTGTGCCTCAGCAAATGCTTAAGCAGCTACAGCTGCAATAAAGCTGAAGGTAATTAGAGCCAACAAAAGCACTGTTTATGAAATGCTCCATCAAACACATCCAGGGGCGTCATTTTTGGGAATTATCATCTGACCCACAGAGATGCCACGTCGTCCCTGCACCCTTGGCAGAAAAGCTCCTCATCAGACTGTGGCGTGTGTGTGAGCTTTGATGGCATGCGTCGCTGCCTTTCTGTGCGTCGCTGCTTGCATTCACTGCATCTTTGCTGGACCTTAACAAGGATGAACTACATGGATGTTTGGTTTCCATGGAGCTCTCATCCCGGGTGAATGCATCCTCTGATGCGGTTCACTTTTCTGCAAACTTCTTCATGTGTGTGTGTGTGTGAACAGGTCGTTAATTATATGACTGCAGGGGAAACAAGTCTAACATGTAAAGAGGATTCTTTACATCAACGTTTCACAGATCAGAGAGAAACAAACAGTGAAGTCTGTGTGCCTACCTTCGCCTCAGATGTGGGCTCCAGGTAACACAGCCGGTTGCCCAGCCCCTCAGCAGCCAGGCAGAACTTGCGATTCTCCTTCTGAATGCAGGCCACGCACTGGAGCACCACTTCATCATCCTGTCGAGACAAAACAAACTTCAGTCTGAGGGTCTGTGCATGTAGACTCTGCGAGTGTGTGCGTCATGTCCCGAGAGAACCCCACTTCACCCACGCACACACGCCCGCCCTCGTTCATTGATCAGGGGAGACTTTTGTGCCTTATAAGTGTTTTGTCTGTGGTCTTTTCCCACCACAGGTGTGGAGGAACAACAGGTGACTAACCATACAACAAGAACCGATGTCTGGGTCTTACAGTGTTGTCACTATTACTTGTTGTGTTTCTTTTATGAGGGACTTCATTTGTACAGTTTTAAAAATCGTGAAATCATGGCAATTAGCTATAGCCATACACTAATGATCAGCTTCAAACAAATATAGCATTTGGAGTAATCTGACTTTGAGTTTGACAATTGAGTCGTTTCTGAATGTTTATGAGGATCAATAAAGTGCCCAGCTAATTGGATGAATTTCCTGTTTAAATGTGGTGATCAAACAGACACAACCCGTGGTTGATCCCTTTGAGTCGACAGAATCTCCTTCAGGCTGTTTACTCTGTTTATATGGTACACATAAGGCAATTGATTGGAGCTTTACACGTTTAAAAAGAATGTAATGGTCTAAGTGAATTCATTAATTTATGTATGTTATAGAGAGACATTGTCTGGCTTTGATGTTGCATTAGTAATTATGCATGAAATAACGTCTGCATATATTCGAGCATGTATGTCTATATTTGTTATAATTCTGTATATATTTATCTAAGAAATGTACACAGCAAACCAAAATACAGTGTCACGCGTGTCTAAATACAACAGCAAAAATCTATATGTTCTCTTTATTTTGTCTGTCACAAGCTTATACAATAGAGAATGACAGGAAGTGACTATTGGACAAGCCTTTTACAGACATTGGGCCAGATTCACTAGATTTTTCATATATAATTACACATTGTCCTGTTTGACTCTGCAATTTGAATAATAGGCTAATATAATTGTAAATGTATTCATATAGCCTAACGATATCACTATTAACTTAAATTGGCTATTGAGGTTGCGTATTTCATATTCAACCATTTCTTCTTTATTTTGGTGACACTGTTACTTAATTCTGCTGCAGACTCTGTTAAAATGTATAGACCTTTCTTCCTGGACGTCTGAAAAGCAGGACTTCAATAGAGATGATTGTATTATGGGGGACATAATTATTCAAATTCAAATTCTCATGAATGCATGCTCATTTATGCACAACCCTACAGTACCACAACCAGAGTACGCTAGGATAAGAATATGAAAATGCTATTGCATGAGATCCAATATTAGCCGTTGACATAAAGGACTCTGTAAATGTGAAAATATAAATAAACAATGTAACTCTTCAATGAAGATAAACCATGTGGGTATTTCTGTCTTTGTAAAGGTCTAGCAATTGATGTTGCAATTGTAGCAATTATATACGTCAGCAAAGGCCGGTGTAGATATCCCCCCCCCCCTCCTCCCCTCAATATGCATTATTTTGAGAGAACAGCTGAAAACAAACATCTGATGCTGCTGTTGTGTAAACGGCTTGATTATGTTTATAGTATTGGCCCTGTAAACGCCGAATTGGAAACAGTTTACTCTTTACGATAACAGAGCAAGCGGAAATCTGCTGATACGGGCTGCTAGGGGATGGGGAGTGTGGGAGGACTTCTGCACAATGGCCAACTGCATTATTTAATGTAAGGGGGATTGTGCTGAGAGCAGAGTGCAGCAGCAGTAGTAGTAACAGCAAAGCACTCCATTATAATGGAGATGATTCGCTTCTATGTGTCTCTGGATGCGTCTCTGGATGCGTCTCTGGATGCGTCTCTGGATGCGTCTCTGGATGCGTCTCTGCATGCATCTTTAGATGCGTCTCTGGATGCGTCTCTGGATGCGTCTCTAGAAGCGTCTCTGGAAGCGTCTCTAGATGCGTCTTTAGATGTGTCTCTAGATGCGTCTCTAGAAGCGTCTCTAGAAGCGTCTCTGGATGCGTCTCTAGATGCGTCTCTGGATGTGTCTCTGGATGCGTCTCTAGATGCGTCTCTAGAAGCGTCTCTAGATGCGTCTCTGGATGCGTCTCTAGAAGCGTCTCTAGATGCGTCTCTGGATGCGTCTCTAGAAGCGTCTCTAGATGCGTCTCTGGATGCGTCTCTAGATGCGTCTCTAGAAGCGTCTCTGGATGCGTCTCTGGATGCGTCTCTAGATGCGTCTCTAGAAGCGTCTCTGGATGCGTCTCTAGATGCGTCTCTAGATGCGTCTCTGGATGCGTCTTTAGATGCTTCTTTAGATGCGTCTCTGGATGCGTCTATAGATGCGTCTCTGGATGCGTCTTTAGATGCGTCTCTGGATGCGTCTATAGATGCGTCTCTGGATGCGTCTTTAGATGCGTCTCTGGATGTGTCTCTGGATGCGTCTCTGGATGCGTCTCTGGATGCGTCTCTGGATGCGTCTCTGGATGCGTGTATAGTTCTGTTTTGAACATTTGTTTAGAAGCACGTCATGAAAATCAATATGATGAGCCTCAGGGCCCTCAAAATGCAAGCATGATGTGGTTCAGGGAGAAGTTCTAATGCAAAGCACATTGTGAGCCTTTGTCTATACAGTTAAAGTATTGTGTGCAGCGATAACAGGTTGAGGTTATGCCGTGTTCAAGGCATAGCTGAGTTATCGTAATAATCAGTTTCCCACATGTACATAGCATTTGGGCTATTTCACATAACTTCCAAGTTAAGACTGAAACTGAAATATGGCGTCATATTCTCAAAAAACAGAATGTTCATGCCCACACAGCCAACTCTGTAATCATACAACAGTCTTGATGCCTTGAACACTCACAACTCATTCACATCATTCCATATGACATGAACGCAGCATTAGCTTGGACTCAGATAAGGTTTGATTGTGCCATTCATGTGTCTGTATGGGAAAGACTTTGGAGAGTGCTAACAGTCTTGCATCAATATGAAAACGTTATTCAACACAGATGCAGACTGAAATGAAAAGCCCTCTACGGTAAATCAACACTTGGCTGAGCTGGAACATGCAATCAGTCTCCCTGTTGAGAGAGCGAGCACAGGGTTGATTTGGCCAATGTAAGGACAGTATTGATCCCTGCATTGCAATCCTGCCACATGCGCGCACACACACAAACACACACACACACACACACACACACACACACACACACACGCACGCACACAAGCATCTCTTTAATCAGAGAGGCTACCACTCCGGTCTCTGTCTAGCCGACGACTAGCCCTTTTCCAGCGTCTCACCCCCGCACTGAAGTACAACTATCTATCTGATATTGTCTCTCTCTGTCTCTTCCTCCCTCCGTCACCAACCCTTTTTACTCACCCAGCCCCTGTTGCACCTGGCTGCTACTGAGGAGGAGGGGGCACTCACTGCTATCAATCATTCATAAAGTGAGGCACTAAGTGATGTCAGTCAGACTGCAAGGAAAGAAGACACTCTCCTCAATTTGGAGATGGGTCACTTTACAAAATCTGAAGAAAATATCAGACTTTAGGGGATTCTGCTACTTTTGGCTGACTGAATGCAAAGATTTCAGCAGCAACAATGAGAAAGGTTGAAATGTGAGTGCTGTATCTAGAGCCAAAGAGAAACTGGAACTTTATGGACATGTCAGAGGTAAGGAAACCCCAATTCTCACTTTTGTAATAATGCAAATTACCTAAAATATGTCCCTTCAACATTATGTTGTGTGGTTCACTTTTTTTTGTTTAGGCTGAAACACGACGAGTACAACCGTGTTAGCAACTCTGTGAGGTTGTATTTCGGCACATTGGTGCTTTGAGCTAACGTTACCATGATAACAAGCATCATGCTGATGTTTAGCATGCATAACATTTACCTTGTTCACCATCTTAGTGGTGTATTCATGTATATATGTATTCATGTAATATATAAAAAAGGCTGGCAATAAGATTGTATTGAAGTGCAGAAGCTAGCGGAACAACGGGCCAGCCCAGATGGAACGTCAGGGCATTGGTCTCTATGGATTAAAGAAAACAATAACTCTTTCAGCTGTCCTTAAATAATGTGAGGAGTGAGCAGAGCCTCCAAGGGCACCTTAAGATTGCATGTCATCACACAATATCATCATAATACTCACTCTCTCATACAGTGCTCTCTCACTATTGTGCCTTTAACAATGTGTGTGTGTGTGTGTGTGTGTGTGTGTGTGTCGTGCGTGTGCATGTGCAAAGCAACAATAGCGTGAGACTTGTGTGCGTAACGCTGGAGCATATGGATGAGCAGGCCGTGATGACGACCCCCGTTACTTTCTCGATTTCAACCAATCACGCTCTCCTTGTGGGGAAGAATGACATTGGTGCAGATTTCTGCATAGTGACAGCTCGGCACACCAAAGGTCTCCATAACAAGGCTGCAGTGAGCCAATCAACCAATGAATTCAGGCGGAGATTGAAGACACTTTCTGCTGTAAACCAGCAAAGTCCTGCCAGTGCCGCCCAACAGGCCTGACCTTGTAATGCTGCTGGCATGGACTTATACACTGACTGCTTCTAAATAAATTATCATCATTGCCAATAGTGAGGAGTGATTACAGCGTTTATAGGCATGTAATGGGTTGTTATGTAATGGATAGTGAAAAAAGAAAATACTGGCATTAGGCCTCTTATACGTGTGCAATTATTTAAAGAGCATTCCCTTGTCTCTCCAGTTCTGTTCTTCAATGAATGTATGCATACATAGTTTTTGATTCCGGCCCTCCAGACAAAAAAAGATGAAAAGTCCAGGTTTTGTGGAGAGTAACTTATTCTTACATACTGGAGTAAGTAGAAGCAGTCTGAACCAAAGCGCTCTCAGGAGGAGTATCTAAGCAGGTAGTGCAGTGCATGCCATCAGCTTATGGAGAGAGACTCTTACCACCTTATTGTGCACTGCGCAGGGCTGCATCGCTTTGGAAAGGTACATCCTGGAGGCGCTACAAAAAGTACTGTAAAGCTGGAAGCACAAAATATCATAGAGACACCAACAAGCTGGAAAGAATGAGAGGAAAACAGGATTTTATTCCTGTATTTGAGAACTGCACGTCTGGGTGTGATGGCAACTGAATTGCTCCGGTATTTCATGTGTTGCTTTAATGCCTCCCATAAGGCTTGTATCACAACTGCTTGCACTATGTTACACCTAGCACTCATGACATTGCCATTGCTCATTTTCTTTCATGCGAGATATTCTACCTCAGGTTTAAAGCATCCTCGCTGCAGAGAAAATAAACACTGCATAATAAGGACTCTGGGAGTTACAGTAATACAACTCCCATAGCACAGGAACAACATGACATGTCTTCATTAATGTGCCGCCAGTTTAAATCCCTGAAATGCCAGCTTCTGAGATGCCTTGACACCCATCAGTCATGCATCCATGTCAACAACGTGTCTCTTAAAATGTGGTAAATAAAGCTTAAACATGAAATTACATTGCTAAAATTGCATTAACCAAAACTACAAATTGTCTTACAAAATTGGATTGGGACAAAAGGGTTTGTAAATATAAAGGAGTTTATAAAGAAAAGGCAATTACGCCTCCTGTTCCGAATAAATTGCCCAATCAAAGTGAAAGCTTCTAGTAATAAAATCCAGACTCCCATCCTGCAGCTGCAGTAGCTTTCTGCTCCCTGACTCGCTCTTTGAGGTCAGATTTGTTTTGTCTTCTTCAGCTCGAGCCTGCACCAAAGACTCAACAGCAAACTGATCTGAGGGTGGCACCAAACGGCCCTTTGGGAGGAGGTTGAAGGGAATATGGCAGCACGGGCGAGAGGAGAAGACGGGAAAAAGGAATAGAAAAAAGCAAGTAGAGTGATAGAAAAGATCCTGCAAGCAAAGTCGATGCAGCACACACACACACACACACACACACACAGCAGTCCACAGCACTTGCCTTTGTCCTTGTGTGACACCGCTCTACAGTGTACTGGCTAATGAGTCTCCATCATCACCAGGGGCCTGCTGCCAGTCAACACCTTACTGAGGCTGGCTCACGCACCGAGACTTTGTTCTGGACAGATTGATACAGCTGGTCGCACACTGCAGAACAAAATACAGCTGGCCAGTTGTTTCAACTCCTACATGCTTTCACTACCACCTTGTCGTTCTCCTCTCACACCCACTCACACAGAGTTGGGACAGAAAAAGACCAGGTGTTTCCCAGGCCTATTGGACGGCTATTCACAGAAGTAGCAGGGGAGGAGAAGAGAGGACTGCAGACTGTCACTTAGGTACCATATTCCTTTCTACAGTTTAATGTTCAGTCTTGGATGATGAACTGTTAGACTGTTCTCCTATGCGGTATGAATTATCAGAATCCAAAAGGATTTAGACTCTGGAACCGGTTGCTCCAGCATCAGTCCCCGAACCCCGTTACAATGTAAGTGTTTACTAAGTGGACATTTACGCATCTTGTTGTTGCTAACTCAACCGACTCAAAAAATGCTGATTACCTTTCATACACCTAACAAAAGATACCTGCAATTACAAACTGTCGATAATAACGGTTTGCTAAATTCCAAAATAACATTGTGTGATTGGATATTTCCTTCTCTTACAATACTGCATTAATGTTGTTAATTAACTCTGAAGAACATATTTCCTCATGCATGCGTATATAAATATAACCCAGTAATAAAACTATATAAATAATATAAGCAGTTAAGTTAAAAACAACACGTCACCCTCTAAATGTATTTTTGGCAGATACAAATTGTGACGCTCCAGTGACTTCCTGTTTTCAAAGTTTATAGCTTTAATCAGACGGGGATACAAATGTTTCCTAGTAAGTAATTTACACAGAACTTGAGTCTTTACTAATACTAATATTAATGGTGCAACCCAATTTTAGAAAACCTTGTTTGAAAGAACTTACTGATGGATTTATGAATAGCTGGTTCTTCATACTCTAATTGCTAATGATAGATTAGCACCAACACTTGGACTGAAACTATCTGCATGACAATAATTGTAGATGGTGTATTTCCTTCCTTCCATCTTCATCTAAAATGGTCCTCCAGTTTTAGAGGAAGCACTGGAAGACAAGTAATGTTTGTTCCAGAACATTTGAGTGGAGATTACACATGTTTTCTGTTGGCTCCCTGTTAAAGTGATTCATAGACTTGTATAATAATCCTCTCTCGTGCTGTGGTGTGACACCAGCAGAAATGGAAAGAGCTAGAGAAAGAAAAAGTTGGACTAAAGAGAAGCAAAGCTGTGTTCTTGAGGCACACTGTAGAGCAATAGAGAGAAAGAAAAACAAACAGAGCAATGGAGAGCATAAGGAACTCTCTCTCTCTCTCTCTCTCTCTCTCGCACACACACACACACACTTTTTAAATTACACTATAAATTAATCTCGACATCCTCTAAAATTCCAGCCTCCTTTAAAGGCGTTGGTACGGGTACTGAGGATGACAGCTTTACAGCTTGTTATTGAACAGTGTGGCCAGTCCCTGGCACAAAATGCATGCAGCTGCAGTGTGGACTGACTGCTCTGGCATGGACACAGAAGGTAGGCTTGTTTGAAAATCATTAAACACATTTCCCTTTTGTATTCAGTGTGGCCTACCTGTAGATCTAAACTTAAGTTATGCAAGTAAGTCAACTTTATTTATATATATAAAATGTGCAATGTCTCAATGGAGGTTAATGGCAACAGTACCTTTACCAGTCCAATCTCTCGACACCAATATCTATAGCAACTCTTAGTATCCAATGTACACTGAAAAATAGATTAACTGCTATTGTATTTCTCTGTTGCAGCTTGTTTTGAGGTAGGCAAGAAAACACTACCAAGGCACTGCAAAGTAATCTAATCCGTGGTGGTTCAATAGCCCTATCCACATGTAATCCTCTCAATTGTTTGTGTGTGTGTAACAATCAGCTGGTTCATATTGCCTAATCACTGTAATCTAATTACATAATTACCATACACCCTCACTATACAGCTGTGAACAGCAGCAACCATATGGCCAGAGGCAATCCATCGCCGAGATTGGACAGGTATGGCGATCACTGTGAGCCAAATAACTCAGGGTGAAAAATGTCTACATCTTAATTTTTAGAGCTGCTGTTAGCTTTGTAAAGTAGGTGTATATTAGTGCATACACATAAAAAGAAAACGTACAGTCTTAGTCCATTCAAAAATGAGGCCCGCTACAAGTCATCTGAGGAGAAAGTTTATAAAAACAAGTGTTACTCGAAGGCAGATTAAACCCCTCCCAGGTCTAGAGGTGTTAAAGCTGTCTGCATGCTTCAGTAGCAAAGGAGCAGAGGAGGGAAGCTGTAAAGTGTCTCATTGCACCTTGCAGCATTACTTCTCCTCCCCGGCGGTGGCTTTAATGTGAAAGGCTAAGTAAGCATTTTCATCACTTCCTCGCTTTTGGCTTCCCCTGTCTATCCAAGCTGTTGAACAAAGACGGAAAAGCATGGTAATAGGACATCTCTGTAATGTTTGAAGTGTTTTCGCATGAGGCAATGAAGATTTGTCTAGTATTGTATTTTTTCCCTGCCTACATGATGGCATTGGGGAGGCTCCGGGGCAATATGTGACCGTGTGCTATTGAGGCTTGCACCGGTGGAACGAATTGAACAAACTACTTCTCACTAGTCTGCATCCTGTCCACAAAGTAGCCTCAGTTACCAAGGGAATTGAGACTTTCTGTGGCAGAACACAGAGAAGGGGAAACAAGCTATTTCTACTTTCTGACAAGCATTGTATTGCATTTTTAGGGGAATAGCCTTGGGGGTCCAAAGGGAGAGCAGCACTAACAGGTGATATTTGTACCCATCCGGCATCCGTGAAGCAAAGCCTGACTCACACTTTAACTGTGTCATGCTAAAAAGTGGTGTGGAGATGAAACCTTGCTTCCAGGTCAAGAAAATGGAAGTAGGACTAGCCGACTGTATATGTAACCTAAACTAACAAAGGGAGCAGAGATTGCTGTGTTTCAGCAATGCAAACAACCTGCGCTCAATGCACAAGAAAAGATGTCATGGCATTTGCTGTATATCAAATGTTTTGAAGATATAGACATTTTTGGGAAATTGATTATTGCTTTTAACTAGACCCTCCAAACCAAAGTGCAGTGTTTTTTTCGGCTGAAACCCCAAAGTATATTGCATGGCTCTATTTTTTAACTATATTAAGTGTTTACAAACTGAAGAAATAATTGTTATAATTGGTGTTTTACCCTATTCTGCTGAGACGTGTAACACTATCACATTAATTCCCTATATATGCAATAACAGTAATCGCAGTGTCAGCTTCTCTGGGATAAAAATACCCATTGTCCTTTAAGGCCTGACCTGACTAAAATTCTTCAGAGCACTCATCCACATGCTTGCACAGAGGAGAGCTGAGATTGAACTACAGCTGAGACGCCGCTGCGTCAAACTCTATTTGTTCAGGGACTGGTGATGATGCCCAGGTGAAGAGTTCTGGTGTCAAAGCTAAAGCACAGACTCTGAGAAAAAGGGAAGGAGGATAGAAAGAGAAAGTGCTGTAATAGTTGTACTTGATGACAATTGCCAAATTTAGGGGCATATCACCCATGTCAGGAAAAAGCAGGTGGAAAAACAGACATCTTGTCTCCTCAAGACAATTTTTTTTTCTGCATCAAATATCAACCTGCAGCACCCTCATTTGTCATACATTTCAGGAAGAGGCCATTAGGAACTTGGTGAGGTAGTTTTGAAGTGTCAGCTCCTCAGCTATATGGCCACAAATACACTTTTATAAGTTGGGAGGGGGCCGAGAAAAGAACTGAGTACTCAGTAGGGGGAATTAAAAAAACAAGCTTAACTATCTATCTCCATGCATGCTTTCACCTGCAGGGCTAGACAAAGAGCAAAGCTTCAGAAACAGCTTCACTGATGAAGGTAGCGTGGGTTGACTTTGTGCTGGCATGCATGTGTGTTCATGCAACCACCATGAATCTTCAACCGTGCTTGCTGGCGGCATAGTGCCTTTTTTTATAATACACATAGTTGACTCTTCACCAACAAGACCCAATGAATATAATAATAAATAAGAGAGTGATATTGTCTTGTCGTTTCTAGCGTGGTGCAACACAGAGGTTGTTAAAGACGTACGAATATTTTTCTGTTAGTGAACATGATGACTTATGTTTGTGGCAGAGCGTAGGCGGAAGTAGAATAGTTTGTAACTTAACACTGGCTAGCTAGTTTTGGTGGCTTGTTTTTTTTAAATAGTGGCTAAATAAAGAAAATATGAGTTTTTCTCAATGTGTACAGTCAGTCCCCCTCTGGGACCGCTAGTGTTACTTGAGAAAGTTAACATGAACCAACACGACCATATTAGCTGTCCCATACGCCGCTGGTACACCAGGAGGAGAGCAGACGGGAGATCCAGAAAGTACGACTAGCGAGCTAACTTGTCCATCTTTAGAGCTGGCTAGTTGGCTCGCTATAGTTTTGGAGCTCCTGACGACTCTCGTCCTGGCAAAGTAGTCTGCTAGTGGTGAGGGGTGAGCAGAGGGACCGTTAGACCCAGGGCAGCCGCTGGCCACCAGCCCACTGTTGGGCTAATTTTTTGTAACCAGTGTAACGTTAGCATGAAAGCATGGGGGTTAGCCAACTAGCCAGCTCTCTAAATACATAAAATGTTAACAACTTGATCATTGGCCCACACACTCAATGTAGAAATACACATTGTAATTGTCAGATAAGTGACAACTTTGTTTGTATAATGTTCTGTAACCAGTGTTACAGTTTGGCGGAATTAGCAAAAGTGGCCAGCCGTTCGTAGCGTTATAATTTTGGTATCGTGACAACCCTAACAGCAAGATGATATTTTCAATGTGTAACTTTAACCCACTTCTGATTTGTAAATCTAACACCATGACGTAATGATGATGATGGCTGAGAACAGGTCTATTAAACATTTCAGAAGACTGTCAAGGTTTGTCTCAAGACTCAGCAAACTAAACTTAACACTTAACTTTCTGCTACAAAAAGTGGGCCTCAACGGCAGCAGATTGCAACAGTAAACACTCCTTTAAATGGTCTATTAAGGGCACAGTGGGGACACAGAACATTGGACATAATTACGGCAGATACCAGAGCTGCTTTATGTGGGAGGAGGATGATTCACAAGCACGGCCAAATGTAGTGAGCGTTTTAATGATTTTTATCCATGGTAAAAAACTGACACTGTTTCCGTGGAAACAAGTCTGTCGGTTCCACACATGGGGAAATCCTAAAATGTTCCAGTTGCACATCATTCACGGTCACGTAAGAAAGGTACGTTCTCAGGAATTGAACTAATAGATAGTTCCTTTTGGTTTGGTGAAAACTATGTAAGGCCCTAATAATTCTTACATGTACATAAACATTTAATTATGTTCATTTGAGTTCCATCTCCAGATCTCCATCACATTTGAGTCTGTCCACATTAGAATACATATTCCCAGAAAGCTGTACAATATTCTCTCTACAGATTTTAACCTTTTAAATGAACCAAACTTTTCTGGCCATCCTTTCTCAAATTAGAATCGAGGAGGCAATTCTTTGAATTGTTTTGGGTAAAATGGCAGTGACAACTTGGAAGAGGACATAGTTGATGTGGAGCAGCATATATCACTGTGTAGATACTATAATGATTGAGAAATATCCATATATAAACTGAGAGTCTGACAACACCGGTAAACTCACCTACAGATGCAAGCCCACCATATTTCTTCTTGTCTTGATTCGGAAGAATCACTAGAAGCAAAGCCTTCCTCCGAGTAGCATCTGTGTTTTCTTCTTATTGTAGCCTACTTCTGCCACACAATATTTTTTTTTTTTTTAAACTGAAAGGAGTTGTCCCGACATTTTGGGTAAATATTAGTACTTGCATTTTTGCTGAGAGTTGGATGTGAAGAGGGAAAGGTGAGAAAAAACACACCAGTAAAAATAGGTTTAGGACACATATGTTCTACAACCAGTGACTAATGGACAACTTTTTGGAGTACAACGTATTCAGAAATAAAGCCTGGTATGTGTGAGCCAAAATTAACTGCCAAGAAGAAATGGCAAAGTGAAGCGGAGATGCAGAGATGGCCCTGCTAGCTATGGAGGAGGCAACAGCTACCAACAGACTAACAGCGGCTGGTGGTGGTGGTGTGACACATGCACACACATGAAAAGCTTTGAACCACACAGCCGTAGTGCTAATGCACTGCAGGATACATATAGCTAATTGGCTAACACAGAAAGTGTATGGTGCTCAACATGTCTTTCAAACATTAATTAGGGTAATGTGACATTACACAGACCAAAACAACTGGATTTCCTGCGGCCACGGGACCCGAGGTCTAGATACTCTTTCAATATCCTCCATTGAAGAGCAGCCCTCTTTGAAAGTAACAGGAGTGGTGTGCAACAATGTTATGTTTGCATATTTTCTCTATGCTGTCAGTCGACCTTGCAGGATTAATTACACGTCATTGTTGTTGGTCCAAAGCAGCCAACCGCGGATATCAGGAGGTGGCCGGAGCACAAAAGAAGTTACAGACAACCAAAAGGGCTGTGACTCATCGACATCAGCGCTCTTTGTAAACATAAGTAAAAAAATCATTATACCTCTGATTAAAGTGAACGGTGCAAGGGAGGGATTGGTCTGTGTACAATAGCTATTGTGTCCCTGGTGTGAATAACAATTAAACGTGTTACACACAAAGGGAAATCAATCGGCGGGTGTTATTTATTTCAATGAAATAGGGAACATATTTGTCAACACATTTCACTTGTCAGGAAGCCTTTCTTAATGCAATTTTATGACTTACATGACTGTTGATGAGGCGTGATAGTTTGTTCGACATAGATTTGCACATAATTTTGAAACATAGTAAAATGACATGTAGTACAAATCAAATGTATCAAGGCTTGCCACCTACTGATTCTATAGTTGCAAACATGTTGGAGGTCTACAACCAAAGAGAAAAGAACAACAGGGTCTTCTTTGGGAAGAAGCTTCTTATACCGCCTATTAAATATTCATCCTCTGAAACACCAGATCAATCAGGCCTGCTTACTGCATGCCACTGACATTACTGAGGAAATTTCTTCATTTGGTGGCACGATCAATATCTCATTACAGCAGCTTTACACTGTGTCTCTGGGCATGTCTGCTGGCTTAATTCCCTCTACATCACAGGCCTATCTTATCTGTCCATCTTCATCACGCAACACAGAGACTCAGCCTGCTGCTAAACAACACTTCCACACTGAACCTTACACACACTTTACTTTTCTGCAAGTTGAGCTGTTGAATGAGTCTCAGGTTTTGTTACTGGGCGATATGAAGGAAATCCATTCTGCAGTAGAGATATAGAAGTATATGTGCAGTGCAGAAAAGGAGTATGTACTTGATCAATACCATGCATGACTTATACATTATATAACTTTTCATTCCGAGTAGTTTTAAATGAAAATAAACACTTTAGATGAATTATATTTCACCCTTGCACAAGACGATATGTCAACAATAAATACATTGTATACAAGTAACAGCTTGTAAAAACATGTGGAAAAAACAACAGACAAGACAATATTCTCTTTCACAATTTGCATGAAAATAAATTATTTCTGAGTGAATCTCTGCGCTCAAATCTGCACCATTCTGCTCAGAAAGCATTTTGGTTACTAACGAAACTGAGCTATTACTTTTTTAATTCAACCATGAAATAACAGCAGACCTCATCATAATAACATTAAAGCTCTTCTCCTTAGTGTCAAGTACAATGTGATGATGTGCTGAACTGAATTCCCATCAGTGGGAATCATTTCATGGTGATCTCTAATAATTATACAAAGGGCAAGTGATAGAGGAGCCAAATATGAAGCAAGTTAGGCGTACTTGTAGCGCTAAAATATGCACAAACAAGTATCAATTTATTATATTTATATATATCATTTTTTAGGTAATATTATGTGTGTTTTTTTTAGAATTGTGATGAAAACACAGTAATAATCTGGAAACCTGTTCTTTACAGTCTCTGCTTAAGTGATGTGATCCAACTAAAGACAGTGTACAGTTTTATAAGAAAGAAAGTATATATTTTACTGCACACATACACATATTCAAATAGTACACATAACATGCAAAGACACAAATGATCACTGTGGATATGAGAAGCATAAGAGCCACAAGGAGACGAGAGATAAAAGATAAAAGCAGGAAAAAGTGAAATGCAAGATATGTTCAATGGCAAAAAAATAGCAAAAAAGAGCAACAGCAACAAAATAACAAGAAAGAGTTTCCCAGCAGGGTGTTCACAGAGCCATAAGTGGGTGAGGAGGCAGCCAGCTCTGGCACTGGTGTCACAGACATGGTACAAAACCAAAATGAACACTTTACCGCTTTGCGGTCTTATGTATTTACTCTGATGTCATCGCCTGGATGCAAACTGAGACCAGTGCCTTCACATAAACAAGCCAAACGCTGCCACAGTGCATTAGTCACAGCCCTAGTCTGGCCTTTTCAAAGTATACTCCCACTCGAACTGCTAATAGATCACCAGAATCTGATATTCGCCTTGCAGGGATACTCACAACAGAGAAACTGCACGAGTGTGCCCGTGCAGCTTCTCACTGCATGCTGTACCATGTTTTTACTAATGAGTGGCCTTCATTCAGGATGGTTATACAGATTAAAACAAACAACAACAAAAACCTGCTCTCTACTCTCCACCTGCTCAAATGACAATGCACAGTAGGCAAGCAATTTATTTAGAAAACTACTAATGAGCAGCCTAATATTTTATTCACTAAATTGCTTGTTACAAAGTCAGTGCTGCTCGAGCTTGTGCATCTGAGGACGTATCCAATTTCCAAACAGAACGAATAAAGATCCTGTAGAATATGCAGCCTTATTAAAGTGTTGCCGCGGCCCCCTTGCCCCCTCTGACATTAAACAGCAGTTTGGGGCAAGCATTTCTCTGACACTCCTGGCTCATAATCAGCACAGTTCCTCTTCCTGTAACATCAAATTACCCATGGCTGACATACCCTCACTCTTTCTCTCTCTTCCCTTCCTTTCCTCCCACTGAGTTGGCAGTATAGGCAGCGGTCCGGCAGGGGTACTTTGTGTTACCACTCGAGGGAAATTACTTTGTGCTGTTGGAAGAAAAGGGCAGTTTGTGAACTGCTTTATCAAGCTCCTTGACTCCAATAACAAGCAACATTTGGATGCCAGCAAGAAATATATAGCTTTCACACATCCTCACAGCCACTTAGTGACACCTATGTAAAAGCAAGTATAGACTGTGTATGCAGTATGCTTTTGAATATAGGCATATGTGCATCCAATCAAGCATTTGTTTCTGCAGGACTGATTTTATTCATGTACTATGGATAAATGTATGTCTCTGTTTATACAGTCTGTGTCTGTGTCTGCTCCTCTACACTCAGTAGTTCAGCTGTGCCTTGCTGGGACTGATGAATAATTTCTGCTCTGTGCTCTGCTGTGGCACGTCTGGTGCAGCCTGACTGCACCACACAGCTACAGCTCCGCATTTGCATTCAACACACACACACACACACACACATACATACACACACACACACACACACACACACACACACACACACATACTGTCACACTCGTGAACACCAAGCTGGCTCACTGCACCCCCATCACAACACCATCCAGCCTGTCAGCTGCTTCCCTGTGTGGACGAATGCAACAAGCTGCCGCTAAGCCCTTTTTAAAGCAACAGCAGTTTCCTTTAGTCAATGTCATCTGAATTGTTCTCCCCGGGTTACATCTGGGGGGAAATGCTCCCTGTGAATCCAACAAATTGGACCAGAACAGCCAAGCAATGAGAAACAATTAAATCCACAACTCTCATGAAGCTTGTTCATGAAAACTCCTAATTGTGAATTGTTGGCATTTACATATAAGCCCAGAAATGAGGAGTAGTGGTGCTGAAATGTCAGCTCTATATAGGAGTGGCAGGCAAGCTGATGTGGTGACCTCTATGTGCTGTGGTTAAAAGGTTGGGGTACAAATAAGGAGGAGGTATCACCTTTTTCTGAGTGAAAGAAAGGTACATTTAAAAGATCAATGTCAGGCCTGGGGATAGGTAAGCCTTTCTGTGGCAAAACACTGCCTTAGTCAAGCATCCATCACTTACTGTATGCTTTGTTTCCATAACCTAAAGGTAGTGGTATGGATCTGCATTGTGTCTGCTTACATGACACTGGTATTTAAGAGATTATTGGAACACATTGTGTTTGGAAATGTCAACAAACAATACCCAGGTTACAATAATTTGCATTAAAAACCAGAACACCGGTCTCCGTTTACCTCAAAGTACAGCAGGTTGCGCATCTGTGAGCAGCTTAATAAAAGGGAAACCACAAACAGCAGTGCCAGCAATATGTGCAACCAAACACCTCCTACTGTCTCGGGGTCTTTCTGGAAGACCTCCAGCGTTCTGCTCCTTCATCCGTCCGAGACGAGTGGGTATTTTCAGACATGATATGCCTGTCAATGCATTTCACCATAGATGAGCAGATTATTATGTCCTGGTCTATCTTTGTCAACAGTGGAAAGTGTCCCTCTTTGTACAACTAATATATTTTCACTGTAGTATAATACTTATTGTAAGTCGCTTTGGATAAAAGCGTCAGCTAAATGACATGTAATGTAATGTAATAATACGAAAGCAAATAAGAGCAAATAGTCTACAGCCTGTTTATTCCTGACTTGCAGCTTCTTTTTATGACCATACGGTCTGTCTACACTGGCTTTATTTCAATAAATAAGACAGCATTAGAAACCTGGCTCTGATGCAGCGATACCATATTTATTACAAAATGTTGTCCTGGGTTCATTTACGTATAGACTGCTGCACAGGAACCCTGGGGTGAATCTGTACAGGAGGCTACATTTGAAAGTATTACAATAGAGCTTGCTACAGCATACGAGATGTAAGTGAGTCTTGAAGAACAACCCATTTGATTCAGTGTTGATTAATGACTTATTAAGTGTCTGTGCTACTGTCAACCTGTCACATTGTAGAGCACTGAGGCTACAACGGCGCAGCCAGGTGCATATGCAAGTTTCACATGGGGCGTACAGCGCTGTCAACTTCTTGAGACGGAGACTGCAGGAAAAGACAATAGGTGTCAGTGAGCGATGCGCAAAACAACAGCGCACTATCACCGCCTCAAACATCTGCAAGAAGACAGAGGGTTACCGGAGGCTATAGGATGCAATAACGTGCGGGAGGAAAGCCGGGTGTCAATGCACGCGACAGTAATAATCAAACACGCGGAGGTTCCGTGAAGAAAAGAGCAACACGCATATATATCCACAGCTGCGCCTCGAGTACGAGGGAAAGGAAATGTACTTACAGTTCGGAGGAACTGGATTTCATCCTCTCCTTCTCCACCTTCAGCCATGGCCGCAAAGGAGCCTGTTCAGACTCGGGAAGCCTCCGCTGGCTCCTCTCTCCTATCGATACTAGCATATAGCTAATCCACGGTGCATACAGCGGGGGACACTACCGCAGCATCTGTCACTCAAGCCCCTGTGCTCAAGCCCCGCTCACAGCCCGGAGGAGGAGGAGGAGGAGGAGGAGGAGGAGTGCGTGTCGGGGCGACTCGGGGACGGCGTCGCGGGGCGACGGGGAGAAGCCACGTCGTGTAGCCGAGAGACGGCAGCGGGGTCTTTTATCTTCGACGTCACCGGCGGGCCGTGTTAGGTTAATACAACCTGCGAGAGCGCGAGTATTCAAACAAAGAGCATTAAACGCGTTGAAATGGTCCACTGCCTCACAGGTATCTCGTCAGTAGTTCGTCCCCCTGCCGCCTCATCACCAAGCTCCGGATTCACAGGAAACATGCTAAGGAGTGGAGAGGAAACCGACAGCGGGATTTCGAGGATGCAGGAAATTCATGGGAGCTGTGATTTCCCAGTGCCGGTCCATATCAGCACCATGGTCAGCGCCCGTTACTGTTAAGGGTCTTCTGTACGTGCACGTGTAGCTTAGCATTAGTGTCTATTTCTACATAGACAGTGTGTTATAAGCACTGTTGAAGTGGAAAAAGGCAGAGGGGCAAACATCCTCCAATATCAACACCAACCTACAATAGCTACAATTACAAATCACATTTGTTTGACCTTAAAACATAATATATAATATAAGGTGTTTGCTGTGATGTAGCTGATATTTACCATTATTATTTATACAAGATTCTACATTATGCGGGAAATATATATATATATATATATATATATATATATATATATATATATATATATATATACATATACACACACACGATGTCTGAGAGAACTGAGATTCAGTGGGTTTCTCTTAATTTCATGAAAAGAGCCTGATAAGCCGTAGAGCACATCCCAGGCTGCAAAACTGACTTTTAAACTATTTAAAACGTTAGGTTTGGACCAATAGCCATTCAATTATTTAACATAAAATTACATTAAACTCAATTAAAAAAATATGAATGCAATGTAAATTCTTTTAACTGTTTTCTGTGGACTAAATATAAGGGGTAACAGTGATCGGTCTGGCCTCACCGTTAAATACAAAATGACCCTCAGCCTTGCCATAATGAAGCCTACATGCTCATCTCTACAACTACGTTAAATATACACCAGTTATTATGCGATGCCGCCCCCTAGTGTCGACACTTTGGCAGGACACCTGCTCGTTCCCTTCTCTCCTGCCTTGCCGATATCAGGCAGACGTCAATTTAAATACGGTCGACTCTAACTCAGTGGAGTGGGCGGATTAAAAGCTCTGGACCCAGACAAACTCTCACCCACAGTTAAATCGTTTGCTCCTCCTCCTCCATTTATTTTTTTGTGATAAAATGTGTATTCATTTTCTAGATATGCATTAAGAGTGACAGTGAAGAACAGGATATACATGGATATGTAGTGTGCATGTGCACACATATACATACATACATAATAATTACAAAGATAAAGGTATATATGTATACACATACCCACACCATACCATTTTCCAAAAAAGAGTTACATCTTTCCAAAACCAAAACATCTGCATGAAAGAGCCAAAGAGTTCTTCTGTACAAATGATACATATTGATGATTATTTTTTAATGAAAAAGCTTTTCCTAGGTGTATAATAGGTTTGATGTAAAAAAAAAGAAAAAAAAAAAGTAGATGCATCTGGTGATGCTGTTTTTTTGTAGATTCCAGTTATACCTTTCCAAATATAATTTCAGTCCAATAGCACATTCTCCGTCATGAGTTCGACATCTTTGGCCCAGACCTGTTCAATATGTAAAGGTCCATTTATGATTACACATGCTCTTCCTCCTCTCCTGTCTTTATTACTTTATTTACAAATGACCTCCTAATTGCATCAGATAAAGGACTCATCTCCGTACTGGTATTATTAGACCTTAGTGCTGCGTTCGACACCATTGATCATGACATCCTACAGAGACTGTATCAGTCGATTGGCATTTCAGGTACCGCACTAAGTTGGTTTAAATCGTATTTATCAGATCGATCTCAATTTGTATTTGTAAATGATGAAGCCTCAATAACCACCAACGTTAATTACGGAGTTCCACAAGGTTGTGTGCTTGGACGAATTCTATTTGCCTTATATATGCTTCCTTTGGGAAATATTATCAGGAAACACTCCATAAACTTTTATTGTTATGCAGATGATACTCAATTATATCTATCGATCAAACCAGAGGAGACCAACCAGCTCGTTAAAATTCAAGCATGTCTTAAAGACATAAAAACATGGCTGACCTGCAACTTCCTGATGTTAAACTAAGACAAAACTGAAGTTATTTTACTCGGCCCTGAACACCTCATAGATCAATTATCTGGTGATGTGGTTTCTGTAGATGGCATTTCCCTGGCATCCAACACCACTGTAAAGAATCTCGGTGTTATCTTTGATAGGGACTTGTCCTTTAACTCCCATCCATCCATCCATCCATTTTCAATACCGCTTATCCTCATTAGGGTCGCGGGGGCGCTGGAGCCTATCCCAGCTGACATAGGGCAAAGGCAGGGGACACCCTGGACAGGCCGCCAGTCCATCGAGGGCACATGTAGGGACATACAACCATTCACTCTCACATTCACACCTATGGGCAATTTAGAGATCAATTAACCTGCAGCATGTCTTTGGACTGTGGGAGGAAGCCGGAGAGCCCGGAGAGAACCCACACTGCCACGGGGAGAACATGCAAACTCCACACAGAAGGACCGCTCCGACCTTTAACTCCCACGTTAAGCAAATCTCAAGGACTGCATTTTTTTGTAACATTTAAAAAATCAGCCACATCTAGTCTCAAAAAGATGCAGAAAATCTGGTTCATGCATTTGTTACTTCTAGACTGGATTACTGCAACTCCTTATTATCAGGCTCCTCTAATAAGTCTCTTAAATCCCTCCAGTTGATCCAGAATGCTGCAGCTTGTGTACTCACACAAACTAAGAAAAGAGACCACATTACTCCTGTATTAGCTGCTCTGCATTGGCTCCCTGTAAAATCAAGAATCGCATTTAAAATTCTTCTCCTCACCTACAAAGCCTTGATTGGTGATGCACCATCATATCTTAAGGAGCTTGTAGTACCATATTGCCCCACTAGAGAGCTGCGCTCACTAAATGCGGGGCTACTCTTTAACTTCATCTTGATCATCTATGTCCTCATCATCATCAGCTGTACTTGCTTTGCTTATTTCTTGTTCACTCAAAGCACACATCCATTGTTCAGCTTCTTCTGAAAAATGTCTCAGAGTCATCATCTTTGGCTCCAACCAGTTATTAACATCTGCCTCTACTTCTTCTTCAGGCAGAATATCTGCTATTTGTCCACTGATCTTTTTAAGCTCACTGACAAGAGTGTTGGAATCCTGATCCATTAACTTTTGCACTTTTTGCAGATTGCCAGCATCACTCATTAAACTTTCAATTGTTTTTCTTTTTCCAGTTATCCGACCTAATACTCCTCTCCTGGTTCCAATGAGCCTGTGCAGCTTCTCCTCCAGTGCTTTCTCAGTTAACTTTCTGGTTCTCTTAGATTCCATTTGTTCAGCATTATTTATCTCCTTATTTTCAGCCATCATATTAATAAATCAATTCGCAAATTGCGTGCAAATGTTCAAAAAAGTAGTTCCACCTTTCTCATCAGACATGTGCATCACAACTTCTGAAACACGCAGGGACTTCAGTGGCTCTTAATGAGGTGCGCTGTCTGGTTTCATGAGAGTCCTTAACAAAGCAACACCCTGGATCATGTTAACATCAATCGTCATTAACGTCAGAGAAACGGACGGCCCATCTTCATAAGTCCGACCCCGTAAACGGTTCTCCGGTCCTTTCTTTACCTTGTCCGGCGTTTTCGTTCAGTCCAAAGATCCGTTCGTTAGGTTAAATCCACTTGTTAACTCAAGGGCGTAGGTTTGCATATGGTCCATGACCACGACCAAAGTGTTGGGAAAGACACAATTGTCCCCACCAATATTGTGGTATATTGGATCGAGCACTCGGTGCTCGATGGTGTTGGTCTGTGACGACGGACATGTAGCGTGTTTAGTCCGCTAGTAAAAGAGTGACTTGTACCGCATCCTCGTCTCCTCATTTGTGACTAACGGTGAGTTAGTTAACCCACGATTAGTACAGCTATAACAGTGTACTATACTAGTAGCATAAAGATACAACATGGTGTCAGAAGACGGAGTTACGGAATAATTCGAGGACGGTATTTTAGAAGTTAGCTTTAAAAATCAAAAAAAGTGCTACCACGTGCGAACATGGAGCAGTTCAAGCCGCCACCACCGCTGATACTTACCGGGAATATAGCTGAAAACTGGAGAAGATGGGAACAACGTTTCCATCTGTATATGACCGCTTCCGGTGCGTTGGATAAGGAAGAGACGGTTAAAATAGCCATTCTGCGCCACACTGTCGGCGAGGAGGCGCTGGAAGTGTACAACACACTTACCATCATCCCAGATGGAGACGACGTAACGATGGAGGAAGTTCTCCAAGCCTTCACGGAATACTGCAGCCCTCGAAAGAACGTGGTTTTCGAACGCCATCAAGTCAGCAGGAATATCGGTGGACAGGTTCATCACAGTGGACAGGTTCATCACAGAGCTACGCCAGAAGAGCAAAGACTGTGAGTTTGGCAGAAATGAAGATGACATGATTAGGGATAAATTAGTGTTTAGCATAAACGATATTCGTCTGAAGGAGAGACTGTTGCGTGATAATGAGCTCACTTTGCGCAGAGCGATGGACACATGCAGATCAGCAGAGCTCGCTAAGTCACAAATACAAGCGATGCAGACGTCACAGGTTGTCCAAGACACCTCAGTAGATGCTTTAAGGAAAGCAACAGGGCAAACGCGCACAGGCAACTGGAACGTGAGCAAAACAAGCAGCAAGAGGCATGTAACAACAACTGTCTGGAATAAATGTGGAAACAAGCATGAGCCTCGTCAATGCTACAGAGGTATGCAGAAGTCTTCACTGGATTAGGCGAGTTCCCCGGTGTTCATCACATACACATTGACCCCAGCATCACGCCTGTGATTCATGAATGCCGAAATGTGCCCCTCTCCATCATGGACCCACTGAGAGAGACACTCAAAGACTTACAGAACAGAAAAGTGATAACCCCTGTCAATGAACCGACAGAATGGGTGAACAGTCTTGTTGCCACAAAGAAAAAGAATGGCGCGCTAAGGGTATGTTTAGATCCTTGCAACCTGAACGAGGCAGTTAAGCGTCAGCACTATTCCATTCCTACACCGGAAGACATACGCAGCAGATTAGCAGGAAAATCCATCTTCTCCATCCTAGATGAGAAGGATGGATACTGGCAGATCAAGCTAGACGAGCCATCGTCTAAGCTATGCACCTTCAATACGCCGTGGGGCCGGTTCCGCTTCCTCAGACTCCCATTCGGGATCAGGTCTGCCAACGAAGTGTTCCAACAGAAGAACTCTGAGACCTTCGGCGACATCCCAGGTGTGTATGTCATAGCAGACGACATGATCATCGCAGCGTCATCGGAGAGGGAACATGATGACATCCTGCAGAAAGTGTTAGAGAGAGCAAAGACTGCACATGTGAAGTTTAACAAAGACAAGATCCAGTTCAAAATTGATACAGTAAAGTATATGGGACACATCATCACGGCAGCAGGACAAAGGGCTGACGACACAACGATCAAAGCAATTGTCAATATGCCAACCCCAGAAGACAAACAAAGTCTCTAACGTCTGCTGGGAATAACAAAATTCCTGGCGCAGTACATACCAAATGAAGCCTCACTCACAGCACCCCTCAGACAGCTGCTTAAGAAGGATATAGTGTGGCAGTGGTGCCCACACCACAGCTCAGCACTACAGACACTAAGGACCACCCTCACACAAGCTCCAGTGCTGAGGTACTATGATCACAAGCAGCCGCTGACTCTACAAGCTGATTCCTCGAAAGACGGACTGGGAGCCTGTCTGCTGCAGGACGGCCGCCCAGTGTGCTATGCCTCACGGGCGCTCACCGACACAGAAAAGAGGTACGCGCAGATAGAGAAAGAGTTGCTGGCCATAGTGTTTGCTGCTAAGAGATTCCACCAGTATGTCTACGGTAGACCAGTAATCGTGCAGTCCGATTATAAGCCTCTGGAGGTCATCGTGCGCAAGCTGCTGAGCAAAGCACCTGCGCGGCTGCAAGGAATGCTTCTACAATTGCAGAGGTATGATCTACACGTAACATACACACCAGGCAAGCACATGTACATTGCCGACGCACTCTCACGCGCCACGGCAAGCAGAGAAGGTGAAAACATTAACGAGAACCCCTGTGATGAGAGAGTTGTGTATGCCTTGGAGGCCACTGATTCCTTGAGCGAGGAAACACTCAGCCAACTAAAAAAGGCAACAGCAGCAGATAGCGTGTTACAAGCTGTATGTGAGAAACACAAGAATGGCTGGCCCATGAAAAAGAAAAGCTTGGACAAGAAACTACACGACTACTGGTCGGTCAAGGACAATATAAGCATCGATAATGACATTGTCATGGTCGGAGACAAAATCATCATTCCCCAGAACTTCAGGAATACGGTTTTGGAGAAGCTGCATCTTGCTCACCATGGAGTGCAGTGCACAAAAGCCAAAGCAAGAAAATCCCTCTACTGGCCCGGCATGGCACGAGACATCGAGGCAATGGTGGAGAAGTGCATTCAGTGCCAGCAGCTACAGCCCAAACACCAGGCCGAGCCACTCATACCACATCAGATTCCAGAACTGCCATGGATGAAAGTCGGAGCCGACATCTTCGAGCTACATGGTCAATCATATCTGTTGTTAGTTGATTACCTGACCAAATATCCTGAAGTGCTTAACCTGTCTGATAAAACAGCCTACACAGTGATCCAAAAGATGAAATCTGTTTTTGCCAGGCACGGGATTCCTAGGGAGATAGTGAGTGATCATTTTCCATTTGCCAGCTATGAGATGAAGTCATTTGCAGCGTCATGGGAATTCAAACTCACACACTCCAGCCCAGGTTTTCCCTCGTCAAATGGAATGGCTGAGAGAGCCATAAAGACTGTAAAACATGCGCTGAAGAAGGCAACGCAGACCGGCACTGACCCACATCTAGTGTTGCTGTCACTGAGGAACACACCGGTGACGGGACTGAATGAGTCGCCTGCACAGATGTTGATGGGAAGAGTTCTACGGAGCACACTTCCGTGTTCCAGTGCCGTGCTGACGCAGTCAGTCCCACAGCATCTTCACAGCAAAATGCAGAACCTACAGTTCCGCCAAAAGCAACACTACGATCAGCGTGCAAAGCTCCTGCCAGTGTTGACCTCGGGAGACACCGTACACATGCACACACGGCGCGGCTGGGAGCCTGCTGTTGTCATCCGACAGCGAGATGAACCACGCTCCTACACTGTGCAGACGCCGGCAGGTAGGACAAAAAGGAGGAACCGGCGACATCTGAGGAAGATACACCCGGATCTGTTCATAGACACTGACCGTGATGAACAGTTGGACTCGGAGGTACAACCCTCTCAAGTGTCAGTGGACTCACCACCACATGACCTGCCACCACACAACCCTCCTCCTGTGACTACGGGCAGTACACCCACATGCTACACAAGGAGCGGCAGAGCGGTTAGACGCCCTGCCAGATTCAATGACTGATTTCAGGAATGTTTATATACTCATTCACATGTTTGTTGATAAAAAAAAAAGAGAGAATGAGGACTGTTTAACCTGAAATGTTTCAAGAATGTTGAATGTTCTAAATGCTTAAATGTTTCTCCAGAATGCTTAGCAGGAAAGTGATTTGTAATGTTTAATGAAAGCCATTAGTCTATTGAGAACATGCTTTATTAATCATTGAAGTATGCAAGTAGAAAAGACAAGTTTAATGTTGATGCCATAGCGTTAATGGTAAGCAAAGAGTTAACTGTTGAGGTAACATACGTATGCCACTTCTCAGTCGGAAAAGAGGGATGTGGTATATTGGATCGAGCACTCGGTGCTCGATGGTGTTGGTCTGTGACGATGGACATGTAGCGTGTTTAGCCCGCGAGTAAAAGAGTGACTTGTACCGCATCCTCGTCTCCGTGCATTTGTGACTAACGGTGAGTTAGTTAACCCACGATTAGTACAGCTATAACAGTGTACTATACTAGTAGCATAAAGATACAACACATGGCATGTTAAGAATGACATTTTACCATTCATTAGCAATGAAACTGAAGGACGTTTGGGGAATCTGACCTCATGTCAGCACTTTTGGATTGTGAATTATGTGATGTTGAATAAAAAAAACAAGGCTGTTCCATAAAACCTGAACCTATTACCTAAATATACCCTCCAGGACCTGGGTATCTCAGGCACCGCGCTCTCAATCTTCTCATCCTACCCTACCTCACCGACCACACTTACCGGGTAACCTGGAGAGGATCTGTGTCTGAGCCTTGTCCTCTGACTACTGGGGTCCCTCAGGGCTCAGTCCTTGGTCCTCTTCTCTTCTCTCTGTACACCAACTCTCTCGGCTCTGTCATTCGCTCGCATGGCTTCTCCTACCATAGCTACGCTGACGGCACCCAATTGATCCTCTCGTTTCCCCAATCTGAAACACAGGTAGCAGCACGAATCTCTGCCTGTCTGACTGACATCTCTCAGTGGATGTCCGCACACCTGAAAATTAACCCGGACAAGACTGAACTTCTCCTCCTTCCAGGAAAAGGCTCTCCCACCCACGACCTGACTATTACCATCAACAACTCAGTGTTGGCTCCGACTCCGACTGCCAGGAACCTCGGGGTGACACTCGACAGTCAACTCTCCCTGACTCTCCCCAACATTACCGCAACGACACGCTCCTGTAGGTCCATGCTGTACAACATCAGGAGAATACGACCTCTCTTCTCACTCAGAAGGCGGCACAGGTTCTGGTCCAGGCTCTGGTCATCTCACGGCTAGGCTACTGTAACTCCCTCCTGGCAGGTCTACCTGCTAATGCCATTCGACCTCTACAGCTCATCCAGAATGCAGCTGCTCGACTGGTTTGCAACCTCCTGAAATTTACCCACACTACTCTGCTCCTCCGCGACCTTCAGTGGTTACCGGTGGCCGCCCGCATCTGCTTCAAAACATTGGTACTTGCGTACCGTGCTGCGAACAGATCGGGTCCATTCTACATCCAGGACATGGTCTAACCGTACACCCCACCTCGTTCACTTCGCTCGGCTTCTGCCAATCGGCTTGTAGCTCCTTCACTACGAGCTAAACACTCAAAGTCACGACTGTTTGCTGTGCTGGCTCCTCGATGGTGGAATGAGCTCCCCATTGACATCAGGACAGCAGAAAGTCTCTACACCTTCCGTCGCAAACTAAAAACACATCTTTTTTGACTATACCTTGAATAGGGAAGGTAGCGCCGTAGCAGCACTTTGGTAGCACTTAAATGTCTCTTACTGATAGCACTTTGTAGTTTAAATTCATTGAGGAAATTGTACTTGCTTGATTCTTGTTGTTCTGAGTTTGGACTCATGGTCTAATGCACTTATTGTAAGTCGCTTTGGTTAAAAGCGTCAGCTAAATGACATGTAATGTAATGTAAAAATATTCTAAATTGCTTTAAAAATAAATACATATACTACTCATAAGTTCTACATTTATTCATTAAGACATTATTTTGAAATGCATTCAGGAAACTCAGAAATCAGGTTGAGAAAGCAGCAGCTGGACCATCAGGGCTCCAGTCTTACATTATTCTGTGTTGAGGTGTATTATCATGGCTGACAGTGTAAGCATTGTCTACCTGTTTTAAGTGAATTGTGATTATGTTAAAACATGCATGTGCAGACTAGGATAAGTTCTCTTTGCTCTTTAGGGAACAGTCAGTTTGAGTGACAGTGACCGTCATGAAGTGAGTGTAGCAGTGTCCTGGACATGAGGAGTGAACCATACCATCCTGACCTTTAACTCATCAGAGTCCAGCAACTTCAGTACATTAAGTTACGGTTTCAGGCAAAGTGATAGTCAGTATCTGTGGCTGCATTGTAGCCCTACCTTGAAAAAGGTACTTTGTTTTCAGTGTGTCAAAGCATACACCATCAAAAAGACCACTTTGGACAAAAATAATGACCCAGCCTTCTGCTTTAAAGGATTTTAGTAATTGGAAAAATGCCTTTGGAAGCTTTAAACGCCATCAAGCGAGTAAAGCACACCATCATGCTGTAACAACAAATGCATTGGAGAAAACGCAGTTCACACCCAACTACTAACTGCAATGGCTAAAACACAGCAGGAGGCAAGGCACTGTCTAATAAAAAGTATGATAGATTTATTTTAAATTTTCTAATTTCCTTTGTCTTTTTTTCACTACACAACTGGTAAAAGTTGTTTATATATATCTTGGATATAGAATATACTGTTACACTATATTGGCATTTTAGCAGAACTTTTCTTATTCATTTATTATTATTTATTTGGTGCAGAATAGTGTTTTGTATTTTAAACTAAGGTTTTATTACTGTAATTATGTTTAGACCATTTCCAAGTTACACAAATGTTAATATATGCACAAGAAGGTGAGAAGACACCAAAAGAGAAAAACCTTCCTGTAAAACCTGCACCTGACCTTCTGGAGCCAGCTGTTCTGGGCTTTGTGGAGAGCGATCTTGTGCTTTTTCAAGTATGTGTCGGAGTCTGAGCGAGTGGGCTTTGAATCATGTCGTTCAGATTTTGAAGGTGCTGACCTCAAAGAATTGTTGGAAATCATGAATATATATTCACAACTGCCGAAGGCTTCCAGCAGCAGACAGATTGAGCAACTCTTGAGAGATCTTGCTCCTTAAAAACTGATTCAAGAGCTTTGTTGACATAGCCGGGCCAGCTAATAGTGCATGTTCGTGCATGTGAGCGTGCACACTGGCTAGCTCATAGCCGGACCAACCCTGTGGTTACCCCTCTGTTAAACAGTGTTTGCTCTGTCAGCTGTGAGCTGCCGGCTCCCCTGACAAGAGAGCCCTGTGTGCTGTAATGTCATACATTAGTATGCTCAGGCGTAAAAAATATATACTTTAATGTATTTAAAATACCCTTAAAATGTCAATAGTATATTGCAAATATACTATCAAAGAAGTGTACTTTCTGCAAATATATAAAAAGTATACTAAAGTCACGCTTTCGCCTATTTTAAAAAGTATACTTTTAACTCACTTTAAAATAATTGTACTGTAGTATACTTTCAAGAAATATATTATAAGAAAAATATACTTTAAGTGTAAGTTCTGTACAATTACTTAAATGTACTTCTTTGAACTTTGTTTTCTAACATATTTTTTGTATATTTCAAATATGCTCTAAATTAGCATTGAAACAATGTATTTAAAACACATTTGATAAATACATTTTTTGTAATTAGTAATTACACTTATTCATGCTATTATCTTTATATATTAATTGTGTTATAAATAAATATGCTAAGTATATATATTTTTCATCTGGGTGGTAACGAGTAATCACAGTAGGTTACAGGAGCAAGTCCACAACCCTGCATAACTTTTCACCAAATTTAATTGAAATCCCTGTGGATGCTGGTTAATATTTGTGTGTACAGATGAATGTATTGTTTCCTCTTTTTTCTTTCAAATGTTCTGTCTGAATAAGTTATTGTGACTGCATGTAAACCAGAACAAATTCAATAAACTATTGTTCAACCCCCAAACACTTTGTTGCGATATCCTGCTTAATTACATAGACATATGTTACAACTTTGACCAAGGACATTACGTTGGCAGTGATTAATACATCAAAAAGAATAGTTGAATTGATACAGCGGAGTGGTATAACAGCAATGCATATGTTGGCCACTAGGCGTCTCTGTTTCGTCAGAAATGGCACCTCCTCGGGCCTTCAAAGAGCAGGTACTTTCACATACTCGTACCTCTCTGCGTGTACAACAAAGTACTAATGTACGCCTGAGAAATACTAAACACTGCTAACGACTGTTACATTAAATTAATTTCAGCCACACTCCGCCCCCTCTCTCTACGATGCACAGACTGAACCAATCACGGCCCACCTGCAAGCTGCAGCTGTACTGACTCAAACTGTGGGAAGTGGAGAAATGCCAAAGAACCAATCGCATAGCGGCGAGCCGGCGCTGAATTTATCTATTGGACTAAACTCCTGTCAATCACGACAGAGCAGCTCTGCGAGGCTGCGGTGAACACTGGCTGGCTGCAGCACAGAGATGTGAACAATTATTTGCCATGCCGCAAAACCGGGTAAGAAACTAACTGTTTAATATGATACGAAGTGCTGCTGTGCTTTACCTGCTGCAGCTGCAGTTGACTGACACGTGCGTTCAGCCTCTAATTGAATGTGTGACATTGACGTGAAGCTGTTATGTCAGAGCTTTATGCATTATATCTTCATTTATAGAGCAAATGTAACTGAATATGTCTCGGTTTCAGTTGCAATGGGCAGCAGTAAACACCGGAGGGTCGTGTAACTCTGCTGCCATTTTAACAAACGCACTCGGGCTTGTTGCAAGGCAGTTACCCACACGGGATTATGTTGTGATGTAAACAGTTCAGAAACGTCCTGCCAAATGTTGAGGGGATCCGCTGAAGCGCATGCAAAATGTGCGCCTGTTGTGCTTGTAAACATCTCAAACGGGACTGTGCGCGTGTCGTCACCTTGTGTCACACGCAGCTTTCATGCGGCAGCAGCTTTTAAAATGTTGATGAAATGCGGGTTAGAAATGTAACATCCACTCATACAACACTGCCAGGAGAGGAGGATGAAGACTAAATATTGTTAGTAGGGTGAAATGGAATGACTGTCTTGTTTAATCCATGCAGTGTTGGATTGTATTTAGATTTGTAATTAACAAATGGGGTTAACAGTGAAATACTAATGTCTAATGTAGGGAAAGGAGCAGTTTGTAATGTTGTGCTTAAAAAAACAAAATAGCTCTGCATTATCATTCAAATAATAAATAATCTTCACAGAATCTAAAGCTGTGTGCTACTTTCTCAATGACAGTATCTGGACAGGACAGGTGATGAATAGCCGGAGATCTTCTCGTTGCAGTGCGAGCCCAATCACTCCGCCTGGGGGCTGACCACTTACTCGGAGTGCTCGAGTAATAAACGTTGCACCCGTCATGGAGGGCACACACACTATGTTGCTCCTCTATGCACCCATCTGTGAGCTAAGCAACATCAGCCTATATTTCCCCAAGAGGCGGCCCTCAGGCTTCAAGTACAAAAGCCCCGCCCCTCATTCCAGAGTAGGCTGTAATGACCATGACCGGGAAAAGGAGGATCTCGCTGTGTCCGAACAAAGAGGCCAGTCTTCCGGTTCCTCGGGCGAACTCCTCATCACCCAGCAGGCAACAAAGGAGGCAGTTGCAGAGCTCTGCTGGCTTGCGGCGGAGCACCACCAGTTGCTAGCAGATCTCTTATCGCTGTGTAGGGATTGCGCCGTCAAAGTCAGGATGGGTAACCAGGATGGGAAACTCCAGGATTACATGAAGGGTCCGGAAGTTCACCGTGGAGGTCAGGTCCTCAGCAGCAGCAGCTTTTCTCTCCCGGTGTCTCCAGAGCATAAGAGAGCTACATCCAAGAGCAAAAAGCTGAAGAAGTTGGGAGGCAAGAAGCTTGACAGCGGCGAGAATATCCTGCACGGTAAGATCAAGAGGAAAGGTCAGAGTGGAACTACATCTGTTAAGCTTCGTTCCCACAACAGTGTGTCCATATGTTCAGCCTCAGTAATGCAGCAGATCCCAGGTACCTCAGCTTCTGGCCATGTCACCGACAGCGGCTCTTACGTCTGTGCAGCCAGTAAACCCATCCTGCCCATGGAGGAAGCCTTCCAGATCACTCGTGAGGGTTGGGACTTCATGGAGGACAACCGGACATTTGACCCCGACATTGATTTCTGCAACGACTTCTCTGAGTATGACGGTGAGCTGGGTTACGAGTCGTCATTCTGCAGCCTGATGGACGGTCTGACCCGGCGAGAAAACGGGAACAACCTTCGCCCAGTTAAGAGGTCCGATTCCCTGGGTGAGACCGTTTCTGAGACTGTATCAGCAGCCATGTCCGCTCAGCAGCAGTATGGTGAACTCAACCATATTAATAAAGGCGTCAGGGTGGTGGCTAAAGTGCAGGATGTGGAAGGGAGAGTGCAACTTGTCAACCATACAAGCCCCGACAGGGCAGGGCATGTAATGCTCCATCCATCCTGCCACCAGGGGTTTGGAGAGAGGAGGGGACCAAACAGAGATCACCTGGGAGGCAATAGAGAAAAGATGGGTAACAAGCTCTCTGAGGGGCTACGGTTGCCCTTATCACATACCACCCACCCTCACCCCCCAGCTAAAACCCACACAAAGAGCCCTTCTTCACCATCTCTCGCTGGGGTCTTCAACACATCTTTCCCCGCCTCCAACAGTCTCCAGAGCATGTCCCCAGTCCTGTCCCCTCTGTGCTCCAAGCTGGCAAGCCCACAGCTCAACCACCGCATTGTTCTGCTCTCGGATAAGGATGTGGACCACGAACAAGACAGCTCCAGTACCAAAGATGAGCCCAAAATCTTCTCCGAGGTCATCGACAAGAACGGCAACAAGCGCACCGTCACCCATCTGGAACTGAACCTCAGCAGGCGGCCCAGCAACTTCAAGTGGAACTCCTCCAGCAACTCCACGACAACAGGTGAGTCATTAGAGATCACACTGCTCCTCCTCTGAACACACCGCTTCATGTTCCTACTCCCTGCTGTGACGCAAATGTCGACAGAAGTGCTTTTATCATCTTCGTAGCAAGAAGCGATTGTCAAAATGTGCCCTTCATTTTGGCATTGCTGTTGCTGGATTTCAAAGAACGGAAAAAGAAAAAGAGATTTAAGTGTGTGAGTCTTTGTCAGCAATTACTCTGCAGCATTGTAACTGACAAACATTTTATTTTGACACCCCGGCCGTTATCTAATAAACCAGCTAGTCCATTCAATAAGCATTGCTTTCTAAAAAGTCTCTGTGAGCCCTGTCCTGCTAGTTTCTTTGTATTGCTGTGTTCACATCTTGGCTGTGACCACACATTTAAAAACTACCCAGCAGAGTTGCACAAGGGGCAAACGGGGCCTGAGAATACTTTGGCTGATGATCCACTTTAACTCTCTAAGCGCCGTAGGGAAGGCACAGATTAGAGGCAGTGTCCCAGATCAAAGGCTCAAAGTAGACACGGGGTTCAACCTGACCAGGGTTCTCGTGAGCAGTGTTAACTGAAGCATTACCAATTTGGACTTTTAGGGACCTGCTGTCTCTCCCCTAAACCCACATCCTCTCCAGTTCACAGGAAACTGACAAAGGATCCGTGACCCAGCAGGCCCAAGGGTTACACAGAACAGGATTATGACTATTCCTCTTTCGATAATCTGTACCATTGTGTTTTACGCCTCCAATTTAAACACTCAATATTTGCAAAGCCTTAATAATGTGCAGACGCATTATTGCATTATGTACCTCTGTAACGTGGTTAATCATCCCTTTCAGTCAGCACAACACAATCTAAATCTAAATCTAAATCTTAATTTGCAGCAGCATCAGATGGCTTTCCATTGACTGATTTACTAACAGACCGTGGGTAATGGTTGGCTTTACCTCTAATTCAAGAACCGTGCTGCATTTTTAAGGAAGCTTCAGAGTATTTCAGTTGCTTCATCACATCACAGACCAGCACCAGCTCAACCGATACAGCCAGCGATGCTCAGCAACAGCCGGAGGAGGAGGAGTGCTGAGCTCTGTGATGCTAAGATAACTGGAGGATAGGGGGATAGATAGCCCAGCATTACTCATGTGGAGATAATTCCGATCAGTTCCTACTGAAATGACACTGTCCCTGTGTGTCCTCCCCTCGGCACAAACACACATACACACACACGCACACACACATATACACACACACACACACACACACACACACACACACACACACACACACAGGCAGGCATCAGAGCACACCTTTTTAAAATGTCTTTTTTATTAAATGTAATGTTCTTGCAAATGTGAAAAGTGACACTATGAGCAATGTTTTTTTTTATATCCTTAGCATGGGCCTCAGCTGATGTAACTGTATGATATTGTAAGCCATAAGCTGTCTGTATGAGACTGACGGAGCAAAGATACACTTACATTGTTGCCTACGTCATGTGAACCAAATGCTTCATGCTGCACAGTCCTCCCGGTCAAGGCTTAAAGCTTTAATCTTAAAATAGATCATTTTTGTCAATTTTTTGACGGATCTTAGCTGTTCACTAGATCGCCCTTGTGTTGCTTGATAATGGAATACACTTCAGACGTTAACGCAGATAAATGAACATCACAGGGTCCAGCCAAAAGGGCTAAGTGGGTCTGTGAGAAGCCCGGCCTCTTTATAGTTTTCAAATGGTGAACTAATTATAATCCAGGTTCTTTCATCTCAATGCTTATTAATGATTGTGATGAAGCAGACAGGAATTGTGATTTGAAAGTTATACGTTCTCTTGTTTAATGTGCTAATGCTCCAGCTCTGTAGTCTGTGGAACAGAATACCCCAAAACATTCACTGTATGTGGTTGCATGTGTGTTTACACATTATATACGTAATGTATGTTCCTTAGTTTCCATTCACGTTAGCATTTGTGTTGCTTGTTCTCTTATCTACTCTCTTTTCTAATCATCAGTGTGTAAGAAACTTACAACCTGCGATAATCGATTGGGGACAGCGGAAACAAGCTACACACTGACGTATTATCACCTCTCAGTGGAAATGGGAAACATTTTTCTATACATTTGCCTATTTTCTACATCAAGAAGATACATTGTTACATTAGCATTTATTTTGGCCACCTGGTAAATGTAAGTCCACGGGGGCAACTGTGGCTCAGTGGTGAGCAGGGTCGTCCTTCAATCAGAGGATCGGCGGTTCGATCCCCGGCTCTGCTAGCCTATGTTGATGTGTCCTTGGTCAATACACTTCACCCCAGAATTGCTCCCGTAGCTGTGTGTGTGTCAATGTTAGTTACTCCTGATGTGCAGGTGGAACCTTAGCTCCTCCCATCAATGTGTGAATTGCTCCTGCTAAACAGCGTAATGCTCCGCTCTGCTCCCCAGCTAGCCATTAACTTGGTCTGTTGGCCGTTTGTTGCTGAGCGTGTGGCATATAGTGGGTTTGTAGAGCTTTTACATTGGCCTGTGAATGAAAAATGATGATGGGACAATAGAGTTGTGGTACAGAAACCAGAATAATAATAAGCTTAAAGATGCTATAAAGCTCTGTAGAGCTGAGGGCAACCCTTTTCACATTACACTGACCCACTGCCAAAATATTGATAACAGCTGCTTTAAAACATCACTTCTAATCTCTCTCTCTCTCTCTCTCTCTCGCCCTTCCCTCCATTCTCTACTTATTTTATTGTCCGACATATGGCAGGCAATACCATAATCCGATTACCCAATACGTTCCTGCAAGGTCATATGAAACTGATCAGTGCAGAGCAATATCGCCCCACTCTCCCAGCTAGCTGTCATTCAACACAAATGTCCCTGCCGAGCAACATTGTTCCACCCAGTGAAGACAAGGGCCGGCTCTATTCAGATAATGAGGTGGATTCTACCAAAACAGGCTTCTCTAAGTCTGCATACTACATGCAGTGAAACAGGGCACAAAGATCCTTCTCATACAGTGTAACTGGTTTTCTTTACCTACTACCATCTTGGCAAATGTTAGATATGTGCCATCATGCTTTTTCCGTATGAGCAGCTTTTTAAAGGCCACTTCTTTTAAACATTCACCCACCACTGGACTGGAGTGACTTTAACCACATTTCCTGTCTTCCAGTCAATAGCCCACCAGGCCCAATGAAAGCACTCCTCCCTCTTCCTCAGTTCTGTATATCCCATTAGCCTCCAGAACTGCATTTCAAATGAATAACGATGCATCATGTCATGCTACATTGCTGCTCTGGCCCTCAAAGTGCAACAGCACTGCTCCCTGAGTTTCAACTTGTAGCTACCTCTTACATGGACCTCAGCACTGCCGGCCAAATCAGTCAATCAATCATCCAGCCTGACAGCCATGCACGGCCGACAAGCCTGCGTGGACAAATAATTTTTACCGGCGCAAAAGAAACCTGGTGATTTATAACTCAAGTCTATGATGCTTCTTCCTGGCTAAAAAGGGATGGAGGGATGGAGGGAGGTTGAGGCTGCCAGGTGCACTCAGTATGCCACGTGGCCCAGCTCTTTTACTGATGAGGTTATAGATTTGTACTGGATAAAATAGGGCAGACTGGGCAAAGCTGTTTGAATGTCTGTAATAACAATGAGACGTTAGTGTGAGAGGAGATGGACTGGTTTTCATTTGTGAAAGTTCTGCAATTATAGATATGCCTAATAGATTTCATGTCTGCTTAGTTGTGTTCAACACAGCGTTCTCTGACCACTGGAGGAGTTATGATAAGCCGACTCTGTGGAAGTGGATCATTCAGCTCTTACAACACCCACCTGTCAGGGTCAAACATCAGATGACCTTTGAGCTGTGCCAAACACTATATTAAAATCCTAATGCTTGCAGTAACACACGCGTCCTGTCTGACAGCTGCTCACTCACACACTTTGATTTTTCCCTGTCAAATCACTGCACTGTCAGTTAACACCTGCACGTACTGTAGAGGTCTGAACGTCTCTATTAAAGTATACAGGCTTTGCTAAAGGGCAATGTACTATGTATGTGTGCAGACTCAGACAGGTTATCTCAGGTTAGGATGTTTCAGTCGGCCTTGCATACTTTGCTATCCGACCAAACTGCACTGCACCTTGTGTCCCCTCAGTTGTGGGCGCGGTGATTTAGTATCAGGTTTTTGAGCAGCAGAGAGAGAGGTTATATGGCAATAAGCACTCAGTTTTCCCAGTGACAGTGAACTTAGAAAAGTGCAGCGCCTTCATTACCTATTTCATATAAGAGTTGCTTCTCCAGATTACTGTCATTACATTGCAGGGTTGTGCATTACATCACTATGTCTCCTTTCTAGCATTCAGCACTGACATCAGAGCTCCACTGCAGTGTTTAACTACGGGGAGAAAACATGCCTCTTCCTCTCCCCGTCCAGATGGTGGCAGTGTGGGCCACCGGGCACTTTGAATTATGCCACTGTCGATTTGGGAAAGCATTGGCATGTATAAGATCAAGGTTGTTTAGCCGAGTCGTGAATGAACCTAGGAAACATATAGGAATAGGTGTTCATTGTTTATTTATGCCTATTTCATATATTTAAGAGAGATTGTAGAGAGAGAGAAGGCGAGAGAGCTGTTTCTGAGCACTAGTTTCTTTCCTTGGCCCGGACTGGGCTTAACTCTGCATTTGGAAGTGTCCCAACCTACAGTCAGCAGTTCCCACTGCGGGACCATGCAGCGCAGCATTATCATAATGAAACATTATTAATCTAATCCTTTTTCCCCCTGCTGTCCAAGTCCTAGATAACTGGTGGGACTGCAGGCATTGCTGCTGTCTCATAATGTGGTAGAGTACTGAGGCTGAATCTCAATGCTTCCAATTTTTGATGAAACCCCCCATGCGTGTGTGCGTGCGTGTGTGTGTGTGTGCGTGTGGCTTTAAAGAGATTCAGACAAGGGTTTAGAAGTGGCTACTGGGCAACAATATGGCAATACCGTATGTCCTCTTCAGGGATACTCATTACAAAGAGACGTTATGGGATATGTCCGCAGCTTATCAAACAGGAAGAGACAATGTGATTTTTCTCGGTTTCCAGCTCATGATTCTCCCAAGCAAGTCTTGGTGTTGTTTTACAGCTGAGGGGGAAATTGAGGTCAACGAGCTTCAAGATCTGCACCGTCCCCCTCTCATCCCCACACTTCTCTCCTCCGTCTCCACATCCTTGTTCTTTCATCTCACTGTCCCTGCGACATATCTTATCTTGCACTTTCTTGCATGACTGATACTGTGTTTCAAATCGCATTCTTGCTTCTTTTTTACTTTTAATACGTACTGTAGCTGCCCTTACAAAGTACGTACGGCTTGTGTACTGCACATGTGACAGGACGCAGTAGGACATCCTACATTTGACATACTATGTTTTGGTACACACTAGATCTTTCTCTAAATGTTGCATGCATCAAGGCAAGCTATAGGCTATCATGTTCCCATACACGTGAGGCACTAGCCTGGCTCCTGAAGTCAATACCATGTGACTTGGTTGTGGCACAGCGCATGAGGGAGGTTCTTCAGGTTGAGGCTGCAGTGTGTCACTGAGCAGTAAATATTAAGGACCAGGTGTTCTAAAATGCTCTGAATTAATCCAACCTCTCCGGCATACTGCGGCATAAACAGAACTGAGGGAAGACATTTTATTGAAAAGTTTAAAATGTACGTTTGTCAGTTTTAACTTCAAATTCTGAAATGTTATGCGTCACCTTCTGTGTGACTGCCTGGTCAGCAGATGGCAGTCGTTCCCCATCTAAAGTCTTGTATTTACACTCCACACACCTATCTGCAGCGGACCTTATTGTAGTAATGCTGAGCAACGCCATAGCTCTGTTGCAGTGCATCTCTTGAATGCAAATCAATAATGCTTTTGAGGCTAGTGCTCTGCAGCCATTGTTCCTTATTGGATCTGTGTGGCTTTCTGCTGGTGTCAACAATGGGAACAGGGCCGGGCTAAGTGCAGATAAAAATAGCTGTGTGCCTCAGGCCTACAGCACAACAGTGGTCTCTCTTGCTTGATGCTAAAAGATTCTGATGCCTACTTTCTAACTGGTTCCGCTTTTATTCCCCATGCCGTCTCAGACAGTGCTGCTTAGTTAGCCTTGTCACACACCTGTAATGCTATTTTGTTTTTCCATGCTACGTTTCCTTGCACAAAACAGTGTTAATTACCCTGTGGCGGTGTGTTTGTTTGTATAGAGGATTCCCTCTTGCGTCATGATGACATTTGGATGCTGGATGGTGATGACCCTCAGGAGCCCCTCTCCCGCGCTCCACGCCCTGATCACCTCGACTTCCTACGCATCACACCGCCTGAGGATGACATCCTCGGTGACACACCCTACTGTCCCAAGCTTGAGTGTACGGTGAGGATCCTCAAGCAGCGCAAACACCTACAGATCAAAATGAGTTGTAATGTGAATTTTCACATAGAGAGCAGTGCACCATAGACACCCCCCCCCCCCCACCCCCCTCCCTCCCTTTTTGGGACTCAAAGGGATTTCTCTCTACTGGGGCATTTAACCACCTGATTAAATTCTTAGAAATGGATTAACAGGTCACGGATTCTAATCTGTAGAACGTGGTCATAAACCAAAACTGTACGAGATCACTCCACTCAAACCTTTTCCGTACAGAGCAGAGACAGGAAAAGCTCTCCTTCCTTTGTTGCATTATCTGAAAAATCGTTCACCTTATTTTGAAAGGTTTCGGCTATTAGGAGTAATTAGTGTGATTTCTATTTGTTACTGAGTGGAAGTTGCAACACAGGATAATTTGCTTGCCTCAGAGCATGTGACTAATGTAATCCTACTGTACACTATGTGTGTCTTCAGCAACAAAAAAAGAAAGCCTGCAGCAAACACTGCGTTGTTTGTTTTCCAGGTTTTGTAAGTATGCAAATACGTAGTATAATTTAAGAACTGTCAAAATGCTCATCTAAATATATCATTGATAGCATTATGTGAACTATTTCCAAGTCTTTCCAAATTTCATGATGTTGTTTGGCAAAGGTCATTAATTCCTTTGGCAGATGAGACGGATTACCTGGGTGTGGTTTTAGGCGGGTAGTGTGTCAACACAAGGCACGCATTGTTTTGTAAATACCAGTTAACATACCAGTATGACAGCCATGCTGTACAGGATGAGACACTCTGTTAAAATGACAGCCAACTCGCATACTTCATTGTCACTGTCATCCATTTTCATGTCATTAGAAAGACACACCTCATGTTCAGTGGGTTGAACACAGCTGAACACAAAAGGTTGTGACGCACAATCCAATTATGTTGGTTAGACTTGATAGTTTGTTAGACTTGATAGTTTGTTGTGTTGGCATGATCTGTAACTTGTAAATAAATTATTTCATTCAGATCTGCGTTAACATCACAGTCCTGATGATCAGTTGTGCCTCTTTCTAATAAAACCTCTGTGGGAGATTTGAGTGTATGAAATACCGTTCCTATTACATAACTTAATTCCTTGGCCAAACAAGTCCCCTTTCTATGTGTGGCGAGGGGGAAAATAAACTGCATTACTAGAAAAATGCAATTACAAGTGAAGTTTCTTTTATTTTGTTTAGATGTATATTGTAAACAATAATTTAAAAAATGCATGCAGTTTTGTTGCTGGTTCCATGTTCACTATTTTGAAACTTAAATATTTTTTATTTCTCAGATTTCTCTTTCAGTTGTGTTTCTTATAGCATCATAACTAATTATTTATTTTTCAGAGCAAGACATTATTTAAATGTTTCATTTAGTGAAGTAGTTTTACTTGAATACAAACATTTGAAATGCACACTGTATAAATGTGGCCCTTAGTACATTTAGAACACCTTTTTAGCTCCAACTATGTTTACACCATCAGGCAGTCTAAAAGGATCCGTTCATGGAGGTTTTGTTGCTAAGGGCAACCATAGTCTGAATTTTCCATGCATTTTATTTTCTCATATAAATGTGTTAGTTTTCCCACACAGATTGTATTACCTACTAAACTTACGCTAACGTTAGCTTGCACACCTTTTACAGCTTTTTCTCTGTAGAAGACACGTGTCCTTCAGTAGATAGAGACTCATATGGTAAGTGATTCAACATGTCTTTTGTTGTTTTTTACCTAACTGTTTTCTGTTTGGTTGTTCATGAGCTGCTAATCACACATGATAGCCTCTTAGCACGTTAGCTCAAGCTGGCCAAGGCAAGGCTGGCTAATCACCCCATCTTAAGCCCCACATTGCAATAGCTCACTGCTTAATGGTGCAATGCTGGGATAATGGACCTCAGCAGCTCTCCACCTGACCACACAGACTGACTGTTCACTCTGTACTCTGGCAGCCATTTTAAGGAAGTGAGCCGTAATCAGACACCTGTAGTGCTACGATCTGCAGGTCCCCTCCCAGGGAGGGAGGAACCTGAAGGGAGGCGTCCCCAGACTGGGTAGACCAGTGAGACACATTCTTTTCGCAACCTGTAGAGGGTTTTTTTTTTTCTTCTCACACAACAGCACACAGGGCTTTTCTGTGAAGTGAGAAACAAGCTAAAGGAGACAGAGACTACAAGAACAGCTTAGTCATGGACGGCAGTGTGTGTATACCGGCACATAGAGAAGGATAACCCACAACTTTATGGGTACTGCGACTCAACTTGCCGGAAGAGTCGGGAATGCTTGTGTGAAAGGCAGGTGAACTATGCTCTCCTGCTCTCCCAGGAAGATTACAGCAGGACATGCTTCCAGCCACTCAACAGCTTGACTTCACTTGCAGCGTCATGGGAAATCTTATTGGCACAAGGGAGACTGAGCGTTACTGCTCACAACATACAGTCAGTAGTAGACTCAATGTGAGATTATGAAAGTCTACTACGTGGAACCTGTTTGCTTTTCACTAAACGGGAATACAGCATAGTGGTAAGAGGAGCTGGAGAGATTTGTCCATACAAAGGCCTTTTTTTCCCATACAGCGGTAGAGGTGGAATAGGAGCCACTTGGATAACTGGAGGTGTTGACCGTTGATACGTTTTGAATGGACACTTTGCCAGAGCTACCTGTTTTGGTTTTTACTCTCAGTTGGTGTGGCGCTTTGAGCAAAAAATGGACAGTTTGAATAATAACTCAGAGGGACTGGGGAAGCAGCCCACCAGTTCCCTCCTGAATGTCTTCAGCAGCATCTTCAGCCGAGAAAGACAAGCCTCCTCAGACAGCGAGTCGGCCGTGCTGACGTCTTTCAAGGAGCTGTCAGATGAGGACAATGGTCTACCTGAAGGCGATCAAACTACTAACAGTGAAAACAATCTCCAAGGGAGTGAAGATGTGCATCAGGATAATGTGAACACAGGTCAGAGTGCTGAATCATTGGAAACCTGCAAGGGGTCTGATGACCAAGTTAAAACTGCAGTTGGAGCCTTGGTTGATCTAGATCTGGTCCAGGTCACTCGGGTGGAAACATATATTGACAATGAGGAAAATGAAGACGAGGAGGCGGCCCACAGCAGTGCTAGTCTGTCGAAGCCCACCCTACCTGAGGAGGAGGAGGAGGAGGAGGAGGATACTAATACAATGGAGCATGGTGATGGAGATGAGATAAAAGATGAGGCTGAGTATCAAGTGCCTGTGTTCAGAACACACAAATTTACGGAGAGATCCCGCATAGAAGCTATTCTATATTCAGACAGGTTTGTCAACAGATCTAACACTAGTACATTTTTGGCCTCTTTAGTGTCCAAACAGGCAGGTGGCAGCAGTCTCGAGAAGAGCACCACCACAGCGTATTTGGATGTAGAAACATCTGGTGCAGGAGAGAATAGTAAAGAGGATGTAGGAACAGATAAAGGCGAAGAGTTGGCTGGAATAGATGGTTATCTGCCTGTTTCTTCCATCATCTCTCAACATCTGGATTTGGCCTCTGATCATAATTCTGCCACAGCCTCTCCTCTAAAGAAGTATTTAGATAATACACAGAGGGAGGAGACACATGCGCTAAGGGTTCAAGCTGAGGAGGGGGCTAAGGAACCTCTCTCCAGCCAGGTGTCCTTCTCTGTTCCCTCCGGCCCCAAGACTCCTGAAGTTTCAGTCTCCAGTCCAGAGGAGCAGTCGGCCTCTGGTGGTATCACAAGTCACCCTACAGGGACTAAAAACCCCATGCCGCTGTCATCTGCTCCTGAAGAGTCTCCAGGGGACATCCAGCCAAGTAACAGTCCTTCCTCACAGATCACAACTTATTTAAAGACACTAGAAAAAGATTCACCACCTCCAGCTTCATCCACTGCGCCCACCTCAACTTCATCGCCATCCACCGCACCCTTCCCCAACTCATCCTCATCCCCGTCCACAGCACCGTCCTCCACCTCATCCATGTCCACAGCACCGTCCTCCACCTCATCACCGTCCACTGCACCCTCCTCCATCTCATCCCCGTCCACTGCACCCTCCTCCACCTCATCCCTGTCCACAGCACCCTCCTCTACCTCATCCTCATCCCCGTCCACAGCACCGTCCTCCATCTCATCCCTGTCCACTGCACCCTCCTCCACTTCATCCCCGTCCACTACACCCTCCTCCACCTCATCCCCATCAAGGGGGACGCTCTCCTCCCCCCCTTTCTTCCAGATGCCGGCTCTCTTCAGTGGGTTGCGGGTGCTGAAGAAAGGAGCGTCTGGGAATGACAGGGAGACCGTGTCAGAGATCAAGCAGAGCGAGAAGGATGCTGACCTGGCCCTGCTCAGCCTGAAGAAGACGGTAAACAAAGCCAAGCTCATCCCCGAGCAGAAGACGGCCACCTCCCCAGCCAAAAAACCGGCGGAGCCTAAACCTATTGCGGAAACTAAAAGCACTGTAATGGGACATCTCAGTCAGCTGCTCAACCTAGTCAACCACGATGAGACCAAAAGGTCAGACGTCGGGCAGGATGGTGATCCTGAACACCGCAGAAAAGAGTCTGAGAATGGAGAAGAGGTTCTTCTAAGCCCAGAAACCCCCACATCCCCACAGGAGAGAAAGAACACCTCAGACCTGGCCTATGAAACCTTCAGGAACATCCTCGGCCCCAAAACTGTCAAAAAGGAAAAAACAGGAGTCGTGGATCTGGAAGCAGTGAAAAAGAAAAACAAGAATGACAAGGAAAACCTGAGGGCTATTTTTGAGAGATCCTTCAAATCCCCTGGAAAGGAACCTAACAGTGCCGCAGAAGTTAATGTATAAAATCACAATTATTTTTCATATTTTGTTCGTTATTGGAATTTTAAGTTGCACAAGGCAGATTGTTGCTGTATAATTGCATTGCCAGTGCCAATTGCTTATGCATGTATTTTCTCCCCACAGACGGAGCTCACGTCCCCTACTGACAGTGAGGACCGGACCCCGGGGCGTCTTCAGGCTGTGTGGCCACCACCCAAACCCAAAGATGAAGAAGAGAAGGTGGGGCTCAAATACACCGAGGCAGGTAAGAACCTCAAGCTTCCATAGACACGGTAGTCTGTCTTTACATCTAAGGACCAGGAATGCTGACGGAGCATCACGCCGTTCATACGTACACTGACAAACCTCATGTTGATTGACTTTCTGGATAAGAGTATGTAAATCAGAGTATTTTTGAATAGATTTTTTGTTAACACTGAAACAATAGTCACGCCTTTGAGCAATCCCACTTTATCTAAAACCCTAAAGTCATGTAGAGCTAGCTAAATATCGTCAACAGGGTGGAACACCTTCTTTAAATCCATTTAATTAAGAACACAGTGAGGCTGTGTCTACACCTTAATTCTGTTTGTGTGGTTGCTGTTTCGTCACACCACAGGATCACATGTGTGGGTGTTCGAGGTAAAAACATTTAATCAAGTATACTCTGGGCAGCATGCCATGTTTGGCCCTTCGATTAAATTACAAAGTAAAAAGCTTTTCTTTCACCTTCTGGGTACATGTGAAATTGTGTTGAACTAAACGTGTATAGTGCGTAGCTGCAGCAGTGAAGCAGCTGTTGGGTGTTCTGTGCAGCTTCATCCCAGAGAATAGATTAAGACGAGCAACCTCGGATTATTTTGTTGATTGGTGTTCTACGGTCGAGCTTTGCTCTTGTATAAGAGAATAGTGTGTGGACGTTCAGAAGCAGAGCAAAAGTCCTGTGTGGGCCATATAGATACACCAACACATTCCTATCATATGCATTTCTTAAAGACACTTGTCTGTTATTTAGCACACACTCAGGGCCTTAGATCGCAGTGCAAATAATTTACTATTAAGTGGAGTTGCAGTATATTTAATTGATTTTCATGATCAGCCTGATTTGATTCATTGACTAGTTAGTCAATGCTGGGGATTTTATTCTTTATTATAAATTGGAATAATGACTTAGAAGTGTAAAAATGAGCCCCAAACTCAGGCAAAAAATAGACGAGACGCTGGTGTATACTGTGCAACTCTGTAGTTAAGGATACCAAGTCACACGAAATATAATAAGGTGTAAAATTGCACTTCATCACCAACTTCGCAGTAGAAAATGTCAGTCTGTGTGTCCTCGGCTTCTTTGTCTTTCTGGGAGTGAGAGGGTGGGTTTTGATTACCTATTACGATTCCCAGCTGTCAACTATTCCTAATGGATCGTTGTCCCTTGTCCTGGGTGCTTGTTGACCCAGGGGGTGATGAAACATCACAATACGCTTAAGTACAAAATGTTTTTTGAACTGACGAGGTTGCTCTGTATTGTTTGGTGTCTATTGTAGTTGTTTATGTTTCTAAATCCTACTGTATTATCATGGGGTTTAGGTCCTATATCCATAATTCTCCTAAACGTTAGGAGAAGTATGTTGTGGGTGATCTTTTCCCTTTCATGCTCATATTAGAACCAACAGATCAGCATTTCTTGTGTTTTGTGTTCATGTTGTTTTGTCTGTGCTTTCATTTGAGGCAGCAGTGTCATTTAAAACTGGTTGGTTGGGTTGTAGATTTGGCACTTTAGATTGAAAGTGACCCACCCTTCTGTTGAATCTTACCAATAACCAGCAGGTCATTTTGGTTTATCCCTTGTCTTGCAGATTAGCTTGATAATGATTTGCCATAACAATCTTTTAGCCAGTAGCTCAAGAAAACCTCAATTTAAACCCTGTTCAATTCATGAATAATTAAGAAAATGAGCTGTGATTTACAAATTGAGTATATTTGTCTCCTTGTTCTGCCTCCTTTCAGAGCACCAAGCTGCCCTCTTGCAGCTAAAGAGGGAATGCAAGGAAGATCTGGAGAGGATGCATGTAAGTTATCAAATGACTTGCGGACATTTTATGAACACTGACACTGAACACGTATAACATATTGGAGAAAACAAGCCCAGGCGTGGGTCTCTGTGGGCAGACTAGTTTAAGTTAAGGAAGGAAGTCATTACAAATGTTAAATGGAAACCAACTAACATTTGGGCTTTGTGAAATAAAGTCTAGTTATACATTTGTAACAATAATTCATGTGTGTGACACATACATGAACAGCACTTTAAGTTACATTTATCAGGCACTATGTAATATCTAGCCTGACACGGCAGTTGACTCTCCTGAACACAAGGTGGCACTAAGTAAGTATGAAATGCTCCAGTGCAGCCGACTGGTGCTGAACATGTACTTGCAGCAATAGAAGCTTTAGGATGTCAACGATTTTTAAGTTGCCCAGTATTGTGTTGGACATTCTTGAATGTAAATTGTTGTCAACCTGTCCATTAAATTATACATATTTAAAGTGTTAAAGTAATTGAAAATGTATCAAACTGTTACAAAAATGTAGTGTGCCTTCAAAATATTGTATATGTTCTCAAATGAGGCACAGATGAGGAATAATAACCAAAGAAAGAGCCTGAAGGGAGTAAACTAACACATACAACTTTTTGAATTAATGAACTATGTGTTCCTAATGACTTAATGGCTTGATATATGACTTTCAATGAGACCTTTAGCAACTTTGTACAAAAAGTACATAAAGTTAATTATTTATGTGACATAAAATATAGGCAAAATCTTACAAAACACGTTGAGTTAAAACTGCACTGTCGATTAAAGAAAATCCAAAAGATCCAAAAATTATATATAATTTTTACTTCCAAATATCTTCCAAACACACATCCAGAGATGTCATCCATAGTTTGTCTCCAATATGACTGCTCATTCCTAATTCAAAGCAACTGTATCCTTCGTCAAAAGGAGAGGTTAAGAACAGTGCTTCACAGGTGTTTTTCTTTTGTCCGTCAACATAATCAAGAGTCAAACTTATTGAATTCCCTTTGGAAAACCAAAAGAACATAGCTGTGGTTGTGTTGCATCATTCATACCACTGATGAATAGATTTCTGGGCTGTTTCTTTGAAAAGTCTGACCTCAGAGTTGGTTTCTCAGCCTGTCTCAAAGCCTTTAATTTGACGTGGAACTTTTAAAGGACTGATGCTGACACTGAGAAACATGTACCGCAGTGGAGAGAGAGTAGGAACGTGCCTAATGCTAATTCTAAACGGACACAAGTTAATAAGGAACATGAGCAAGATTTATTGCAGAACAATTTATTTTCTGTATCAAATCAATACTTTGCTTTGGTAAGATTGTTTTGGGATGGAAAGTGAGGGAAGATTCTGATACTCTGCATTTGTTTTGTCTCTGGCTTTTGTCTCTTGTTCCTAACAGTCTGATTTTGAGCTACAAATCTTCCAACTGCGAGGTGAGCATGCTGTCTCAGTATCGCACCTGGAAGGACTCATTGCTAAGATGCAAAGAGACAAGGGGTACAATGCAGGTCAGGAGCGTGGCGAGCTCCGCGACGTGGCTGTGTCCACATCAGATGACCTGACACACAAGACCTTCCGCACCGTGAGTATCCAGACGGACAGGGAGACCTTCATAAAGAGCCCCGAGAGGGACGGTGACTGGCCTGCTCAAAGCCCCATCCAGAACGTGCCAAAAAAACTCAACCTGGACTCCATCGGACTAAATCTAAAAGCTGGCCCTTCTGGACCACCCCCACCTCCGCCACCTCCTCCCCCTCTCCCACCAGGCCTCTTCGGACCTCCTCCTCCTCCCCCTTTGCCAGGCACCACTGGAGCACCGCCGCCACCACCTCCTCCTCCTCCTCCTCCTCCTCCCCCTTTGCCCGGCAACACTGGAGGACCGCCACCACCCCCTCCACCACCTCCACTCCCTGGTTGTGGTCCACCACCCCCACCACCACCTCCCCCGCCACCTCCTGGCCTACCTGGATCGGGTCCACCTCCTCCTCCTCCTCCCCCTCCTCCAGGTGGAGGGCCGCCACCTCCTCCCCCTATGGGGGGCTTCAGTTTCGTCCAGAAGGTGGAGAAGGCCCCACGGAAAGGTGCCATTGAGCCTGCCTGTCCCATGAAGCCTCTGTACTGGACCAGGATACAGATAGAGGACGACAAGTATGTGTAACATTGTTTAAATTCCCTCATATTGCTCTGAACGAATATTTGTGTTTGATTACAGCTTGGCTCATATGTTCAGTGTTTTAGCCATCATTTCAGATTGTAATAATAACATTATACTCAGAGTTGAGGAGAAATCAAAGGCAAAAGGTAGAATTATTGTCCACACTGTCCGTTGTAAAGGTCTATCTCAGTTTACAAACTGACTTCCTGGTTCAACTTTGACCTACCCTAATTACCATAGTTGTGTGCACACATCTTTTCTGTGAAATAAGGGGTAATTGTCCACATTTCAGTGGTCCACACTTTGATATTTACCAACAATAGAAGTTGTGTAGTTGTGAAACTATTGACTTGTTTATACCCTCTAATTATCTGACCTGGCACGCCCCATTGTAGATATGTTGCTGGTGTACGTCATATTATAAGTTTATTTATATTTAAAAAATTAGCGCCAAAACTACAAAAATACAACTCAAATTGTCATTGATATCCTTTTAAATTGCAGTGATTAAATCATTAGTAGCTCACAAAAATCATAGCATGGCTTCTCACACTTGCATTTCTTTTCCCTGAACTAATTTAAACCGACGGCTACAGAAGGTCAAGGCCTTGAATAACTTCAGTTTGTATTTGTATTTATTATATATTACCGTGATAACTGATAAAATAACCTGATTTTAATCAATGATTGTTTGGTGGATTACTGCAGAATGTCATCAAAGTGAAGTTTAAAAGTTGTTATCCCCGAGCTAATGAAGCTCTGGGCGTCATTGGCACTGGTCTAATGCAGTCTTAGTTTGGCCCTGAACACTCGTGTTCAAAGAGATATTAAAGATACGGCTGGTGCACACACTCGTCTACTGGCCCTATTGAGATACTCTGTAATTGTAAGTGGATTATCCAGCCCATTTACTGTGGCTGTGGTTGTTGCCTTAGTGCCAGGCTCCCAGGTTTACGGCCTTGTATTTCCATGGCTGGATTAGTGGGAGAAACGTGGTTGTGGTTCTCACTCTCTCTGGTTCTGGCGAGCGTTGGAGGACGGACTGACTACACTGCAGCAGTTTCAAGTCATCTATAAATTTAACCGTAAAGAGCCAAGTCAAGGGGCATTAAATGGGTCAGATGTTTAACTATAGCTGGATCAGCTGTGGGATCTCTGTTAATGGTGTGAGGTTCTGAGTTATGAGGGGGGAGCAGTGTACGGTTTGAAATGGTGCCAGGTGTCTGAATGTGAGCCGAAACTCAGAGTACTGTGAGCAGGATGCGGGTTCTCGTGGAGCTGCATAAAGAAAAAAGGGAACGGAGCTTTAAGGGGGATTCAAGCTCAATTATTGTCACGATCTGGTCAATTAGAAAGTTGTCTTGCATGGAAATAGTTCTTGGTTTGGATGTAATTTTCTTTTCCAAGCTAGTTTCCTGCGCAGTTGGGTTAAGAATCGGCGGCTGTTCGCTGGACTTATTTTCCCAAGTCTTTCAGAGAGGAGTGCAAAATCACAGGCGGATTTTGGGACAGTATCATTATGTGTTCAACAGAAAACTCTTGGCTGCCCCAGATGAAAACTCTTACCACTGCAATAGGAGGCCAACTGCAAGCAGAAATTGGACTTACTCAACCCTAATTGAGTCACTGGTAATGCAGTTGTTCTGATATTTAAGTCCTGATAAGCCCGCCAGCGCTTGTGTCAGTGGGCCGTGTCCAGGTTCTCTCTCTCACTGGGCTTCGACTTGGAGAGACGGACCTGCCATGAGACATAATGTCGATAAACAATGACCTGCAACGTGTGATAATAAGATAATAGAAAAAACTGTAGTTATGCACGTACAGCATATTATAGGTGTCGTCATTCCTTTATTTGTCACCGTTTTTTGATGTCGGTTTTATTAATATACTGAAGGAAGGAAAGCATATACATGTGATGATAACAGCAACAGAGTGCTTAAATCCTGAACATCCTCTTGACTTTAAACACTTCTTGTTCCTATTCTGCCTCTGTTTGTTTATTCCATGTTACTCGGCAACTTCTGAAACACATCGTCGCCTCCCGTCTCCTCGTCCATTTGCTGGAAATGATCTTTTATTCCCGAAACAAGCTTGTCTTAAAAACTTTTGTTATTTTTTATCACCTCCCTCATAAACAGTGCTTCTTAAAGTTGAGATGGTCAGTAATTGCTGCCAAGTCTGTGTGTGTGTGTGTGTGTGTGTGTGTGTGTGTGTGTGTGTGTGTGTGTGTGTGTGTGTGTGTGTGTGTGTGTGTGTGTGTGTGTGTGTGTGTGTGTGTGTGTGTGTGTGTGTGTGTGTGTGTGTGTGTGTGTGTGTGTGTGTGTGTGTGTGTGTGTGTGTGTGTGTGTGTGTGTGTGTGTGTGTGTGTGTGTGTGTGTGTGTGTGTGTGTGTGTGTGTGTGTGTGTGTGTGTGTGTGTGTGTGTGTGTGTGTCGGACAGCGAAATGGAAAATGAAAAGCAGTGGGCAGGATGAATAAACTCTGTAGTCTGAGTTTCAATTTAGATGCCTAGAGTTAAGTTAAATAAATCACAAATTCAAACTTCACTTAATTTTCCAGCAACAACACCCTGTGGGGTTCTCTGGAGGAGCCAAACATTGTCGGGGCCAATGAGTTTGAGGATCTTTTCTCCAAGGCCACGCTGCAGACGAAGAAGAAGCCCCTGTCCGACACCTTTGAGAAGAAAGCCAAAACGAAGCAGGTGAGTCACACACTCCTCCTCAGTTTGGGTTACAACTTCTCATTATCTTAGTTTTTCCTTGACGTTGATTGTGTGGAAAGGACAATTCCTTGTTTCTTGTTTTGTTTTTGGCATACGATGGATATCTTGTGCACTTTGTCTCTTGCTGCGGCCTCCTACTTTTTGAATGCTGCCATGTTCAATCCTAAATTAAAGAGAGAAATAAAAGGTGATCTAGTGCAAGCCTCAAAGTTGAGTTTTTATAGACTAAACGAGTTTAGAAAAGTCAGCAAAGGTGTGCTTTTGTGCCAGATTGATCTACCGTCACCCCCCCACCATCAAAGACACACTTGTTAATGTCTTGTCAAATGCTGCAACTCTGCGTCTCTGCTGCAGCCAGCGCCGTGTCAGCAGCCTGGCTGACTCGTGGTCCTCACTGTGGCGTCCAAGGAGTTAAAAATCGGCCAATGCCCCAGACTGTCCCCCCTAAATCCATACACATCGCCTATTCTGATCAATTTCTTAAGGCTCCACTCTGCTCCAGAGGGTGTGTATGTGTGTGTGTGTCTCTCTCCTCTCAGTCTGGTCACTCTAAAGTGGCAAACTGTCCAACATTTGATCCAACTCAGATCCAGACACTAATCTTGCCAACTGTCTCCTGTCTGGACATCAGCCTGTAAGAGGTTTGACCCCATTAATGAAAACACAAATTATTATCAATCCAAAAAACGCCATGTCCAAAATAACAATAACAAATACAAATGTTCATTTGAGAGAAGGACCCATATAATATAGATATTGTCCACTGGCTGTGGCTGATGTCTATGTTTAGACATTTTGTCCCCAGCACTGTGATGAGACGGAAGTCTAATATTTAATATAACAGTCTGTGTTCTGATTCTGATTCTGAAGTGTTTAGAGTCAGCGAGAGCATTCAGAGTCCAGCTCCACGATTAAAGAGGGGAAGTGAATGTGTGAAAGGCATGGTTGCTTTCAGCCCGCTTACGAGTCCAACTCGCTGGAAAGGTTGTCACAATAAAAAATTGTTTACTTCATTATTTATTTATTTGTTATCCTTGAAAGTTTATACTCTGAGTTATAGGGAGAGAAATCATTTGAGGGAAAAATCCTCTGAATCATCAGCTGATAATGGCTTCCAAGAAGTTCAGCTGGTTAACGAGTGGGAAAGAGAGCGACTGGGATGAGAGCAGTGTTGGAGACTAGGTGTTACTGAGGTGAAGATGATTGGATCATAAAGGTGGACTGGATGGGGGCTAAAATGTGAAGACCTATTGGATGATTTTTCTTATTCTTCTCTCTATTATAGCCATTGTCCAAGCAATGTATTCCTATGTTATGCCCAGAGCACTTGTTGACATCTTGAAATATAAAGCTTCAGACCAACGATACAAAATACTAATTGATTCAATTCACTATCATAGAATAAGAAGCACAATAGAGAATATTTGTTTTTTCCATTTTCCTTAAATACATTACTTTGAAAAGATTTATCAATTCTGAAAATGGTTCCAGATTTATTTTCTGACATCGACAACTTCATCAACAGTCAGTCATTGTTTTAACCAAGTCTCTTTAATGAATGGGATTCACTTTTTTTGCTCTCAATTAGTCTCTTGAGAGTGTTTTTAGTATGAGTCCCTTAAGTTTGAGTTACCTGCCAAGGCGAGAGTTTGGGGCGACTAACACTAATACCGGTGGACACTCATTGTACGCGAGATGCCTCCACTGAATCCGAGTGTTTCAATTAGCTTGTTTGTTTGCTTCTATGTGCGTTTCGCTGTGCGTGCGTCCGTGTGCTGAAACATGCGTGGGCACGTGTGCGCGCGCGTGTGTGTGTGATGACGGCACGTCCTCACGAGTCATTATGCACTTGCCCAGAAAGTGTTGCCAGATCATGCTAACACCACAGCCCGGGGCGGTGTGTGGCGAGAGGAGATGAGTGGGGGGGAATGGAATGTGTGTGTACATTATGCATATGAGCCACTTCCCCGCTTTCCAACAACTCCACAAGCCAGAAGTTGAAACTCGGGGGATGCAGCCGAAGCCTACATTAGTAAGTTAATCTTTATCATGTGTGCCATAGAAAAATCAAAGCTCTTGTTTACTCTCGAGCCCTTCTCTCTCTGATGATTAGCATATCAAAGCGGAGGAGATGACATGGAAGAGAGCTCTCCCACCAGACCGGACCAGACTGGACCAGGTGTATAATTGCAGGCATGTGGCTCTGCTCCACTGGCGAGAGGAGGCAATGAAGACCGGGCACCTATAGGAGAGGTGGGGGAGGATGCGCATGTCGGTGCATTCTGGATTGAGGGATTAGAAGGGAGGGAGAGGTGGATGAAGATGAGGAAATCAATCGAGCTGAATGTGCTGTTGAGTTCGTACGTGAGCAAATATGCACATCCGTAAACACAAAAACAGCAATTTCCTCGACCGACATCAATCAAACCCGTATCAAGTTTATACATGGCGGATCTCCTTAAACAAACAGCAGCTTTAACCGGTTTATGGGGATGACTTATGAGCAATCATAGTGCGTTTATTAAAGACATATTTGAAGCTCTGGCTATGACGTGGGAGAGTGGGTGTAAGATTAACACCGCTGGGTGAGACTGGGGTTGATGAGTGTATCGTAGGTGCTTATTGATGCGAAGTCTTGATCCAGTTGTTATTTTAACATCTGCCCGGGTGATTCCAGACAGATAATCAGACAGACGGTCACGGCGGAGCAGGCTGGCTGCTCAGCCGTGGTTGTGTAAACTATCTGCTCGGCTCTGTACCAGCATCACCCTGCCCACCTCGCCTAACATCAGCCACCTGCTTCAGCTCAAGCTGCTGATACTGCCAGTGTCTCCCTCCATCTTTTGGTTTATTTTCTTAGGCCGCTCGCTTTTTCTCTCCCTCCTCCCTTCTCCTCTTTCCTTTGACCCGTCTGTGTTATTCAAGTGTCCGCAGCAGTCTCCAACGAGAGCCTCTGAGTTCCCTTTTTGTCCACAGGAGGGAGCCGGTAACTATTGCTGTCTACCTGTCTCAGCATCAGCATCCCACGGCTCCCTCTGCTTACCCGAGCTGTTTGCATGTCTGATACCAAGCATTCAGCATCAGTTGTCTTTTCTCATTAGCGTAACTGTTTCGGCTAATTGGCGAGTTCTGCAGCCACAGTGAGCGGGAAGGGTTCCTGGCCTGCTTTTAGTGTGGCCCGTCCAAAGTGGTTAATTAGAGGTGTTGGGAAAGCCCCCAGAGTGGGAGATCCCCAGTGATCCAGGTAATAGAGCTGGAAGCAGCATGGCACCCTCTAACGCCCTGTAATGCAATACCCACTTCTAAGGCTTCTGCTCTCCAGCTCCCATTGGACAGCCCAGTAGCCGACAACGCCATAATACCTAATGAAGAAGCCTGACACATTAACTTTTAGAGCAGGGCTTTACCTTGCCAAAACTCGCTCTGGCTTTACGGCTAATTCAGTCATTAGTAATTGTGACCATGTGTAGGCACAAATAAAAATCCTGTGAATTTATAGTTTGTTATAAAAGCTTGCTCTTCTAGACTGTCCTTTTATGGTGCCACTTATGCCTTTGTACTTTCACTGCGACTTGATATTTTTTGATTATATCTCACACATGTTCTTCGGTAAACTGGAGGAGGTGCTTTTCTGTTTGACTTTGCTCCCCTCATTGATGTAACTTGACAAAGTGTGTCTCGGGCTTTGTATGCATGCTCCGCACTTCCCAGTCGTTTGCATCACGATGATGGGTTATGACAATGTGTGTTGATTAGTCTGGTCGTTTGGGTCGACCCAGATGATCCCCAGGGCTGCTTAGACTAACTGGTGCTCCAGGCTCTGTGTCGCGCTCATCGTCTATCATCTGCTTCCACGAACGGGGGAAGTGACTAAGTGATTTTCACCCGGCCTCTCATCGCAGAAATTAAATTTTTGTTCACCATCTGTTCCTCAGTTTGTTTTATGCCTTTTGTTTGAATGATAGCATTGGTGATACACATTGGTGTGAAGAAATCTGAGCTATGGTTTGGAGTAGAGATAAGACACCATATCAGATTTGAAAGTTATTGACAGTAAAAATGACTTGACATTTGAAACCAAAATCATACAATGTGGTGTTAATGTACATGAATGATGTTGTTCTCCTCTAAATAAAGAGTCGCTATCCTGTCAACCTAAAAAGAATATATCAGCTTAAGCCGTATTAACTGAAATGCAGACTGTGGGTTTTACACTGAATTCCACGAATATAATATAATAATATTTATATAATATGAATCCATTTGTTTTCTTTTTTTCCAGTTTATCAAGCTGCTGGATGCGAAGCGTTCACAAGCAGTCGGCATCCTCCTATCAAGCCTGCATTTGGAGATGAAGGACATTCAGCAAGGTGAAAAAAACTATTCTGATGACCGTCTGTTCAACATGTCAAGTTGCCTGTGCACACCATAATATCACTTGAATCTCTCAAGAACTGAGCTCCTTTTCCGATTCAACGGCAATAAACTGAATTTACAGATTCTTTTAACTGTAAATTGAGGACGACTCCAGATGAAATGCAGATGGGAGTTATTTTTAGAGATGAGATGGCGAGTCGTGCAGCAGAGAATAATTTCCAACCTCTTAACAGCTACTAATTTGTAACTAGAGACACTTTTCTTGGATTAATTTGTGTGGTGGAACGCAGAGTTTTTTTTTTCGAATTACCATGGTGGGAAAGAAAAATGCCATGATTTGTCAAACTGTGAGACGGCCGCACTGGGATAAAAACAGCCTTTATATTTTTCTGTTGGGCTGCTTGAAATCCCTCCTGCACTGGTTAAAATCAAATAGGCATTTCCTTTATTTGAGAAGCTGTGTGTGTGTGTGTGTGTGTGTGTGTGTGTGTGTGTGTGTGTGTGTGTGTGTGTGTGTGTGTGTGTGTGTGTGTGTGTGTGTGTGTGTGTGTGTGTGTGTGTGTGTGTGTGTGTGTGTGTGTGTGTGTGTGTGTGTGTGTGTGTGTGTGTGTGTGTGTGTGTGTGTGTGTGTGTGTGTGTGTGTGTGTGTGTGTGTGTGTGTGTGTGTGTGTGTGTGTGTGTGTGTGTGTGTGTGTGTGTGTGTGTGTGTGTGTGTGTGTGTGTGTGTGTGTGTGTGTGTGTGTGTGTGTGTTGGGGACAGCGTAGATAGGCCAGGAATTGGTCCTGTCCCGGGACTGTGGCGGAGAGAGCCTGCCGCCTGCTAGTCTGAGCATGCGGCCAGCAGATCTGTTTATTGTAGCCAGTGACGGTTTCCACAAGCCTAATGGGACTGACACCCCACTAATGATCTAAGCATGTACAAAACCACCTTTCACAGTTAGCAGACACTGCGCTACCACATAAAACCACCTCAAACACAAGCCACACAGCACCAGGACGCCCATTTAGTTGTTATATTCCCCCCCCCCCCCCCCATTTTCTCTATGTTCCAGTGTCGGCTTGTGGAGGTGGTTTGGTGAAACACCCAGCGTGAGGCTGCTTCCTTGTGCCTTAATGGGGGTTGTATGTGAAATGGACAATTTGAATCTGACAATGAAGGACAGAACCTTAATAAGCACTTCTAAGGGCTCAAGTCCCTGGCCTCGCCTGCTTGCCTCCCCTTTTGTTGCCAAATTAAAATGACATGGGACATGTAATGTAATTAGAGCTACTAGGGAGAGGGAGAGGAGGGGGAGAGGGAGGGGAGGAGAGAAAGTAGCACTCTGGTGGAGGGAGAGAGGGGTTCAACTGCACCCGCCTGGCTGGGGGACCTCAAGGGCCACCATGGTTCAAGAGCAAGGGGAGCCTCCCCCCCACACACCACCTCACCACACACGCACACACGTACACACATACACATGTTCACACGCCACACATGCCCTTCCACACCAAAGCCGATGAGTGAAAAGTGGAAGGAGAGGGTGTGAGGCGGTTGGCAGGCAGGCTTTGATCTGTCGGCGTGGAGAGATATCCGGCTCCCCTCGGATCAGAGTGCTCCTGTGCACACTGGAGCAGACCCCCCCTTTGGTGTGTGATTGACGGCTGCATGGCTGAGGAACTGAATAATCCACTCTAATAAGATGTAGGAAATGGACCTCCAGCGTTCTCTCTGATCCAGACATTGGGACCACATTGACAACTTCTTTGCAACAGCTGCGAACCATAATGCACCTAACTTTACCTTGTTAGGTGGAGGTGTGTGTTTGAGGAGACGAGGGCTGTGCAGTTAATAAAGTATGAAACACGATGCATGGCACTGATGCCAAAACTGCTAAAACTTGATGTACTGCTTCACAGTGTACTACAGGAATTTTGTCAGTGGCCTACAGATTTAACGATAATTATTCAAACAAGGCTATACTTAAAACATGAAATAAATGTGCATTTCCTCTGACAAATTCAATGTTTAGCAGTAAATGACATCGTCTCAGTTCAACACACTTGTGGTCACAATAGCAGAAAGGAAAGTTAACCCAGTTAACCCAGTTAACCCTAACCCTGAGCCAGAAAGTTAATCCAGTTGTTCAGGTTACATATAGGAAGCCAATGTAATGTTTGTTAATATTACCTAACTTTAGCTTTATTTTACTGTGTAACTGACTAATTGTGCCACTGTTACAAAGCATTGCCCATTTACATTCATAGATAGATAGATGTATAGATAGTTAGATAGATACTTTATTCATCCCCAGGGGGAAATTTGTTTGTAGCAGCAGCAAACAAGGTTACAATATATATACAATGCAATACAATAGCACAGCAGGTCATATTAAATTAAATAATAAAGAAAATGAAAAGAAATGCATAGTATATACAGTGTATATAAGTGAGTATAAAGTGAAAGAGGTGCAAGGGTTATTGATGTTGATTCAATAATAAGTTGTTATTCAGCAAAAGGGAATTTCACGACATTACTGAAGTCAGTTTGTGACTTCTCTCTACTCTACTGTAACAACTACATTGTACTATTAACAGCCACGCTGTCATTGTCACGTGGAACAATTAACAGTGGCTGTTATTACACTTTGGTTTCCCTTTTTAAGTTTTTCTTGCCAGTCTTTGGACACATTAGGATCTCTAATGAGAAGGTTCGGAGCCTTGATACAGAGCCTTTATAGCACTGGATACGTTTACTGTGTAGCTGCGTCAGTTCTTGGTCGTGGGGGCCGTAAAGCATTGTCACATTGAGTGACTGATTTGAGAGCAGTAGGTGGCATGCAGCCCTCCTCAGCTGACACCGACCAGACAACTGCCAGCTGATCCAGCAGCACTGGAGCATCCCTCCCTTTGTGTGCTCTGCCCTCCTCCCTCACTGAGTCATAAACCTGTGACACCTCTCAGACACAGAGCAGGAGTCATTCTCTCTTTTTGCTGCCCTGTGTTCAGACTTCCTTGTGCACTTTTGCTATTACAAAGAAACCTCTTTCTTTTTCAGATCATTTCTCAGTCCTATCGTGTCTACATTTTGAAATGTACTCTTTTAACAGCCTCTCTCTCTCTCTCTCTCTCTTATCCTTCTTCCTTTTTGCCTCCTCCTGCATCCTTTGTTTCTCATATGGCTCACCTTCTCCTGTCTCGCTCTAAAAAGCACCACAGTCAGCTGCGGTGGTTCTCACCGTGGGCCCAGAGGTTAAACAGTTTCAGGCTTTCTGTGTTGAGCCGTGCCGGCTCCGTAGTCTCAGACCCAGCCTGGCCACACTGCCAGCTTCACAGCCTCCAGCGAATGTTCTAAATTAGATGTATAAATCAACTCCATGGAAATTGAATGATGTGTTGTGGTTGTTGGTGCAGATGTGAACAGACAGAACTTTCATCCTGGTTAAAGTCAGATATTGCTCTCTTTTTCATTCTCATAAAATCTATAGTATGTCTTACAAATAGTCATAGCCACAAATACGATGTTTTATTAACTGAAATGGAACAAAATTACTGGTCTATCATGAGTTTACATCCCTAGTCGGAAAAACAAGTTTGTTCTTCGAGCACTGGCAGCACTTAAAAGGCAGCATGCTTCGGCCAAGATCTTATCCATTTATTAGACTGACTGCTTATAATAAATATCGTTACTGTTCCAGCTGTTCTTACTGTGGACAACTCTGTGGTGGACTTGGAGACCATTGAGGCTTTATATGAAAATGTAAGTATGAAGGAGCGCTTTGTCGAAGGTAATAAAACAAAAGGCTGTAAAGACAGCTTTAAAGAAATGGAGAAAACCTTTTGAATTTTATTGCTACAAATTGGTTTTACTATGGTATGTGTCTTATCAGTCCACATATGTTGTATTATTGTGTGACATCTTGCACTGCAACCTATTCAAGTGTCTACTGGATGTCATTCTCTTAGTGGAAGTGTTGAGCTGTGTTAATATTCATATTGATTTTGGACTTTGTTGTGATTCTTCACAGAGGGCCACCAGTGACGAAATGGCCAAGATAACCAAACATTATGAGACCTCTAAAGAGGATGAAGTCAAACTGCTGGACAAGCCTGAGCAGTAAGATCGCTTCTACAAAAATGTTGTAATACTTTCCAAAGACGATTATTCATTCATAAGTCATTATAAACTTGCCAGTATTCATCAGATAAATTAATGTGAGTTCAGGAATTGAGTTTAATTTATTTGCCTTATATTTCACCAAGTCATTTAGCTAGATTAAATTAATTAACATGGAATTTCATAGGGCACATCATTATCAATAAATGAAAATGAACTTTCATTCCAGCATTAATATAATTAAAACATTTTTAAGATTACTTGTGCGCTGCGGATTGGATTTAAATCCCAATTTTAATCATTTCTTAGTCAGTTTTTTTTATACTCGTCAGTCATTTTGGCCAACATTTACACATTGGAGCATAATGGGTCCATTCCCTTCCTCAGCCTTTATTTTTTTAACATGCCTCTCCAACCCTTCGTGTTAAAGCATACGCATTAATGAGCATTGCTTCGGTAGTTTCTGTCAGGGTTAAGTAGTCCGGGCCAGTTAACGAGGCCTGGACCCAGCGGTGCCGCTCAGCCTGGCCTTCTTATTTCCATGTTTGACCAGAGCCGTCACTACGGCTGCCCGAGTCATCCCTACTCAGTGTATACCTCCCATCAGCAGGGCCTAATCACTCAGGATGTTACCGCTCCCCTCCCCTCTGACACGGCACTGTTTACATAAGTCGTCTCGCATCAGGCCGGAGCTACCTTTGATCAGTCTCTGTGCGGCGCTCGTTGCTCTCTCCGCCCGACCCCGCGGACCTTTCAAACCCAGCCGAGCAGCACCGCTCATGACTATCAGCTGCCTGTGAACAGCAACATTGACTCAGGCGGCCTGCCTGCATGGGGAAGCACAGCCTGCCAAGGACCCAAAATAGTTCTTCCTGTTAGACATTTTGTTTAATTCTGTCATAACACATCACACCCCATTCTCTTCCACCACCTCCTCCTGCCCTTTTGTTTTCCAGGTTTCTCTATGAGCTCTCCCAGATCCCCGACTTCGCGGGCCGAGCGCACTGCATCATCTTCCAGTCAGTATTCCTCGATACCATCTCCTCCATTCGTCGTAAGGTGGAGATCATCTCGAATGTCAGCAAAGTAAGAACATTGCGTCAACAAACAGTGCTTCAGAAAAATGTCATTAAGCTGTGTGAAGGTTTACTAACTAAGGGTGTGTGTGTCTGTGTGTGTCTCTCTCTCTCTCTCTCTCTCTCTCTCTCTCAGGAGCTGTTGGAGTGTAATAGCTTGCGGGATGTAATGGGTCTTGTTCTGGCCTTTGGGAACTATATGAACGGTGGGAACAGGACAAGAGGTCAGGCTGATGGCTTCGGACTGGAGATACTCCCCAAACTAAAGGACGTCAAGAGCAGGGTAAAACATTTCTCACAATTTTACACTGAAGATCCGCCATAGTTCCCTGATAACTCTTGGCTAAATAGGCCAAAATAATCCAAACGCAAAGATATATCAATAACTAGATAATATATGTAAAGTATGATTGTCATTTAATCCTCAGGACAATCGTATGAACCTGGTGGATTATGTGGTTTTATACTACCTGCGCAATTTTGACGAGGTAAGGCACCATCAATCAAATTCACACCATTTTATACTCCGACACTCTTAAAACATCTGTAACTCATCACTCATGTACTTTTATATCTGATCCACTGCTCCAGCATGCCGGCACAGAAAAGAGTGTGTTCCCTATGCCGGAGCCTCAGGATTTCTTCCAGGCTGGTCAGGTTAAGTTTGAAGACCTCACTAAGGACATCAGGAAGCTGAAGAAGGATCTGACTGGTAGGACAGGTCCTGTTGTTGTCTGAAGTACATTCATCCCACATTGCATTTTAGTGCCTTGGTCATATGTGTTTCATTATAAATCAGTCAGTGTAATTGAATACCGTACCATCTTTCACCGGTGCAGTTTGCATGTAAATCCCACGTACTCTTCCTGCCCCGTGCAAAGAGGTTTCATGGTGTATTCAGGACCTCGGATGGCCTGAGGCGGCTTTCCCCCGTTACCAGACGGTATATCTCTTAACAGCCGTGACATCATAACACCACACCCTCTCCCCTTTCAGGACCAGTGACGAAGCACCTAGCCAAAGAATCATCTACATTTATTTTTTGCTGTCCCTTCTTATTCAAAAGCAGAAGTAAAATCCCAAAGGCAAATACCAGCTCATTGACCATAAGAGTCACAAATGGCGGATAAATAAGCAAACCCGATTTTGATGCTCTGTGCTCAAAGTGTCGTGGGCGCCGAGCCACTCAGTAACCCAGCCAGTCAGTCTTGGCCAGGGCCATGCGGAGGTTAAAGGCGATGCCCCCCAGTGCCCCTGGTGTCTGTGGTTATTTAAATCAACCAATAATACGGCATATGAAAGCAATTAGATATGCTCCGCAGCTCTCCCCTACGTTTTTTAGATCGCTGTTAAAGCCCTCTCGTCTCTGACCTGAGGGAAAAATACAAAGAGTCTACTAAAGTACCCAGACCCACCTCAAGCTGTCACTCATTTATTAGGAAAAATGGAAGACCTGAAGACAATAAATGCAACACAAGGGCCCTCGTATTTGATCTCTGCTGCAGCACAGTCTGGCACAATAGTCCTCGGGGGGTATTGGCATCACAGGGCGAGCATTGGATTCTGGATGTTTGGTGAGGTCCACCTCTGACTTTCACCATTTTTATCCTCTCCAGCCTTCAAGAATAAATATTTATGCCTGGCTATTATAAACTACCCTAAAGAAAGCAAGTGGTCTTGATTATAATGCTAACACATATCACTTCCATCCACTGAGAGGCCAATACTGAATCACACTTTGGTTTACTGGCTCTGTTTGACTGAGACGAGCGAGGCTGCCTGCCCCTCACCTGATCCTGAGGTGGCGACTGCAGTGGTCGATGGTGTCTCGCCCTCCAGGCTTGGGTCAAAGGTCAGGAGACTCTGTGCTAGCAGTCTCTCCTCAGACAGCGGCAATGTGTGCTTGTCTCATAAGAATCTCAGCATACTGTCTTTTAAAATTGGCACGGTCGTGTGTTTGTAGACGTAATGACGCTTTTGCTGCATGTGTGTGTGCAGCGTTTAGTCACCAGTGATGCTCAGGAGCGGGACCTGGTCTGCTTGTCTGGCCTCTCCTTCACTGGCTTGTGCAGAAACATGATCCTCTTTTGATGGGGCTTCCTGTTTGGGGAGAGGGTGATGACCTCTCTCTGTGCTCCTCTCAGGGGGAGGGCTGAATGGGGGGCCACGGGGACCCCGACCTACTGTAGGACTCTCGGCTCCTATAAAGACCGATATCTTCTATTCCGTTTCGGACTCAAAACATGTATAGTAGTGCAATTAGCTTCGGAACCCAGCACCCAAACTAAAGATTACGTTTATCTTTACATAAAGATCCCTTTTAACTGCTGCGTAATTGGACTGGACAGAGAGGAAGGGACGCTACCGAATGAAATGGGATCAAATAAAAAGAAACAGTCAGAGCTCATTTGCTGCTCAGGGGAGTTTAGTGTTTCACAGAAGGCCTGGCCCGGGTTAGGCATTCATCACTGGGGAAAATCAGACAGTGTCCTGATTTTAAATGGCCTTTAATGTCAAGTTCAGGCAGGGCCTTTAGCCTGAGGTCGGTTTTACGACATAGGCTCCTCTCAGTCACTGTTCATCTGAGCAAATAAAAACAAAAGTAATGCTAAATGTTTGTTCATTTGTCAGTGATTGGTTGCAAACAGCCTGCACGTTAAATAAGAATAACATCTGGCCACGATGTAGAGGCCCTTTTACCAAACAAGACTCTTCACAGATTGAGCTAGTATGACGAGTATAGATAAATATTGCACTTATTAATCATAGCATTCCCTCGTGATTTTAATGCTCCCAGCATCCACATTTTAACAAGAGTTGATGCTCCAGCTCATATTCTAAGTCCTGCCTCATGTTTCTACTTGTCAGAACAGTATTCTCCAGCTAAAATTTAGGAGAAGGGTTTAGTGTGATGGATATGGGTTGATTTATGAGGAGTGGAGAGGGAGTCTTGCCTTTTCTTATAGAGGCAGTCTCTTGGCTGGCCTCACTGAGGGGGAATAGCCTGATACAGTGTGAAGGGGGGGGGGGTCTGCTGGGATTGGAGATAATTGTGGATGCACTGTACTGGTTTAACCTCTCTAATAAAAACATTTTTTTTACAACAGAACTTAAGGTTATTCATCTGATTTTACATTATTGTACAATTTAAAATGACAGTTGGAACTGTAGTTCAGCTGGCAACTGCTCTTTTTTTAACAAAAAGGGGCCAAAAAAGCCATGTGTATTCCTGTGTATTATGCGTTTCTCTGCCTAGTGTTTTGCTCCCTCAGTGTTTACTTTAAATAATGATCCAGAGCTACAGAGACGAGAGCCGGCGCAGCGTTTACGAGACCGAAATATGCATCACACAGCAGGTTCATCTTGTGGTGCTCCCCAGGCTCCCCATCCAGTCGGGCATTGTCTTGGTGTGCTGGGATTTCCTGGTCTCTGGAGAGGGGAGCTCTTGCTTATCATAAGCACATATTGACATCAAAGTCACCCATCTTTCGCTAACCACACATGGTAAATCCTGGAACAGAGGTCTGGCTGGTTTGTTTGTTTTTCTTCCCGTTAACTCCACCACTGCCCGCCTTTACCCACAGCTGTTGTCGTGCTACTTCAAAATACACAAAACTGGAGCTGGTCGACTTTCTCCCATTGGGATATGATTGGGATATGATGGATGACTCCTCTGGAGTAATAGATGCATGTTTGCAAATGGTGCTTGAGTGCCTCAGGATACCGGCTCTGACTCCATCTGGATATTTCCACAGGGTGATAGGCTGTACCTGCGGCTCTGGTTAGACAAATTACTTCTGGACCATGTGAATATTCACAGACCTCTGTTCCGAGATGTCTCATCCGTTTTTCCCCTTGTATTAACAGTGGCTTTAAAGATCGCTGTCTGTCTGTATGTCTGCGGAGGGAAACTGGTCCTCTGTGGCTACACGACCACACGGTGAGCCTGATGAGACAATCCATGGGTGTCGTGTAGTCGTGTATACATTTTTAATTGGATGTTAGATAACTAAGACACTATGATTTACTTATGTATCACATATATAGATGTTATTATTTTCTGACTAGCAGGTCGATTGGTCATTTTGCTATCTACATCTAAATGGTCATTCGATTTTCACATAAAAATAAATTCTATATATACATAATTCAGGTTTGATTCGCAGTTGATTTATTTATATCATTCAAACAAAAACATTTTTGTTTTGCAGATTATGAGAAGCACTAATACCAAGTCAGCATGCCAAGAAATATATTGTGAATATTTATATTACTATAGAGATATATCTATATTTACAAGTCTTAAAATATACTGTGTATCTAAAATAATAGTGTTAATTCAAGATAGCTGTTATTCTTTTTAAACTCTTCAGTCTTTAATTTTACCTTTTTTATATCTATTTATTTTCTGCATATTCATGAAGCCCAATCAAACAGACATGATGTACATGTTGAAAACAAACATTTAATACAAACATTTTGTTAAATACTTTTTACTTAAAAAATAAATCAAAAATCATTTCTAAATACTTAGTAGTATGCCATTGTGTGTGATACTGTACGATGTGAAATAAAGTGTGAGGCATAATAACATGTTCCCAAAACTTCTAAATCGGATTCTTGTTGTTTTGTGGGAACATTATAATTCACTGCTCCATAAACACACACGTTGCTTTTATTTGTGACCGCTAAAGAATTATTCAGACGAAAGCCCATAATATGTTCTGAGATCTTCTGTCTGGCCTGATACATGGAGCCATATGGAGATGCATTACTCGCAGGAGAATCTTCTTTTTCAATGCACTCTTCTAAAATATGTATCATCACTGCTAGACAATGTCTCAAACTGGAGTTCTAGTTTTTATTCTTTACAGCTGCTGTGTTTTTGTGGGCTTCCTTCTTGCAGCCTTTGCTGTCTGGACCACATTTGGACGAGAGCCGCCTCTAAATTGTAGACTTGCTGTTTTGAACACTGTTTTAATGGGTCCTCTTGAGTTGGGGGGATTTCTGGTAAGGAAACGTAGTCTGTCCAAACAGGATATCTTGGTCATGTTTGTTTGGTTGCTGATTTCTGTTTTTTATTTTGATCACTGCCGGCTCTTACTTTCCACAAAATACCCTGGAATCCAAACTGTGAGGCCGTGCGTAGTTACTCCTCAATTTTAATGTGCAGACGTTGCGTTTCCTGTCCGATTGATTGAGAACGCCAATAAATAAAAGATGTAATCGACTTGAGTTCACCGAGCTGCAGGTGCAGGATCTCCACATGCAAAAACACATGAGAGCCACACTCTGATCTAAAAGCAGCGACGCAGGGGAGTGAGACAGCGGTCAGACCTCTTGTTGTGTTGCGGAACTATTACGACATGCAGTCATAGGCAAGTTACGGTATTTATTGCAGCCATTAATGACTTGCAGGTTGGATGTGCCAAAGTTCTTTCACCAAGCGTGTGTGTGTGTGTCTGTGTCTGTCTGTGAGCTTGTGTGAGTTGGGCCATTTGGCACAAAGCCCGTCAACAAACAGCAAACACATCTGCTGCCCTCACATGGACAGACATGTCTGATTATAAAGGGGAAATCTGTCTTTTCAGAATACAATATTAAGTTATCAGAAACAACAACAACATGTAAAACAACGGACAAATATTCCTGATTTATAAACCATGGGACGCTTTCCTCCGATGGTATCAATTGAATTAAATGCTCTCACTGTTTACTCTAAAGGGAAGTTGTCCTGTGTTAAGCCCAGTCACTCTTCATTCCCCTCCTTTTGTCTTCCTCTGTCCTCTACCAGTTTGTGAGAAGAGCGTGCAGAAGGTGTGTGCTAACCCGTCAGAGGAATACCTCCAGCCCTTCAAGGAGAAGATGGAAGGATTTATCTCAACTGGTGAGTCAAGACTTTTCATCTGGGGCAAAACTATAAACATGGTGGAAACATTGTTCCACATATGGTTTGCAAGTTATAAATATATAGCAATTTTGCTCCTGACCCTGAAAAAGAATTCTCAGTGTCTTCAAAGATGAATGAAACATTCGGAGGATTTACATGAAACAGACCTTACAGAGCTAGAAAAGACCTGTTTTCATCCAGACACGCAGCATGGGACCTTTTTAAAAAGGGGAAGGCATAATTATGTTATGTCAGACAGTCGTGTGTGTGTGTGTGTGTGTGTGTGTGTGTGTGTGTGTGTGTGTGTGTGTGTGTGTGTGTGTGTGTGTGTGTGTGTGTGTGTGTGTGTGTGTGTGTGTGTGTGTGTGTGTGTGTGTGTGTGTGTGTGTGTGTGTGTGTGTGTGTGTGTGTGTGTGTGTGTGTGTGTGTGTGTGTGTGTGTGTGGTGTGTGTGTGTGTGTGTGTGTGTGTGTGTGTGTGTGTGTGGCATCTCATCTCTGTGCGCCGTAAGAAGGTTTGAGGACATGAGTCTCCAGGCCTGTAGAAGGGATCACATTGCCTCTAACGTGGTTCTCATGTACTCTCGGCTGCCATAAAGCTGGCAGGACACCTCTGGCTGCGGCCTTGTAAAGACTGGCTGGCCTCACTGGATCAGGTCTGCGGACCACCGGGACAGGAGCAGAGCCTCCCCCGACACATCATCTCTCCGTCTGTCCCCTTTCTGACCTAGACACTGGTCTTCCCAGCCTCTGCTATAGTTGTAGGAGCTGCCACTTAACTGGTAACATACGGTTAAAAAATACCCCGACTCTGTGCCTTCTATGAAATCTACAAACTGCACATTGGGGTGATGGATTTTTATGGAAAAAAACACAACGCAAGCTTGTAGTATTACATTACATTTCATTTAGCTGACGCTTTTATCCAAAGAAACTTACAATCATACACCGTAGACACAGCATCGGGGAGCAATTCGGGGTTAAGTGTCTTGCTCAAGGACACATCGACTAGGGCTAGCTGGGGCTCGAACCACCAAGCCTCTGATTGAAAGACAGACCTGCTAACTACTGACCCACGGTCGCCCCACAAGTGTTCTGTACATCGTAGCTCGCGCAGCAGCCTGTGGACAGATGCTCTCAGAAAGCAGCAGATAAGTGGCGATCACAGTCTACACGAGAGGCCAGAAGGAAAGTGGGGCACGCTGTTTTTTTCTGAAAGTCTTGGAGTTGGTTTGCACAAATTTACAGCAGGAAAACTGTGTCCCTGCTCCTCTATAAGACCACAGACCTCACAGTGAATATATTTTATTGGAACTTTTTTCTACCCACGGAATGAATAGTCTCTAAAAAATAAAAAAGTTAGAAAACAGCAAGCTCTATGGACTGTTTAGTGGCTGCTTACTTGTCTCTACATCCTCTGGATGAGATGTTGCCGTTTGATGTGTATTAATTCGCAGGAGGTTTATTCATGTTATGGCTGCAATTAAACTGGAGATATGTATGTTTTATGATAAGCAACTTAAACCATTAGGCAGCTAGGATGCCTTAAGAAATATGAACGCAATAATGAAACAAAATTCTGTTCACCTCTATTGTATTGGCATGCAGGAAGAAAAGAGTGGCAGATATTGCAAAACTTGGAGGCCCAAAACTATCTGCATGGCCACGTATCATTAGAGGGAAGTGACAGATTTGTGCTTTCTGTAATTTGAGTAGAACAACCCTTTTAAGTACAAGGACTTAGTTTAGATGCGATGTGTGCTATGTGTTAATCGGCATCGAGACAAGAGGAAAGTGTCTCTGTCACACAAGGAGACTGCATTAAAGGACTAATTGCCTGCATTACTTGCAGCGGGGCCGAGTGGTGAAACAACAGACTCCCTCTATCATAAAAGAGTCAAATGAGGTATCTCGCGGGGAGATTGTAGCCAGATGTCTGCGGTGCAGAGTGAAAATTGGTGGGGAGTCCGTGTTTGCAGCACAACTCCTGAAAAGATGTTTGTTGCATACTGCATACCGAGCCCATGCTGGGATTACGCACTATTCTTGTTATAGAAATGTGCCATGACATTGTTCTAGTTATCTTATCCACCTTTACTACCTGCAGCCTCCCTTGAGCTTTGGCCAGTATCGCAGCATATTTGTACGCTTTCAGAACCACTGCGGTCGCCACCGGCTACAGAGCGGCATTGATTTGCAAAGGCACATCTTGAACATAAACTTTCCAGTGGGATACTTGTAAACCTTTCTTTCATAAACAGAATTGCTCCAGCCGTTGCCCATGCTTCGGGAGAAGCGGTGCGTAATCATTGTTCGTGATGATTCCATGGCTTCAAAAGGCCAAACAAAGCAACAGCTCCTCACATCAAAGAGCGGCCGAGGCTCTTAAACTCTGACTCATCAGTGAACGAGTGAATCTTTCACCCTGGTTAATGCTCAGGAGGCTGACCACAGATGCATGTGTTTGACACATGATTTTAGATATTGACATTAACCGTTGGGTATAACTTCTTCCTTAAACAAGAGGATCAAAGTACACCAGTGAATCAACAGATAAAGACTTGTGTTCCCGAGTAGCACTGACCCCTAACCCGGCCTGTGGAGAGGCTCTCAGCAGGGCCTGCAGATGAACCCGAACGCCCCGCGCTCTGCCTCTTAAACTTGTGTGATCGCTCCCAGATCTAACAGGGGATGCCTCCGAAATCAAGTGATCCGTTCTCTTGTAAGGCTGATCCTGTGCTCGTTCCGTCACCAGGTCTATTCTTACCCCGACAACGTATTTCTCTCTTCATCTTTCGGATTATTCTCTGAAGTAAAGTTAAAGAAAACAGCCCGTAGTGGGTTAAACGTCTAATCACCTTTTTCATTTTCCTTTTTAATAGGAGCTCTTTGAAACCTCTGGGGATACTCTTACGGGGGCATATTTTTCGTGTTGAATACCAGCCATGACGAATTGAAAACAAATACCTGCTTTTAATCTCCGCTTGTTTAAGTCTCATTTCGCTGGCTCTTTTGTGGAAATACATGTGTATTATCACTTCCTTGCGTTGTCTTTGTTGCCAGTGAGTCAGACCCCAATAACCAAAATACCACTCGTTCACATGAACATGAATTACGTAGTCGGTGCTGTAGAACTTTCAGATAACGACTGTCCAAGGAAGCTGTTTTTGATGAAGTCTCTGAGATGCGTCCGTGTTCAAATAGAGGCGGTGTAGGAAAACGGAGAGGGATGCTTTGTGGAAATCTTCAACGTCCTCAGCATCCCTCACAGACTGCTTCCCATCTTTTTATCTAGCTGCTAGGTAGAGCAGCGGTTTGGAAAAGTGTGTCAGAGTTTTAAAGCCCTAATTTATTGTCCCTCTCAGCATGCACATCTCATAACTTTCTAGTTAGCGACTACTGGTTTCATGTTTGCATGGGGAGCGGAGGAAGAGAAACTTCACACATCCTCTCTCTCTCTCCGTCTCTCAGCCTCTCGGCTCCAGTGCCACCTCTACACAGTCGCACCAGAGGGGTACCTCAGGCGCCAGCCTGACCCCCACTGAGACTAACGCCATTGGTCACGCCCCCCCCCCCCCCCACCCCTCCTTTCTATCCCAGACATAGCCACAACCTTTATTCATTAGGTTTACCTCAGCCCCGTTGCCCACATACATGTTTAAAAAAAGAGTAAAAGTAAAAGGGGTGGTTGGTCGGAGGCTTAAGCTAAACCTTCTCCCAAAAGACCCCCAAACCTGCCTTTGAACAATTTTTTGGAGACTTCCCCCTCTTAAATCTTCAAGTAGGAAAGGTCCCCCATCATTGTAAAAAGGATGAATCTGGAAAATGCAATAAATCTGAGATCACAGGCACTCTCTGGCCCTAGATAAATTCTTGCACCTCGGCCTGGCCCGCCGTACACATCTGCCTTGCATTTAGACACTTTTACATGGCAGGAGTCCACAGGAGCCTCCAATTCCCAAGCCTCCCTGCTCAGCCCTGCATCGGTCCAGCTTGTATGTCGACAAACAGGCCGCCGCTCCCCGCCCCGAGGATCATAAAGCATGTCAAACTTTACAGTGTGCTTAACTGTCACTTGGATAACATGCTCACTGTGTCACTGACCCACTCAACCCAGGGCCCTTCTTCTTCTTCTTCTTCTTCTTCTTCTTCTTCTTCTTCTTCTTCTTCTTCTTCTCGATGGGCAACCTTAAGGTCGGCTAATGAACACAGCGCCCCCCTCTGGACCCGCTGGTGTTTCTGTGATCATTTCTCAGTGTCTGTCTGTGGAAACATTTGGTTATCTATGTCACCAATAGCCTCATAATCTGCCCCACGATATATTTTATTCCAATATTTGTTCCCTTTTTTTTACAGCTCAAAAGGAGCATTCAGCTGAAGAGGATCGACTCAATGAAGCACAGAGAAGGTAGGAGACCAACTTTAACAATCCCAAGGCCAGATGCATTTAAAATTACAAATGAAAGATGTTTGTATAGACAATATTGATATTTTCTGTGGATTTTATTCCTCAACAAGGGAATTATTCAAGTGTCGTGCAGTGCAAACATCACATTGCGATTATTTAACATGCTTCACATAGATAACATAGCTGGTTTCTGATGGCACAATAGTTGCAATTTGTATAGTCGCATAGAGTTATTAGCCGCATAATGAGGTGAAGGGGCTTCACGGTATCGTATTGAGAAATTCTGAAACTGCACACCAACTTTGAATTCCATTATTGGATGGGATTTGGGAGCAATTTATTTAGCAGGATTAAGCACCGTTTTATATATATTTTAACTAGTTGTTACTTAGTTCAGGGCCTTTTGTAGTTTGTCTGAAAGACAAATAAAAATGCTTTCCAGAGACAGCAGTGGATTTCTACACACACACACACACACACACACACAAACACACAGCATACTGTATTTTAAGCCTGAACGCCCTGTGCTTCCTCCCCTTCAGTTCCTATCATTCTTATCTGCCGTGTTTTATGCAGAAGACTCCCGAGAGTTTTCTGAGAGATTTATAGGCGCAAGACACACTGGCAGCCGCCAAGCTTGCTGTCCGAGTAAAATCATATCTGGAACATTTCATATTGGAAAAAGATGGTGGGGCAGACAAACAAAGCAAATAGATTATTTTTGCCTTGTTTGGATAGAGAGCAGAATTGTTTGCTTTATATCGCAACTCTTCCTCTTCCAAAATAAATCACGAAAGCAAGTGAAAGATGCTGGAAAATGGAAACTATAAACAATTAGGAAGTTGATTGCCTTGGACAATTACTATAACTCAGATAATGCTTCCAACTGTTCTGTTTCATGTTGCTGTTTTTTGAGCAGAGAGAGAGAGAGAGAGAGAGAGAGAGAGAGAGAGAGAGAGAGAGAGAGAGAGAGAGAGAGAGAGAGAGAGAGAGAGAGAGAGAGAGAGAGAGAGAGAGAGAGAGAGAGAGAGAGAGAGAGAGAGAGAGAGAGAGAGAGAGAGAGAGAGAGAGAGAGAGAGAGAGAGAGAGAGAGAGAGAGAGAGAGAGAGAGAGAGAGAGAGAGAGAGAGAGAGAGAGAGAGAGAGAGAGAGAGAGAGAGAGAGAGAGAGAGAGAGAGAGAGAGAGAGAACTTGGTGGGGAATATTGATCTAAAGGGCCCCGCAGCTGACAGCACCTTTGCCTTTTTAATGAAGTTTTCCTTTAATTTCATCTAAAGAGGAGCCTGGCTGACTTGCGTTAGGTAGAGCAGGAGGCGGGTGGGGGGGGGGTGGGCTCTTTCTCAGGTTCCCACAGAGCCACCTCGTAAAAGTGACACGCTGTTGATGAATATGGGCGTCAGAGGGCTCACTGGGCCCTGGGTGGGCTCTCACATCTGCGCTGGATGAGGGATCCTCGCACAAAACACACACACAGAGCAGCAACATGGTGGTGTTAATGAAGGAAACGGACAACACATCCTCAGTGCTACCTAACACCTCGGCCTCATGAGGAAACAGTGAGTTTAGACGCCTGCGAGTCAAAGTCAAGCAGCAGGGAGAATGGCCGGATGAGAGGAATCAGCATCAGGACACGGACAAAAATTAGGGCGGATTCCAGCTGCAACGTGTCCGTCAAACAGGGTTGCCACTAACGATTTATTTTCATTATCAATTAATCATGGAGGGGAACATGTCCAGAAACAATTTCTGGTGACACTTCACATTGTATTTGTTTGTTTAATTTGCATTTTTTTGGTAAATATAAACTTGACCTTATGATTTGATAGCCAGCCGTAATCATTTAAGCCATGCTAGTGACATGGCTTCATAGATGTTGTGGAAGCTTAGCACCTAGCTTCTGGTTCACACTGTTAGCTTCGTTAGCTCCCTTGTGAGAGCCGTTGAGCGGTAATCTAAATGCTCCCAATCTGTTTCTTGAACTTTTGACTTTTCATTTATTGCCAAAATGGTCCAATACTTTGGTTTGTTAGAACAAATAGCGTCAAAATGAAGGACATTCCCATCAGCCTCAGCTGTCGTCCGTGTTTAGAGCTAACAAGCACATTTTACCTGCCGAAAGCTAACAAAGCATGTTAGCGTTGTCACCGTTACGCGCTGCTGTGTAGGATCTCTTAAAGCTGCAAGCCTAACTCTAGACTTGTTTCAATATTGATGCATAGCAAATGTATGCAAGATCATATATATATATATATATATAACAAAGCTGATGTTAGTGCAGTGACCTTATGTAAAATCATTCACAAAACTTAAAGGGCTTTTTTTGTTTTTAAAGTCACAATCTGTTCAGTATTGCAGAAACCACAAATGAAAATATTAAACTGCTGCCCAGCACTGCAAGTGAGAAAGCACTTTGACACACTGCACACGATTACTTTAAGCTAAATTGTAATTAATTGAGATGTCAGTTGAATGAAACATAACAAAAGTCATTCCATGGCCTTTCCCCTCAACATGCAGTTGTAATTTGTCTGGTTCATGTTTGGGTTCACTGAGGTTTTCAGGTTCTGTCCTCGGTTCCGTCTCATTAAGTCCGCTTCTCCCACAGCATGCTCAATTTCCTTTGGCCCGACTGCGTCACCAGTCCTGGTTTCATTGACGACTTATTCTACCCGGGTATTGTATGATGGCAATGGCACAAAATGGCCTAGTGCCAACAACATGGAGTTTACTTCTTCTTTTTACTGGGGAAACAAAGGAATGCAGAGTTTACTCTCCAGATATTTCCCTGATTGTCACGGCTGCTCGTGGTTTCGTAAGGGGTCTTTCTTTTCTCTTTTTTTTCTGTATATAGCTGTCAGTGAGGAATGCCGGCTACGGGTGCTGCAGTAAACCCTCTCACGGCAATGGCATCATAGCATGTATATTACAGAAGAGTGTGTGTGTGTGTGCGCGTGTGTGTACATGTGTGTGTTCTGCGCTCGCAAATGAACAAAGGTCAGCTTGCTTGTGTTTGTTTCGTAGGTGTACTGGCATGTGTGAGTGTGTTTGCATCTGTTTTGAGTGAAGCGTTTGTGTATCTGCTTGTTGCATATCCTTGGGAGGGTGAAAGGAAAACCGCTGTTGCTTGATTTGTGCGTGCTTTGACATGATGACCCAGGGTCAGCAGAGGAGCTGATGGAGAAGAGTTCATCATGGCTGCAACAAAGATACCTAGGACGGAAGGCCTGTTTGGTCAATCAAAACATCCCAGAGCCTCTGATTTCTTTTGTAGCGTCCACGATGATCTACTGCGCTCTCACTTTTTTCTTTTTTGTTTCGAGCATCATAGCAAAATGACGCATCACTGGGAAATGTGAAGTAGGCTCATGCAATGCAGAAGGCCCTTTTTTTATTTTTCCTCCAGCTTTTCGCAAGCCGTCTGGGTAGCATATTGTAGCATTTCACTCCACAGCAACGTGTCTTAGATCATCGTCGCAAAAAAGCCACCTAGCATCTGGAGGTCAGAGCCTATCTGAGTGTCAATGGGACAGGGAGCATCCTTTGAATCATAGTCCCCTTTTATCAACCCTTTGACAGGCACGGCTAGAAAATGTCTTTCATGTTTGGGTTAGGGACGGAATCCGAAGCAGCAGGCTTCTCTTCATGCCCTGCGTGTGCCGCTGGGAGCCTTGCAACCAGTTCAGATTTGGTTTCAAGTGAACAAGGCTGGGGAGCCGCGCTACATTCCCAGTGAACAGAAAATCCAGACTCTGCTTATCCCCATTGGTTGTTTGTTCCAGAAGCAGCCTGTTCTTGTCTGTCTCCGTCTCCTCTGGCAGTCTTCCCCCTACAGGCTGTGGAGGTCAATGTGATAATGGAGCCACCGCTCCTGGCTCTCCCCCGTGGCCCAGCAGGGTGGACGCTCTCCTTCCACCTCACTTCCTCGCCTCTCTGTCTCACTCTACATCCATCATTTGCCTATTTAGTCTGTTTCTTGCATGCATTCATACACCTTCGCTTCCTTGTGTGTTTAGACCTCACTGGAACGCATTTTACGTCTGAAGTATTTAAGTATTAGTAAGACAACACTATTTGTGCCTGTGTTCTGTTTTCCAATATAGTTTCCAGGACACGGTGAGCTACCTTGGGGTCAAGCCAAAGTCTGGGGAGAAAGAAGTGTCAACGAATCTCGTTTTTATGATTTGGTACGAGTTTTGCAATGACTTCAAGAACACCTGGATACGTCAAAACAAGAAGATCTCCAAAGAGAGGTGGGTTGGATTCTGGTAGTGCTCTTTCTGTGGAGATTAGTATACTTATCAGGAGAAGTGTGAAAACAGTTTCCTGGGAGCTTTAAAAATCTGGAAAGAAATCATTACAGTTATCTCAGATTCCTGGAACTTTTCAACAGTAAGTGTTCCAACTTTGGGCATTTACATTACATTATCTGCCTATGGTCCCCCAATGTAATGAAGAGCAATGCTACATTACTGGAGTGCCTCTTAAAGGGATGGTCATATAAGACCTGACTGATATCCTCTGCAACGCCTGGTTTGAAATATCTGCAGAGCACAACCTTGGCTTCCAAACTAAGCCTGAACCGTTTCATCCTGGGGTCAGACTTCTTGTCTCCGTCACCTTCTGATTGGTGCTTAACGACCTCGAGACATAATGTCAAATTGGCACTAATTGTACAAGCGTTATATGTGCAGATGCTTAATTATAGCAGAGAGGGAGGCTATCAAAGAGGAGGCAAACAGGCATAGCTGGAGCCTCGGCCCTTCTGTCTGAAGGACTGGGGCCTGAATTTATGATGTTTCCTCTGACCTGAGGCGTCGTGTCGGTGGGGCGGGGGCGACAGCAGACCCACCTGGCGGCCTCCTGGCTTTACTAGCAAGCGTTTGGGAGAACTGATAAACACTGTAATGATGCTGGACATGTGTGGGGACGACGACTGGACTGCACAGGAGCGAAGCTGCTCGTTACTGCGTGGTCATTTCAAGCATCATGCGGTGGCTTCATGGCTCCTCCCACTTGGAGGTTGTCATAGCAGAAGACATTTAGTGTCCTCCAGCTGATGTCTCAGCTCTGCCATGGAGCCGTGTGCTCTCTCTTAATTTTCTACGTGGTAATTGTGTCTCATGCTACTCACAGCTGATTGTGCTTAAGTACAATTAATTGTTTGTACAGTCATAAAAGCCAAGTGTTTTTTTAAAGGCTGCCTCATTATCTCATCAGCTCGCTCTCAGAGAGAGAGAGATACTGTTTCCGCAAGCTCCACGAGTTTCATGATTTAGTTCCAAAGCCTTTAGTGTGTGCTTCTGGTTTTAAAGGGTCTGCACATATCAAGTCTTTGTGGATTTATTTATTTCCCCCTATAGGTTGAAGGAAGCTCAAGAAAACATCAAGAAGATCACAGCGGAGAAGAGAGTCGAAACCAAGAAGATCAATGCCAACAGTCTGGTAAGAACTGATCTAGATACAGCAGAGAGATGGCATTTCCTAAAAGCTGCTCTTTCTTGTGTCTGCACTGAAATGGTTACACCACCACTTCTTCTTCTTCTTCTTCTTCTTCTTCTTCTTCTTCTTCTTCTTCTTCTTCTTTCTCGGTTCTTGCCAACAGAAAGAGAGGCTGCGGCAGAAGGAAGCAGGCGTGTCTTCCAGCTGAGTGAAATGACAAGTGACGGAGCATCGCAGATCAGAAAGTGTGCAGGCCTCATCGCTCCTGCTTTTACCACCTGCCTCAACAACAGGACTCACAGCCCCATACGGACTCACAATAAAACCTCTTACTACTCCCCCTCTGCCCTCCTAACACCCTCCCATCCAGATAGAAGCTGGGCCTGCAGCGAGGATGCATGGCTGACACAGCCGCAGTGATTGGAGTCTCTAAAGCCAAAGGTTGATCTCATTCATCCGGCAGGGCGCGACCTCTGAGTGCCCAGCTTGTGAAAAGGTCTCAAGGGGTCAGTGGGATTCACAACAGCTGACGCATCCAAGAGGTTCCTTCTGGATCTATTCAAGAGCTGAGAATCCCATTTCTTTCAGAACTGTAGATGTTAGACAGCAGAGTGATAATGCTCCTACATATATTAAAAATGTGATGAAGTTATTGCTGTTATGTGAACAGATACGGCAGCGGAAGAGGAAAATCCCTGTTCACAAAACAAATCTCTCTGGAAGTGATAAAAAACAAAGAAAACAGTTGCTCGTCTTCTTTGCTGTAGCGAATATCTTTTCATTCGCCACGGCTCATTAAAAGTCTTGCAAATATGTCATGCTGTAGGACCGAGTGGCGATGAGAAGTATGATGGATGATGTGCGCCAGGCTTCACATGCAGATGGAGACATGTCGGGTATAAAATGCGTGTGCGTGGAGGTTTCACTGTATTGTGTAGCACTGCATCAGACTGACCTCTCCTGGGTGACGATGGCCAGAGAAGGGCAGAACCTGGCAGCGAGCCACACACACACACACACACACACACACACAACTTAAAATCATCCAAAGAACACAACACAATGTGGCCGTGCACCCACTCCCACTTAAAAATCCGACATAAATGGTTAATCCCTCTTCACGTCGTGTCCACAACTCCTTTAAGCACTTTGCTGCGTGTCGTTGCCGCTATAAGCCACTCCCCTGTTATGCTCATGTGCATTTTTTTTCCGATGTCTTGCACCTTTTTGCACCTTTTTTCCTATGCAAGAGTATGAGACCAGAGTCCTCAGAATATTTATGAATTGTATTGCGTCATGATAAAATCCTATTCGATCTTTTTTCTTTTCTTTTTTCTAAGAAGGTTTATTAAAGTGTATGTTTTATTTTCGCAAATGTAAGATGTAACCACGCTCCAGAAAAGTATATTTATGTATAGAATGATTATTTTCTGCCAAAAAGCATCTGCTTTGGTCCCTTTTGAGGGTGTATTTGTATGAGTTGTAATTGACTGAGAAGCTACCGGATAGGTCAGTCAGATAAAAGATTTATTTTCACATGGATATTGCGTGTATGATGTGGCCGCTGATTTACAGTGTAGTCTGTGGATTTTTTTTTTTGTGGAGGTTTTGGAGAGATGAGGGTTGTATTTTGTTTTTTTAGAACATTTAAGCATATTACCTGAAGCCATGTGAGTTGTTATACCGCAGACAGACTTCTTTTATCAGAGTGTATATATAAAACCGCCCATTTAATTACTTTTTTTACCCTCCCAAGTCTTTTTCACGTGGCATTTATTTTGTAAAACCAGAATCTAGATATGTCATCAACTGTTTTACTTCCGAGGGTTTGAAAAGCAAAAAAAGAGCAGATACCAAGGAACTGTTGTAGCCTCAATGTTATGTTGGTTCATAACCCTCAGTAGCTCTCATATAGGTGCTCTGTCATTTTATGGAATTGTTTTAAATTTCAAGAATAAACTACTGGATGCTGAACAAATATCTCAACATGTTTTTCTGTCAACACTTCCACTTTCACCAAGTAAATGTTATATTCATGTAAGAAACCAGAGTCATCAAAGTGGATTTGATTACTCACAAATCAGCATAATTGAGTCAGAATTAAGTCAAGACTTGTACAATGATTAGCAGTGTTAATGTAAGGAAGTTGTCTTGTTTTAGGAATGAGATGGACATCTCAGGGTTTTAGCCCATTTGTTGAAGCACTCAAACACCAACATTCATTCAGTGTTTAGGACCTGGTTTTACATATTTGCAGTAATTTTAAAAAAACTAATTCAAAAGCCACCAATTCATCCTGATGACAAATGTTAATGTTTTACTGTTCTCAGCTAAGTAGATTTACATCTGGCCTTCCATCCTAACTTGTATTCAAACACCAAGAGTCTTCAATATGGATGGCTGAAGAACAATGCTTACCTCAAATTAAAAATAATAAACAATCAAGTTATTTGTGCAACATTGGCTTGGTGGACTTTAAGCATGAATCCCCTAACCATGTTCACTAGAGCACCACGTGCTCCCCCTCCGCCACATTTGAGAGCCATGTAACAAAATGACGTTTGAGATCATTTTGAGGCATAATTGGAACATATAGTGTTCCCGCATCTTTTCTAATGAGCCGGACTACGAAGACATTTCTTCCAACGTCTCCTCAATAAGCTGGCTCCACGCAGCAGTTGAGGGCATAATTAAACATTTTGTTTAACACACCGTCCTAATTTGAATCAGGTGTACAGTCACAGATGATAAGCACAATATTTCTACATCCATTTATTGATGTTTTCAGGGATAATTTAGTCTAAGGGATAAACAAACCAGTTACATCAAAGATGGCTGTACATTTTACAACTATATAAATCGCTGTACATTGTCCGTTTTAACTAACAACAAAAGCCTCTTTAGAACTGAGTAGGCAGCCCACCTTAAAAAAAAAAAAAAATAGAAATAGAAATTCACAGAAATCAATTAACGGTGAAAGATTCTTGAAACTTCGAAATAAAAATCATATTTTCCATTTACAAATATCGCCACTTATCCACCATAGTCCACACAGTGGAAACACCCAGTCCAACAATCATACAGCATAAAGCACACAAAAATACAAAATGGGACAGGAATGTTTTCCCGTCATAATAAGCGTCTTGGTGTATTAAATAAACCGGAGTGGTGCAGTCCTCTCGGGGTGAGGAAGCCGTGCGTAAAACGTGCCCATGCCAAGTCAGCGTTCCCGTGCAGTGATGTTTGTTTTCAAAACTTGGCCAATTGGTGAGGAGCAACATGTTGGTTGCAGTTCATCGTCGGGTTAGAAATTGCCAGTCGATATTTGTTCACGCGTTGTGCAGAAGAAACCCGCCGTAGCCTGCACGTGAGAGGCCTTTCCGGACGATTCCTTCAGATGGAGACAGGCACGTGTTCTCGTCTGTGTGACAATCCGATGCGCGATGGATAAGAATGAGAGAAACACACACGCACACACGCACACGCACACGCACACACACACGACACTTTTCTTTAGTCCAGGTCTATGGATATGCAGCGGCACTGTTTGACGCGCTGGATGCGTTTCTTCTTGGTGGGTGGCTGCTGGTCCGGGCAGTTCAAAGTAAAAGTCATGGTGGTAAAACGCTTCGGCTTGCAAAACGAACAGGACTGGAAGGCTCCCTCCTCCCTGCGGATGTGCCGGGGGATGTAGAAGGAGTTGCACTGTCCGTAACAAAAGCGGTTGATGATGGTGCGGCTGACGCAGCCCTCCTCGTGGATGGTCTGCTTGAGGGGCTGGGTCTTGCACCAGTCCCGTTTTAAATACTGGCGCTCCGTCACATGTAAAGCTTCCTGGCTGGACTCCAGCACCTCGTCGGCCGGTGGGGATGAGCCCTGCCTCTGCCGGGACCCGGAGCCCGCCTGCGGAGTCTGCGGTTGCTGCTCCGATTCGTTTGGGTTGGTTTTGTCAGGATGAGGAATGGCGCCTTGTGAACCTCGGTTTCTTTTGGAATCCACGGGAGAGGAGAGCAGCCCCAAGATGAAAACCACACTGCAGAAGATACGCGTTGAGCCGGCCATCCTTGGGGAGAGGAAGAAAGTCATTCATCTTCAATACCGTTTCAACTGTGGGCGCGTTACGCACAGCTGTCAAAGCGTTTACGCTGCGTAAAAACGCACCCATACAACTTTCTTTTTTTGCTTTTGGGTTTTTAAAAGCATGCAAGACGACACTGAATTGTAAAACCAAAAGTAGCTGTATATTTGATCATCAGTCAGAGTGAGGAATTCAATGCATCTTCTGGTCCATTACGTTATCAGGCTATCTCTTGTACAAAAGGCACAACACCAGATTTAGCCAAAGCAAAAACACCTCTACCGTCCTTGTTATTTAATAAAAGCAACACCAGTGGACAAGAAGCGTGCAGCGTGCTACGTTTTAAAAGCCAGATCAAGTTCAAACGTGGCGGAAGACGATGTGTGAGGATGTTATGATCAAATCCACTCACCTGTTTGAGCCTCCACTGCTGTTAAGTGCGTTGATCTGCTGCTGTCAGCCCTCTGCGGCACCTACTGCTGTGGACTGTACGCTGGCGGGGCTGTGGATGGGTGGGACACGAACCGCTCCATAGACACAGACAGGGGCCAGGGGGTTTAATACAAATTGCTCCAGCGCCGGACTGTCTCCCTTTTAAATGTCTGCCAGCTGAGATGTGCACAACAGTTCCCTCAACATTATTGGCTAAGCACGATGTAGAGAAAATCAAAACTATCCGCCCCCTCAACACTTCCCTGAACCCACTTCAAGGAAACAGACAACCGAGGAACAGCGAAGCAGGGAGGAGGAGGAGGAGGAGGAGGAGGAGGAGGAGGAGGAGGAGGAGGAGGAGGGGGAGGGGGAGGAGGGGGAGGAAGAAAAGGGGGGTGGGGGGGCCGAGAGAGGACAGGCCTGAAGTTTATGCGCACATGGAAAAAGTAAAACTGTTGATGTCTTTTTATCAAAAGGAACATGATGATATTAAGCAATATACCACCACTTTTAAAGCCGAAAGGAGGAGTTTACGTTCTTCTCGGAAACTATGAACGTGCATGCAATCTAAGGATTAAATCCATTAGAAAGGTTGACTATCACATTTCCACACACCTGTGAATCCTCAACATCTTCAGCATTGGGATGTCGCCGTAAACTCCTTACAGACGGCTGGAGACCAGAGTGGAGCCCCCCCCCCCCCCCCCCCCCCAAAACTAAATAAAACATCTGCTTCGAAACCGAAGATTGGACATTTCTGGAACGCAGTTTAGTGGATGGCAGCCTGTGGTACATTACATGGCCTTTTAGTGAATACGGTTCCACAATATACGTTTATTTACGCATAATTAAAATGAAAACAATGAAGTGAATGCCTTTTATTAGCTATGGTGAAAATAATAATTAAACAAGAATATAAAGTTTGTTGGTTATGGATTAAATAAGTAATGCTTTATAAATCAGTTGAAATCCAAGAGCAGCTGCTGGGTTGCCAGGTTGAGAACCAGTTATATTCTTTATGTTTAGTACAATGCAGTTACTAAATGTGTTATTATTAAATGTGATATGTTGCTTAATGCTTTCCCTAATATGTCACAAGTTTGGAGTTACCGATGCTAAAAAGTGGTTTATTTATTTATTTTGGTACCCTGTAGGTATTTCCAAAACCTTAATGGTCCATTAGTCCCTGCTTGAACTAAATATAACTTTCTAAAAAGACAATCAGGTGTCCTGCTGAGGGGGAACGAGCACATCCTGGAAACTCAAAAGTAATGACGTAGATGCTTAGAACAAACAGAACAAGGAGTTAACTAAAGTCACATTTTCATCCTTAATGGTACTCTGGAAAAAAAACTCCAGCCCCCACACGGTTGTCGATTTAAGATTAGAATATTAAAAACATGTAATCATAAAAATCATTCGTATCTACGTTCCTGGATTTTCAGTATAGGTTTGTGACAGATTGTATGTTGTCCCAACCGCAAGTCTGCAGAAGTCACAACACTGATATTAATAAGCTGGTCCAGTGATGGTTTTAAAGCGGACATGTATCCAAATCCCATCCATCCTTCTGCACGTGTGCCCCTCCCAATGGGCTGAGGAGAATATATCTGAAGGAAGGATTCTAAACCTTTCACTGTTTACTCTTTAGATTCAGATTACAGGAGAAAAAGAAGAAAAAAAAGCCTCAGTTTCAGATTTTACACTGAGCAAAAACAACATTTATTTGATAGATTCTCCAGAGAGGCACATGGTATCTTTTCAAATATACCAGAACCACATTTTGTTCAAATAAATGGTGTTATATCAAAGTGTAGTTGTCTGGGTTCGTTACAATAGGAACACGTGCCACTGAACAGCGGTTGTACTGCGCCCCCTTGTGGCGCCAACAAGTACCAACTATTTATGCAAACCAGAAGAATTCCACTGCAGAGAGAAAGTAGAGAATAAGCCGTTTGAGTTTATTTGTCTGAAGCAGTTCACAAGGCAAAGCATTTTTACTGGAGGCTGGTTTTGAAATGAATGTACTGCGATAGACAGACAATGTAATCAATACTGCTTGGCTTTTCTCTCTAATAAAATCCAACAAAAAGGTGCATTTTCTCTTCTTTTTTTCACGAGAGCCAGTAAGAAAATATTGTGTAATTAAGAAACAGCTTCAACTTCAGTAAACAGTTGTTTTTTAAAAAAAAAAGGACATCTAAGGATTAGATATATACACATACACAATGCATAAATAAAAGCACAAGACTTGATCCTTGATTTCTAAACTTTACAGTCATTCCATGTCACATAATCTGGCCTGCACACTAAAGTCTAAACACTACGCAACATAATCATCTGTGTGGATGCTTAACTCCTAGACTTGTTTTACTGGAGTAAAACAAACAGAAGGCATATGAAAATATCCCATTAGAACCCTAACACCACAAAACCGCACCAACCGTAGCTCAAAATAAATTAAAAGCCCTGAAATTATGGATAATATATAAGAGGGAAAGGTAGTCCTAACTAGACAGAGACCTGCATAGTGGGGAGGAATTATAAAAAGGCAAAATGACTTGAAACTATAAATCTACAGGCTTGGTGGCAGACAGCAGTTGTACCTGACTGAGGGGGTTTCGAGGGGACCCTCTGTAATGGTTCAAGTCCTTCTCTAATACCTGCTGCGAGAGAGGCTTCTGAGCTCCTGGTGGATCAGTGACACAACCGTCCACTTTGGTCTTTGGTTGCATCTTGTTGGTCATGTCGGCCAGAGCCGCGACCTTGGGTTTGCGGGCCAAGGTGCTTGGCTTTTTGGGTGGGACGGGAGGGGGTTTCTTCATGGGACAACTGCTGTTGGACACTCCCGGTTGGGCCTCTCTCTGGGAAGGCCGGAGCTGCGGGTGAGGCGAGAGGCCGCTCTCCAGGCTCACGGCCTTCACCACCGGGCCGCTCTGGCCGATGGTGAGCTCTGCATTTCTGGAGGGTCTCCTGCTCTCTCCTAGGAGAGAGTTCATCCTGCGGACGGTTTGACGCACAGGGGTGCGCTGGAACTTGAGCGGCGATCGGGTGAGTTTGGCCATGGAGCCCCTGGGAGAAAGGAGGGTGAGCTTGTTGAAGTGATGAATGTGGTCCGCCACCCGCCGCTTTTCATTCTCCAGGCTGCGCGGTGAGAGGGGTGGTTGGTTTTGGACTTTGGCGCCACTCTCCGGGGAAGATTCATTTTGATTGTGTACCGCACAGGCTACGGTACCAATCTGTGGCGGCGTACCGAACTCCTCTCTGAGGTCGAGGCCCAGCTTGTACGGAGTGGACTGCAGCCCACGGGAGACACCCAGTTGGAAGTGAGCAGGACTCTGAATGTCCAGAGCGTCAATCAACCTGCTGCAGTTCACCTGCTCCACCTCCTGTTCAGAGGCTCCCACTATGGAGGTGTTGGTGATGCGAGCAGCGCAGAGAGGTTGTTTATCAGTAAAGTATACACCTGGCTCAAAGACTATACTGTCAATGTGCAATGGCGATACAGCGGCTATTTCAATCTGACCAAAGGTAATGTTCTGTTCTTTAGCCAGAAGGCTCCGCCGAGTTGAGAAGCTGGAGGCCTCTGTGTCCACGGATAGAACTCGGACTGTGGGAGTCCCTGGAGGAGGAAGGAGGATGCTGTCAGGTGGGTTTGCTGCGTCCGTCTCCATAGAGTTGCAGGGATCCTGTATGACAGTCCGGAGGTCAGTGCCCGACTCCGTGAAGGCCTTCTTTATTTTCAGAAGGGTGGGACCGGTTTGGCTCTGGGCCTCAGCGCTCTCCAGGCTCTCAGCACTGGAAGCACAACACAGCTTCTTGGGAAAGCTGGCCACTGCCGTGGGCTTCGACACGACAATGGCCGGCTCAGACATGCAGTTGCTCTTCAAGCCCATGTTCATGGGGGTGTCTGTGAATGATGCTTGGCCGAAAGCCCGGGCTCCTAAGGGAGTCTCCCCGCTCCACAGGGTCCGGTGGACACCTGGGTCACAATGGGGAGTCAGCAAGTTGTCCTCAGACTTGCTGATGTACTTGGCACCTGTAATACAACATGGGATTTTAGTGTGTGTGGGAAGGAGGGGGGGGGGGGGGGTTACAACTTAAAACACTACATATGCAACATTACACTAGAACGTGTCATTTTTCCCCCCATTCGGTACTCACTTTTGGGTTCTGCTTTTCGAGGCAGAACCGATGGACTGAACTCGGTCTCTTTGGTGAAACGAAAACTGGTGGTGCTCTCCTGAGTGGCAAGTCGCCAGCCAATGGACTCAGATCCCTTTATCACCAGCATGAAATGAAAGATGAAAGAAACTTCAGGGAGGCTTTAGTGTATTATTTGGTTAAAAAAGGTCCCCACAGGTGTCACCCGAAATGTACCATTAATATATTAATTCAATGATTGTTGTGGTTAGTTCTTCAGACGTTGAGTGAAGTCACTCAGAAGAAACAAGATATTGGATTTGTTGGTCATCAACATTTTATTAAGTCAGGAATACACAAAACTATAGAACATTAGAAAGCTGTGCACCTTAAACCTTTACCAGCCCAACCAAAAACAGGTTACCAAAAAAAAAAAAAATTATATAATTTTATATATATATATATATATATATATATATATATATATATATATATATATATATATATATATATACACACATATACATATACATACATACACACACACTCTCTCTCTCTCTCTCTTATAGTATATAATAACATTATTTCAAGTGCCTGACAGTAAATCACTGGACATAAGCTATGGCTTTGTACCACACAAGTATGAAAACTATTTATTAAGCAATGTTACAAAATGTGCCACATTCTTTTCAAAACCATGCATTATTAGTTTAAATGGGCTAGCCACTGAAAGTAAACTTAGGATGTTATACAATAACGAAAGTGCTAATGTGCACAGACAACAGATTACCCCATTAAAAACACCCCATGTGCAAATGTTACTTGATTTTAATACAGTTAATTGCAGTATATGCCTGAATGGCACAGATCACCACCCACAGTCTATCTGTGATAGGTGGAATGTGGAGTCTGTCGGGGAACCACACTTACAGCCTCCTTGCTGCTCTTCCCCAGGCTGAATCGCAAGCGCAGGGATTTGCGTGGTGCTGCTTCTTTTTTGTCGACTTTCGGAGAAAAGCATCCAGCTCTTCCAGACTCCACCCTGAAGGAGAGCGATAAGCATTCTAACCATTATCAGTATAATTTAGGTTTTACCAACTCTTATCTCTCCTTGAATTCATCTTTTAAAGACAAATGAAAAAAGGCATTGTGTTGTCTCCTTATTCAGTACATTTACAGTGAATCTCTGGACTGCTCCATACTGTGAGCGTAATTTCAACGTGGTGTCAACTTCTGTCATCCCTCAGAGACAAACAACATAACTGTGTTCAGAAGGAAGACTGGAGCGTACCTGTTGACAGCATGTCTGCTGCTAAGTTGTCGGCTCTTCCTCCTCGCAGAGACAGCCGACTGCTTTCTAGACTTCCCTGCCGACGACACGGTAGTTTGGGAAGAGTCCAAGACCCCCGAAGCACTGTAAGCTAGATAGAAGGAAAAAAAAATCAGGGGGCGGGGGGGAACGTTTAACCATAAGCTTTAGAAATAGCAGAATAATTGACGTCTATGTGATCAAACAATCATCGATCAATACCTGATCCAGGAGTGGAGGCCCCGCTAAACAGAGTATTGGGAAGTAATTCTATCCCAAGGGTCTTTTTGACAGATCTACGTTTCTTGTTTGAGAATCCAAAAGAGTGACCCGATTCCAAGGGAAGTTTTCGTTTTGAGGTTGGTGTTGCAATAATAGGAGTTGCAGAGGAAAAGACTGGCAAAAAAAAAAAAGCACAAAAAAGTTAGTATCTTTTTATTATCTATTTTATATGCAATTTTTTTTATATACATTTGAAAACATTCCAAAAGACGACTCGGATCCAAGACACTCAACAGGCCTGAAATTTGTGGAGGATCCATGCAAATGACAGGCAGTCGGGCAAAGAAAACAAAAGCCAACAAAGATCATCTGAAGCAAAGCATAATTTACAATTATTCAGTGGACTTATTGTTAATTATCAAGGCAAATTTGAATCAGTTTGCAGAAAGCTTATTGTTTGTATGTGCATAGCAGATCAATCACTCCAGTAGCATCATGCTAAATGACGGGCAACATCATTTTGTCTGACCTCAGTACCTACCAAGACTGTCTGACTGGGTGGCATTTGTGGGTGTTCTATTATTTTTTATCTTATTCAGGGCACCATTGACCATATCTGAAATGTGAGACAAAGCCAACCGTATAAACAGCATTTACTGACTAAACCTGCTTCAAAGTGAAATGATTCGAGTAGTTACTGATATAAAGTGTTCCATTTTCCTTAAATAGGTTTGTTTAATGTCTCTGGATATTTCTGCCAATCTAAAATTTGAATTAAATATTTGCACACTGCACTTTTGATATAGTCTCACCTCCGAAGCTGCGTCTGGGTCTCTTCTTCATTCCTGAGTTTAAATCCAGCTCCTCAAGTCCATCAGTAGGAGACAGAACCCCCGCTTCACAGCCCATCAAGGCTGGAACTTTCTCGAGAAGGAACTGTGGTAAGACACCTGTGACAGACACAGCAACATATTAGTCCTGAAAAAGCTTTGGAGTGACACAAAGATGACCTCCAGGTGAGATGCATCAAGTCCTACCAAAGTTGTGGGCGTTCTCTATGAAGCAGTGCAATATGGCTGCCTGTAGCTTGAGGCGCTTCTCAGTGTTGGCGTTCATCTTCTCTGTACCGTCTCCAGCATGAAGGATGTTAGGAGCCAAGATTACAGACAAGTTACTGCTGTCCATCTTATTCTCGGCACTCCTGTGATTAAGCAAAGGAAATGAAGAACAGCAGTATAATGTAAATTAAAAAAACTAAAGATATTTAAATAAAAAAATGTTTTAACAAGATTTTAGCAGTAAAAGCAGTCCAATTAAAGAATATTTCTGGCACCTCTTAGACACACTTTGGAGGAAGTCAAAAAAATGACGCAGGACACTGAGGTTTCTGTCAGGTAGTACACAGGTCAGCAGCATGGTGGCAGAGGTCACATCCTCCTCAGCGGGGAGCTGCTGGGCCTTGAGGAAGGCCTCCTGCAGCTCCGTGGGCAACACAGGTTCCGGTAGCTCCCTGAAGAACTGCTTCACCAGACCGGCCACATCGCAGGGAAGTGCGGTGGACAGGCATTCCTCACCCGCATCCAGTTTTGCCTGGACAGACAAAACACACTCTGAAAAAAACCACAATCTGTTGTGTTGGACCTCTTTCAGGGTCACGGTCCCTCTGTGAACACAAGGTCGACTTCAGCAATCACTCACTCTCAGTGCTTTCAGGCGAATGACAGAGCCAGATTTTCTGAACAGGCCCTCTGTGTTGACGTGCGCCAGCAGCATCATACATGCATCGACCAGGAATCTAAAAAGGCAGTGAAACGTCATAATTAGAAATGTACAAGACGGGACAAGAAATAACTTGCCAGCTATAGGCTCAAGCTAACGTAAATATGCACATCTACTTGCCTCGGCACGCTTCCACATTCCATATTATAATATGGTAAGCTCTCCGGGGATACCCCAAAAACCTTTGTCTGTGGGAACAATAAAAAAATAAGAATAACTCATTGTGCATCCATGTTAGATTTAAAACAGGAAGGCTAAACAATGAGGGAAAAGCCCAATCAGCTGATAAGTCAGTCCGCTAATCCTATCACTTATGTCACAACCGTGGACACACTGTTTTGTTTTTTTCAAGCTACAGTTTGTGCCATGTGTTTTCTTCTATCACATTCTCAGGCATTACCTGCAAATGCAGAAGTTTGGTGGCAAAGTATCTTGCAACAATCCCTGTGACTCCTGTGAGCCAATCACAAAGTACCCAAGGAACAGGGCCTTCTTTGTTATTAAATTACCTTCCATTATATGAAGAATGGCACATCTTCTAGATGTAATGTATCCTACCAAAATAACCCAAAAGTCCATCAAAGCGATATGCCAGAAACATTTACAAGAAATCATTGCCATTATAAGTCGTGTTAGACTTTCTGTAACTTTATGGTGTGAATAACCTCGGGAACAGGCCAAACAAAGCCTCGATGCTGACTGACATGGGCGACAACGGCCTGTGAACAAACGGCTCTCATTAGTATGGGGATGCTTTCAGTAATATGCTAATTTGATTAGGTTACATTGATATTTTTTTTTAAAAGTTCAACATTGTCTTGAAGGCTGATACGAGGAACTTGTTGATTCAAGTCCAAAGTTTCAGAGTAACTGCAAATGAAACGTGCTGTCAATTGGCAACAGCTTCTCCGTTAAACTTACCGAGTAGCTGGCTGTTGACTTGCAGCTGGTCGCCTTGTTTTTGTTCCAGTTCTTTGTCTTGATCCCGTACGCTGCGCGGAGGTGCTGCACGGCCACCAGCCGCATCACATTCCTCTCCATGACTTTCATTTCACGCTGCTATCTCGCACTTTAACAAGGAACCACGCAACAACTCGTTCACTCGCGTCTGACAGGACCAGACATCCGCAGTAGTCTTCACCCCTAGTCTTTCTAACGTTAACACTTTCTCCAAACAGTTAAGTCATCCTCGCGCTGCTCGAGCCCAATAATTATTTACCGACTGTTACCTCGAAGCTAAGAATCTCAGAGCGCGATGCTAACGACTTGGCCGACGTTCAGTAACGCAGCACCTATTTCGTGGCTTCGTGCTTTAGTTGCAATGCAGTTAGCTCGCTAACGTTAGCCGGCGAGGTTAGCACGTCACATAAACAAACAAACAAAACAAGCTCATTGGTGTCACGCGACTAGAAGATGTACGTGTAGCTCCTCTCAAGCGGCCCTCTGTGTGAAACACGTCGGTGTATTTCGTTGGATAGCTAACGCTAGCTGCATCGTCGTCTGAACGGTTGGCTGTCTGACTGTTTCCGTAGAGCATTCAAACGGCGGCGCTCCCTCCGCTCTGCGTTGTGATTGGCTGGTAACGGTTCGAAAAATATTCTCTGGGCCGTGTGTTTTATGACCCAGCGCAGCGTCGTCGGGCGGAGCAGTTTCTTTTCGGCTAGGTGGGGTGGGTGCATTTTGTCAACCGGTTGAGTCTATGATACAAACCAGTCGCACCTTTTGAATGGTAGCCGCATACAGGTACAGTTAAACTGTGCGTATATTAATCTTTTTATTGTTATTTTATGCTTTCTGTCTGTCTTTTCTGTCTTCTCTCTCTGTGGTTGCCCCCCTGGCTTGTTGATTTGACTTTATTTCAATGTATATCGCCGTTTGTTACGTTAAGAGCGTGAGAGGCAAGACTTCCCCGGTCTCTTCTACCTTTTGCCATCTTCAGCTCATATGACAAAAGGTTCCTATTTTTCTTCCCAAGCATTTACACTCTGGAGGATCTACTTGACTATATGAAATAAAATGCTGCCCTCTTGTGTCCAAATTAGTTCAGGTGTGACTGTGTCTGATGTTTGGGGCTTCTGTTCTTGCTGGAATTAAAGTATTAGAAGAAAAAACTTGCAAAATGGGTTACAAACATTGGAAATGTGAACTTAATGAAAAGTAAAGTTGACGATGTGTGTGTAGTTCCAAAGGCTTGGTGTCAGTCTGGATCCAACCTTGAAAGGAGTTGAGGATGGTGAAGAAATGGAGGAGCCTAGGAGCAGAGGTCCGTGGCTGAAGAAAGCAAAAGCCCAGGTGATGCCAAGCAGAAGGAACAGGCCGAGAATGGAGAAAGCGTTTGTCTTGGTGGAGCTGTTGTACTGAGATGTCCCTGCTGATGGCTTAAGGAGAACAATCTGTGCACTGTCATGATGAATATATGACAAAGGTGACGATGAACACTACAGCATAGTAACCAATGTCCTGGTGGACAACAGCATCACAGATCCAGCACCTGGAAATCATGAATAATGATGCACTCAGTGACATGAATCTCCTTTTTTGTGTAAAACATGACACTTGGTAGTCAGTAACAGTTGCTTACATTTTGCTGAATTCGGTGTAAATGACCATGTAATCATATTGTCTCAAGGCAAGAAGAGTGATCACCACTACAGCTGGTGTAACTAAGGAGAAAGTGTACATCTTTATGTTATGCTTATGCCTAGATTTACAGTCAATATTAACAAGTGTGTCTTTATACAGCAACGAGCCGCTCCCTCCAACAACACTGTGAGATTCCTGAGTATGAAGCTCTCTACAAATGATGCTGAGCCTGGACTTACCACCACATTTGCTCTGCTGATCGCTGTTTGTACGTTCCAAAAACATTCCAAGGAAAAACATTATATGAATTATGATCAGAACGTACACGGACTAATGATGTTTCCTTTAGCCTCCGTGTCCACCATTTAAAAATGTTTTTGGAAACCATAAACAGCACGTTCATTGAATTAGAATTAGAATAACGAGCGGACTGTAGAGGGCTGAAACATGTAAGATGTCCATTCCTCATAGATACTAATACTGATATATTAATTGTTATTATAAATTCTAAGTCATATTTTATAACACAACTGTGTATTGCCTGAGAAGTTGAACCTAAAACACAGCTCTTCTTTCCTCTTTAAGAAATCCTTGTAGTGTAACCTCATCTGCTAAATGATCTCATTTTTGGCAAAAGCCCATCACTTAATCTTTCTGCATCCATCCATTATTCATTCATTTTCTTTAAATATAAAGAAACAACCTCAGATAAGAAGGATAGTAAAACAATGACAGTATTTGTTCTGTTTCTCAAGTAAAAGTGAATGTTCACTTCTTACTTCAACCACTAGGGGGAAGCACCACCATCCATGCTTCAGCAAACCGTTGCTCATTCAGGTGTGGGCATAAAGGTAGGAGACAAAAGATGGATTGACAAGACTATCCATGGTGTTACTATACTATACTTATTATACTTTGTGTATTTGTATTGTCGCAAGCAAGTACATTATAGGAGATACTCTCACAAGGGCTTATCTTTATTACAATAGAACATACATATATATATATATATATACAGGAGACAACAAAGTACAAATGCATGGTCGGAAGGAGGTTGGTTGTGTGTTTAGAAGCACTTTCTGTGGACAATGGAGGGGCCGGCCTCATCGTACTCCTGCTTGCTGATCCACATCTGCTGGAAGGTGGACAGGGAAGCCAGGATGGAGCCACCGATCCAGACGGAGTACTTCCTCTCAGGTGGAGCGATGATCTAAGCAAGGAGTAAACACCATTTAAGTTTAAGTCTTGATTTGCTTTGTAATTGAACATGATGACGTGAAACATTTGCAGTTCTCTCACCTTAATCTTCATGGTGCTTGGGGCCAGAGCTGTAATCTCCTTCTGCATACGGTCAGCAATACCAGGGTACATGGTGGTACCACCAGACAGCACATTGTTGGCGTACAAGTCCTTACGGATGTCAATGTCACATTTCATGATGCTGTTGTAGGCGGTCTCATGGATGCCAGCAGACTCCATACCTGGTGGAAGACAAGCAAAAGAGATGAACTTTAAGACAAAATACAGCATATTAGATATATCAACAACAACCAAAAGTGCAACCAATTACTCACCAATGAAAGAAGGCTGGAAGAGGGTCTCTGGGCAACGGAAACGCTCGTTACCAATGGTGATGACCTGACCGTCGGGCAGCTCGTAGCTCTTTTCCAGGGAGGAGGAGGAGGCGGCGGTGGCCATCTCGTTCTCAAAGTCAAGAGCCACGTAGCACAGCTTTTCCTTGATGTCACGCACAATTTCACGCTCAGCTGTGGAGCAGAAAGTTTGAGTATTGAGAAACCACACTTGTACACCTCTCGCATTAAAGAAATCAACCATGATGACATAGGCCTACCAGTTGTGACAAAGGAGTAGCCACGCTCAGTCAGGATCTTCATCAGGTAGTCAGTCAGGTCACGGCCGGCCAGATCCAGACGCATGATGGCGTGTGGCAGGGCATAACCCTCATAGATGGGGACATTATGGGTCACACCATCACCAGAGTCCAGCACGATACCTTTGGCAAGCAGAAAAGGACCACTGGGAGTGAGATATGCATGCCTGTTATGGTCTGCCCTCTTCAAGTATGTCTCATATCATAAACTATCCAATGCTGCTGACATCACACCTTCACTTGACAATGAGACATGAATCTATCCAGATGACAGACAGCCGGAGTGTAAATGCTCAACAGTTTCTCCCTGGCAGCACAACTTCCTCTTATTTTAGCTCATCGAGTAACTGACTACATGCTCAATAAAAAAATAAAAAGCTGCAGTGTACTGACCGGTGGTACGACCAGAGGCGTACAGAGACAGGACAGCCTGGATGGCCACGTACATGGCGGGAACGTTGAATGTCTCAAACATGATCTGCAAGAAAAAGCAAGCAGAATACAAAAGGTTTGTCTTAACCCGAGAACAACTATGTGAAAGCGGATCATAGATTAGTGACTGTATAGTACCTGGGTCATCTTCTCCCTGTTGGCTTTGGGGTTCAGGGGGGCCTCAGTGAGCAGGGTGGGGTGCTCCTCAGGGGCCACACGCAGCTCATTGTAAAAGGTGTGGTGCCAGATCTGCCAGAGGAGAGATAACAGCTGATTTCAGGACTGGACCAACAACTGCTCCTCTACAAGCAGCTTTTACAATGGCAGAAAAATGATGCTGACAATTCTCAAGGATGCGGACAATCAGCCGCCATGAATATTGTAAATGAGTCACTGTCAACACACACCTTCTCCATATCATCCCAGTTGGTGATGATGCCATGCTCGATGGGGTACTTCAGGGTCAGGATACCCCTCTTGCTCTGGGCCTCATCACCTACGTAGCTGTCCTTCTGACCCATACCCACCATCACACCCTGAGGGAAGAAGCACGAGAGGAACATAAGACATAGAAAGAAGCTGCTTCTACTTATTCTTCTGTAATTTATTTAAGATTTCTTTTTGTTTTAGTTTACCTGGTGGCGGGGCCTTCCAACAATGGAGGGGAAGACAGCACGGGGAGCGTCATCTCCGGCAAATCCAGCCTTGACCAAGCCAGAGCCGTTGTCACACACAAGGGCGGTAGTCTCTTCGTCGTCACACATGATTAGGCTTTACTGGGGTCTGGGGTGGTCTAACATTTGGGGGGTGGGGAAGAATCACAAGGAGGTTTAGGATAAGAATCAGGAACAGCTGTCTAAACCGCCTGTCATAGATTACATAGCTGTTATATTTGAACAATCAGAAACACTTTATCGCTGGATTGGCAGATGATGTGATGAAGTGACTACACCTGACTCATATGATTAATACATGTATTAGCTGTGATGCAGTGTGCCTTTGAAGACCTGCCAACACTCTCTCATAACTGCTAATGTTATTATCACTTTGAAACACAAATACAACCCACCTCAATGTGTGTATTTATAGAGAGCCAATTAGACATGCCTTTGGGTGCTATATTGGTCCCAACCTGGTTGTACAACTACTGATACCATATCACCGCTGCCGTGATTGTTCCTGGGACATCTCAGAGCTGCTGAGATAGTACCAAAAAGGGGCATAACAGAGAAACCTGAGATCTATTTTAAGCTCAGCACCCACACTGTGCTCAACAGGGTGAAACAAGTGACACTTACATCTCCTGCTATTTCAGGTCTGAGAGAGTCTGAGTCTGAGAGCCAGGCCAGCACTCATCTGTCTGCACACTGTGATACTTTTGTTTTACTACATGGCTCCGTGCTCCAGCAGCCTTTTAGCTTCATTTATTGGAGCATGGGTGGATATGGCCAACTTCTCCACAGCTGTTGTGCACTGATCCAAGTTATACTCCCATTTGAGATACTACAGAAGTTGTTCTGTCCATACTTTTCCACGGAAACGTTCTCGAGCATTTGTCACAGAAAATCACATCATCTAATAATGTTGATTACAATATCATGTGTCAGTCAACCTAACACAACCAGTAACTCCAGTTTTAACTGTAGTCATCATTTTCAGTTTGTCATTATAACATGTGAAAGCCATAAAGTTACACCATCCATTCATTGATTTAAGTCTCATCAGCTCGAAGCACATCGACTTTGTGAAAACTAATCACACAAAGGACACAGATGTCCAAAGCGAATCAGATAAACAAGTTGTGAAGGTACTCACCAAGGTGCACTGGTAGGCGGGATGCTTCCACTGGGACAAAGACTCAGGGTGGGAAGAGCCCCTTAAATAAGGCTCAGACTGGGTCTAGGGACCAGGGGCGGGGCCGGGGGTTCACACAAGTCCAAATAAGAGCTGGCAGCAAAAATCAACAAGCCAGAGGAAAGTGTTTCACATACATGGATGGGACTGCTCTACAATGAAGTCACTTGACTGACACGGTCTTAATGAAGTGTTGGTTGAGAATAAAAAGTTTTGAACTTAATGTGACGGTTAATGGGAAATAATTGGGATTATTGTATTATTTAATAAAAAAGAACAACATTAAGAGTAATGCATTTCATTTCTCAAAAGTAAGATAAAAAAGTAATCTGCATTTCTAGGATAAAAATTTCTCTCATGAACTTCGTGAAATATGTAATTCCATGCCTTAAAACAATGTGTGTTGCAGTATAATTTATTTACAGCCCTAACCTCATAAATGAAGGCACTTTGAATGTCTTTCAATCCGAGTGTTAAAATATTTTGATTTCTGGGCCACTCTATAACAGGCAGAAACACATATGTCATGTATCTAAGAGGTTTTAATATTCTCAGAGGGCCCACTATGATGACCCAGTCAGGGCAGCGTCACTCGTGTCTTGTTAAGGAGATGAAAACATTGCATATGTCTGTGAACCACGCTGCTGGTATGTGTGCTGAGCTTCCTCGACTTGGGAACAGCTGATGGTAACGCCAGCCGAGCTCTGTGTGGGATCTGGCTGTCTGAGAGGCATGTGGTGTCGGTGTTCCCAGCTGATTGGCCCAGCTGTCTCCTTGTAGGGTTATGGTGAGCAACAGAGTCATCTATGAGCAGCCACTAAGGTTCCCGAGCCGTGAGTCTGCAAAGAGGAGGTCCATATTTGTGCCATCCACTTTTCCATATATTTTCCTTGATGTACAGTGTACCTTATGAGGTAATGCTATCCACTATGCTGGAATGATACAAACATTTGACAGATTTTCATAATTCCCAAAGATGGCTAGACCATTCGTATATTTGTAATGATTTAGGACATGTATTTATTCAGGTCTTCAGGTTGAGGAATAGTGAACCACAAGTAAACGAGCAGAATAATATGTGAAGTTATATGATTCTTCTTATATGCATTCTTCTGCTGCAGGCTGCCCCACCAGATACAGAGCCTCCTATATGTAGCGGTGTTACCTCTGAATCTCAACAGATACATGTAGGAGTTGGATGCAGCTGAAGCATCTCATAGTATTTGCATGACAAAGAAGACTTTCATAGATTGGATTGATATTGTACTATTGATACATGAATAAAGGGGATGTGACTCATGATCTGGCTTCTCTACCAAGCAACAGCAAGAGTCATAATGAAGCTTTGTAAAAAAAAGTTATACATCTAGAGAGTGTTTTTTAAATGCTTCAAACTATATTTTATTGAAACAAAATGTATAACAGAGAGCTTGCATTACAAACTGGGGGCGTGGGTTTAAAAAGTCAGATAGGTGTTTCTGCATACTAGGTTCTCACGGTCAGGATATCTCTGCCTCTGCTGCTGCAAAAAAGAAATCCCAGTTATAAATACATTTTTTGACCATAATTGCTTCTTCACAAACAATGATCAGAGCTACAAGGAGTCAGCACCCTCAACTTCAGTAGCACTACTACAAAAGTACCAGAAGTGACATAACATGGTGATAAATTAACTATACGCTTACTTTACTCTTGAATATTATTCCATTGATTATAATCTCATCACAGAAACAATATCATGAATAATATCTTAATTCAGAAATATGACATGTTAGGAAATCTAAATCTAAATTCCTCCTGTTCTATGACCGAGCACCAGCTGGTGAGCCTCTCAGCAAGTGAAGATGCATGTGTTGCACTTATGTTTGTACCCCAAGGATAAGCTCTCCTCCCTTGACCCCCCTCCTTGATGATGCTAGTTAAAATACTTACAAGTTATCTTTAAATTCTTCCCAGAAACACCAGCTTGTTGCACAATCGGTCACACTGTGTACGTATAATCTCAGGACACGAACCTGTTATTAAAAAACTACAGCATAAATTGCGAGCCCCTTATTCCCTTACCTTATACCACCATCTCTACAAATATACGACTCAGTTCAGGATAACACCGCCCTCTCGAGGCCATATATAAAAACGCAACGTGATGACGTTTCACATGCGACACGGCTCGCAATAGCCATGCGCCAGCGAGCTGCGCTGTTGTGGGCGCCTGTGCGCGGTATGTGAGCCACTGCTGAGCAGCGTCATGACGGTGAGGTGACTTTCGGCGGAAGTTTCGGGTCAACAAAGTGTGAGAGGAGCGGCGGCGGCGGCGGCGACGCTTCCTCCTTCTCTCTGACGGCTGTGTGTGGGACAGGACCGGAGGACTGCCATGTAGCCGAGGCAGAAGAATGAGCCGTCAGCGCACCGGAGGAGAAGGAGCAGGGACAGACGACTACACGGTGCAGCAGGAGAACGAGCTCGAGGCTCTTGCGTCTATCTTCGGAGATGATTTCCAGGATCTGCGGAACAAGGACCCGTGGAAGGTAACGTCAGCTCGAGCCGTGAGCCGCATATGCATTTGCGTTTGCGTTTGAGCTGCCGATGGGGAAAAAGTTGACACGTTCCTACTGTTCGTGTTGCTTGTAGTTATCCGAGATGGGTCACCCGCCCCCGCCCCCTAAACCACTTGCGTTTTTGTCGACTGTATTTTCAGGTCAAAAGGCCTCCAGAGGTGCACCTCTGTCTGCGGCCCAACGGGCTGAACAACGGACAGGAATGCTACGTGACTGTGGACTTGCAGGTCAAATGCCCACCGACATACCCAGACGCGTGAGTACTGCCCCCTGACCTGGACCGTGTGTTCACTGTGGCCTTGACTGCCCTGCAAGGTATTCACACGCATCGTGAGGGAAGTCTCTGTATCCAGGCTACTATGGTCATGAATCTCCAACTTCGTCCTGTGTCACAAAGTATCACGTGAAGCTGAGTGTAAAGTGCTCTAATTCATGAGCTTTCTACTTACTAAGACACCCTGCAGAGCTGTATCTAGTTATAATGCCCGGTAAACAACTTAACTTATTATAGAAACTTTAAACTTAACTTTTTTGTTCTTGGTAAATTATTCATTCATACGTTTCTTTTCAACAATTCTAAATTGTTCTATGTTTCTTGATTTTCTTAATTTCCCCTCCACATATATTCGCAATATTGCACTTTTTCTACACAATGCAGGTAGTAATGTTTGTATTTTGCCCAACTGTATGTTCTTTTTGCTACAAAGAACACAAAAGAAAGAAAAGAAACGGTGGCTTTGAAGCATTGTGCCACAGCTGACGTTGGCAGCATTGTCAAGTTTATTTATAGTTTCACACTTTCGCATTTTTTTTTAGAAATAGAGCACCACCCAGACGTCTTTTGCATGTGAAACAGAGTTGTCTTGGGATAAGTGCTCTCATCTAATTTATAAATCCAACATCATGCAATGACCAGCAAGCCTATGAAAACCTCTAACTAATGACTAACAAACAGTTTTATCTGCTTGAGCCCACTAGATTGGTAAGAAATGAGGAAGACGTTGCTTAGTTCTCCACAGGCCAAACTGTCCGTTTACCATTCCAGGACAGCCGCCCATGTGCCTGATGGTAACCCAGGCTCAATCTGAACAAAGATTTAATGTGGAGTTGTAAATGTCATCTCAGTGTTTACCAGTGATCCTTCCCCTTTGGTAATGTATGTATTGTGGCACCAACAGGCCTCCAGAGCTGGAGCTTAATAATGCCAAAGGTCTGTCGAATGAAAACCTCCAGAACCTTCAGAGTGAACTCGCTAAGTTGGCGGCTGCACGATGTGGGGAGGTGAGGATGCACAGACGCAGGTGTATCTATAAACACACAGGCTACTATTGACCTACCCACCTGTTCACCTAGGTGATGATTTACGAGCTAGCAGACTATACCCAGGGCTTTCTGAGCCAGCACAACAAGCCCCCGTCGAGCTCCTTCCATGAGGAGATGCTGAAGAACCAGCGGAGACGGCAGGAGAAACGGGCCCAGGTGGAGCAGCAGAAGATGGACAAGCAGCGCAAGCAGGAGGAGGACATGGTTAGGAGGAGAGAAAAAAAGCCTTTCATGGTGGATTACTTTTATGAGGCTTTGGGCTAATGATACTTCTAATTGATTTGTCCGGCCCACTCGCAAAGGACCTTGAATTTCCTTCTTTGGGACCAAAAACTGTAATCTTATCTTCTCTGTGGAATTGAAACTAAATAATGACCACTAATCCTATAATAAGAAGTAGAAAATTCATTGTCTAATAAATCATATATATATATATATATATATATATATATATATATATTAGAAATTCTACTAGATCTAATTGCACATAAAAAAAATACTGAATATCATGCTTCTGCTTTAAATTTGGGAAATGATTGAGGATGTATCATGGAAATACTATAACCCCCAACAACTGACAGAAGTTGACAGGTATTTTTTGTTTTTGTAGGAAAAAGAGATCATGGCTGAAATCCAAAGAAGAGAGGAGGAGAAACGAGAAGAAAAAAGAAGAAAGGAAATTGCCAAACAGGTCTCTGCAGTAAAGCATGAATCTTTTCATATTGCAACACCTGCAGAAAGATACCATGAAGAAAAAGGGTGTTGTAATTGACCTTTTGTGGGATGTTTCCATTCACAGGAGCGACTTGAGAGCATGGATCAGCCAGTCCCTGCTAACGCCTCCCCTCTCGGGAGGAGCCCACCCAGCTCCGGTGGAGCTCCTCCTGAACTGATGGAGGTCAAGAAAGCTGCGGTGAGCCGCCGCCGAACGGCCTCGAATCCACGCCACAGGTACACGGCAAAACAACTGCTGCTCCTCGTGTCGAAGAAACATTGTAATGATGCCTAAAGTTGTATCCGTTTTCCCAGACGTGACACGGTTAATGAAGACAACCCTCGTTCACAAGAGCTTCTTCACTTCTACAGCAGCACTTTTGGAGAGCTTGTTGTCCACAGAGGGAAAAGCTTAGGTGAGAGCCGCCTGAGACATGCAGCCGGTCTGGTGCAACCGATGCCCTGGTAACCTGCTTGTACATTTACGTCTGTGTTCATGATACTGACAGGTGTAGGCGAGAGGTTCCGCCGCAGCGTTTATTATGGATTTGAGGAAAACTCTGGAGACTTTGCTGTGATCTACGAGTGGTCCCTACACTGGAACAAGAAGATGGGCAAGTTCTTCACCAGCCAGGAGATGGGGAGGATTGAGAACTGCAAGAAGCAGGCAAGTAGAGAAGGAAACATGTATTATCATTAAGAATTTAGTGATTTAAAACCACATATTTTACCGTTTTTAAGAGCAGGATAATTTCGTCTGAATTCCTGTGTAGATCAACGGGGCAGAAAATGAGTTCAACTCCCTCCTGCGGCTGGATCACCCAAACTTGGTGCGCTACATGGCGATGAGCTCCACTGAGAAGGATGACTGCCTTGTGGTTAACCTGCTGGTTGAGCATGTGGCCGGCATCAACTTGACCCACAGCCTCAAGGCCCACACCCCGGTCCCTCTGGATAAACTCTGCCACTACACGGCCCAGCTGCTGGCTGCTCTCGACTACCTTCACTCCAACTCCGTGGTGCACAAACAGCTGGGGGCCTCCAGCGTGCTGGTGGACTCTGAGGGCAATGTCCGACTGACCGATTACAGCTTATCCAAGAGGTTTGCAGATATATGCAAAGAAGACGTTTTTGAGCAAGCCCACGTGCGTTTCTCAGAGGACACGGCGATGCCAACGAAGATGGGCAAGAAAGGTGACGTGTGGAACTTGGGCCTGATGCTCCTGGCTCTGAGTCAGGGGAAGGAGGTGCAGGAGTATCCAGTGACGGTGCCACCCAGCCTGCCTGCGTCCTTCCAGGATTTCCTCCAAAAGTATGGATGGATGGAAACATCACAAGCATCTCATCTGAAATTATTTCATACATAGATTTCATCAAATAGACAGTTTCCTAATTTGCAATGTGTCTGCTTTGTAGCGGACCACCAGCACAATGAACTGTCTATTGTGTTGTGCGTGTCTTTGTCATAGGTGTGTGTGCCTGAATGATGCTGAACGCTGGACAGCCCAGCAGCTTTTAGACCACTCCTTCCTGAAGCCTCCATCGCCTAAAAACCTGCCACAGCGCCGGGATTCCAGCACAGACGGTGATATACCTGTCCATATACAATGTGTAAATGAGGTGGACAAAAGATTAGAAACGCTTTTGAAGATTCAGTTAAAAAACAAAAGCACAAATTACAACTAATGTATCCTAAAATGTAGTCAACAAACAACTCGATTCGAGATTTCTCCAGAAAAACTGAACTGTATAATCATTTAGTTTATAAAATGTTCTAAAATAAATGTGCCGTCTTCAAATAACAATGGAAAGTTCAATTTACCAAGCAACAAATACTCTCATTTAAGAAGGTGTAAGTAGAGTAAATGTTTGTTTGATGAATAGTAGCGTTGTTTTTGTCATCTCAGATCCTGCCGTGGACTCTCCATCATCTGTCATCCCACCGAGCCACATCCTCAACGCTCCGTTCAGCTTCGGGGTGGAGAGGCAGTTTTCGCGCTACTTCAATGAGTTTGAAGAACTCCAGCTTCTTGGAAAGGGAGCTTTTGGTGCTGTTATTAAGGTAGACTCTTTTTTGACACGCCAACTTTTAATTGGAGAGGACGTTTTACACTAGAAGGTCGGCTGCATATTCTTCCACTTTCCCTCTCCTGCATCTCCAGGTTCAGAATAACCTGGACGGCTGCTACTACGCTGTGAAGCGCATCCAGGTCAACCCGGCCAGCAAACAGTTCAGACGGATCAAAGGCGAGGTGACGCTGCTCTCGCGCCTCAACCACGAGAATATCGTCCGCTACTACAATGCGTGGATCGAGCGGCACGAGAAGCCCTCGTCAGGGGTGCTGAGCAACACCGACAGCTCTGAGGCCTGGAGCGCTGCCGACAAGCCCCCTCAGTGCGAAGAGCCTCCGCAGCGCATCAACGAGCTGGGCCTCGCTGATAACGCGGAAGACGCCGCGCCGCCTCCGTCCCTGTCGAGCTCTGTGGAGTGGTCCACCTCCATCGAGAGGTCATCCAGCGCCAAATGTAGCAGGCACCAGTCGAGTGATGAAGAGGATGAAGATGACGAAGATGTGTTTGGTGCCTCTTTTTTGTACGCGTTTCTTTTTTTCTTTTTGTGGCGCAAGACATCCGCCTGCTCTTAGCAGCATGCATCACTATTTTCTTGTCTTCTAGGCCATCAGATAGTGACTCAAGTGGCGACATCATCTTTGACAACGGCGATGGAAGCACAAATGAGATGTCACAGGTTTGAATATTTCCACTTCATTATTCATTCAGTCGTTTGTGTATGTCAGGCACAGTGCAACTAATAGCTGGTGTTTCTTCTCGCAGGTCGAGCCAAGCAAAATGCCGGTGATGGACACAACGGAGAGCACAGACTCGGATCGACCCCTTCTAATAGCACATTACTTGTACATACAAGTGAGCTTCACCTCATGCTCCTTTTTTATTTTATGAATGGCCACTATAGGTCTCTGTCTCACATCTGATGTTTGTTTTCTGTTCCTGACAGATGGAATACTGTGAAAAGAGCACTTTAAGGGACACAATAGATCACGGCCTGCACCAGGACCAGAATCGTTTATGGAGACTCTTCAGAGAGATACTGGATGGCCTTGCTTACATCCACGAGCAGGTGTTTAATATGTGTGTTTTGAGTTTCCACCCTCCTTCTAAAGCGAATAAGCCCATTTGCCACAGAAGTGTCCCATAACATCAAGGATTACACTTAGAAATCCAAGCCATGTGTTTTTCATACTTAAAGACCTTTTGTATGGTAACAACAAAAAGGAAGCCATGTATTCAATTACCCGTGACCGAGCAGATCTCTCCTCTCTTTTAGGGCATGATTCACAGGGACTTGAAGCCTGTCAACATCTTCCTTGACTCGCAGGACCACGTGAAGATTGGGGACTTTGGCCTGGCTACAGACCATCCTGCTAATGTGGTATGCTTTACCCTAATGCAGTGTGCAGTTAACAGTTTCACCCTGCTGTTAATTGGAAGGATTTAGTGTGAAATATTGTCTCAGTGCTTCACTTCATAGTTAACTCCAGTGATGAACATGTTGTCAGGCTGCAGGTAAATTTGAAGTGGAGGAGAGCAGCTCAGCAGTGATGCCCAAACCAGACCCAACAGGTGCAGAGTGTTTGGGGGGAAAAAACATTCACACAGTGTGACTCTGTTTTGTCTGATATGCATGTTCTTTCCTGACACGTTGGGCTACTTTTGCATCACCATTCTCCAGGAAACATGACGGGCATGGTTGGTACTGCGCTCTACGTCAGTCCGGAGGTTCAAGGCAACACCAAAGCCACCTACAACCAAGTAAGATTCCGATGTAAAATATACATACAATTTAAAGTTGAGATGAAATGCGATTTGTCTGGGAATCATCCAACCTTTCTGTCCTCAGAAAGTTGACCTGTTTAGCCTGGGCATCATCCTGTTTGAGATGTCCTACCGGCCCATGACCACGGGTGCCGAGCGCATCTCTGTCCTGAGCCAGCTACGTGTGGTACATCCATATTCAGGACTGGGAGCAATCCATGTGGGGAATTTAGGGTGCGTGGTACCTCTTACTTACCACCTCTCTTTTCCCGCCGCAGGAGCCCATGACCTTCCCCGAGGACTTTACTCCGTACGAGCAAGGAAAACAGGTGAGGCCGCTGTAGCGCAACCTTTTGATGGGAATCCTTTTCCTCTCTGTTCTCATTCGAACAATAGAACGGCTCCATGTGTCTTTTCTTTGCATCTATCAGAGGAAAGTGATGGAGTGGCTGTTGAACCACGACCCGGCTCTACGGCCCACCGCCCAGGAGCTGCTGAAGAGTGAACTGCTGCCCCCACCACAGATGGAGGAGTCAGAGCTGCACGAGGTGCTGCAGCACACCATGGCCAATATCAACGGCAAGGCCTACCGCACCATGGTTGGCCAGCTGTTCGCCCAGAACACCTCTCCGGTCATGGATTACACCTACGACATAGACCTACACAAGGTAAGGCTTCTGCTTTAGCTGTGTTTAATTTTTTATACCATATTGTACCAGTTCTGTACTGGACTCAACATATGGTTGCGCTTAATTAGATAACGCATCGGTGCTTTATAAGGAAGTTAAAAACATATTCATTAATATTAGACCAGAGAGAAGGTCATGTGTCTAACATTTGGTCAAAAGGCAGTTCATGTACTCTGCAAGTTGTTCCCCTCGCTACCTGCAGATGTCACTGCGGACGTATGAACGGCTACACCAACACCTCAGTGCCACTTCACTCATCTGGCCTATATATAACCGACCAGCAGAAAGTCTGGTAGTGCTTAATCGATGTCTCCTGATCCCTAACAGAGGCGGTTTGTTTGGTCTCCCTTCAGGGCAGCTTCAGCTTGAACAGTGCCAAATTGCAGCAGCATGTGTATGAAACGATCACCAGGATCTTCAAGAAGCATGGTGAGTACACTACGTTTGTCTGGTGAGTGTGCTTGTGCGTGTGAGTCTTTTGTTGACTCTCCACTCCGAACCCCTTGGAGTCTTGACCCGCTGCAAGCCTGTTTTCGGACCCCTACATGCTCCAGTGAATGGCAGCTAAACAATAAGTGCACTGTTGGGCAGTGCAGATTCTGTGCAGGTGCAAGTGTTGTTTTTGTGCACACTGCTGACGATGTCCAGCTGAGCTTATTTGTTTATGCTCAGTTTGTATCTGCTCACATGCATCATCTCTTTTTTTTTTTTCGGGAGAAGGTTCTGCTATCTTATGCAGATGTTGCAGTGATGCATGGTGTTTGCTTTCAGGTGCGGTGCGTCTCCAGACACCGCTGCTCCTCCCAAGAAACAGGAAGTTGTATGATGGCAGCGAGCCGGCCTGCTTCATGGACCACAGCGGAATGCTGGTTACACTGCCCTATGACCTTCGAGTGAGTCAAACATGGGCACACGCATAACACACGCACAGGCGCGCATGTCCGCACTTGCACTCAAACACCAATTATTCAACAATTTGCATCAGCACATGCGGACACACACATGGTGTGAGGCTGCAATCAGCAGCCGCCTTGAGATCCTGCTACTTCAGGAAACCCTGAGGACTAAATGGTTGTTTCCACACTGATTGATTACAGCCTTGTATGCACTGATTTCACTGTCATTATGTGTGTGCACCAAATGTCTCGACTCTCTTTGTACTTTAGATGGCGTTTTCAAGATTCGTCGCTCGCAATAATATCACTTATCTGAAGAGGTAACGTTAAATGATCGAACACATTTGTATTCCAATAATCCTTTGTTGCAATGATAAAAATAGTAATTTTTTAGCTAAAAGCTCTTTTTAAAATAGTTTTGCATTTATATGTGACTAACCTATAGGTACTTTGTCTAACATACGAACATAAGTGCATAAATATGAATTTTTTTAAAAAAAAATTATTTTTTATCTAAAGGTCCGTTTACCTTTTTGTAGTTATGCTTAGGTGATATTTTTGTGATACAGGTGATAAACTCCAGTGTAACAATATTATCAAACTAAAATAAATTGAATTCACTGCCAAGTTAAACAGTTCACACATAACATCTGACATTCATGTGGACAATAAACATGAATGTCTCTGTATTTCTTTCAATCTTTCTCAAGGTACAGCATCGAGCGTGTATTCCGCCCCAGGAAGCTGGATCGCGCGCACCCAAGGGAGCTCCTGGAGTGTGCTTTTGACATCATCACACCCGTAACTAACAGCCTGCTCCCGGATGCCGAGACCATTTACACCATCTCTGAAATAGTCCAGGAATTTGCCGTGCTCCAGGTTACATGAACTACCTGAAGTTAAATTATCCAGTGAGCTGACCGTTTGTGCTGTGCTGCCTCGTCTTTATTCACATTCAGAGCAGTTTGCCGATGAGGGCGGGGGGGGATGCATCATTGTTTGTTTTTTTCCTCCAGACGCAATCGTCACAACCTGTCCCGTTTTTCCCCTTTTCACGTCCCACTCGCATTCCTAACATACCAAAGTATGTGTAAGCCTGACATATTTACAGTGTATTTATTATTTGCATAGTAAATCTGTTTTGCACAGCTCTGTCCACTTCCTTCCCTGCCGCCAAGTACAATGCACTTCCTGTCCACACATCCCAGTGCTGCTTCAGTGTCCAGTCACAGGTCTCCTTGCATGAACCCAGTCCCCCCAGAGTCTGGCCTCTGGTTCATCCCTCATAGAGCTTGTTTCTGATCCCCTCCACCGCCCTGCTCTTTGTGTGAAAGCTTTTAAGAAGACCGATGGAATGAAAGGGCAGCCGGACGCAACAGTCATTATTCACTGAAGTGCCCATTGTACAGTAGTGCTTTTGGTTTCCACTGTAATTGCAGCCAAGAGGGTTAACGGTGTGTTTTTGTGCCTCCAGGAAAGGAACTATAACATTTACCTGAACCACACCAGCTTGTTCAAGGCCATCCTGCTCCACAGCGGAGTCCCTGAGGACAAATTGAGCCAGGCCTCCACGATACTGTGTGACGCCATGGTCAGTGCAGTTCACACGTGCATCACAGATGTTACTTGCATTGCCTGACTGTTTCTGATATGCTGGTATGAACATGTATAATATTGTTCTTACTAAATATAACAGTGTTAACATTCCTGGCTCCTTTTTCTCCTGTCTTTGCTCCAGAGTGAAAAGCTGACCAAACGTGAGTTGGAGGCAAAGTTCTGCAACTTTTCACTGTCGACCACCAGCGTAAGTCCACCGGCTGCATGAACCTCCTGTAATAAACAATCAGTCCTGCGGCAGCAAACTTGTTCTCACACTCCTCTGCTGCGTCCAGTTGCAGACGTTGTACAAGTACATAGAACAGAAGGGGAATCTGCAGGACCTGGCGCCACTGCTGACATCACTCACCAAACAGAAGACCGCTGCCACCCTGTTGGCCAAGCAGGGCCTCAAGGACCTGGAGGAGCTCACAATGCTGCTGCGCAGACTAGGAGTTAAACTGCAGGTGATTTGGATTCTGGGTAAAAGAATGTTAAAAGAAGAGCCAGCGTGTCCGTTTTCGTCCCTTTGTTAACACGGATATATTCTCTCTATAGGTGGTGGTCAACTTAGGCTTAGTGTACAAGGTGCAGCATCACTCTGGGGTCATCTTCCAGTTTGTGGCTTTCATCAGGAAACGCAAGCGAATTGTTCCAGATATAGTGGCTGCTGGAGGACGCTATGACCACTTGGTAGGTCATGACAAATATCTATTATTATTATTATTAATATACATTTTTCATTCCACACTTAAGTATGTGAGCCATATTTCTTGTATCTCACATACAGCTCTTCTGTCTGTATTCCATATGACTCGGTCTACATGAAACCATTATGGGCTTTGTTCTGTGTCGCTAGATCCTGGAGTTTCGAGGGCCAGCTTCCACAGTGCCGGTGCCCTCTGCAGTCGGGGCCAGTGTGGCCCTGGACAAAGTCTGTGCTGCTATAGCCAACATGGAGGAGCCAGTGAGAGAGACACACACACACATACACACACACACACACGTCTGAAGTTTCTAATTATTGTGATGAAAGAGCAGCAGACAGCTACATATTTAATGATGCCTTATTACAGCCCTTGGCTGCCACACAGACACTTTTAGCAACGCGTTAATGACTACGATCACAGTAAATCTTGACGCCATCAAGCTTTTTTGCAGGTGCATCATTTCCTATATTTTCTATTTTCAGAATGTGAAATGATGTGCCCAAAAAAACTCTGTAGGTCTCGATGAAATTTGTACTTCAGTTCACAGAACCATTCAAAGTTTACAGTGTTTACTTTTCTTTAAACAGCCATCAGTGAGCTCCTGTGATGCGCTCGTGGTCCCAGTAGGACATTCTTCAATGTCCAGAGCCATCAATGTTGTCCAGAAGCTGTGGAGCTCCGGTGTTTCTGCGGACATCGCCTACGATGTCTTACAGGTGAGCGGCCTGCCTGAAAGAGAGCTGCATACATTGTCTGAATGGTTTCAGGGTGGAACATCATATCAAGGCAATTTTGATTGACTAGTGGTCTGTGGAGTTATATTGTAAACAAACAAAGTTATGTTGTACATTCTGAGTTTTTCACCAACAGATTTGGTGTTTCCTTGAAGTCTTCCAAAAGTGTTTCCTTCCTCATACATCATTAACAGCCAATGTTTTCACCTGGAACATTTGAAATATTAGTTATTGTACAAGGCGCTAGTGGTCAAATGTATTTTTTTTAAAATTTCGTTCAATGAAATGTCTTCAATTGTAATCTAGCAGTTGAAAAAGCACATGAAGTGTTGGAATTGGTCCACAATGAAGCGTTTAAACTATGAACTTGAACCTGCATGTCATTAAATAGTGTATACAGGTGTATATGAAGTTCATCATAAGAACCAAATATGCCACAAATTATTGTCATGTTTAACGGTGCTGCATTTGTGGTTGAGAGAGAATCATTGAAAATATAAAAAATGATTGAAACTACGCGTTAGTGCTGCAAAAATGTAGTCACTTAAAACCTAGTCACGCAGGAGCCATTAAGGCCCAAGTCTGAATTCCTCTCGGCTAAAGGAAGCAGAGTCCACTTCACAGTAAGTCACTCCCTTACTGTTTCCGGACCTGCAAAAAGAAGGAACCTGCAGAGAGGACGTAGCTGTTACGTGAAGATCAAGTGTGTGTTTGTGTTCATACACTAACGATTGCGTAACTGAGCCCTCGTGTTTGTTGTATGTCAAAACTCAACCACGTTTCTGACTTTGTAGATCCCCGAATGGGAATTAACCTTTGTGTAAAATGGGTGATTTCCCTCTTGTCCTGTCGTCCCTCCTACAAAGGGCAGCACCTGAGTCTCGCTCTTGAGGGCAAATGCCCCTCATCTGTCAGCAACAGCCTTATCGTGACGGCATCAGAAATAGTAAACATCCCAGAGGGCTCACTGGCCATACTGGGACAATACAACGTGGAGCCATTGCTGCAATAATTGACTCAGTCATCTGTTAGACAAGCTTCCAATAAACTTTTATAATAAGCTCTTGTTAGGCGAACAGTCAAACTGAGATCAGTCCCTTCAAAGTGAAGTTATTTATCTTATAGTCCAAAACTCCTGATGCCGTGCCTCTGCCACATTCTTCATGTTTATATGACAAACTAATCTCAGCCTTGTGTTTGTGTGTTGCTGTAAACACCCTCCCTGGGATATTGCTGTGCCCACATATAAATACTCCATGTTTTTCCCCCCTCTATTACTCTTTATTACCTATTGTTTTAATGTTCCACTTCTGCAATGGACAAATGTTTTTCCTTTTTAATTGTCTTTTGTACTGGAAAAGTTACAGGAAAGTGTGGGTTTGGCTGAAAACAAGCATCGGTATGTCCAAATAGTGTGTGTTTTAATTATGAATGCAGTCAGTGCCTTGACCAGTTGCGAGTTGGTCAGAACACCTTGTTCCTCCTCACCCAGCCCTCCCCCTCGCCAGACTTTTGTTAACACCTTTCACATGCTGGCCTCTTAACAGGCCAGAATCTGCAGCTTTAATTCATCCTCAGGAGACAGTTCCACTCTTAGCTTTTATTAGCCAAATATGGCAAACCTCTTCCACATGCTGTCAGCTTAGGCATATGACCCAGAGCTGCCCACTGCCAATGGCTTACCTTTGACTTGACTTAATTTGTTCTGTCAATGAGAAAGTTGTAAGAAAAGAGGAAGTTTTAGTGCTTACATGATGACGATGCACATTGACACGCACTCACTCACTCTCTCTCTCGTAGTACACAGAAGGATTTGTTCTGCATCCCCGTTGGCTCGCCGAGCAGCCAGATGAAACTTTTGGGCTTAAGTTGATGGGAATTAATTGGGCTTACACAAACGTATACATGTATACATGCACACTGTCATGGTTGAATGCGTTACCTGAATACACATTGGCTTTGGTTGTGACTCCCAGCACAGTGCACACTCGCACTCTGGTTCCAAGCAAAACTTCAGTTAAACTGACTGACTGCAGCTATAGAAGACGTTTTGAATCCATCAGTTCAATGTTCCCCCAGAATGAGTTCTTGTTTTCCAACCCATGTTCAGTCTCAGGAGACGTTGATGGAGCACTGCAGGCTGGCTGGCATCATCTGCATGGCCCTGGTCTCTGACAAGGAGGGGAACTATGTGAAGGTAAACCAGCCAGATAGTGGCGCAAAGCATGTGCAGTAGTATTTCACAATTTAAGAAGGTACCATTTAAATTCTTAAGAAAACAGCTTTTCTGCAGATAATGATGCTTTTAAGCGTCTTTGTGTATTTTGAAAAGCGCTATATAAATTCGATTTATTATTATTTGCAAGCTGTTTTGATAAGAGAATTATGGAATGTTTTCTCCAGCAGCACATGGTAACGTCATCTTCTGCCTTCAGGTCAAATCATTTGAGAAGGACAGGCAGTCAGAGAAACGGATTCCGGAGTCAGACTTGGTGGACCACATCATTCAGAAATGTCGGACCAAATACTTTGAGGAAAGAAACATCAGGTAGAGAAACTTAGTTTTAATGTGTTGCTCAGATGTCTGCATGATGTAAGGGGGTTGTTCTTATATAATGTTGTCCTTGTGCCCCTGCAGAGAAATCTCTGAAAGCACGTCTCAGAACCCAAAAGGATCACTGCTCAACACCACAGGTATAATTACCACGCACTCTTTCAGTGAGCTTCTATTTACAACTGAAACTGTCTATTTTTATTGTCAGTCTTTCTGCAACATGATGCAGTCACACCCGTTTGTATATAGTTGTGTTTTGACTACACCAAAGTGCTGCAATAAAAGTGTTCGACTATTTAAATACAATGCAGTATCTGCAAAGAATGACTGATCTTCGTGTTGCATTTTCACTCCTGACATTTAACTGAGTCGTTACCTCGAGTGACGTATGATTTGGGCTTTGGAAGTAGTGTTTGAAAGTGTTAAATTTCACACCAACTTCTGGCATGCACTGTTGGAAATTGTAAATGTAAAAAGCCTTCTGATTGGATGAGATGTTGAAATGGTCCCTTTCCTCCTTGCAGGCTCTTCCGAACAGCATGGGAGCAGCAGCACCACGAACATTAATGTGAATGTCATCAGCCCGGAAAAAGTTTCTTCTAATGCTAGACGACGCTACGAGACTCAGGTTTGTGATTTATACACACACACACACACACACACACACACACACACACACACACACACACACACGTTTGCATACTGCTTTTATTCTATTTAATTACTGAAATCAATGATTGACTTCTGACAGATGTTAGGATGTGGTTATCAAACTTTAAGTACAAATCTTGAAGACTTTTATTTTAATAAAAGTCTGGTAAGTCACGATCTAGCTCCAAATGAGGTAACACAATGGTGATTGCGCTTTTGGCCGACTGATGAAAACCCATGCATGTTGCAGAATTATAAACTGCGTGCCTGTGGCAACATTCAAGATCACACGTAGTGCACAATTAGTGACGCGGTTTCCAACGACCACAGACTTGTTCTTCAACTCACTGGTGTAAATGGACCTGTAGGTGTAAAGCGCTTTTCTAGTCTTCCGACCACTCAAAGCGCTTTAACACTACATGTCGTCATTCACCCATTCCCACCCATTCATACACTGATGGGAGGAGCTAAGGTTCCACCTGCACATCAGGAGTAGCTAACATTCACACACATTCATACACTGTAGGCATAACTACATGAGTGTGTGTGTGTGTAAACTAGATCCAAGAACACTTGCAATTACTGCTTATTTCCATTGGTGCATTTAAAGATGATTACTATTCTGCCAGCTCATTTAATCATGGAAACAACAATTATTGCTTGCCACTGTTTTTCATTTCTTTCTTCCTCACTTTGTTTCTCTCTAACTCTCTCTCTCTTTTAGATCCAAACCAGATTGCAAAATCTCTGTACCAATTTGCAGAACAAGAGCAATGACATTGAAGTTCTGGCGGTAAGTCATTTGTTTGTTTATCCCTCCCAATCCCAGCTACCCGTTTCAGCTCTCCCACCTTATCTCTTGAATTCATGTGTGAAATCACAGCGCGGAAAGGGTTTTTGATGGCTAAAACTGCAAACATCACTTGGACAGCCCTTTTATAGTTATTTGCCCGGCGCTAAAATCCCCTGCTGGAGGTTAAGAGGGCTGCAAATCCTTTACAGGCGCTACAGAACAGTGAACACTAAACAGAAGGCAGTCACAGTGTCATTTCGGGCGATGTAAATGGCTGCCATATTGAGTTTATTTGTGGTTGCGTTGAAGATTTATGACCAGATATTCTCAAAGTAAATCATCCTTCAGTGTCTTATTCATCATGTCGCCGCATATTCCAAATACATTTGTTGTCCCTGTTGGGTCTGGATAGCATCAGCGGTACATACAGTAAATACAAGTTATTGAAACATAATCACCTTGATTTTGGTAAGCAGTTGCATAGGTCCCTTGTTGTTGCATGCGAGTGCTTATCAGTCAGACTGGAACACCGCAGTACTCATTTTCCAATGATAAACCCAGGAGGCCACTAGACTCTTGCTGTGAAAGGGACACAGAGTGCTTTCAGCATGGTGAAAGTGGAATTATAAGTAATTTACTGTAAGAGAGGACTGGATTATCTTGTTATGATAGAAGTGCACAAGCTTTCAAGCAGCGGGTGCACCGGTTGATATTTTTAGCTCGACTATGAATACGCTTGTGGAATTGTTGAAACATGAGATAAGGCTCCATTGTGTTTTTGTGTAACCCAGCTTGTGTTGTGTCCCACAGGTGGACCTGCTGAAGGAAACGCTGGTCAACTTCCTGACCCTGGAGGTTGGTTCCTTACTGGCTTTATCAAGACTATTGCAGAGTTAATAAAAGGCCACATCCTTAATGAAGGGTGGGACGGAGGGGGAGTGGAAAGGACGACCAGTCAAGGTCACGGTCAAGATCCTAGACAGGAAGACGGAATCCCGTCGCCTTCCTTACAGGACCGATGAGGAGTGAGGGAACACCCCAGCCTTTTTCTATAGCCAGGGAGATCTGCTTAGAGCCTAATTTGCACGTCTAACAAGGCTCACATATGGGGCAGACTTGTACTACAGTTAACAAAAGGCATACCTTAGAGGTGTGACTAAGGCTGCACTCATAACAACCCTGGTTCCTAGGAGCAGAGGTTAGAAACATGAAGAAATCTGAACAACGCTCGTAACACCACTGTTATATAAGCAAAAGCGTCCCGCCATAAATGAATAGGCCACCTATACAGTTGGCCCCTTTCAGCACGTGTCAGAGAAAACACATTTAGTATATAAAACACATGACAATACATAGTGCGTATTGCCGGGCGTGCAGGAAAGGCCTGCTTTAGTCATAAGTCACACACAGAGCCTAGGAAACTGTAAACCCACTGAAGCTTTGGGCCTTCTCTGCACCACAACACTTGACATGCACAAATATACTCCAAGGCTGCAGATGGAAAAGCCCATTCATTCCTCCAAAATATCGTCTACTTTTCTGTTGGCAAACATGAAGAGACTGACACCCTGTGAGTCGTCTACAACTTTGAACAGAGTAAAACTGTTCTGAAATTGGCTTTTGTTTGATGTCTGTATTGCATGTACCATTTTGTCACGCTTTCTTATTTTGTTGCATGAACCCCTGGTCTTTTTACTTCTCTTCTTCCAGTTTGATAGCGAAGAGCAGTTCAACAGCAGTGTGAAGACTCTGCTGCATCGTCTCCCCAAGCAGCGCTACCTGAAGTCCATCTGCGATGAGATCCACCAGTTCAAAATTACAAAAAAGTGAGTTGGGTGTTTTGGCATGTTTGTGTGTTCCTGTACTATTGTGTGTGTGTGTGATCGTGAAATTAAAATGCATCTCTGGCTTGCTATATCATTATTGTTTTGTTTTTTTAAAACAATGTCTACAAAGGTTTGTGCCAATCCATCTACAGTAGTAGATGTAGAGATAAGTGAGAACTTTGATCTCATGGTTTGGCTGGATACAAAGTCAGGGGCTCACCAAAGGTATTAGGAATTATACTCTCGGCAGCATGAATATCTGAACCAAATTTCCTTCCAATCTTATCCATATAATAGTTGTTGAGACAAATTACTAAAAACTAAAAATGTTGTTCTAGTGGTGAGGTTGGGAATCATGGCAATCCATCCAGTTGGTGTTGAGATATTTAGTAACACTTAATTGAATGAGAGTACATTTGGTAATTAGAAACTACTTTAAGGAATGCAGAAAAGATTTAAATAAGAGAAAATAGGGATGTATCGTTATGACTTTTTCAAACCGATACCGACAGCAGTGTTTAATTGATCTCACTGTGTGGATGTGACTGGGCTCTTTTTATTTTTTGTGTTTGGCAACATCAGGCTGGAATTAAACTTCGCTTTCCTAACTTTTAAACATAAAATGTAACAAATAAATACATAGATATACTGTACATTTATTAAAATGTTATTTATTATTACAAATGACTATAATTGCAAAAGTGATCAACATTTAATTTAATTCAAGTAAAATAATGTTACTATGTGTAAATACTATAAACCAATTGAATGGATTGATCCCTTTGCCATTCATCCCCAAGAGAAGGTGCAAGAATCCCAAGCACAGCTTTGTCTTTTGTGTAAAAAAAAAAAATAAAAAGGTCCGCAGCGAGAACTTGATACCGTATCGACATTTTCCGAACAAACCGTTGCAGACGCATCGTCTCAGCAGGAGCCGTTGTGAAAGATGAGCCTCTCTGCTCCACTGACTTGTTGTTTTTATTGAAATTAAACCTGAAGTAAACGGTAGGATACATTAAAGACCAACTTAAAAAGGCAGACTTCCTTGTATGGTCAGCTGTCACTCCAAAGCTCCGACCCAGCCCACCCACTCCAGGTGTACTAGTGACAGACGGTCCTTCAAAGGGAGCGGTAATACGGATAACTACTGCCTTGCAGAACACCAAATCCTCAGCTTATCCCATTTCCTAAGGTGAAATCTGGAGAAGGATTTGCCTTATTTGGGCTTCTGATGTCTGTCTCCTAACACCCAAGTAGATTGACACTGAGATTGTCTTGTGCGGGTTAACTTCATCCATTGCTGCGGTCGTGGATAGAGCAGTTAAAATTCCCAAGCTTCCCAGCAGAACGTTTGCCTCGTGGCTAAATCCTCAGTGTTTGAGCTTCTAGTGTTGTGACACTCGTGGGTGCCCATAGAGCGCAACCCTGTGAGGGATTCAGTGACATTTTCTCATTAATGAATAAGATGGCAACCAACAACAAAAAACAACAAAACAAAGAATTAAATCAAAGCTTCTCTTTCTGCTTTCTCGTCCGCCTCTTCAGAGCAGTTGGTTTTAATTTCCTGTCTGGAAAAAAGTCTCTCCTGATAAATGAGCGTCACAGAGGCAACAATGGGTATATTCAGCATGTGTTTGTTTAGTTGTTTTCATTCAATGTGGGGCACAGGCTACGGAGGCCAGATGAGTAGGTTAAAGGGCTCATGCATCGCCTGGCTGCAGGAAGACCATAAACTAAACTTATCCCAAGGGCTTTGAGCTTTCCTTTCAGCCAAAACTGCTGTGGGCAAGATCTGCATGTGCGACCTGTGTCTCCTGCTGTTTTAACAAGTTTGTTTCTGGTAATATGTGATGATGAGTTCAGGGACTCTCGGCAGTGTTGAATCCTGTGTAACATCACTAGACTGACCTATTTATCTCGAGAAATCCAAGCCGTCCCGACTGAATTTCATTGTCTTGATTTTGAGATGACCCATTTGGAAATTCTCCCTAATGTTTTTGTGTATTGTTTTAATCTGGTAACAAACAGATGTTGTCCTCTTGCAGGGTGGCTGTGGTGGTCTTGTACAGCTACAAGGACGACTACTACAAGATCCTTCTCTGAAAAGGAGGAGGCCCAGTGGTCTCTCAGGAACTATTTTTATTCATGGACCTACAGAAACTCTTTTTTCCCCCACAACCTTCCAAGGCGTTGACTAGAAGACTACCTGCCTTTATTGTCATAATGGAACTATTGGGAGGTGAAAAATGAAAAGGCTTTTTACTGAAGATTATGTGTCACGAAGGCAATCATTTTACAGTTCTTATGGGATGGATAGTTGTAATAAATAATTTTTTCCCACATCGAGCTGTGATTTTAGTTGTACATGGGAGTACAATGCAGCCTTATCTGCATATTGAGTATTATCTCGTAAGCTAATGCTTATTCTAACTCATACTTATAAATGGCGGTATTGTTCACTGGAGAGAGTAATTGTGAAAATCAAATATCACTACTTCTGCGTAGCCTGAAGGTTACGCGCTTCAGTCGTTGTATTCGAGGCCTGGGAAACTGACCGAAAGGTTTACTTCATTGATCCTTCCGGAGGAGCTTCCTCACCTTGACGTTTAGGAGGAGGCTTTGACAGACAAGTCAAAACAACAGCCCAGTCGGTCTGGGGATTATCCATGTTTCCAGGCCTGGCCTGCATATCTTTGTGTTTTATTAGCCCATCGGATGGATGAGGTGTCCTTGCTCTTCGCAAGCTCTCAACTCTTCAAAGACCTCCCTTGGAAACAAACTACCACCCCTAAACACATCTGCTACTGAGATAAGAGAACAAGGGAAAACGGTTAGATTTAAAACAACTAGAAGAACTCAGATAAAGTCCCATTTGGGGCACAACTCCAGACCAGATGTGCATGAACCCGCAATTGTAAGAGTGAAGCCGAAAACCACTAACGGATACCATCTTGAATGACATCACTGCACTTTGGGGAATTGCGGGCCACTTTGGTTCAAACATTTATTTTTCAAAATAAGTGTAAATGTTACAGTTCATCATCTAGGAAACATATTTACAGGTTTTGCAAGAATAAAATAAATAAGGTTGTAGAGGATATAGCAGATAGAAATGGTAAATAGTCTACAATGTACAGCAGCTTTGGCTACCAAAAGTTCATTTTTCAAAAAAGAAAAACTCAAACTATAGTTTAGTATTAATAAATAAAGCTATGTGAAAAAATAAATAAGGTACTCTTCTGTCCTAATTTAAACTACTTTTTCTTTTTTCTTTTTACAGATAGAAGAAAAAAAGAATCGCGTAAGCTCTTACTGTCGCCTCTTCATTTTAAAGCACATGGTCATGATTCAAACAGACACAAATCTACTGAGTTACTAAAACACTTTGATATAAATTGGTCTCCAACCAATTTTGGCATGGGAGAGGTCTTTGTATTGAGAAATTGGCAATGGATTGAGAACTCTGATCCAAAACCTTTTCCCTATGAAACCCCAGTTTGTTTCGTAATGCTTCTCCGATTCCCTCCTTCCCTGTACTGATCAGATTGGTGCGGAGCCTTTAGCTGCAACAGCGTGTTCACTTGAGTGGTTTAACATCTCTGCGGGCTTAATATGCCGATCAAATCCCTGATTAGGGACTTTATCCCTACAAGAATCCTGCAGGGAGCTCTCTCTCTCAAAAAAAAAAAAGAAAAACCACTGGCTACAAAGAAAAGTGCTACGTCTCTTTAAAAATGCTCTGTAATGTGTACCAGTATGTACAATTACTAGCGAGCTCCCCATACACTCTTCCACTTCACATAATTCATTTGTATATGAAGGGTTGATGAGAACCATCGGTGACGCTGTACAACAATATCTGTTCATCTTAATATTGGGTGACTATATTACTGTTTTTAGATTCCTTGATGGGGGTGAACGGTTATTAAATGAAAACAAGATATGCGTTAAGGCTATAGTATTAAGGCTTTAAAATGAATCAATACTAACCATCTCTAACATTCGGTGTGAACAGTAGCTCTATACACACACACACACACTATATCACATTCCTCATAGGTCCAGCTGAAGCGTCTGGCACCACTCTGCAGTGAATAAAATGACAGTCTTCCTGGATGAACATCACTCCACTTAAACTCTGCACTTTTTGTAATGACAACTAATTCCTTCTGGAAGAGTCTGAGGGGAAAGATGAAGCCTATTGGCTACTGTATGAATACGTTCGTAAAAGAAGGGGTTTGCAGGTTTCATTTTGTAGTATTGGGGAGTTTAGTGAATGGAATGACGGGTCATTTGAAGGTAGAAACAAGGCTATTATTTGGGAAGCGTGTCCTTCCTGAACATTGATGGCGGGAATGTTTAGACTGGCATTTTCACAATGTGTCATTCTGGCCCCACGGAGACACCCATAGTAAAAACGAGAGATGGCCAAGAACAACACTACAACTAGTACAAATACCGTAGAAATATACAAAAACTAAGACGGAAACCACACATTCTAAAGCAGGGGGTTGGATCTGGGGGTCTACATAAAGCCTATTGACTTGATTTTTCTGCTTAACCCAATTTGATCCAACTGGATTATCAGTTCCTTTGGCCTCCCTGCTAATGAGAATGTTTACATCCACAAATCACTGCTGAACTCGTGGGGAGGGCAGCATCCTCTACACCCCTTTTAACTACGGCCCAAACCCCTGTCCTAAAGCTTTTTATGCTCCTCTTATTGCCTAAAAGTTCCAGTTTCAAATGAGGCAATAATAGGCAATAATAATACAATGTTCACAGTCAAATTCTGATTCTTACAGAGGAGCCTCTTAGGCTGCCTCCCTCTCTGTTTTAAAGCAGAGCCGGAGTGGCTTTGTCCTTTTATATGTCCACCCGTCCGTACACCTCCCATTGTCTCGCTCCACCAAAAAAAAGAATATGGACATATATTAAAAGAAACAGAAGTCACATGCTTTGTCTCTTGCAGAGCATCCTCAGATTCACACAGACAGAAGGGTGGGAACAAGGCAGCGAGGATGTGTGCACCGTTGCACTAATCACCATGGATACAGCAGTGAGAGAGAGAGTGGGGAGGTGCCGGAGAGCTCTGATCTGCAGAGTTTCAGCGGCGTTGCTTTGAATTTTTTTAGCGCGCCGTCCAGTTGTTGCCCATGCTCAGCTTGGCCCGGGGGATGGTCATCTTGTCCGCACACGTGGAGCCCATTTCTGGAGAGAAATGGATAATGCCGCAGTCGTTCTTCGCATTCTGAAATTTGTTCTCCTTGGAGGGCTCCATGTAGACCACCGAGTTCTTGTTGACGTGCTTCTTAAGGATCACCGTCTAAGCAGGAAAAGGAGAACGAGCGTCACACCTTGTTGTTAGACTGACGCCACAATTCAATTCGCCGTCGCTGGTTGATGATGAAAGAGTACTAATGTATGTCAGCTCGCACAAGATGGCTTCAGATTTTCTGACTCTACAACCTCATTTCATGGTCGAGTTGAAGACTTAATGATGGACATGACCTTGTTCCAGTTGAAAGTGCAGCCTAATATCAGAAGATGGAAGAGCAAGGAAAACTCCCTGTGGTCCATCCTCAGATTAACACTGTCCATGATATTTATATGAGGCAGTCTGTCCAATTTATCAGAATTTCAAGCCTTCAAAAACAACAAACTGATTTATATAATTTATGGATTAACTTCTCACCTTCTTGGGTGCACTGTAGCAGGACATCTGCACCCACTTCTTTTTCTTGTTGATGAGTAACGCCACGGCGAGAAAGATGATGATGGCCAAGAGGAGACCTGCCAGGATCCAGGCGGCTGATTGGTAGATGACGGCCATCTCCGTTTGGCTGGGGTAATTCTCACCCAAACCTGGCTCATCTGTGGGACACAGGACAACACTGACATCAGATATCAGTCCCACAAAAAGCCTTTTCATGATGGTACCCACCCCATTTACAAAAATCTAAAAACAGTGTATTCCTTGTGTCTCAAGAGAAACCCCATTTAGCCAGTGCCCCTTAATCTGTGTTTAAATCAGTTAGATTAACGTTCACTCATTTAACAAGGAATCCCAAACACTCTTTACAAGGATACACATTGCAGGGAGAGTTCACACAATGACTAGGATGGTGTTACCACTATCACTATGTATTGAAGGGGAACAGGGAGAAGAGTGAGTGTGGAGGGATTCAGTGAGCAGGTACCTGTATCAGCAATGATGGGCGGTACAGTGACAGTGGTGATCCACACCGCACTCTTCACTGTCATAGTGGCCGTTGTCTTGGGGGCTTTGGTAGACACCATCACCGGCACTGACGTCGTAATTTCTGTTCAGACGGGGGTGAGATCTGTTACCAATACCATTTCAGATATCAACATTTCCAACTGAGTTTGTGTATGAACCTGGTGTCTCTGTTGATAAGCCGTGTTTACAGGCACTGTGCCCTTAACTTCCACTGTACAGCTTTGTAAAGGCATTACGTCACAAGCTCCGTTGTCCACAGGGCAAATAACAAAAACAAAGGCCAGAAAACGGCAAAATATCAGGGTGAACAATGGGAGCCTATGCTGAGGTTTTCCTCTATAGGAAAAGCTGACATGGAGCTTTGCCTTCCTGTGCCGCCACAGAGAGAGCGGTGCGGGCCGATTCAGCCGGGGACAGGAAACACGTGTGAATGTGCGGATGCTTGAGGAATGTTTTCGCTCCGAGTGGACCGTGTGTGTGTGTCACATGGAATGTTGTTGCGAATGATGGGTGTTTGCCCATGTAGCGCCAGAGTGGCTGTGTCTAACGAGCAAGCACATACACAGTCAGTCTGGAAGTTGGCATTCCCTCAGTTACGCCCTCTTTTTTGACATGTAGCGTTATGAATTTTAACTTTCCCAGCAACAGGCCTGTGCCTTGTTCCAGTTGCGACCGCAGTTTTGCTCAACTTTGGCAGTGACTTGTTCTCAGTTTGTGGAAGTGTTACATAAACTACATATTGAAATGTATAAACTCAAAGTTGAGTTTATTTTTTATGTAATAGGAAAAGACTTCTTTTTTTACTTATAAAGGCCACTTTCTCTTTAAAGAGACGCACCTCCATACTCACCGAGACAGTGTGGGCAGCACTGGCCCTTACGTAAGACGGGCACCCTGCAGCTGGCAGCCGGACAGCGCTGAGAGAAACACTGAATGGTGCCGTTGTTGCAGGTGCAGCTGGTGCAGGCGTTGGCCTTCCAGGAATCCCCAGACAGCAGCACGTCTCCATCGCTGGTGATGCAGTACTCCTGCTGGCTGTTGTTCACTGGCAGCAAGGGGCTCAGCGTCTCCTCTGTGGTTGCACACAGGTATAACACGGGTTAATAAGGAAAATACACAAAGGTTAAGGGTTGTGCGCTACGTTGTGTTCCAGCCTATTTCCTCACTTAGTAAGAGTTGGCAATGTAAGGTTATAGCCTAAGTTTAGCTGGTGGAGAATTGCCATTTTCGAGTGATATATATATATATATATATATATATATATATATATATATATATATATATATATATATATATATATATATATAGTAGCTGCTTCTTTAGTGGCCTGCTTCAACATGACTCTTGCACTTATTGCAGCTGTATGACAATGTCAATCCACTAAGGTTATTGAGGCTTTAGAGTTTGAGAAAAGATGCTTTACTGTACGCTAAACACGAATACAAGTCACTCCATGTGGCAGAAGTCGTCTCAATCGAAGGCCTTACCTCTCCCTCTCATCAGACCTCCGCGGCCCTGAGAGCTATGGCCTTCTAATGACCAAAGACCTTTAGTTAGCGTGTACACACTGCACTACCCTACTGTATACATACATCACAGGGCCTGTCAGTGAGATGTGTATTATTCCCACATTCCTGGTGACCAGGCCCATACATATATCAAAGGCTGGCCTCTGACAATCTGCTTTTGTAAAGGGAGATGCCGGGAGATAAGGCGGGCCGGCATTCTCAAGGAGCAGCTCTCAGGCGCAGTCATGCATTGCTGATTTGTGGGCCTCATGCTCGGGAGTACTTGGGATATGTTGATTCTAAGTGTATGAGAAGAGGCTTGAGTGTTTGGGTACAGTTGTAAATAAAATATGTATGTGGGTTTTGCTTCTCGCCAAGACGTTTATGTCAAAGTTTATTCCCATAACCGGAGGAATATTCAGTGATATCATTCTCGCCCTTCCAGCTATAAGAGAGTTGGATGAACCTCCGGTGTGGGACCACTGGGGGAAAGTAGTCCACGTATGCTGCTGCCGCCCTGGAGAAGCTCTATGTACATCCAACCGGTCTTGGCTGGTTTCTTTATGAGACTGTGTGCCTGACATTAAACTGCTCGACAGAGTGCAACATGCAAGACTTTCCATGCTGACATGCTGATAGCACATCTAAAACAGATTTATATGTCCCCACCCACTACCCCTACCTGTGAAGCCCACTGAGTTTTTTATCTGAAGTTACCACTGCTTTCCAGTCGCCCTTTCTTCTGTTACCTGGGCATGCGTGGCAACAGGTGTCCTTGTTCCGGATCGGTGTCTGGCAGAGAGCCGGGGGACACACTTCGGTGTCGCACAGCACACGTCCTTTCCTGCAGGTGCACCGTGTGCACTCGTCCAGGTTCCAGGTTTCCCCCTCCACATACAATTCCCCCCCAGGTGCTCTGCACACCACCATGTCCATCCCCTCTAGCTGACCGCTGCCTGACTCATCTACAGTAGAATGGGGAGGGAGGGAAAGAAAGGAAACAGTCATGTTTGTGACATATCAAATTCCCATTTTAGTCCGTGCCAAACAAAAATTATTCCTAACAATAGCTCCTACACGATGAAGTTAAGAGAGAGCAAAGTCATAGGTTATTAGAATAAAGATGCATTGGAAACCACTAGCCATTAAAAAGAAGCCTCGAGCAGTTAGAGTGGTGTCCAAGATGATTTTCTTTGACACTGGTTTAGTTGAAAACATCTCTGTCCAGCAGAGTAGCAGACATCTGCAAAGACTTAGCCTGTTGTCCCCTGACTGCAAATTGTGTGTAGCTCCTGAAAGTTGTAGACATTCTTTCACTCCTAAATATTTGAACAGCCAACTGAGTCACTCCTCCATAAATATCCCGCATGAGTTGGAGGGTTGTGGATAAAACTAAAAAAAAGTCTGGGTGTGGATCAGTGTGACTTCCATTTTTAGAGGAACAGACATATACTGTGTGTTAGAGCGTTTAGGTAGCCAGCAAGTCTAAGGCCTAAAAGCTAAGGATCCAAAGCTCTCTATTGAGTGAGCTGATAGAGGACTGTATACTTTGTATTGGCAGATGTTTGAATGTGGATGCGTGCGTGGCAAGCAGGCATGTGTATTAATTCCAACTAACACATTTAAAAGAATAGGCACTCTAGCGCACAATAGCGCAGACCTCCCCCAAGGCCAAGCACTATCTGGCAATGCTAACGAAAGTTAAACATAATCTGTGTATCCGCCCTGTGATTCAGAATCACTTCAAAGTGTATGAGTTATTCCTTGGGAATCTGGCTATTGGGCCTGTTGCTTTTCTGTAGTCATACTGACAAACAGGAAAACAAACCAAACCGAGAACATAACCTCCTTAGCGGGGATAAAAAAAAAGGGTTAAAATATTCTATTTCGACACATGGAGCGGTAATCTTGATGTCAACGGCTTCATGAGAATGACCCAAAAAAAACAGTCAAATTTCCCAAATGAAGGATTAATCAGATTGGTTACAACTTTTGTAGTTTTGGCCATCATTTTTATTGGGAGTTTGTTTGAAGCCGTGTGACTGTGTTACGTTTCTTCTTCTGAGCGATGTCGCCACGTTCCCAGATCACGGCAATTAACTTCATGACAATAATTACCAGGTTACCAACAGGAATAACGGCCCAAACTACAACTACTGGTTGCAATTTAAAACCTGGTCTAAAATAAAGTCACATTGGAGTTTTTGAGTTGCAGAGACTTACCCTCACAGGTAGGACAACACTGGTCAGGCCTCACAACTGGATGAGAACAGCTGGGCACGGGGCAGGATATGAGCACACACATCTCCCGTCCGGAGTGGCAGTAGCAGTCACGACAACCGTCATGCCAACCGTCACCTTCCTCGTAGCGTTGCCCATTGGAGGTGAGGCAATAGCTGGGAATCGGGGCAGGAGCAGTGGTGCTTGGGACGTGGCCACTTTCTGAAGACACACACATGAACGGTTCAGACATTACTAGGGTGGCTGAGGACTTGTGGAACAGCTGTGCGAAACTTCAAAAGACAACATAGCCTGCTAAGGTGTCCTATAATGTGCCAGTAGTATTGTCGTATGTCCAATATCATTAGAGGCTGAAGTGGTTATGGTTCCATACACCAGAACAAGCTTGAAACGGGTATATGTGATCTTCTTTTAGTGCGTACTTATGTCACAATGATCCATTTTTAATCCAGCCACAAATTAAGCTTGATACTTTCCCCAAAATGTTTGTCAACTGACTGAAACTAATAGGTTGTAGCTGAGGGACACATAGGGGCCCGGCAACTGGCAACAGCATGTGTTAAACTCTGCATGGCTCTCAAAGTTGGTAGGAATCCACTGGGATCTGGAACAAACACAGTGAACTGAACGATGTTGCAGAGTCCGAGCAGATGTTTCTTGTCTAAAAAACACACACGAAAAAAAAAAAACATGCTTCCAGAAAAAGTTTCCTATCCCTAAATATTTTAACAGCCCTGAGAGAGAGACTGGTACAAGAGATTTAAACATCAGGTAAACAGCAGTTTATTGGTGTTAGTCTGTGTGGTGTCCTTCTATTTGTGGAGATGAGGTGCCCGCTGCACTGATCCACTCACCATAGGAAAACCTCAAGTTTATTTGAAGCTGAAATATTTATAATGCAGCTAAACTGGCAAAATAAACGCATCGCTTAAAATGTGGCACAGCACAAATATGGCGCTTGCAAACTTGTTTTACAGTTAGGGGGAGAGGAATCTAATTAGAGTTGCACACACAGCGCTGGATAAAGCTAAACACCAACAAGAACTAAAACAAGCACACATAAAAATCTCCTCAGAAGAGCACCAGAAGGTCACAGGAATTCAAAGCTGCAGTTTAGTGGCAGGAAATCAACTTGCCTATCTCAGTCCAGCCTAACACCCCGTACACTGCTACAGTCGAGAACATGTGTTGAAACCAGAGTTGCGTATCAGAATATATATCACTCGTAAGATGTAGCTATGATCAATTGAAAGTAGGGGTGATGTATTGATATATCGGTTCGGGAAGTCTCCCGTTTTGATACTGATTTGTTAATGGATGAGGGAAATTTTTGGCCCAAGACTGGTGACCATGGGATGGTCAATATTTCCAAACCAACACGGTTCATCCTCTGAGGACCATGAATATCCACAGTAAGCAAAATCGCTCAATCCCAATACCTTGTGAAAGCAATCATCCCCAAACCATTGTCACATTATTGCAGTCAGTTACCTTTACACATGCAGATGGAGCAGCCCTTCCTATTCTGTCTATAGCCGTCGCTGCAGTGCTTGTCACAGGTGAAGGGAGGACACTTGATACAGCGGCACATCTCACAGCCATGCTTGTTCCTCCTGTAGGGCAACAAATGATGAAGCAAACACATTAAAAACTACGCTACTTGAAGCACATGTCGGGAAGTAAAAGCAAAACAGACTGCCGTCGGTGCAGCTTGAATAGTATAAAACTGTCTTCACATTGAGGATATCTCCGAGGTGAACAGAGATCTGGGGAGCAACGTGGTGTTGTGATTGAGGGAAACCCAGATGCTCAAGTCTGGTATAATCAACATCTGGACCGGCTTTCTCCTCTCTATATTAGCCGCCTTTGAAGAAGGCCTAATAAAAAGGCCAACACGTGACATCCCTGTGGTTTGCACATCATACCAACCCAACGACTCTGAAAGGAGCAATCTAAAGCCAATTCAGATGCTTTCAATTCCCTCTGTTGCCATCCTTATTGCTCCAAGAGCCTTGGGCGGACATATAGGAGCCCCTAACAGCAGCGGTCAGACAAGAGCTGATGTGTGTGTGTTGATGGGGCAGTAAAAGAGAAGGACAGAAAGAGAGGGAGAGATAGGTCCTTCGGGTGCTCTGGTAGAAGCTGTTGTCTTGTAAATTAAGTGCAAATTTAACTAAACTGACCAGAAATTAATCTTGAGTCAAGTTGTTGGACCAAAGCACAGAGGGATATATCTTCACATCGGAGCATTAGGAAGTACAGAAGCTTCAGAGGGAATCAGGCCATTTGGATACAATTATAATCCTTATAAAACATGCATGAACTGCAGGTTGATAGATTGTGGAAAAGCCCCAGGTGAAAGAATGACCTGTATGGTCTCTCGGCCTGGCCACCTTCTCTATGCCTCCCAGTCTCATTCAGCTTCTCTCGCCCAGCTAGCCTCCTTCCCTCCATCGAGGTAAGTGATGATACCTGTTTTATGAAGCAGTGGCCTCACTAGGACTGGGTAATGACTCTATTAATCTTAATCTGCCAGGGCAGCATAAATAAAAGAAGCCCTCGAACCCGTGGACAGTGCTGCGTCCCATAAAGAGGGCCGAGCATCTCAGGCTCAGCAAACAGTGGACCCCATATATGCTGAAACAGCAATAGCAGCCATTGAAACAACACTGCGAGGGCTCGGCCAGTGCCTCACTGTACAAATACAGAGACAGAGAGTGCTTGCGACCTTAAAGCAAGGCTTTGTTTAAAGATGGTGTGTGGAATGCTAAGCAGCGCTTTGGGCTCCAGGGGGACGGGGAGGCTCTGGGGGCCCCGGGGCCCTGGCACTGCTGGCTCGGCACAATTTCCAGTGTGCAGCGACTGTGATGACCAGAAGAATGCCAATCATGACCCGAGCGGTCACAGTGATGATTTCTTTGAGCTATGATGGACGTAAAACACAACTTCAGCCGTAGAAACTGCACTGATAATGTTCTTCATCTGCACCGCTGACGCAAGAGCAGTGTTCAGTACGTGGCTGCACACAGTTTACACTCATCCGGTTTTGAAAGCCTGCACCTTCAGTTTTGGATATGTAGGGTTCGGGGTACAAGTACACACAGGGTCATCAATACCACCAATATCAACACAGAGATCCTTTGTGCCTTTTGTTTCTTTGTGGTGGCTGCATGCAGAGGTCCTCTGTGAGAAGACAGATTTGCATTGTCAGGCTGACAAGCTCTGAGAGGATTTTAGACTTCTGAGGTTAGGCCTAAACAGCTGCTTATTAAAGATGAAGCCACGACTTCCTGCTCTTCTTTTCCCCACAGGGTCCCCCTCATCCTCTCCTCTGGTATCCCACACAGACATATCGGGCCCATCTCAAGCCTTGGCTCCGCAGAGCACGCTGGAGATGATGCGTTTTTGATCGTTGTTTTGAGACGGCACGATGATTTATGAAATGAGAGTGGTGCCTGGAGACTGAGCTTCCCGGTAGAGAGCACTTCCAGATGTTTTTATTGGGTAAAATGGGATTCGGAGGAGATGAGTTGCAAGGGGCTGAGAGGCTGGTGAGGACCTCACAGTAAATAACTTACACACAAACATGCACACAGATTTAGAGACCTAGGATTTACCACAAAGCTAGGCCCTTTGATCTGGGCATCACTTCATAATATGAGTATTGAACTTCCAATCCAACTATAGTTGAATACAGGAGGTTAATGGAATTTCTGAAAACTTAAACATTTCGAAACAAAGATTTTAAGGGTATTTTGCATTGTACATTATGAAACTAATCACCTCTCACCAACCTAACATAATGTCCAAACAAATTATATGAACTTTCGTTACTGTAACAAAGTCGTTTTTTGTGTACTTTTACAAGTGATGAGCAGTTCCTATTCATCTGAAGTATTGTACTTTGCTACATTTCAAGTCTGCTAACATGCTAAATGCTAAATGCTAACATCCTTCAGCGGTGACTTCTGTGTTCACGGAGGAACTTTGACCTTCAGGGAGTCGTGTGACGACTCTCTGCTGTTTGAGACTGTTGATGCCTGATGTGACGGGAGAGAATCATTCATCTCAAACGGGTTGAATCTGAGGAGCTCAGTGGGACCAGAGAGGCCGAGTGGACTGGTTATACTGGGACAGAAGCCGATTAGACTGGTTATACTGGGACAGAGAGGCTGAGTGGACTGGTTATACTGGGACAGAGAGGCTGAGTGGACTGGTTATACTGTGACAGAGAGGCTGAGTGGACTGGTTATACTGGGACAGAGAGGCTGAGTGGACTGGTTATACTGGGACAGAGAGGCTGAGTGGACTGGTTATACTGGGACAGAGAGGCTGAGTGGACTGGTTATACTGGGACAGAGACGCCGAGTGGACTGGTTATTCTGGGACAGAGAGGCCGAGTGGACTGGTTATTCTGGGACAGAGAGCCCAAGTGGACTGGTTATTCTGGCACAGAGAGGCTGAGTGGACTGGTTATACTGGGACAGAGAGGCCGAGTGGACTGGTTATACTAGGACAGAGAGGCCGAGTGGACTGGTTATACTGGGACAGAAGCCGATTGGACTGGTTATACTGGCACAGAGAGGCAGAGTGGACTGGTTATATTGGGACAGAGAGGCCGAGTGGACTGGTTATTCTGGGACAGAGAGGCCGAGTGGACTGGTTATACTGGGACAGAGAGGCCGAGTGGACTGGTTATTCTGGGACAGAGAGGCCGAGTGGACTGGTTATACTGGGACAGAGAGGCCGAGTGGACTGGTTATACTGGGACAGAGAGGCCGAGTGGACTGGTTATTATGGGACAGAGAGGCTGAGTGGACTGGTTATACTGGGACAGAGAGGCCGAGTGGACTGGTTATTCTGGGACAGAGAGGCCGAGTGGACTGGTTATACTGGGACAGAGAGGCCGAGTGGACTGGTTATTATGGGACAGAGAGGCTGAGTGGACTGGTTATACTGGGACAGAGAGGCTGAGTGGACTGGTTATACTGGGACAGAGACGCCGAGTGGACTGGTTATTCTGGGACAGAGAGGCCGAGTGGACTGGTTATTCTGGCACAGAGAGGCCGAGTGGACTGGTTATACTGGGACAGAAGCCGATTGGACTGGTTATACTGGGACAGAGAGGCTGAGTGGACTGGTTATACTGGGACAGAAGCCGATTGGACTGGTTATACTGGCACAGAGAGGCAGAGTGGACTGGTTATATTGGGACAGAGAGGCCGAGTGGACTGGTTATTCTGGGACAGAGAGGCCGAGTGGACTGGTTATACTGGGACAGAGAGGCCGAGTGGACTGGTTATTCTGGGACAGAGAGGCCGAGTGGACTGGTTATACTGGGACAGAGAGGCCGAGTGGACTGGTTATACTGGGACAGAGAGGCCGAGTGGACTGGTTATTATGGGACAGAGAGGCTGAGTGGACTGGTTATACTGGGACAGAGAGGCCGAGTGGACTGGTTATTCTGGGACAGAGAGGCCGAGTGGACTGGTTATACTGGGACAGAGAGGCCGAGTGGACTGGTTATTATGGGACAGAGAGGCTGAGTGGACTGGTTATACTGGGACAGAGAGGCTGAGTGGACTGGTTATACTGGGACAGAGACGCCGAGTGGACTGGTTATTCTGGGACAGAGAGGCCGAGTGGACTGGTTATTCTGGCACAGAGAGGCCGAGTGGACTGGTTATACTGGGACAGAAGCCGATTGGACTGGTTATACTGGGACAGAGAGGCTGAGTGGACTGGTTATACTGGGACAGAAGCCGATTGGACTGGTTATACTGGCACAGAGAGGCAGAGTGGACTGGTTATACTGGGACAGAGAGGCAGAGTGGACTGGTTATACTGGGACAGAGAGGCCGAGTGGACTGGTTATACTGGAACAGAGAGGCCGAGTGGACTGGTTATACTGGGACAGAGAGGCCGAGTGGACTGGTTATACTGGGACAGAGCGGCCGAGTGAACTGGTTATACTGGGACAGAGCGGCCAAGTGGACTGGTTATACTGGGACAGAGTGGCCGAGTGGACTGGTTATAGTACACTTTGAGAATGAACAAGGCACTGCTGTGTCCACAGCTCAGCTTATTTAATACCTTATTATTATTCATCAGTTCTATTCACAGACTGCAGACTGTCGGTTTGGATTGAGTGGGTCTGATGGCTTTGCCCTTGTGTATACGTTTATAAGTTGCCTTTAAACATGCTAAAAACATGGATGACAGATCGTGAGAGAAAGGAGAAACCCTCAGGGTCACAGGGCGCACTTACACATATCCATAGGGGCAGGTCTTGGTGCAGGTCAAGGGTCGGCACTTGGGCACGGGAATGCTGCATTCACACACCTCACAGCCAAAATCATCCGTCTTGTATTCCATTGGGCATTGGAGGGAACAGTATTTTCCCAGGTCAGGGCAGGAGTCATCTGAAAGAGTTGAGAGAGAGGTCATCTGACCAGGGGCACAATAATCCATCAAAGGCAAAGGCATAAGTGTCAATGGGGCTCCTCATGGGAACATTCCTGTGACAGAGAACCAAATATGAACATATCGTCTTTGTTGCTGTGGTTGTCAACTTGTGTTGGTATCAGCATGACGGGTAACTACTGTATGTCCACCATTATGATATAAGAAGCAGCATGTCAGAAGAGACCCATGCTTTTGCAAGTCAGTCTTTGGGTCAGTCTTTAACCCTTTAAGTTCAACGTAAAGCGAGGAAAGTGAACTTACTGTTGAGGCACTGGCAGAGCAGACATCCATTTGTGTCTTGTTGGAAGCCGTAGGGGCAATCATTCCCTGACAAGGAGCAGTTTTCCAGGGGAGGGCATAGCAGGGGGCTAACTGTTTCGTAAGAAGGCTCTAGGGAACACAAGAGATGATGGAGGGTAAGAACTTTGCATGAGTGCAACATTATACAAAGAACAAGCTGTGATTTATTTTATGACTTTCTCTCTGTTTTCTTTATATATTTGTATGCTCGGATCCCCTCAGGTGTTCTTCTTCATCGATGCTTTTTGTGCCAACTGTAATAGCTACGTATTTACACTGCTCTTATTTTGGACTAAACAGTGATTACAGATAAATGTAGAGCAATTACACCAGGGTGGGTCGCACTGTTGGAGGGTTACATCTTTCCGTCTTATTGCTTGGAACTGTCTCCCATTAATAAGTTGAATGTGTTTTAAAAAAGCATGCTTGAGCTCGAGGACTACCGGTGAAGACAAGCAAGTGTCCCCGTGGTATGAAGTTAGACAGCCCAGTGCTCTTGAATCAAGTGAGGACAGTTTGAAATGCATCGCACCGTAGCTATTCCCGTCAAATGTTGGTTGCCACGTTCAGTGTGGGAGGATCCACTTCAATTATGCAGCCCACTGCGTTAAAAGCGCGGCACAGGCTCACACACACAGGTGGGTCTCATTTTGGCGGGCAAGGGTAATAAAGGAACACAAAGAACCCTGCAGCTTGAAGAATGTTCTGTGGCCTCCTCTTTAATGAGCCCATGCCGACACGGCCTCTGTAGCAAAGCTGCGGGGCCACAGGAGCCTCCGACATGTGGTATGTGGGCTAACGTGTACCTCATAGCTATGAGCTGTGCATTAAATATGATTAATATGAAAAGGTCAACACAACTCTTTACCTTCGCAGAAGGGACAGCACTCTCCGGGGATCTTGACAGGGTATTGACAGCTCTGTTTGCAGGCCATGGCCGTGCAGTGTGGTTCTCCATCCACACACTGGCAGAAGGTGCAGTCGTCCTCTTTCCACTGCTCCTCGTGGGCCCGCAGCTTGTTATTCACCCAGCAACTGGCCTTCGTGCTGTCCATCGACAGTAACTCCACATCTGAGAGGACAGAAAGACACATTGCGGGTTGGGATATCTATACATATATATGGCGATATCGTGAAATGAGACTGGATATCGTCTTAGATTTTGGATTTCTTAATAAGTGTTGTCGTTTCCTGGTTTAGAAGGCCGCGTTACAGTAAAATTATTTGACCTTCTGAGTTTACCGGAATGTTCTAGCTGTTCTGTCATTTGCCTTTACCCACTTAGTCATTATATCCACATTACTGATGAATATTTATTAAAAATCCCATTGTGCAAACATTTAGTAAAAGCACCAATGGTCCCCCTTCAGTATCGTCATTAGGTCTTTGGTCTAAAATATTGTGATACTTAAAAAAATAGGAGAGGAATTCTCTGATTTTCAGCAAAGTCATGTATAGTCCAATGTACCGTGTGCTACATCCTCTACTGTAATTTAATTAACAGGAGACTGAAAGAAGCAGGATACTCCATAACAAGATATGGAAACTGGCTTGTCACCAAGAGCTGTTGAATTTAGATATTTAATCTACATTTACAAGTGGAAAGAGGCCCCTGGCTTTGAGAAAACATACATAGGGATTCAAGTTGAAATAAGACATGTTTTAGGGTATTGCCACGTCGTCCTGAGAGAGATTTGATCATTGTGGAAACATAAAGGGTGATGACATTGCTGGTCCCCACAGTGTCCGCTCACCTTTTGACTGAAAGCTTGAACTCATCCATGTGACTTTCAGCCGTGACCCTTGAGGTTGAAGGTGTTTGATAGTTTTTGGTCCGGAGCAAAAGAAAGCACTTTGTACTGAGAGCTAAATTAGTTTGGCACAGTTTCAAAGCCAGTCTGTGAGGCCATTGTGCTCAGCTTGAGGTGGTGTATAATGCCTGAGCCTGACTGTGGAAGCCTTTTTTTCCATTTACTATAAACAGTTTTAATTGTTTTTGTTACACTGTTTATTTTAAAAGTAGGTTTCAGCATTTCTTTTCTGTGTGTCAGTGTGAAACCAAAGCGTGTTCATATATCTGTGTGTTTATGAGTTTGGTGCGGCTTACTAAATATGTGTCAGAGGGAGAAAGGGTGCTGTGTATTGTGCCCAGGGGGTCCTATTTGCCCTATCTGATCCCAGCTGAGTTTTGGCTGCTGAAGTTCCTTCCATCTGGCAGTGATTAACCTCGTCGGGATCCATTTTTATTTATCGGCGCTGTGCTATGACCCTTATTTTGAAACTTTAAAGGGTTGCTTCAGGATTTTAGCATTTCACTTCCATGAAGCTGGGGGATGCATGAGAAAAATATTTTTTTTAAAGAGTGTTGGATATTGTTATTTTTTGTGTGCCCATTACTGGTACAGGTCCAAAAACATTCACATACCATTTTAAGGTCTACTCATAACAAAAAATATCTGTCTTTTAAGATAACAAATACTGCACTATGTTAACAAGCTAAGCACAAACTCTTTCTGTCTGATGTTAAGTTCGCCTTTTTGCCCAGAACAGCTGTCTGCTCCTGTAAAAACAATAAACTGAAGATGTTTAAGTGTCCAGTGATGATTCTCGATGGGTTTATGGTATTTCAAATAGTCCTTTAATCTCCTGTAAGAAATATTGATTAGTTCATTTCAACCAGGTGTACATCTCTTAATCTAGAGAACCAAGCAGTAAGTAAGATGAGCTTTCCATGAGTAGAAGATGAAAGCATTCAATATCGATCTATATGCATGTACATATTCCAGGTGTAGCTCCAACACTGCCCGAACATAATCTCGTCTGCCAGAGGCTACAACTGGCTACCATCTCCATCCACTGACTTCTGGCAGACTGTAATGTGGTTGCCATGTGCGCTGCAAGCCCGTTTTTAACAAGTGCGCATATCAGACCCCCTTACCTGGCTTTGAACACATGTGTTTTGTGATTGGATACCCCCCATTAAGCCAGAACCAGATATTACAAAGCCAAGCTGTACACTCTGAAAGAGAGTTTTTATGTTCTTTAGTCTCCCCAGTGGAAATGAATCCCTGGTTGGCTCTTTAGTGTGCGTCTTGTTTGCCAGGTATGTTAACAACTGTGGAAACTGGTTATATGAGGAAGCCATTAAACTAGGGTCACTGGATGTAGGTGTTGGGCATGTTGAATGTTGATATCCCCTCTACCGGCACCACCTTTCCACTCTGCCAGCTGGCCACACATGCTCTCTCGTCTATTCCACATCCTCCGTAGCGTAAACCTCAGAATATCACAATTTCAATATTGTAACGTTTTGCAAAGTGAAGAATTAAGTTGACACATTTTAACAAATAAAAATGTATATGTGTGTACCTATGCAGACAGGGCAGCACTCGCCCTCAGGAATGTAGAAGTTTTCACAGTCCAGCTCAGCGCACTCTGCTTTGGAGCAGAAGGAGATTCCTCCCCGGCACTGACACAGCCAGCAGGGGTCCATGCGGTACACCTGTCCCTCAGAAAACTCCTTCCCATTGTGGACACACTTGGGAGAGACTGAGGAGAAGAACATGGAAAAGAGGAATCAGACAGCTGCTGACAGCCTTTAACTGAGAACCACGTGGGTGTGTTAATGTATAACACCGTTTACCCTGTCACGTTTTTGGTGTACATTGTGTACATTGTGCATTTGTACACTTGTGGAAAGATTAACTCAATGATTTTCTCCTCATGACTATATATCAGAAAATTGCAGTTTGGAATCACAAATGTCAAGCTTGATTAGTGAGAGACTATCACAACTGTATACAATCAATTAAAAATGCATAAACACATCCATTCCTTTTCTGCTATTGATGGAAGTGTTTATTTTAACCAAACGGTGCTGACGCAGACACTGATGGCTTAAGCCTGTGGGGTGGAATGGCATTTATCAGACAATGAAGCAAGCCAAGTCCATGAGGAGGAATTTATCTAGTCTTGAAAAGGCAGCGAACTCTTGCAGTGACGAGTAAAAGAAAACAGTAGTGGGTCTGAGGCTTTGGCAGAATCTGGGCTCTGTGTGCTGGTGGCATGTGGAGGGAATCAATGATCTGACCTGCCTTTCGCAAAAGCATCCAAGCACTTAGAACCTCTTTCTGCTGTGTTCCCTCTACTGTGAAATAAAATGAGCTTAGTTATAGCACTGTTGGAAAACCAAGGTCTGGTCTTGTTTACAAACAGGCCCAGTAAAGACCAGAATGTGTCCAGGAAAACTTGATTGGACACTTGGCCTTTAAAGGCTGAATCTGTACATAAATATCTGTACGCAAATTATTAAGTTGCAATTGCCACATAATTAAAATGACACAGTTAATTATTCAAAGCAAATGGTGGTAGTTGTGTCACCAAAAGTAGCAGGAAGATCACAGCATGACAACTCAACGGTAATACTAGATTACATAGTCAAATGAGCCGGTTTAGGTGACTCAACATTCTAAGATCTTGACAAACCACACGGCAACTTTTCATCAAATCCTCTCCAACATTAGGGGAGTGTGGCAATGTGGTTATGTAAGAACGTCTCCAGACTAGTTAGGAGAATAAATGCATTGCACAGATGCAGGCAGATGTGGGGCCAGCAGTTTCTATTAATGAGAGGCAGAGGCTAGGGTGGCATCTGTACTCCATACCTTTAAATGCAGACAACTCCCGACATAAGCACTGCACTCTGATTCAAAGCAGGTGGGCCAACTAAGTTTAACGTAGAGCTGGGACAATTTGTTGATCATTTATTCTCTTTCTTTCTGTTCCATTCTTTTTGCCTTTTCCTCTTTCTCTCTCAGTATTCCCGCAGTCCTGCTTTGCGTGCAGACGTACAGCAAAGTTTTTTAACGCTCACAGAAGCAAGAGGGGATGCTCACATGTGATTTCCGCAGTGTTTGTTAATGGTAATCCCTAAAACAACTTGCGGCACAGAGTCTAAATTCCAGTCATGCTTTGTGATGTCCAGTATTCTCTAAATTGAGTAGAGGATTGGATATGGAGATGGTTTGGCCATAAAACATTGACCCTAAGCTTGTCTACATCATTCATAACTGACACAGACAAATGAAGCAAAACCACAGTGGGAAACATGACTTTTCCCAGAGAAGAATGAAAAAAGAATAAAATCTATATCTTTTGATCGGCTATGAATATCAAATGACAATGTAGAAATACAAGTTTAGCTGATGTCACAACAATCACTCATCAATGTCAAATGGACAAAGTTGTTGCGTGTTCACAACAAACTCAAGCTGAGCCCCCTGTGAACCCGAGTGCGGTGATCTCAGCCTTATTGCTCAACACTGGCGTAAATCTCAAAAGAACATGTGCAGTCCTGAACCTCCAGGGATTACTACAGGGGACATATGCAGAATATTTGCCAGCTAAGTGTTGATAAACAGCAGGCAATGGCTAAACATAACCAAACAGGATCATCTGTAACATCAGATGACCTCAGGTCAGGACGGTGCTGCCAGGTTTGGTCTGCCACTCAGATACAGCCACTCTCCAGCCAACAGTGGAAAGAGACTATTGTCGGCCAAGTGGGCAATGGACACAAGTTCATCAGTCCATGCCTGAGCGGATGGACAATGGGGGTTGTGTTAAAGGGCGTTCCATTAGAGGATATGTATGGTATTTGAAAGCAACATAGACTTAATATGCATAAGATACAGTATTTTTAGCCAGTGCTTTGGGGGCCAATGCAGGACTGGGATGATGACTAGGGGGCCCAGTTTGTGTCCTTGGCCATGTCCCGGTCTGTGGAGCTTTCTGACACGTCGCGCAGTCATGCAGGCCTAACGGACGGTAGGCGCAGGACAAAAGGGATCAAGCCCCAGGCCCAAAGAGCAGCAGACACTTGTTATCAAAACACTGATCCCATGGCCCCCACGGCTGCCATTCAGCCCCCGCCGGCCTGCCGGACTCGATTACCCTCCCCACTGGCAGAGTGGAGCACATAAAAAGCATTCCCATCAATGAACTGTTGAACTTTTTCCCTTTGGACGTGTGACCAGACAGGAACCCTTTGACACTGCACTTCTGTTGAGCAAATTTGTAGCCTAAGCACTTTTCTGGTCACTGGGCTCGTTAAGTCCATTAATTCCGGGACACGGCACTCATTTATGCATGTAGAGGGGCCAGAATGGGAATTTGTTCTGTTGGTAAAACAGCGAATATTTGTTGGGAGCGCAGAGTAAACCGACCAATACCACAGGTCCCCTCCCTGCCTTCCTGACTCTCCTGGCTGCCTCTGGGCCACGTCAGAGAGCACTGAGCTCTTTCTATTTGTGCTCCACATTTGCTCTCTCTCTCTCTCTCTCTCTCTCTCTCTCTCTCTCTCTCTCACTCTCCCTCTCCCTCTATACTGCATTTCTCTTTCTCACCAGGTGAGAAAATGGTACAAGAGTGTACTTCAGACCAGCAGTTTGCTCTAAAAGACCCATTATATTTAATATCCCTTCAGGCAATAGAAATATTGTGGATACACCCCTTCAGAAATGTCTTTGAACCCTGGTCTTAACCGGCCCAGCTTGATAAACAGCCCAACAGTAATTATCCAATCAGCAACTTTCCTTTTCATCTGTGGACATTAGGTCAGCAGGGAGGAAAGCCTTACTCTAAGGGGAAATAATTGCTTCCTCAAAGGCGATGAATCTCACACCGACTGTGCCATTGCTACCCCCAGTGGGAGACCAATCAGAGCGGATCATGTAGTGTGCAGTTCAGTGCAATCACCTTTCTGGCACTCGAAGACATCACAGCAGTCGCCTGATTGACCGCTGGCCTGGCTGAGTGGCACGGCACGCTGTCCGCTCGGGCACTGGGGCTTGTGGCAGGCACGGAGGTCGCAAGTGCACTGGGGCAGTATGGAGGGGCAGCAACCAGTAGGGGGCGTGTAACTCTTGGTCAGGACTGAACCCTTAGGGCAGGAGGGCACTGGCAGAGCAGGACACATCACCCCGGCACACCTCAGCTCCTCTGAAACACACACAGTGATGGATGCACGTTCATATTAGGATACAGGTGTAGTGAAAGGGACATGGCTTTTGCATCTTTTTAATAGTTTGTCTTCCTTTGTAAGACAACACCCTCAACTGCTGTAGGCTCTGACAGTCCCCACACTGTTCTCCAAGAGGAGGGAGCGTTTTTCTTTGCTTGCACATGTGTGCGCATGTGTGTGTGGGGGCTTCTTGTAGTGTCAGTTGAGTCACTTTAGAACAGTTTACACAGTCACCCAACACAAACTGTGCGCAGTCATCAGATCCCTACTTCAGCCTGTGGCAGCCTCACAGCATCCTGTCAGAAGTGAGAGCGGAGCTCTAGACACGACAAGGCTCTGTGCGTATCCTGTCTACGGGCCTCTGATCCCACCCAGCCAGGCTCACAATCCAAACAGCCTCTCACGCTCTAAATCCAGTCATTAATACCAGCCAACCTTCAGCAGAGCTTTTCTTCTTGCCAGTTTAGAATCTCCCCTTCACTTAGCATACCAGGATGTGTTTGTCTTTTCATTTGCCAGAGCCAACATAATGGCTCTGATACCCCTTGTTAAAGGGGAAAGCGGTACAGGGGTACTGGAAATCTGGGCAAGGGGCTCAGGGGTGTATTTTGGAGCCTGTTCAGGAAAAGAAAAGTGGAGCACCCCTCTGTACTGCCATTGTATGAGAACAGTAGCTACCTTACAAAGATTGGATTACCCAAACCAAAGGGATGTGTTTATTTTGGTTCTCAGTGTCACTGTAATGTATACAGTGCAGGCAGAAGAGAAGGACTGGGGAGAGCAGATGCATGTCCTGTCCTATAATTGTCAATCACTGAGCAATTACCCAGATCTCCTATTAAAAACACAGTAAATACACACTTGGTTGCACTTTGACAGCTGAGAGTGAGAGTGGAAAGGCAGCATTAACTAGTGCAGAAATGATGGATGAGAAAGAGGAACATCTGGTTATCTCGTTTAAATTAAAGGAGAAAATGTGTCAACAAATGGCTGCCTTATTAAAAAGTTAGTTATGACTTGGTTATGAGGAATGCTTGACAGTTTTTGCATTGATATGGTTCTTGAGGAGAGAGACTGATAAAGGCCGAGGTTGCATAACAGCGCTTGGGCTTTTGGGGTTTCCCCTGAAGCAGAGTTTTCTTGATGGTCTTCCCAGACTGGCCCTGACTCCACAGTGCAACACAAGTCTCTCAGAGGATGTACCTCATCCCTGACATGTGAAGACCTGTAAATGGATCCCTCTGGGTTTTACCACAAGGGAAACTGAACCGGTGAGCAGTTCGGGGTTCAGACTACTGATCCCCTGATAATGATTCTGCTCTGCCAGTCCTCAACTCCTGAGCCCGACCTCTAATTCATACTGTATATTGTCAACCATTCCATCTCTTTAAGACCTGATGCTCTGCCGAAGTTTCGGTCAAGTAACCGTTTGATGCCTACCTGACCTCGAATACACATGGAGGAGAGGATCTTATGACTGCTGTATTTTGGTGGGTGGGGTAACATTTCTGACAGATGAAATTAAGGATTGGGGAAACGTTGACATTTTCTGGCTCCAAATAAATAGAGCAGGAGTGTGAGGTATCTGTACTGTACTGTTTACTCAAGCAACCTGGGAACACTGAGGACCGCCACAAAGCTCTCATTGATAAACTTTGTAGCTGAATAGTCTCATAGAAAATGAAGGGAAAACCCCTGAATTAAGGGAGGCTACAACCCTTTTAACGGGTTTTGGCCTAATTCCTAAGCAGGAGTTAAATAAACTTCAGTTGGAAGCGCTGATTGGTGAATATTTTACTTCCAATAAAGTCTTACGAAGTCTGCTGCTGCTCAGTTGAAGACTGGTTTTGCATATGAAAACCTCACACTGCTTGAAGCGAAAGAAAATGCCCTGAGACGATCTTCCACAATGTTCTTCTCTGACAAACACTTTCTATGTATTGTATGCGTCCTAGAGAAGGCTGATTACCCCTTCAGTTGTGATAATGACTGGGGTTAGAGTGCGCTGGGAAAAGCAGCTGGCAGACATACCATTGTCATTCAAATGAATAGAATTGTATCCATCCGTGGAAATGGTCCAGCCCTTGCAGGTCCAATTAATATAATTTTCTTGCCGGCACATTCATAAGCACAATAGGCAGACGGAGAGGATGGGAAAAGTCAGCAGCAAATGGATTTTATCCTGTGCTGTTTGTGTTCTATCTCTGAGCATAAAATGGTTGTAATTACAGAGTCAGCAACCACAGAAACAATCTTCGTATCACAATGGTGGCCATGCTCCAGCTTGCACAAACACAAAAGGCCCGATTTGGTATGCTTGATAAATTCTCTCTGCAGATTAGGCAATATGCTCATCAACAACTGCAGTACAGCAAAGAATGGGAAACCTTTGACCTCAATGCACAACCTGCAACATTACACACACACACACACACACACACACACACACACACACACAGGTCTGCAAGAGGTGGGATACGGAAATTGCTTAATTACCACAGAAAGGTCTCTTTTGTTAACAATGCATATTTCTGGCATCTCAGCAGCTCATTGAATAAAGAAAAACACCTCCTATCTAAATGGGTTTTTCTTCTCTTTAAACCCGGGTACAAGGAGCGCAGTCTTTCCTTAAACCACAGCGGCTCGGCCATGCAGAGAAGGCTGTGTTGACAGCCTGAGTTTACTCATGGAAAATGCGCACAATGTGAGTCCTGTTCACTGACTGACTTTGGAAGCACGTCAGCGGAGAACAAAGCTGTCTCAGTCCAGCTTCGCTCCGTGGGTTTCTGGTCTGTCCTCAGGTTTTATAAAGTCGCTCCGTAAAAGGGACACATCAGGGCCGTCTCTCACGTAAAGCTGTGGCCCAGTGCCCGCAGCAGTGAGAGCTGAGAAAGTCAGCATTGTTCCCGGTGGTTATCAGCGTGTGTGAGTGTATGTGTGAGGACCGCAGGAGCAGGTCTGAGAGGGGGTCCAGGCCAAAAGGCACCGACGGGGTCACCAGGCGGAAACACTTTGTAGGAACTTCACACCATGGTCAGAAATCTTGAGGTAGACGGGCGAAGGCACGCAGCAGCCGGCAGCCATGCATCTGCTGCCTGCACGCCTTGCTTTTCTCTCGCTCTTTGGCTAAATATTTGCCGTGATCTCAGTGTCCCGAGTAACACCGCTGGCAGCTGTGAATGAGCATGTTTGGGTGAGGTAATGAGTACACATGTAGGTGCACATTTGCACATCGATTCTTCATGTGTTTGTGTGTATGCACAGCAAGTGTACATTCCATTGAAACACACCCTTCACTTGCCGTCAGATGGCCAATAAGATTATGCCAATGGCCGAGAGCGTGAGGAGCTTCAATCTTACTAAAGGGCCAGTTCTTTGGTGCTCAACGCGAGGCGTGGTTAATCGTTATATCAGGCACAAAATGCTTCTACTCTGCTCCAGGTTATTGAACATAAAGCACTGGGCACCACCTTTCCCATTAATTACTTAGACTGTGGCGGCCCGCCATAGTCTATTTTACTCCGGCATAGTTTCATAACGAACTGAAAATATTGGGCTGGCTAGCTCTCTACGTGTGCATTTCCTCCACTGGCACGAGTTTGGCACCGAAAGTGAAAGTGGATCATGACTTTAGGCCGCGTCAGCTTCACAGCACCCCTTAGTGCCACTTTCAGGGGTCATGAACTGAGTGCTCGCTGTGCCCTCTTCCTGCAGGGAATGACCTCGGCAACCCGTCTTAAAACAATGACCACGTCCCGTGCTTTGTTTGTGTGACTTTTTGCAGTGTCATCGCCATTCATATTTATACAACCAAGGTTTTCATTGTTAAATGATTTACTACAGCATAGTGTAAAAATACTCAGAAGTAAAAGTTACTTAAGTAAAATAAAAGTATTGGCATCAAAGTACCAAAAGTAGAAGTATACTTATTATGCAGAATGGCTCATTTCAAGTAATATATTTAATGTAGGCGTATATCATTGGATTATAATTATTGATGCATTAATGTGTTCTACACTGCCAAAGAAGCATAACTAGTAATATTGTCAAATAACTGCAGTGAAGTTAAAAGTACAATATTTCCTTCTGAAATGCAGTGGACTAGAGGTGTAAAGTTACATAAAATGGAAATAGTAGGCTACAAGTACCTCAACGTTGTACTCAAGTATTTGAGAAGCCTAAATGTACTTCATTATGCTCCACCACTGCTAAAACAAGAGTACACAATTGTTTACAGGAGTGCAACGTTCTTCATTAAACTGGCCTCTTAATGTTGCTCTCACAGTGTACCTGATTGATGCACTATGAGCCTTCCCAGAACCCTTATTGAGGGTCCGAGGTCCACCCACTGTAGTCTAACAAAATCCTGTGGGAGACATAATTGAATAGCTGTCACATGTGCTGTCACTCAAGCAACACTATAGTTCAAAACATGCACCATCAGTATGTATAGGAGACCTGGGGTGGTGAATACATTGAGTTGAGTTATGTCTGGATTTGACTGTTTGGATTTGTTCCCTTTCAGGAGAAAAGAATGGCGGATGATGGATGAAATATAACTGGGAACTAAAGTAGTTGGAATGGGTCTTGGGTTTGAGGTCAAGATGTAGTGAATGGAGTGAGGGTTCGAGCTGGACGTGCAAGAATGGTCTGAGACGTGTGTGTGACTTGGCTTTTACCGCTGGCCTAATGCTGGTTTGGCTTAACCGCAGGCCATGAGCCGTGAGCGGGTAGACAGCCATCCCAACATGCCATTAAGGGAAGTTCTTTGTCTCATTCGCCACACAGGACTTTTGTTTCCTCTTTGAAATCACTCCCCACACACACACAAATAGGCACACACTGGGAAACGAGCAGCTTGCAGGGTACAACAGGGGGCCACGGTTTACGCAGACGGCACACACACACACAGCGCTGAGACGTCTCGCGCCCCTGCCAGCCGGCGGCGGTCTGGCTCGGCCAGTAATAGCTCTGCCACAAAGAGGGTGCAGCCAAGCAGAACTAACAGTCCGTTCACAAGGGCAGAGAGGGGCAGGACGGAGGTGGCAAAGGTGGGAAGATTTGTGGGAACAAGCTCAAGTCTGTGCCATGCTATCACTGTGGGCACTGCTTCCCCGTCTGGTGAACCGCTCGTGAACTACCAAGTGCCTGTGAGGGACATAGTTCACTTATTCTATCCACGCTATCAGTCCACAAGGGCAAGAGAGCAGACAGCCTGACTGCTTCTGCATTGCTTGGGTTTTCAACGGTCACTATTTCTGAGCAAATGTTAGTATTAAGCGATGCCAGTTGTATGAATCACCTAAACACTTCCAAAATGCTGGCTTTTTTTCCGTCAGTGAGTAACAGCAGGGGAATTCCTTAAACATAGCACTTTGGAGCCTTATCATAAATGAAATATGTAAACCATCCTAGAGTGTAAAATTACCGAACACCACCCTACCAAGACCCTGGGGCCTGTGCTTGACACAAATACCTCAACAAAATGGTCGGCTTCACTTGCGATTTCCTATCTTCCTGCGTCTGCCTTCCCCCTCCCTCTCTTATACTTATCACATCCTCTTTCCCTGACATGTGGGTATTACGTCTGTTGCTTCTGATTGAACGTTTGCAGCCAAATTACATCAGCGTCTTGAATACCAGCGGAGAACAGGATCCCGCTGAAACAACACGAAGCAACGTCAGGAGATTGAACACCGACAGTGTTGGAGCGGAGAAAATGTTGAGTTTTAACAGATCACAGTGTGTCACAGGGGAGGGGTGAACTAACAAGACCACTGAGTGAGTCAGAGAGAACGTGAATGGTCAAACCATTTCCATGTGTGAGCATATTTGAGAGGAGAATCTGTGTTCCGACTGATGTTGGGACACAAGGTCTGCTGTGTGTGTGTGTGTGTGTGTGTGTGTGTGTGTGTGTGTGTGTGTGTGTGCGCGCGCGCGTGCGTGCGTGCGTGCGTGCGTGCGTGCGTGCGTGAAGGGCGATTAGTGAGGCTTTCCTGCCCTGGGAGACAGTTTAGAGGATACATTTGCTGTCACACACTCGCAGGGCATGCTAACACTTCTTAATAATGGCTTGTGTCTCAAGACAAGGAGTGGTTCATGGACGCAGTCTCAATGGAGTCCAACAGCACTGAGCGAATAAGATCCTAACCACAGGGTCCCGGTGTGGTTGCGGAGGACGCTCACGCTGGTGACAGACGGAGGGAAAATGTCTGCCGGGAACATCTAGATAAACAGGATAATTATCACACACAGACGTGATTATATTGAACCACGTGTGCATCTGTCCACATGCACATGCATACTTGCAGACATAACAGACGCACACACACATCCTGGTCTCTTACTTAATGAGGGGCCATCAGAAGGGCGGCTGTGTTGTAGTGAGAACTCATAAGCCGTTGAAAAATGTTGTTTACAGTTTTCGCTGGTGTGAGTTTAAACTGTCACCGTCGGCTTTGTAGATGAGGGAGCGACAAAACGAAGCACTGGCTGTATATCTTTCACTGTAACGCTAGACTTTAATGATTTTACGTCTAAACAATATCATGTTTGACGAACACACTTCCTGTGGGACATACTGATCGAGAACATCCACACGGCTGTAGTGTAAATGTTGTGATATTTGCAGACTCAATAATCTCAAATATGTTACCGTTTTGTCTATCTTAATCGCCGTTCTTCGCCTGAAATGTCAGTACATTTCAAAGAGAGCATCAAAGGGGAGCAACATGAAGATAAAAACAGTCACAGTCACAGGCTTTGGACTTAATCTGTTTGCCACTGCAGTCGGACATTTTTCTTCAGGATTCGGCTTCCTGCTTGTTCAGTAAGATGAAGTGTACCCAACATACTCAGAGGTGCAGTGAGTTCACTCAGTAGCAGTCTTGTCCCATTTTGCAAGTGTCAGTCAGGAGGAGCCACTTAGCGCCCGTCTCTCTTCCAGACACCTCACAGTCCAAATGAGGAAGTTAAACTCTCTGTGCCAATAACATTTTGCACTCAGAAGTGTCAATCATGGAGGGTGCGAAGCGTGGAGGTAAACACACATTCTTGTATTGTCACACATCATTCAAGAGATTCTTTCTTTTTTTTTTTTTTTTTAAAGCATCCATCTGTGGAGCTTTTTGAGACTTTTCCTGGTTTTGCTACTCTGTCAGTCAGATTCTCACTTTCTGTCTTTCCTTCTTGTTTTCTTTTCATTATATCGGTCTCTTCTTTTCCCTAAACCTCCTCCCCCTTTACTTTTTCCCACTGTGCATGACATCATGGGAAGTGCAGTGCTTTATGCATTGTGCCTGTTCAGCTTTACCGGGACTCTTTATGAATATTCAGGGAGATACATTAGTGCAATCACACACACAGTCTTAAGCACTTGATCTTTAAAGGAACTCATTTCTTAATATGAAAGATGGTTTCCTTTAAAGTCACACGGTTTCCATTGGTCGCTGGCAATATGCCTCCTGTCACACATAATGGGCTCAGACATAAGGAATTCTGTGTTCCACTCAAAGGGGTTATTTGTACAAGAGCTGTAGCATACTTTATATCAATGTTTCTACTTGGGCATGGGCTATGAATGATAGAATCCTGTTTAAAAGTATCTTCGTAGTCGCAGACACTTCAGACTCGGGTATAAATCTGCACATTTCAACACTAAATTTGTTGAAAATGAATAAATGCTGCTGTGTGGTTTGTCAGTTCTAGTTGCAGGTCATGTGAAGGTTACCTGCGGCTTCCTGGCACTGGCTGCGGTTGATGTAGGCAAAGTGGTGGTGGCAGCTCTGAGACTCACACACACAGCCCTCGGAGGTCAGGTTACACCCAGAGAACATGCAGGCCGGGTTAGATGGTCCCACGTACTTCTCTCGGTTTCTTTCCCGGTGCTCGTGCCTTCGACCCTCTGAAATCCCGCCGTGGAAACACACACACACACACAACGGTCATCAATGAGTCACAGACAATGGCATCACTCAAGGGTTAGTGGGGGACCACTCCACAAAGCCTTAGCGTGTGTGTCATCACTATGATATGTAAGTAGCATTACTCACCTTAGAGCCACATCTGTTATGGATTAGCTCTTCTCAATGGACAGTATTATTCTCTCTGACTCAGATTCTGTGTGTGTGTGTGTGTGTGTGTGTGTGTGTGTGTGTGTGTGTGTGTGTGTGTGTGTGTGTGTGTGTGTGTGTGTGTGTGTGTGTGTGTGTGTGTGTGTGCGTGCGTGCGTGCGTGCGTGCGTGCGTGCGTGTGTGTGTGCGTGCGTGTGTGCATGTGTGTGAGTGTGTGTGTGATGGGGGAACAGGGCTCACCTGACTTGCTGGCCTTCATGCAGGTTTCCTGGTCCGGGTAGGTGAAGGAGCCCAGACATGAGTGACGGGCATCGCACACACACTGACCTCCGGCTCTTTCACAGCCTGTCATCAGGGGACAGCGCTCGTCCTCCAGGCCTGCCTCTGAACGCTCAGGGAGCACTGCGAGGGGGAGAACAGAGGACATCATTAGGTTGGGGGAAGATCATGAACTTCTCACTTGGACTGGGGTTTGTCCATTTTAACTGGGAATAAAGAAACATTGGGCAGAGTTACAGATAAAGCGTAATCGCAAGCTCAAATGAGCCAAGAACCGAGATTTGTTTCCCCAAAAGTGCGGAAGGGTGAGCCAGCTTACAGCTTTGGTTGCAACACATTGCCCTGGCACCACCATTACTGAAGTGACTAGTCTATTTCTGGGCTGCCATCCCTCCTCCGTCCTTGCCATGCCACACTACTTCAGCCATTGAGCCCATTTGTTTGCTTTTGTTCCACAGCATGGGGGCCCTTCCAGGGATTTCATCTCTGCTGGCCGCTGGGACGCCTCCTCTGTACCGACGCCACTTGCACAACTTATTGTTCCTTCGTCTGGCGAGATGGCACCTTGATGCTTTGCCCGACTTGGACCCAACTTCACTATAAGAAGGAATATCCGAGAGAGTAATGTGTCTTAACATACAAATCGCCCGTAGTATTCCTTTCCCATGCATGCATGAATAAACCCATATTTGCACCCCCAAATTACCATCCTTCACAGTTGTCCAATCCCACTAAGAGTGGCAGCAGAGTAAACAGGATGAGACAAACTGTAACCCTGAGTAACCCCTTGCCAGGCATTTAGCTCCCAGGCCTCAATCAACAGTGTGGAAGCGCGATCGCAGCTGATCATAATACTCTGGCTTTCTTCCCTACACACCACCAACAGGGGAAACGGTCCGGTGAAAAAGTTTCACTGTGGTATATTTATTGGACTACGAAATAAAGCCTCTTAAAATGAAAATCAGTTTCATTCTCAGTTAGTATTCAGAGAAACAATTTTTAAACAGTTTTTAAATGCTATAAATCATAATACAGGACACATGTGTATCCATATTCATTTAAAATAAATGTTTCACGATAAGAAAAAGTGGGACTATTTCTGTAATTAATCGTACCATTGAAGTGAATCAATGTGAGTGTAGAAGAAAGCAAACTCTTTCCCCAGGTTGAGGTTGGTTGTGTGCAGGACTCCTTGGCCCAAGGGCACGATAGTAAAGGTAACACTACCTCTTGCCAGCCTGTGTGTTAATAGTCTCCCAGATGGCCAGCGAGACTGGCAAAGCACAAGCAGCCTTTTGAATAGAACCACACCAAAACTTTCCCTGTGATTTCCTTTCACCTTAAAATGATACTCAGCTCCACATTTTTTCCATTCCGAGGCTTTCCTGTGCCCGGGAGGGTATTTTCATTTGAGCTGGTATGGTTGCCTTGTCTGTGTGGAGTGCTAAATCTGGCATGTCGAAAATGAGGTAGAAGTCAAAACAATGAATGACAGGCTGAACTCTAGAGACATTGTCTCTTTAAATATTTTTTTGCTTGACCCCTGTCAGCCCAGCTTGTTCTAAGCTGGTCTGCCTCAGCCTAGCCCACCTTTGGTCTGACCCGGGTCTGGTCTGGCCATGATATCTATTATCTGGCCTGGCATGACTCTAGCCAAGGTCTATGGCTTCATCCCAGGGGGATTCCTCTCTCAGCAACTGAGACTACTTGTCTTGGCATCCAGGATGAGAAAGCTGACCTCTAGAGGCCCTCTGGCTGATAGTGAGCTAAAAAGGAAGTCTTTGAAACATTAGATAATACCAGAGGAAGGGAGAAATAGAAGGCATGCGAGTGGACATTGCGTCCATGTAAGATAGACATTCTGTTACGTGGTATGTTAAGTGCCTCCGGAGCTAGTGGAAACTTTTGTGGGAGGGCAGACAATGAGAATACAATGAGAGCATCAAAACAAATAATGTAGCTACAAAGATTGAACGATTTAACCTCGCTGAAGCAAATATGAGAAGGGGACAGATGCATTTGCCCCAGAGCAGGTGCCAGTGTACTCACGAGACGCCTGACAGACTCAGCCTACAACCTGAAGCTGCAGCATTTGATTCACAGCCAAATTCCCTCATGAGAATAACTGATATAAATGTCACAGGTCTTATTTATGGGACGCCACAACCCTTTTTGGTTCTCATACCTCAATAAATGGCAGCAACGCCTGGATTTAACCACTTCAACAGTGAACAGTTTATCTCCAGCAGATTTCCAATTCTTTTTTAGAGTCCAGTATCTTAAATTATATTTCCAGGTCTGGAAAACAAATGCTCAGTGACTATTGCTGTTTCAAGCTTGGCCACAGGAGCCCTGAAAAGTTAATTATGACAGCTAGTCAAAAAGGTTGTTACCATCTTATCAACAATAACCGTTTAAAAACTAGATGATGATGCATTAGCAAGGTATACTCCTCATATAATATGCAATATGTCACCTGTCACAGGTTGCTGAGCCTCCACACTAACAGATTCCGACCACCCAGAAAATCAAAACTGTGAGCAGAAAAGCAGGGGATCAGAAAGCGGAAACATTTACCCCTTACTCCTGATTGCGAGTCTAATCACTTTAAGACCCTTGCAGCTTGAAGAGGGAAATCTGTGATCAGCCTCCAGCAGCCTGCCTACTGTGGCCCCTTAAAACACACCGGGAGGTGTTGATTTACCCCCACCTATAGACCCTCTATGGATACTGAGATTGTGTGTGTGCGTGTGTCTGATTTAGGGGTCAGCAGCGTGCTTCGAGGCCCCTGAAGCCAGAAGAGGCAGCACGCAATCAGAGGAGCCATTTGGTCTGCCACTCGCTCCAAAGCTGTTAATTCGCTGAGGAGCTGTCCTCCAGGCGCCAGCCGAAGCTGTACACAAGGTCTTCTGGGATGGCCTTGGGCTTGGGACCGCCGGAAGACCCTCCTGGAGCCGTAACTTGGACCACCCCACAAAGGGATGGTGACAGGGCAGGATCAGGCCATCCAGACATCCACTGAGAGCTGCCTACTCTCTCTTACATGTCCCATCAGTCCATTTCAATCATCCAGAAACAGGCTGGACATAGTGCAGGTGGAGGGGCTTGTGGGTGGGTTATTTGTTCCCCAGGGGAAGGCCATTGCTACTTACTGCATTCACTGTGAGAAACCTGACACCCTACACAGTACTTTGACGTTCAGAAAGTTGCTGAAATTGAGCGTAAAATGAGCACGTCCTCCAGTTTGGCTCGGCAGAAACCGATCAGCACAACAGTGTGGATTCACAAGATTGCCAATGAAAATCTTCAGGAGACTTTTGCAATGGTGGCGGCAATCAATAGAGACAAGAAAAGGGCATCTTATTATTCAACAGTGTCCATGTTAGAAAAACGCAGCCATCACTCAACCACAATTCACACTAATTCAAACCATCATTTTTGGCTTCTTTCAATTCACTGCCTTTTTGTATGCATGCCTCTTTGACTTGTGAAGCAAAGCGCGCTGACTAAAGCAGAAGTGTAACCTAGTGCCAAATCACTGATTCCAAACGTATTGTGATGGCTGTGAGCAGAGTGAATGAAGCTTTGAGGAGAAGAAAGAGCAGTTGAACATGACTCCTCTCCTGGCAGTCAAGAGCCCCTCAGACCTGGGGAGCTGCTCCAGGCAGCAGGGACAAGGTAAACACTGACACAGTCATTGCAGTCAGGACTTAACTGACATTTGAATAGTGATGCCTTCAAGCCGCTTAAAGGAAGGGGGTGGTTGCCTACCAAATTAATTGACACCTACAGCTCTTTTCATTGCACTGATAAAGAACTCAGCAGCATATTTAGTCTTTCAATACCACCCCAAGTTATATGATTTCATAAAAATGACACTACCCACCTTTACATACTCCAGTTTCTGGGATTTGGACTGCTCCTGTTTTGTTAACAGAGGCGCAGGTCAGCCCCAGGGCGCAGTAGCCGTGCGCCCAGTCCTTTCCGCCGCAGGGTTCCCACTCCAGCCGGGCACACTGGTCACAGCATCCGCAGGGATCCCTGGCCAATGTCCGGCCACCCTCGCAGCCGTGTGGGGCTTTGCCGGGACAAGTGCGGCGATTACACGGCGTGCACTCGTGAGCCGAGAGCGCACGCACCAGAAAAAGGACATTTAATAACACCACGGAGCACTTGCTGAACATGTTGTTTTTTTTAAAGAAAAAAAAAAAAGAAGCCGTCTGTCAAGTTTCCCAGAGAAATAGTCCGCTTCTGTCAGAGGATCCGCCACATGAGCTCCCCGCGATGCTCACTATAAAGTTGCAGAAGTCTTCCTTAAAAGTTTTGTGACGCGCCTTCCCTCGGGCGCGCTGATTTAACACACTTCAGGAGCACGAATACCACGAGACTGAAGGGATGCGCTTTGCGGCTCTCACGGTTCAGTGTGGGCAGGTAGACGCGCGTCTCATCCGAGTAACAAATCCAAGAGCGAGGCTGTTGACGTCCAGTGAGGTTTGCTGCTGCTGACAGCGACGCACGAGAACGCAATCTGACTCTCAAATTGTCATACAGGCATATAGAAATTAGCGTTGCACCCCTCCCACTGACTGACACGGGCACCGACCAGTCACAAGGAGCGAAAGGAGGGGAGGATTTTAACTGATGTGTCCCCCGCTCGGCAACTCGCCTCCGTGTTGCGCAATGATGCAACTCTTAGTGCTTGAATGCAAGTTGCTTTTCTGCGTCATATTCTGTAAATCCCTGCAATTTTGCGGAGCTATTTGTTGGTTTGAAATATGTTTTTGAAATACATAACAAAGGAGTGTTTTCGCATGAGAAAAGCATGACTTACTCAATTTTCAGTCCTTGCTTTATGTCACACTATTACATTATGAATCTACACACCAATAAAGCGGGTTAGACTATAATTCACATAATTAAAGTAGACTATATGGCTACTTTAATGGCAATAAAATAAGAATATATCGTCTAGACACTCCCTCCCTCATTAAGATGATATCCTTTGTGCCACAGAGTGCATTTACAGCAGGGCTCTTGTCACCAACCCCCTAATTGTTCACTACCTCTGTTTAACAATACAGCCATAAACTCTGTCAAAGCCTCATGATCAAACATTATCATGCTGTATGTCATTCCACAGCCTTACCTTTTGTGCGTGGATGAGTGCGTGCTTAGTTGTGTTTGCAGGTGTCCGACTGTGTATGTAGGTGGCTTTTTTCAAAAGTCAAAAGGTCATCTCATGTTTGTGCTTACATTGGCAGATGGATGGTGTGTGTGTGTGTGTGTGTGTGGGGGGGGGGGGGGGGGGGACAGTGGGCACAGCTGGAGGCTGATTGTGTCAGTGCCACACACTGAAGACCTAAAGAAAGCAACAACAAAAAACCACGGTTTGTCCCCCTTTTCTGCTGCACAAGTGAGCAAAAGCAAAGCCGACAGATTTTTTCCCACGGTGACAGATCATGTATAGTCTTCAGAGGCAGTCGAGTGTGATGGTAACACTTGGGGCGGCTTTAGACAAAGCTGGCTGCCGGCTCTGAGCAACTAATAAGAATTACTGTAAAGTAAATGACACAATAATAGGTATCATGCATCAAAAGTGTGAGGATGGTCCAATATTGTAGATTTTTAAAACATGTTCTCTTCAAAAAACAATCAGAAGTCATCCGGGATAATTTCCCCCACAACACACACCAGCACCTCCCTCATTTGCAACATCTGCCTGGATCCACCCGCTCCAACACAAACACAACATCCAGGAAACCAGCCCCACCGCACGCATAATCAGCCCTTGCAACACAACTCGGCTCTTGTCCTCCAGCTCTCCCTCCGCCCTCCCTCCCTCCATCTCCTCCTTAAAGCTCTTGTCAAATGGGCCGACCCGCTGACCGCTGGCTGGGACACCCACTGTTGGTTGACGACAGATCAGACCAGGACCGTGGAGAGCCTCGGTTTCCATTGACTTACACAGATTGTGGCCCAGTGGCACTGACCTATTTGCCTGGGCAAAGGGCTTTCAAACAGGGACCTGCTGGCTACTCTCATCCTGCTATCATGGACCAGAGGTTTGTTTTTGCCAATTGAAAGGTCACCACAGCACCTTATGGTCCTCTTTCTATCTATCTATCTATACTGGTAATTCCATGTGCAAACACTGGGGGATCATAAAGGGGGTATTTTTCTCTCAGTTGGGCAGCAGGGGAAGCCATCAACAATACAATAACTGGGACCAAACAAGAATACACCCTCATTAGACCGATTCTAAGCATATGCCCTACATCAAAATATTGCATGAATTTGGCATTTGAGAAACTACAACAGTAGTGTATGTGTGCAAATGATGCTTGTAGTCACAGATCTATGGTGAAAATACAGCAGGAGAGGCACCAGTTGTCCCTGTCCTTCTACATTGAAGTCTGTGGTGTGATGATTGTGATTGAGGCTTGTGGAACCATGTCCAGGTGGGCATAATCCTCCCTGGCTCCATGAGACGCAGGTGTCATGGTGTGTGAGATCTGTTCCAGAGATCGGATGACCTCTCTCTGTCATCTACCCCCATTGCTTCTAGTGCTTCTATCCGCTCCACATGCACTTAATTTACACTTGCTTGCTGTGGAGGCGTCAGACTGGTGGTGAGGAGTTGTTTCTGGGGAGTAGATGGGTGTGAATGATGGTTTGGAGGTGAGCTCACCGGCAGCAGCGATACAAGGCTGAGGGTGGCACGGGGCCGAATGTGGAGTGTGATATGGAGTGTTGAGTGCATGTCGAGAGGACAGCGTGCGGCCCACCTGATTACAAGTCCCCAGGATGTGCTCTGGGAATTTTCCCTGAGGATCAGTGTACAGTGCTGGTTATCGCCCTTGCTTAGCTTATCTGTGAGCATGTGGTGCTGGACTGAACCACACTTTGCACCAGGGTGGTGGTGAGGAATGAGGGTAAGGGGGTATAATGGCAAAGCATATGACAGTTGAAAGAGTTTCAAAGCCATTCAGACATCTACTAAACTAGGACATTTCAAACTGAGAGCAGATGATATCATCATTTTTCTTATTCTAGCAGCCACAAACATGAGGTACACAAGAAAGGGCCGTTAACAAACCAAAACCTTTCAGAAATTCTGCCAAAACAATGATTTTCCTAAGAAACGGACGGTTGTACCGGGTATTGAGGTAATAATCCACAGATATGACTACTTCTCTTTTCCATTATTGCCATCCAGGGGGATTCACTCATTTGTTTGGACCACTGTATAAGGAGTTTGGAAACATTTGGAGGAGTCCAAAAGAAAAATTACCTAATTTTGCAGGAGAGCAGAGCTGATTTCCAGCTCTAGTTTACAAAAAACTGAACATTATGTTTTTTATCAATGCTGTCCTCCCCTCTTTTCCTCTGTCCTTGACTCCTTCTCTTTTACCTCTCTCCTCCCTCACTCTTTTCTCTCTGTGAGGTCTATAATAATGTGTTTTGACTTCGTCAGGTCTCCTGCTGTCTCTTTCTCTCTGCCTCGCAGAGTCATCACAGCAGCAGTGATACAAAACTACTACTCCCCTCCACTCCCCTCCCCTCCCTCCCATCTTCTTTGGCCTTCTGCTTGAATGTTGAAGGGATCAGTGGGTTCAACCAGCCCTGAGGGGTAGGTTCTCCACTTTGTCTTTGTAGTAGTGGCTGTTTTCTGTGAGGTAATAGCGAGAGGACATAAATCTAAGCAGATGCCCGGTCATCTCATGAGCATTTCATCCTAATGCCTGAGTTATACTCATGTGTTTTGTGCAGACATATATAATCGTGGGGCAGATTGCTTGTGGCATGTAACTTATTTTTAATTTGGGCTCGTGGTTTTCGAATCCTTCGACAGGCGGTCTTTGATTTCATAGGTGGGAGTTCCAGATAAGTTTGACCTAACACAACTCCATGTTGTCCAATCAGAGTTCTGCGGCATCAGCCGTGTCACATTCTTCAGGAGGTGATGCAGCGCTCTGCGAGTTCTGCAAACCATCTCTGCGGCTCTGTTGAAGCTCTGCACAAGCCTTTCTTCAGTATAAATTAGGCATAAATATTGACATGTAAATGACTGCTCTATGAGGTATTATGAATGTTGTCTAAGTTGTGGCCAAAGCAGATGAGATTTGATTTAATGTGATGAAGTGTTGGAGGATGAGCCCTGCACCTGATGCACATACTTGTTTGATCAACTCTTCTCAACTACTATTTAATTGATTGCCATGCGATTCTCTAGCCAGAAGCACCATGAATATCTACTGACGCATTCTATGAAATATCTCACCTGCAATAAAACATCTAAACATAACCAATACACATCTGCTAGATGGATTGGCAAACACACCTTTGGTTCCTATAGACAATGTATTGTAATGCTTATTCCTTCAGCTCCACCATGAGGTTAATATTTGTGATTTAGAGTCAAATGTCTTGACAATTGTTCAAAGGATTGCCATGCAATTTGCTGTAGACATTTGTCTACAGCAAAGGATGAAGTGTAACCACGTTGGTATTAACTTTTTATATAGCCCCATCATTTGTCTAATACTTTGGTTTATTGCTGAACATCAACATGTTAGCACTGTGGCAGCATGCTGACTGTAGCATTTAGCTCAAAGCACCGCGGGGCCCCAGTAAAGCCTGAGAGAATTGCTAGCGTGGCTGTGGTCGTGTTCTGGGAAGACTTAGGAGCTCAAATCAAACATGGATAAAGTAGTCCAAGCCAGTCTAATACAATAAATTTAAGAATTTAAATAATAAAGGAAATGAAAATGAAAACAAAAGAGACTTACTTCTCTTACCAAATACATCAATACTTTCTAAAAGCACCGTAATGACACATAAGGTTTCTGGGTTCGATTGGCACCGAGAGTCTTCATGACTCAGCCCCAGACCCTTCCTTGCCGTCATGGCTCAAATCCTCTGGCTCCGGTTTATGCCCAACTCTGGGCTTCTCACTCTCCCTCCATCCCTCTCTGCCGTGGGATCATGTGACCTTGCGGAGCAAACGGCCACCAGCTTGTTTGACAATTATAAGTGGCATACTTGCTCACCCCTGTCGTGCTCCGGCGGAACGTTAAGTGGATCTCTCAGAAGTTTTAATCTGAAAATCTATGTGAAGATGAATTCCTCAGAGGATTGGAACCTAAAAGAGCCCTTGTGTCCCATTCCCACAACACCTGCCTGGTGTAATCTTCCCTTTCATACGTGGGATCATTGAGACCATAGACCTAGTGAGCCTCGGAAGGGGCTGGGGTTACAGTAAATGAATATAGGGCGAGGCTTAATCCAATTTTCTACCTGGTCATAAACTACTTTGAGTGGGTGTCGCTGGAAACATTTGTCATGTCGATGAACTGAAACTGCCATGTGCTTATGTGTGAGTGTGTTTGGTTCTCATATATATACCTTCCAATAGAACTGAAGTGTCGTTTTCCCTGGTAAAATGTTCATATTTACAAGCAGCGTACTTGGTAGTTAAATTTTTCGCAATGTGTTTGACATGAACAGACAGGATTTTGTCACAATTTAGAGATCCAGAATAAAGGTAGACAATCGGGTTTTTCGTCCATAATTATTAAAAACCTTTGTTAACTAATATTTTGGCCACTAGGGGCAGTGCAACAATCTGTCACCTTGCAAGTGTGTGAGCAAACAGTTACGTATTCAAACATCAAGCACAGACACAGCATAAATCGTAATCTGCAGTTTTTTTCTAGTGACTCTCCTTTTTGCTCTGTTTTGGTCTCCACCAACTCCCAAGGGAAGCTGGGCTAACTACTCCACTGTGTTTACGAGCTAGGTGCTTACGGCAGGTAGCACACAGCAAGTTTATCAGAGAGATTTTTGTTGTTTAAAAATAGCTGACTGCTACGTCTGAAAACAACACGGACTGAAGCAGAAAAGTCAAGGTGTGGTCAGAAAGGACAAGACAATGAGCTGAAAGACAGTCAGGTGATAATTATCTGTGGGCATGTCACTACAAGCAACTCCTACATTTCATGTCATCTTTTTACTCATTTATTACATTTAGTACATTTTTGTCTTTGCATCTATTTTGATATGTTATAGATATATTATACTGTATATCAAACCAGTAAATTGGTAGCATAGCTTAATCTCATCCTTATGGTCTTGTGGATTGTTTCCCTGTTTCTTTTCTCAGATGTCTGACTCTTCTTCGCCTTTTTTTTTTAACCCAGTAAGAAGTCAGAACAACTGGATTATAGACCCTCCTATCTTGACCAAAAAAAAGAAAGTATTCTGATATAATAGTATTTAAGTACTTTAACTCTTTAATCTCATTTTTATTTAGTGAAAATGAATCAAGCTGGTGAGGCTTCCTGTGAATTCTCAAAATATAATTAACTCTCTGCCTTCACTCCATCGTCATTGATTTAAACATATCGAATCCTGAGTTCCCTCTGCACGTCCAAACATACACCTGCGACTTTACATAGATGGTTCTAGCGGTTTCTGTGCGCTTTGAGGGGAGGCTCCTCAGGTAAAGGTGCCAGGTTTACAGGCAGATCTCCAGCTGGCAGAGGAATGTCACAACCTGTGTTTCAGCTGTAAATTCTGACATAATTACAGTGACACTAACTCAAACACTGAGGTGAAACAACCACCTTGTGAGGGGAAAATGATCACTGCTTAATGTTATGTCTGGGACACAGATATACTCCGGTCTTTGTTGGGGGAAGGAGAGACGGCAGGAGCAAGAATGTAAGAAATGTGCTAGTTCTTTGACCTTTATGAAGGTGAAGCAACGAGTTGACATCATTGCCATAGCCGGCAAGTGTGTGCTTGCAGTCACATGGGCCAAAGGAAAGTAGATACAGGTCAAATGAGGGGGAGAGTGTAAGTTATGTATGTTACATAAATACTTCTGTGAATACATACACTTTATGTGTACTTGACAATTCAAAGTACTTCATGGCAAGGATGGGAGTGAGAGTAAAGGCCATTTTCGTATTGCAAAATGTTGGGAAATATGTTTATTTGCTTTGGGAATTCTTCTCATTTAACCCTTGTTGAGCAAATAAGCATATTTCCCAAAATGTCAAACTATTCCTTCCATTGCAGGTTTTGAGCCTGACTGAGTACTCTCGCTGAATGGGCTGAGAGGTGGGACTTTGAGTCCCAGAGAGAAACAGAAAACTGTTGATTTTCTTCTCTATGTAGTGCTGCCACTGTGTGGTGGAATTTAAGCAGTGCAGTGCTACGAGAGACGCACCGTGTCCCATCGTGTCCAGTTCAGTTCATCACACAAAACATAGACTTGATGATCATGCTGTATCGACTCATGCGCGAGAGGAAACATCTAAAGGCAGGAAGCCTTTATTCCTCCCGGGCCCAGGTTTTTACTGGCATAGTCACACTCTCTTCCTGTTTTTCTCTCACCACTAAGCACCAACAAACAATACTCGGAAGGGGTCTGCTCTTTGTCTAGACGTGATCTGTCAGCTGTGTCTGAGCCGATTCAGTGTGCAGCTCGACAACAGCTACAACAACTGACCTGTCTGGCTGAGTTCAAGTGTGCAGTCAAATAGGATCAAACAGAACTGGCTTCTTCTCTCAGTCCCTCGGTGTTAGGCAGGACTTTAGAGTGAGTCCTACACTCTTCAACCTCTGACAGTGTTCAACACTTTAAACAAGTGAGCCTCCCTTGTTTCACTATTAACACATAGAGAGGAGACCATCCACTTTTAAAAACACTGAGGGACATCCAATTGACACAGAAATTATATACTTTAGGTTTGGGTGGCTCAGTGGTGCAGTGGTTAGCAGCAAGAAGGTTCGGGCCCCTTTTCTGCCTGAGAGGGCATGTTCTGCCTGTGTCATCAGAAATTAAGAATGCTTGTAAAGTTATTGATGGACATGTTTTAAAACTTGAATGAATTCAGATGAGACCTCTTTTTTGTGAATTGGATTTCCCAACCTTCTCCAACCTGTTGAGGATTGTTAGTGAAATGTGAAAAACAATCACTGTATTGCTTTAGGTAAGAGGTACAAATAATAAGGTATAGCAAAAGTTTGAAAAGGTCAAACGTGTTTAAAATCTTGCAATTGCATGATTTGTTCAATAGAGGGCAGAATGAACTAACTATCCAAAAATGCAGGGTTTCTTTAAGGTCAGCGTCAACGGCAAAGAATAAGTAAGACTTTTAGAATAATTAAGAATGGCACAGTTGTTTATAACTGCACTGTGAAGGCACAGTGTGCATAAGGTCAACTGTGATGAACCTCATTATTCAGGAGATCATGGTTAAATCATTATTACATCTATCTTAACTATCGTCAGTAGAGTTAGATTCAGAAACAGTTGATGTATCGCAAAAGAAGACAAGACTGCTTTTGGTAATTTAGTGTACCTTACCTTAATTACTCCCATATTATTCTGTACACTTCAGAACAGAACAGAAGAGGCTGTGAGTGTGTTGCTCAATAGACATCAGCAACACCTTGCTCTCTCTCAACCTTCAAGACTCTGGTGACTAATTTCCTAACTGACATTTGACATTACTGGTCCACCATACAGTCTGCAGATGCCTGTGTGTGTGTGTGTGTGTGTGTGTGTGCGTGTGTGTGTGTGTGTGTGTGTGTGTGTGTGTGTGTGTGTGTGTGTGTGTGTGTGTGTGTGAGGAAGGGGGAGGGGGAGGGGGGCAGAGGGAAATGAAAAAGAAAGAGAGGGAGCGCCAGTGTCAAAGTAGGTATAGGGGCAGACTTTCTGGAGCCGACTCCCACATGCCCTCTGATTACCTGTCACTGGTCAGACCAACCTCGTCTCTCTGAGCAGATGATGTGATATGAGAGAGAGAGAGAGAGAGAGAGAGAGAGAGAGAGAGCAAAATAGATGAGAAGTGGGATAGGAAAGAGGGTGCAAAACTCTGAGTGAGGGGAGGAGGGTTAAAGAAAGAGTCAGAAGAGACAAAGGAGAGGGAGATCAGCCAAAGGGAGAGAGGGAGAGAGGGAGAGAGAGAGAGTCTTGCCCTGAGGTGTCGTTCCTCTGTCTGCACTCGGTGCAGGAAGGCCAACAACAGTGTCATACACAGCTGAAGACATTCACTAGCAGCCAAGAAGCACATCTGGATTTCTCATAATGAAATGCAGTCTGCTGCAACGTTTTCCTGTGCTAAGATACAGTGGAGAAGGCGGTCCCGGTGAATAACAGTACGGTGCTTTTTTTGTGTGTGTTTTAACTTGGCAACACAGCTTTTTCAATGCACATGTACGCACAATCGAATGAACACTGACAGACGTCTGTCTGTCAGCAAGTGAAAGCAGTGTGTCTAATCCTGCCACTGACTGCACCATTGCCAGCCACAGGGCTAAGGAATCTATCGTTCCACGGTCTTATTACCTATTTACTGCTTCCAAAATACACCTGATACACCGAAGTGCGCACACACACATATCAACACACAAGCTCACCCACCGCCAAGCTTTCCAATCCTCTGCATGTGCAACATATCCTCCACCGTTTTCCCCTCCTCTTTTCAACATCCTTGCACAATACAGAAGAGTTGCGCTCGGGTTACACGTTCAGGTTGGATCTCTCCATTGCTCCCCAGGGCTGTTGGAGAGGAGATGGAGGAACAAAAAAAAAAAAAGAGGAGATGATGGAAGGAAGGACCCACAATAACAGTCTGTTTCCTCGCATGTTGGGGCCTGCAGCCTAACCTACTGCACCTGTTGTGAAGGCTCACACAAGCTAGAGAGCGATATGTTTGGGGTGGGGTGGATGGGGGGTGCAGGGAGGTCTGGGTGGTGATCTAGTGTGGCACCTGTATCGTGGCCCAAAGCCAGCTGGGTGGAGGCCAGGCCTGGACGCAACTCAGTGCACTTTGTCAGTATCCCCTCACACACTGTGTGCACTTGACGACCCCTGTAGCCTCCTGCTAACCCTGTGTGCTTATATGTGTGTGTGGTGTGTGCCCCCTTCCACCCCCCACTTGCCCAGTCTCACTAGGTAATTGGGTAAGTGTGTAATAAGGTTGGTCACGGGTATCTGCGACCAGGCTGGGGTAAATGTGACCCAGGCAGCACCACCTTTGTGGAATAACTGAGGATCTGTTTATGATTTGGGGAGTGCAGTGGGGGACGGAGGGCGTGAGTAAAGCTGCGGTAGCAATCGCATTTCATTTTGGTTCAAGCTGCAGGATTGTAATATGAATCATTCACATCCCCCATTTTATTGGTTTCTGTGTAATCACGGGTTGTTGAAGTGTGTTTTATTTAACAGCCCCAGACGTATTTTTACATGTTATAGCTTGTTGTCATTGACCAACAATGAGAGACTTCATGGGACACACAGTTTGGTGGCTAACAGCGTATATCTACTACCCATCCCTCACAATCCAGCATAATTGTCTGACAGCAGCATTGTGGAGCCCCCTTGGCCAGTAATGTGATCTTTTCAAGGTTCCTTCAAGAACAGCCTGTCTTGCCTATGTTCCTCAGGGGACTGCTGCCTTTTATATCTGAGCTGTCTTTTCCTTACCCCACCACACCAGAGGACTGGTTCACTGCAGCCGTCACTTCAGACCAGAAGATGAGCAATCTCCTTTTCGTTGCATCGCATTTTGTGGTCTTTATGACAAGTCGTCCTAGTTTTCTCTGGGGGCAACGCTCTGTATCTGTCACATCTCTCATTACAACAGGTTGGATTTAGTGAAACAGCTCTCCGTCTTACCCTAACTCTCCCCGGATCGGCACATTAGTGAGGTTGTGCGACCACATCATCAAGAGCAGTAAGTGTAGCGTGGAGCTTATTATTCCTCATTGCCTTCGTCAGGAACAGGAAATGAACTAAGCGAGGCTAGGGGCTGTTCCAGGGCCTGCATCCTCCAGGGGTTTCGCACAAGAGTGATTACGCAACTTTTTATACCAACTAACCAAAACACAATTACCCAATTCCCTTAACTACAAATTACAGTTGTATAATAGGTTGCAGTTGGTTTTGATATGTTGAGGTAAGTTTGTGGGGTACATTTGAGTGTCCATTTGGAGTTTTATTTTAGATCTGGTCAGATTTGATCAGTTTTGTATTAATTTTAGAGAATATGTACCACTGTAACCTGGTATTCCACCATACAGATGTCATACAGATGCCTGAGATGATTGACAGCAACTAAAAGAAAGTAGGTGAAGTGTCGGTTAAAAAAACTCTGGCACAAGCAGCCTGGCAAAGCTGCCAAAACTCTTCATGTAAACATGTCTTCATGCTGTTTCCTCAGCCTGACACGGCTGTCACGGGGCATTACTGCTCACTACAAACTCCCCTCACTTTTCTATTTCTCCGTTTCCTCCCGTATCCTTCAAGTCCCTCCAGCCAGCATGTCGCTTTCTATTAAAGGCCTTCTCCTTCACTCCATCCATTTAATCCATAGTATACGACTCTACTACCTCTACGTGTCCCTTTCAACTCTTTTTTCCGTCCAATCCCCTTCACCCTTCTCCCTCCTCTGTTTGAGCAAGTCTGTAGTCGTTGTCAGACAAGGCGGTCTCTGTTTGAGCACTGCACTTGTGTGAATAAGTGCATCTGTGTGCACGGCTATGTGTGTGCTTGCAACTGTTGATAACTACGTGCGTGATCATGCTCTGTGTGTGTGTCTGTGTGCGTGTGTGTGTGTGTGTGTGTGTGTGTTTAAGCATGCCTGGGCTAAGCCTTGGGGGCAGTCCTCCTTTGTCCTCCCAACCATCTCCCAGAGATGGATGTGTCTCCAGGGAATTGGCCTCAGAAGAAAAGCACCTCCAGCTCGCTCATATTAAATTCTGCTGAGCAAATACAATTTACCAGCGTGTGTTTTTCCTCAGCAGCTAATTTAATGTGTGCGTATTCTAATGGAGGAGAGAGAAGCGGGAGAAAACTATTTCTAGAAAGTAAATAATTATATTCAAAAGAATCTTCACAAATAGTTTCAAATGCCCGCTTTTTTGTGTTATTCCAGCTTCTCTCTGACGGAAAGTATTCATCATGCAGCGGTGGAAACATATGTCATGACTCGGATATCTTTAGAAAGCGCTTGAGTTCCTTTAGTTGACACATTTTGATGTCACGTCATTCCCTTTTAGCCTTTTTTTGGCCTCCTTGTCCTGTCTGAGGACATTTGCTGTTATGGAGTCACATGTGTGTGCCCATCCCCACAGCAGAATAACAGACATGGGGAGAAAGTTTGGAGGGGAGCTGCTGAGTCCCTCCCTCCCTCTCCTCTCCTCTCCTCTCCTCTTTCCCAATGCATCCACTTGCCTCTCCTCATTTCTTTCCCTCCTTCCACTCCTCCCCCAGGCTTAAATCTCAGCACCTGTGGGCCCCTCCCCCATCTAAACTTTTTCACTCCCCCTCCATTTTGGCAGGACACAATCTCGGCTCTTTGCGTGAGAGGGAGTGCCTCTCGCTCAGTGCCTCGCTGGTTTGTGTATGTGAGTAACTACACATGCATTTGTGTATGAAATTGAGGGAGCGTATTTAATTACACAAATCTCTGTGTGTGCAGCTAAGAGGTCGGACAAAGAGTCAAACTTTTCGCAGAATAACCGATAAGTTTGTGAACTTGGGGTGATTCAACTCTCGCAGCACTGACCTCTAACCCATTACTCCTCCGCTCCTCCCTGCTTCTCATCTTCACTTGCTACTGCCCTGCTGCAGCTCCTTATGTGTCGTCGCACAGTCTGTGCAAGTTGTTCTGATGTGATTTTACAAGTAAAGGGAGATTTGAATGGTCTTGCACCTGCGCTCTAATAAATGGTGCAATAAAACAGCTGGGGATGTAAAACTTTATTTCCACATCCACATGACCACAGATTGCCACGCCGTCCTCCTTCCCCCCATGCATCTCTGCGCCGCGAGCCTTAATTCTTTGTCACTCCTGTCCCTGATTATAACAAACTGGACAAATGCCCTGCCATCTCTCCTTCCTGGCACCCACGGGCTGCATGGCACTGCCCCAAACACATGGTTTTAATAGCCCCCTTTCCTCACTCACTCTTTTTTTGATTCATTTGTTCTGTATTTTCTGTTTCAGCGCACGTGTGTATTCACACGCTGTAACCTCATATCAAGACATTTCTTAACAGAAACATAACTTTAAGACCGTCTTGTCACAGAGATGTGATGGATTCCCGCTCTGCATGCATTCGCTCCTTGCAGCATATGGCATTGATTGCACTATTCTGATCCCATCGTCGGCCAAGCAGTCCCTCAAGGTTAGCTAGTAATGTATCACTCATGGCTCAGGGCTCATCTACTGTTTCCACTGCACATCTTCCTCTTGGCCAGAGGAATTGTGTATGGTTTTCATTAGCAGAAATACTGCCATGGAGCAATCATTCGCTTTGGTTTTTAATGACTACAGTGTTCTATACGGACTGACTGCATCTGTTTCCCTGCATGATCTGATGTTGCATACAGTGCAGCAGAGTTACAGCAGATAAACTTATGGATCCAGAGAAGCAATCCAAAGTTCAGAGGAGTCAGTAACTGAATTATTCCTAAAATACGCTCAGTTCTCTCTTTTATACAGTTTTATCTCTATTCTCGTTACACTCATTTACCAGGATTATGCTCTTTGATAAATTGCAGAAAGATAAGATAAAAGAATCTGATCTTTGATAGCCTTTTTTCCCTCAAAGATTTAGTGTTGCATCAGGCAGTGTAACGCGTTGATGAGATGAAGCTGACGAGCGAAAGTGTTTTGTTAGATGGTATGTTTGTGTGATCAGTGCTTCAGATGCTGTGTGATCTTCAAACAAGCAACCATGACCACGAGTAGCAGATAATCCCCATCATGTGACCATGGAGCAATTGGAGTGAAACATGAATGAATGAAGACCAGTAATTAAAGTAGCGGATTGGCTCCATCAAAAGAAGCCAGGATGAGATGGCTGCTCTTGAGTCATGCCGGCTGCTTTAATCTAACTCTCTAATTAGGAAAAAAAACGTTGTTTTCTGAAATGATTGAAACATGAAGATCCATCTTCATCTGGCTGCAATAACTGCTCGTTGTAGAACAATAATTACACAGTGTGTTTGGTTCTCTGGCTGAAGAAAGTTTTCACACAAAGACTCAACAGGCGCTGCCAAATACAAAGTCAGTTGGCCAGTTTCCAACAAGAAACTCTGTGTGAGACACACACACACACACACACTCACACACACACACACACACACACTCACACACACACACACACACACACGCACAGCCATTAGCATTCACTGCCCTCCTATAATATATCACCTGGATGCTGGACAGTGGCCAGCAAAAGCCCCCCGCAGGGACAAGGGATTAAGCTTTTTAAAATAACCCCCTATGGCCAAACGCTTCCTAATGGGACAGTGGTTACTGACTGGTACAATAGGCCCTCAATTGTAAGCATACATGTGCACATGTGAATATGAGTAAATACTCTCGTGTCCATGTGTCCATGTGTCCATGTGTGTATGCACCCAATATGAACTTCTTTAGACTGTTCATATATTTCCTATTCCAGGCTTCAGCCACCTCCACTAGAATGATCAAACAAATAAAATTGCACCATACAAAACAAAATGTACCTTATTTTGATTTTATAACACCTGAAAGTAATATAAATTGTAAGGAAGCAGTGATGAAATACAATAATGTATGAAATGTTTTAAACGTGGACTTTTAGCCAATTGCCTGCACACATCGCTGCTTGTTTTTGAGTTTGAACGATGTGTGTGATCTGCGCTATACTGAGTGCACCTTTCTTGTTATTATTATTTATATTGAGTGTTAATTCTAGCATTATATATTCTGGCCACTAGGGGGAAGAGAAACAAGTTAAGAATGCACGACCAGGAAGGAAGTGTGCAAAGAATAGTCAATTCCTACAGAAATGTGACAATTGTACCAATGATTATCCTGCTATGAGCTGGCTCTACTGTGGGAGATGACATTTGCCTTTCAGATTGTAGCGGTCCGTCGAGTCTACTTTATTAAGTTGCTTTGACTAACATGTTCGTAAACAATTCACCTGATTTGGAGTATTTGATCTCCTGTTTCGACCGCATCTAAAATTCCGATCCTTTTTGCTCCTCTTTGGTCTTTATATAGCTTGCTAATTTAGGACTTGATTCACAAGCTAGTTGGCTTACGTTGTTATTGCTGGGCAGGTAAATAGTAGCTTACTGTAAATCAACTGTATCATGAACTGTTATTAGCTGTACAATTGTTCATACGCCTTAATGTGTTGAAACACTAAACCTTGCAAAACGTGTGACCTCTGTCACATGATGACAGGATGACTCTTCTTGGTGAGACCTGGAGAAAATCGGGTTGTTGTTCTTTGCCAGACGTTTTAATCTCTGGCAGTGTGGTTTGTGTCTGTGTGTGTATGTGTGTGTGTGCGTGTAAGTATGTGTGTGCGTACACATGCGTGCGTGCAGCTGAGGTCTGGTGCCAGCTGTGAACAGTCCCTCATTAGCACTATTTTCATGTGACCAAGCTGCACCGCAAGACACACACACTTTCAAACAGTTGTATACAAAATCCCACGTGCACACACACACACACACACACACATACGCGCACACACACACATACACACACGCGTGCGCGCACACACACACACACACACACACACACACACACACACCACATGACCAGATGAAGAGAAACCATTGTTGGGCATCACAGGACCTCTTAACACAGACACACACAATTCTCCTTTTGCATTGCCATTCGTGTGACCACCAGAGTCGCCCTTGTTTTAATATTCTGTGGGTTACATGCTTCCACATGCTTCCACTGACTATAAAACACACACTCCCTCTGTGTTCATGTCTGTCACTATTGCTTCTGTGTTCATGTGTGCTTCTAGCATAACAGAAATCAGTGTTGTGTCACACAAATGCTTAGAGATCTGAAGCACAGAGACGATGCCCCTTTGGCCTCCCCTTGGCCCGGCTCTCTAGTTTGCCCAGTGTGATGAGGGCTCATAGAGCTGTCAGACTGTGGCAGGCAGTGACAGTGGCAGGCCATTAGCCCGCTGAGCTAAAGTGGGTGAGGTCAAACCCTGACCTCCAAGTCTGAGGTCTGAAGGGGGCCCAGGGATCAGAGGTTAAGAGGTCATGGGGGTGGAGACGTTTGACCAGCTTTAACTCCTTTCTGTGGAGACCAGCCACAAGACAAACATGTTAAACTATGATTTATGAGCTAATGGTCTTTTTTCCCCTTTTCTTTTTCTTACACATGATGTGACTTTTGTTCTTGGACAGCTTTCTATCTGGCTGGACATTTTACGACTTTAACCTTTTTAATTTACTGCAAGTAAATCTTTAACTGCGCAAAACTACAGCAAGGATAACAACGAATTTAGCGTTGTGTTCATGAGGATCCTTCATCTTGTTGCTGCTGGTATGAGCTGAATATACTATTTACCAGCCAGGCAGTGTGAACACCAATGCATTATGTCACAGCACGTCTTCCAACACTCACCCACACAAGTGCAATTTCTCATTAGCTAATAAAGACAATTTCCAGGCATTGTAAATCTGCTGTTTTATTACAGCCATTTGCAGTAAATAACGAGTGCTAATGAAAAACATTAGAGAAACTCAAGGCCATGTCACATGTTTCCCCACAAAATCATTTGGTCACTATCGTCGCACTCCTCTTACTGAAACTCCAGCAGCTGTCGTCTCTTTGTTACAGAGTGAACGCAAACACGCACAGCTGTGTGACTCGCCGTGTAAAACCACAGATACTCGAGGGAAATGCACCTGTGACACAGTGAGATTATCACCCTCCTGTCTTAACCAGACCTGAGAACCACATCCCCTCACCAGGCATATACACCCAACACCAGCACATGACACAAGATCTGCCTCATTTGTCTGGAGGTGTTCTAATGCACATGTGAAGTTACATAATGGAAAGTGAACCCAAGGTGAAGACTCACTGAATGCAACGTGGAGCACGGAATAAAACGCAGCTAAACTCAGTGCCATCACCAAGTATGTGAAGCAGAAAATAATACCATCCATTGCAGTTGACAATCTTCAGGGATGTCATTACTGTTCCTGTTTTTGTTGAGGTGCTCAGCCGTGTGTCACAATATCGCCTCATTCCTCATGAAAACAAGCAAGTGCCACACTGTCACTTCCCCTCTTGCACCATGACCCCTGCTGGCATCCTGTGTCAGAGTGATAAGCAATCCCCTGATACCTCCTGGCCCCTTTCAGAACAAAAGAACCACAGGAAGGGGTCAGGCACTTGCCACATAAGCCTGCCAAAAAATTATAGTGCTCCATATGTTTCAGGTTGAGGCTAACTCAAAACAAATCCCCTGACTGCGCAGTCCAGTCGTATACAATTAGGAGAAGTACAACTCACTTATAGATGGACTGGTGTTATTTGGCTTAGGTAATGATGATATACTTGCATGCTGTCAAATATTGTCAGTCTGATCATCATTCATCAGTACTCTCTCTGACCTGGTATTACATTGTTTGTTGTGACTGTGCACGCAAGCAGGTTACCCATGTTTTGCACTGTTGAGTGCCTTCGAAGTCATCGTGGCTGTCACACTTTTAAGAAAGCAATTATCCATCACTGCCATTAGAGTGATACATTCTGCTGTATGGGTTGTAAAGTTTCAAAGAGGCTATTTAACCAGAGTCAAAGGGGATGGGTCTAATGCTCAACAGGGTCAACCTGAGCCGGGCTGTTATTCTCTCAACTCTTGGGAGTCCAGGCTGAGGTCCAGTGGTAAAAGAAAAACCTGCCTCTCAGAATAAAACATTGTCAACAGTGGTGGTGACGTTGTGTCTGTGTCATGAAAGCGCTCCTTTTCTCAAAAACTATCAAATGATCTTCGGCGGTCATATTTATTTTTGCCTCACTGGTGAAAAAGGATGTCCCCCAGTCACATCAGTAGATGAAGAAACCAAATTAGAAAAGAAGCGTTATCACCTGGCTCTCCCACACAACCTCATGAGTGGAGTGAACTCCATTTGGTTGGCAGGGATGTGGAGGTGGAGCAGTGACACATTTGAAAAGCAATCTCCACTTTGGCCAAACAACAGCCTGTTGAACATTAATCCTACTCAGTGTGAACGCAAACACCCCCAGCTGCGTCTGCAGTTCATACTATGTTTTCCCTCCTCGTTCATTCCAATAAGTCTGTTACTGTATCATAAATCAACAGGGTTATTACAACTCAGAGCAAATGGAGGGCAACCCAAAACAGCTGTTTGTGCCTGTATGAACCCATCAGCAATGGCTTATGAATCCTGAGAAGCAAGTTTCTTTTTTTCGTTGGGTATCAAATCTGAAACTGAACCCTATCTAAAGTAAAAGGGTGCCAAGCTCGTTCCACAATAGCAAAAAGACAGATGTTGGATCATGAGTTTGTACACTGGCAGATCTGCTGAGTTATGGTCCAAACAGAGGCTCTAGGGGGAAAGAGCTGCGCTTGTCAAATTAATGGAAGGGAAGGGGAGTGTTGCACTTTTAACTTATTGGCTACCTCAAGGTCAACATAGTCAGTAAATAATATTGAAAGCATAACAGTTACAGCCACAAGATACTGTGTTAAAGACTAATCCAGCAGTAAAGCTACAGTATAGGATTTCAGTGACTCTTTCAGAAATAATAGAAACATAATTAAGGTGAAAAGTTCGTTCTCAGTCTTGGAAACTTGAAAAAACTATTTCACCGCCATGTTCAGTTTATCAGTAGAGCGTAACCAGTTGTCATGGAGTTGTCGATGTTGGAATTTACTTTTTGGGTCCTGAGTATTTTCTGTATTTCTTTTCTTTTTTTGTGGTTGCTTGGAGCAGCACAATAAACTGTAAACACAATATTGACATATTATCAGCTTATAGGTTTGACATGGCAAACAGTTGGCTATTTACACATTCGGCAGAAATAGAGAAACATTAGCATTCATTTGGAGTTCCGTGTCTGACACCATGACAGATATAAGTCCAATTATCAATCTCATTTTAGCTCTGGTCTGACCTCTACCAACTCATGAGGGAAAGATCTGGCACTTTAGCAGCTAAACGCTCCACCAGCTAGTTACTACATATGTCTGTCAGACATTTGGTGCTGGGAATGTGCATTGGGTTTAAATAAGCTTTTTCGCTTAAATGGCTGCCTGCTGTGTCTGGAAACCATGCTGATGAGAGCAGCGACCCTGAACCAAAAAAAAGTCGGTCATACCAAAACAATGACCTGAAAGACACTAAATTGCTCTGTAGAGAGTTGGATTTGCAGAATCAGGTGATGATTAAATGTGAGTTGATCACTACGAGCCACCCCGATAACTTTGTAAATAATAATTTGATACATTGTTAACATAACAATATTGATTATAACAGTACTCAAAAAATGCAAATTTGGAAAATGTGACAAGATCAAAAGCACCAGATCAGCGACATAATAATAATTGAGATGAGATCACACTGTTGACCCTCAGTGGTAACATGACTTATTGAAAATTGAATAATTGCATCATTGATGTTTCAATGATTACAGGGACAGAGGTTGTGCATCCTCCACATCCTCCTGCTCATTGTTGCATTTCTCTCTTTGTCTGGCGAGCTGCTATTTTACGAAGCAGTACAATATTACTTGTGACTTGTGAAAATGTTGGTAACTTTGCCCGAGTCCAGATGAATCACAGACAAAGGAGAAGGGAAGAGATGAAAGGCTAAATTGCATTGGAGATCCCTCTTTAGAACATCAAACAGAGAGTGTTTCTCCCAGCAGTCAGCGGGGCTCCAGGGGGACGGAGTTGTAATTTCCTGGCAGAGAGGGGCTGGACATGTGGGCACGTCTCGGCCGACATCAAAGACACCCCAGACCTCTAACACTGACTTTACACACACTCTCTTCCGTCTCTTTCTGTTCCCATTTCTCTCATCCAGCCTCTTCTCCTCTTTTTCTCTTCCTCGCATACACAGTACAGATAAATCACAGGATTTGGTGCTTATTTTAGCACCTACAGTGATAGTTTGAAAGAAAATAAAAGTTTTGAAAGTGAAACATGTTTTGAAAGTGAAAGAGTTATTGACAATAAAAGTTTTCAGTTTTGGTTTCTTCTTTCAAGTCAAGATGTCTTTCACTTATACTTCACTTCACTTCCTTTCTCATTTATTTAGGTCATGTTTTTTGAAAATTCATATTTATATTTTTATTGAAATCCCATTGGATCTTTTCAGTAATAGAACTGATGTCTTCATGTTATGGACGAGAGTTTTAAAACAGAGGTGTGTTGCTAGGAGCAAGCAATGGATACTGTTTGAGTAGTGTACTTGTTGACAGCTGTATGGGCGGCTCAGTCCACCAATCAGAAGAACGGTGGTTTGATCCCTGGCTCTTCCAGTCCGCGTATCAAAGTGTCCTTGGGCAAGATACTGAATTGCTCATGAAAGCTGTGCCGTCGTTGTGTGAATGCTTAGATTAGAAAAGGATGAGCAGGTGGCACCTTGCAAGACTATTACAAGGCTATTTACCATGTAGCTATAGCTAGCCAATTGAAGTATAGCATTGTGCACGCAACATATGCTATTGTTTACAAGCTATTCCCCCTTAAAACTAAATATGCAAAATTCAACTGTTTAACTGTGGATTTGTAAGCTAAAAGTTGGATGGATTTGCACGTCTCAGTTATTTTCCATGTACACTTGATGTTGAAAATGCGAATTTTAGACCAATGAAATGGTTTAGCCCTTAGTTATGAGGTCTTATTAGTTATGTACTGTCAACACTTTCAATTAAATCTCAATACCGTGACAAGACATCAAGTTTGCATTGGATTAGTTCGGGCATTGTGACAGTTGTCAAAGTATAACAATTCAACAGCAGACTTTCACTGTGGTTTGAGCTTAAGGAAAACCCAACAATGTACATACTGATTACTGAACATTACACCTTCAATTGTGTGAGCAAGAAATTGTTTTGCAGAAAGGCGATACCGCACATCGGTGGTGGCATCCGTGCTTAAATCAACATCATGGCTTTTATTACAGTGACATGAGAACTCCTGGACCAGATAAGAGCCTTCTGTGAGAGCAGCTTTGAAGTCATCATCATGTGCTCCACAGGCAGTGCAATGTGTTGCTGAAGTTGGTCTATTTAACAGATGGCTCTATTATGTGCTGAAGTGTGATGATCTGTGATCTGTAATCTCCATAATTCACATGACAGCCACTGTTGAATTTCACGTTGCTGCAAATTTGTGTCTCTGTTGAAATAAAAGTGTATCAAATGACCTGTAAGGTAGTTTGCTTAAATTAAGTGTATGCAAGAATAAAAGTAAAAAAAGAAAATCATTATTGCTGTAGGTTTACACATCGCAAAACTCAGTTTGGCGACAGTGGAAACCTTTGTTTGTGGTTTGAAAGACTGTAATTAATCTCTTTCACATGCACACTAGTCAAATGGTATTCCGTTTTTTTATTTACTTTAGATAAATGTGGCCTACATTGACTTTATCTCAACTGAAACACAGAAAGGTGTTCCTTAGCTTGTTGATGCTGACAAGACTTTATGTTAGTATATGATAAGTGTGACAGCCTAATGACAGCCTCTTACCAGCAGGAAAGAAACATGTCAAAAGCTTAGCTGTCCATTGACCTGCCTGTATGTATTCACTAAAGAGTACAATTAAAGTCAAGTTTCAAGAACCACAAAGATGGTTACACATTTATTTTCTCCTATATTTATTTATGTTGTAGAACATTTGAGATTTTACTCCCAATTAAAATCAACACGTGTAGATAATATCTGATGAATGACATGCTGTCACTTAGACATCTTCTAACAGCTTTAGAAAAAACACATGTATGAGAGCAAACGCCATGGTCAGATGTTGTCCTGCATGCGGAGAAAGCCTGTGTGCAGTTATACTATATGGGTTATATATATACTGCACTTCATACACATCACATTGTTGTAGTTGTACAGTAAGCAGGAGTGTGTGTGCAGACTGTGGGAATGCCGAAGGCTTCTTCCTCAAGGAATATAAAGTAGTTGAGCACAGAGCATTCACTGCCAGCAGCCATATTACAGGATAATTACAGCATACAGTTTTGTCTGGAGGGGAGGACATCCAAGGCCACTGGAGCTGCTCATCTGGAACACCCTGTACAAAGATAAGTGGACTAGATACGGCCCCTGTCTCTTTTTCCGTGTTTTTCTGGGTATGTTGGTGCCTCTACTTGTGTTTATGTGTAAAGCAATGAGTTAGCCACCGCATTTACACACACACACTTAGCCTCAGGCACTACGAACCAAGCAAGGCTATAATTTGGGGAGGGAGGTGGCCTCTTGGTCTGGATCGCCTCAGGTAACAGCTAAGCCCATAGATCTGAGTCAGGCAGCTCTGACTGGAGCGGGCGGCCAATTTGCTCTGAGCGGAGGCTCTTTGAGAAGACTTGAGCTGTAGGAGCAGCTGGGCTTGTTGTCATCAGATTAATCCATCAACCTGAGTGACAGGTCAGGACCGACCTCCTGTCAGCTCACTCCACCACTCATTGCACTTTATGTTTGAGGAAAGTCTTGTATCTCTCTCTTTACCTCCTCAACTTTCCTTATTATTCCCCTGGGACCAAAGCCCCTGGTGCAGACGCCCAGCTGAGCCAGGTGGCAGTATTGTTGTGGCCTGGCTATGTGGGCTGTTTTAGGTTGAGGGTAGAATTTTCCACTGGCACACTTAGCATGTCTCCACACTGCTCCTCGCCTACCAGAGCCATGTGTGTCAGTGGCACTGCTAATGGCGGCCAGATGAGGCGAAGAGAGAAGGATGAAGCGAGATGGGGGGGGAGGGGAGAAGAAGGCTACATGTCTCAAAGAGACAGGAGTACAGGAACCTGAGGAGTGTGAAGGAAATTGCATCCCTGCAGGTGTGTGAGAGGAGGGAAAAAATACCCCCTCCCCCCTGGCCTCACCCTCCTCACCCCCTCTTCCCCCTGAAGGCTGTGGTGAGACAGGTGACCTGCAGAGTCATTGGAGTTGTGCTTGTTTATAGGAACTAGGTTCCAGTCATGGTGGTCAAACCAGGTCACTCATTTCAACGGATGTCTTTGATGTGTCCATCTTCAAGGAGAGTTAGAAACCAAAGTGTGTTGGCTAGGGGTACGGAGTGTGTGTGTGTGTGTGTGTGTGTGTGTGTGTGTGTGTGTGTGTGTGTGTGTGTGCTTGTGTGTGTGTGTATGTTGGGTGGAGGGAGGCGGGAGGCAGGACATGGGTCAACTATTTCCTTTGAAGACGTGTTTGCGTCAAAGCCAAGGACAACATAAAAGAAGAGACAAATTAGATTGAACAAGCATGAATTGCAATTTAGTTATTTAGTCAACTGTCCAGAGTTTCACTGTATAATTTAGAGTCCGTATGACATGGAAAGAAACAAAAGGGCATTTCGGGTTTGTGCATTGTACACACATGACCTACACCGTTTCTTCTCAGGAAACTCGTTTATGATGTTTGATTAAGGGTTGCACATCTTTTTTGGGTTTATTCTAATTTATGATAATATGCATCATTGCAAAACCACAAGCATCCAGTCCATGCCAAATGGATACGCATCTTGTTTAATACTGTTTTCTGACTGACACACTGTGTGTAACAACGTTTGAACACTCACACAGCAACCCAAATCAATGTCAGTCAAGTTAGAAATTAAACAAGGGTAAACAGCAACCTTATGAAATAGTATCTCCATGCATTAATGCCATCCCCACTGTTTTACACACATACACAAACAGACACACACACACACACAAACAGACACACACACACACACACACACACACAGAGACAGACAGACACACACACACACACACACACACATACTGCTGCCTAATGTTTCCAGCGGCTGCCTTGTGGATGGTGTGCTTTGTTCTGAGCGCTCTGACAGTGAGTGGAGGTCTCAGGAGGCGCATGTTGAAGTTGAAAGCTCAACAAGCTCTCTGAAGTGGCTAGCTTTTATGTTGCACGTTGTGCTGGAGCTGGAGGAGAGGGCAACACAAGTCCAAAAAACAAACTCATTTTAAATGCAGCGTATGTCAGTCATATGCATAATGTGCAAGAGTTGAGTGTGCAACTTTATTAAAGGTACACTGTTGTAAATTACGGGATTTCATTTGAATTTTTTTTTTATTCACATTGCCTGGAGCAGAAGATTGTAGCCAAAGCAGTGTGTCAGAGTTATTACAGTGTGGATGCATGCCTCAGGGCTGCTTATTTCTCTGCTGAGGTCAGGGTACAAGTCAGGACATGAATTTAGCTGCTCACTGTTCTGGATTGGGAGATGTAATTACTGCTGTGCATGTGTGAGTGTGGTTGTGCATCCATATAGGCCTACTGTATGTGTGCTGAGTCATATTGCGGTCACCACCTCTTCCATTTAATAGTCCTCCTTGTAATGACTCTCAATATTAGATGCTTATTATGTTAATTGTGCTCAAACAGTGACAGGCTGTTTAAGCCCAGTTTGTTGAGCCATTAAAACATCACAGCAGCCGGATTAAGACTAGAGACAATAAGCCTTGATGCCTCAATACAGCATTCAAATGCACAGAATACACAAGTTATCATGAGGACAATAGATGTTCATGTGAGTTAAGTAAGTCCAGGTTTTCAATTACGCTGCACTTAAAATGACACAATGGATCTGTGTTATTGTCATGGGCATGTTTGTAATCTTGGATCAGATTCCTCTACTTTTTGCCAAGAGCAGTGACCTGTACCCACCAAACTACCCTCATCTTCCTCCTCTACTTTTGCTTCTACTTCTTTGGTAGTGCTGCGGGGGGCAAAGCATGGCAAGGAAAGAGCATATTGCCCTTAATATTGTCTGGTGGTATTGATGGTTGCAGAAATGTCGGATGGAAAGACTGGAAGTGCCTCTTTTATAAGCAGCTCATTAGGATCTCAAACATTCGGCCAGTCTCCACTGAGATTCGTCTGGATGACCGAGTCATCTCCTGTGACCATCCAGATGGCTTAAACCACTGGCGAGATGCCAGGAGGAAGAAAGGCAGACTAGACAGAGGAAGAGTTATGTACTGTATATGAGGCAGCAGTGGCCTAGAGGCTAGAAAAACAAGTCTGAGACCACAAGGTCAACTGTTACTCCCCTCACTCCATAACTACTGCTGTGGAAGGCACGTCTGCCCCAACCCCCAGTGGTCAACTAAACAGAGGCTGCAATGGGCCCAGATATCTGGATTTTAACCTGTAGTAACTGAGTGTTTGGACACTTGGAGGCGTTGGAAACAATCAGTTGGAAACACAACAGTGAGATATTATCACTGTTTATTATGGCATGGCGATGGTGTTAACAAAATGTTTAAACAGATATGAAGCAACATTTAGCATTCATTTGGAATCTGGCGGCTTCGTATACATAAGTCCAATGTTTACTCTCTTTTTAGCTCTGTTTTTTGTCTTCATCAACTCCTGTGGAATATATGTGGCTCTGAAGTTGCTTAATACGCCACTTTATTCACCAGCTAGTTGACAGCGTTGTCTTAGTTCAGTTGGTGCTGGGCAGGTAGTGTATACTTGCGGACTTGCTGAAACAATGGTTGAAACAAGCCAAAACAACCCGACAAAACAGAGTTGGGTAATAAATATATGCAGGTTCGTCAATACAGGTGAGTTTTTCTTACATAATACACGGTCATTGGCGCCATTTAAAAAAATAAAAATAATTTGATTATAGCCGTTTTAAAGTTATAACCTTTAAGATATTAGCCCTGGTGGATTTAGCGACCCCTGTGGTTACTGATGGTAACAGCAAGTGTATTTTTAATCATAACAAGTCTCAGAGTTTCTTTCAAAACGACACATTTGAAGGGAACTCAATGACGAGTGAGGAAGAGGACACTGGTGTATCTGATCACAGCACACACAACATCTATGAGCGTAGAGGATTAACGTGTGATACGCAAACCCCCTGGTTTGTAGATACACAGTTTGTAGGAAAGCCGGACCCCGTGGTGGTTCGCAGAGATCTGTGTTATAGTAAAACTCTACTTAAATGGTGGCTCCGTAACTTATTGGATTTGAAATGGCATGAAGTAGGTTATTATCAACTGCTTCATTCTGCATTTGAAAATCTGAAATAACTCTGACGCTATCAAGTTTAGAATTTACTCTTTGATTTGTTGCCAGGGTAATCGAGAAGGACAGATGTCTGTTTAACAACTGATTCATCAGGTGTAACTTCATTTGGAGGAATGAGAGTCAGGCTGAACCAAACAAATGACAGAACGATTAAGATGGCGAAACCCTCGATAATTCACTCTTTTGAGTTGCTATCTAAGATATGGCAGGGATTTAGAATACAGTCAAAGAGTCTCTGTGGTGTTTTATTAGCAGCACGATATAAAGGGGCCCCGTCCAGATAAGACGTTCTTTATAGATGGTGTTTCCTCAGGACTGGAGACCTCAGGGCCAGCCAGGAGATATTAGATGACCAGGCTCTGGAGCCTGGAGTCCTCAACCCAGCTGTTCACACAAAACCTCCACACACAACACGCTCAGCTAAAGAGGACACAGAGGGGCAATAAAGTCGGGTCAGGTGCAGACGACTATGCCAGCACTGTGAGGGAGTGAGTGAGTGAGTGAGTGTGTGTAGTTCATGATTTGTATGGGATGTTTACATTGACCTAACCAAGCTGATCTCCTCGTTGTGCTCATTCTGTTATGTTCCTGTGCAGACTGTCTCCTACCCCTCATTTGGCTTATTGCAAAATCGGAAGCACTAATATCTGGTATGATTCCCCTTGACAGTGTGTCTGTTTTATGTTATACAACTGTGGGTTTGACCACAAACACAAAGTGCAGCATGCAAACAACCACAAATGTTGAGGCACACAAAAAGACTAACTTGATTATTTGTTTTGCATTCACTATTGAGATGTGAAACTGTTGCAACACAGCCACGACATGGTTATGAGCCCTTTCCTGCAGGCCGCTGTCTGTTTCACATTATGGAGGTAATTACAGAAAAGGCATTGTTAAATCTCTTAACTTCCTCACTGAGAATCAAGATCTCGTTTTCGAGAGTGGCCAAGATAGGCAAGAAATAAGAAAATAGAAGAAAAATAATTAATAAACTCTAGCTCTTTAGCGTTAAAAAAAAGGGCAATAAATCAGATCAATGCGATGTGAGTCTAAGATGCGAGACAAGACCGACAGTGGTGATAGGAGGACAAGTTATGAGTAGGCTTCAAAATGCTGTCTGTTCCTCCTCCACAGAGAGCTCATTCAGACAAGAAGAGGGCATGGCAGGATATCCAGACCAGGCACAACATCCAGCCGACCAAATTATTCTCGCTTACAAGTAGTGACACACAACTGTTAGGTGCACAGGATCAACCATGTGATGTAGAAAGGAAAAGCAGAGGCATATGTTGTGAGAAAACGAGATCCAAACAGACACTACTTGAGTCGGTGCGCTGCCCCTTTAAGGAACGGAGTGGATGAGCCCCCCTCAGGGGCCGAGACTGGGGCTTTGTTTAAAAACTACATGCTCCAAACTGCTGCAAGACGCTGACATCAGCAGAAGCTGGGCTGGAGGTCAGAGGGGGTCGATGCTGCCACTCACCCCCTGCAAAATCAAAACAGCCTGGGCAGACCATGGAAGAAGAGAAAAACAACAACCTGCAAGAGCACTTTGCTTAATTTACAGTGTTTGCAGACACACCACAAGAGGCTCAGGCTCAAGAAAAACACCACTAATTTATCCGTCTTTCTTTTCACACAAACTTCATCACCTAATTCCAACACTTGAACCAGATAAATGTGTTAGGACCCAGTCTTATTGAGAGGGATATTTCGGAATTGAAGTTAGGTCAACCGGTTTTATAACCTAATCTGTATTGATTATATGTTTATTGTATATCAAACCTCTGTGACAGACTGGATTTCTTTGACACGCACAGTAAAGTGAAACTACTACACTTTTCATCTGAGTCCTCAGTCAGCAGGATGTGTTCCTGCTGTGGTGATAAATTCTCTCAGCAGTCATGGACCTAACTGGAACATTGTGACCTGACACACATGACATAACCAGAAACAGACTGCAGGTGTTCTACAGGAAAGTTTTAACTTGTTCCAAATGTAAGCTGAGGTCCGCAAATGCCTTCACAACCTCTGCTTTTAGACTCCTGTGGTCATTTGTACACGTCTATGGCACTTGGCAAACAGATTAATTGTTCCTGCGATGTGGTGCCGTGTTTTTATGGTAGAGTCAGGGAGTTAAACACACACAGTGACTCTGTCTATATCGTGATCAAATTCTGTCACGATAAGCAAGCGATGGTCACCATTGAGTCTGTAGCCTAAAGGTCAACATCAGGTCAGCCGATCAGTGTTGTAAAAGACTGCTCTGCGATGAAAGGCAGCAGCAACCGCAGACGTTACCCTCTCGTCACAGACCCCTGCGGATGCGCACAGGAGATAAGAGTCTGCTGCTGGAAGACGCAAGTGAACTGAGTCGCACGTGCCTCTGCAAAGGACATGCACATGTTGGCACATGCGCAGATTTGCAGGCTCACGCACACACATGGGTTACTCGGCCTGCAGAGGTTTTTCACAGCACCACCCTGTTCAACCTCCATCTGTCTGACTGCTGAACTTTTAAACTCTAACAAGTGGCTAACATCACAGCTCGTCTCAAACAGAATAATACTCTCTTTTGTCACCACGAGGGGTGTCAGGATGACTCTATTCAACCACCCTTAAGCAGAAAGCTATGAGCATTTGTATTTTACAGTGATTTCAGGCCATCAGAGTAAAATCCACTAGTAGCTGTTCTGGAGTAGTTGTAATTCACAGGAACGAGAGGTTTATTGCTTTAAGTGAAGGAGCCTTGAGACAGTTTTATCAAAAACAATGAATGTAAATGTTCACAAGATGTTTAAAGGTCCTCCCCTTTTCCAGTTGACTGTAAATCTCCCAGTTGGTATTCAGCAGGGGAGACTGTGATTTAATTGCATTTAAAGTGCTGGCAATGGTGGTGAGTTTTCTTTGTGTACAAGAAGGGACAGTGGTGGAGCAGGTATTCAGATCCTTTACTCAAGTAACAGCCTTAATAGCACAATGGTTCATTTATAGAACTTCAAGTGTTTTGTATGCAAACATCTGAATTTTAGTAATTTGTGATTGAAGTTGTCGAATGTAGTGGATTAAGAAGTGCAGCATCTCACTCTGAAATGTAGTGGAGAATAAGATGGTATCAAAATAAAATACTCAATTAAAGGACTTCATATTTGTATTTAACTACAGTGCTTGAGTAAATGTATGTAGTGTGTTTAACATCTACCGACATACATTCGAGAAGTCCTTGTTTTCCTTTTGAACAGTAGCTGAACACTAAATGACACATAAGCACTGGTCTGGGTGGCTGTTGTGCGGTCACAGGTGTGTGTTAATGGGGTGTTTTATAGCAGCTTTGAATGTGACTCAGCCAATCAGAAGTGAAGACCACAGCCTGTTTTTCATAACAGGCGTAAATTACATTGGTTAGGTCTATTCGGCTGGGAACCCATCACCATGCGTGATGTTTGGGGCAGAGGATGGTTATGAGGAAGAAAATAATGATAAGAGAGAGGGGTAAATCCGGGAAATAGGGATAAGATGGAGAGCAAAGTCCGATACATACGGTACTGTATAAACACGCAAGATCACACACACACACACACACACACACACCCACGCTGTGATTCATGCAGACAAAGTCAGTCTCCAGCAGAGATCTGTCCTCACCAAAAGGCCTCAGGGGAAACCAGAATATTTAAGACAGACCTCCCTAATCCCTTTAGTTAGACTGAAATTGCACACACACACACACACACACATACACACACACGCACACATGCGCGCACGCACAGGCACACGCACACGCACACACACACACACACACACACACACACACACACACACACACACACACAGGCACATACACACACACAGGCACACACATTTATATTTAGGGAAAGAGATTAAAAAGAAAACAGGATATCCCTAAATTTGTTTTCTGGCTTGCATCTGTGTTTATTTTTCTGTGCTTGCATTGTTATTCCATCTTTATATTTCCACTGAAGATTTAAAAGAAAAAAAACAAAAAGATACAAGCAGAGCGGGTTTCGGTCGAGAAGCATGCACAACAGTCACTACAGCCATTTAGCAGAACTAAACTTTGTAGCTTTTTATGACCTGCCTGATGTGTTGATCTTATCATGGTTTTATGCTACCAACAGACAGATAAGCGTGTGGTTGTTCTGTCTGAGCTGCGTGACAGTGTGTGAGGATGCAAACCCGTGCCGAAGAGCAGATAAGACACGTTTTTATTTTACATGGATACACTGCTGTGAGTGAGTGAGTGTGGTGGCAGTGAGAGGTACCTCCTGTTGCTGCTTCTGCTGTTTGACAGTTTGTGTATGTGTGTTTGTGCATGTGACAGAACAAAAGGTCACGAGGCTGACTCTGTGGTCACACATGAGTCCCTCTGACGTTCAATCCCACAAGCGAGGCATCGCAGAAAACGCTCGTAGCCACCTACACAACACACAAGAGATAAACACTGTTCCTCCCCCTCGCTGCTCTGTTCTGCGCTCGCTCCCTTGGTTGATGAGAGAGTTGTTATTATTGGCGGAGGGCCTGCTCCTAACTCCCAGTAGAAGCCAGATGATTGTTTTTGCTGCCTGAGGTCCAGACCCTGCCCCTCCAGATCCTGTTACTGGAACTGTGGACCGATCCACAGGGTTCCCGCCGACAGTTGAACATAAAGAGCGTCAGCGAGATGAATCTGTAATCCATACAGACAGATTTTAATAGTTAACATTAATAATACTAATTGAAATAGATTGTGTTTTTATTTGCTTTTAGCTACAGCTGCATTGATGTGGATGGAAATAGCAGCTGCGGAAATATATTTAAGATTAAGGCAATTACTCAAGTACTGTACAGGAGACCAATTTTGAGCTACTTGTGTAGCTCTATTACTAGTTGTTTTGCAGATTAAAAGTGCCCTGTGAAGTTTTTCATGTGAAGAAACATTTACATTCAGCATTATGCACTAGAGAGCTGCGCTCACTAAATGCGGGGCTACTCGTGGTTCCTAGAGTCCTAAAAAGTAGGATGGGAGCCAGAGCCTTCAGTTATCAAGCTCCTCTTTTATGGAACCAGCTTCCACTTTCAGTCCGGGAGGCAGACACAGTCATCTCATTTAAGAGTAGACTTAAGACTTTCTTCTTTAATAGTGCTTATAGTTAGGGCTGAATCAGGTTTGCCCTGGTCCAGCCCCTAGATATGCTGCTATAGGCTTATAGGCTGCTGGGGGATGTTTTAGGATACACTGAGCTCCTATCTCCTCTTCTCTCTCTCCTTATGGATGAATTTATATCTCTTCAATGCACATTACTAACTCAACTTCTTCCCCGGAGTCTTTGTGCCTTCTCGCCTCATAAGGTCCATTGGACCTGGCTGTGTCTGTGAAAAGGTTACTTTCTGTTATTTTGGGACTTTTTCCTGATCAGATATGAGGTCCTGGGACAGAGATGTCGTCTGTGTACAGATTGTAAAGCAAATTTGTAATTTGTGATTTTGGGCTAAACAAAATAAACTGAATTGAATTGAATTATTCACCAAGATGCAAGTGATGTATTAGTAACTTCCACATTAAACATTTGCAAAGCAGATTTTTATGCCCTTGCTAGCAGTCTAGCACCTTGCTAACTGTGTTTCAACATATAGTGGATAATATAGATGGATAATAATGAAACCGTTGGGGGGAATATGGATTGATATAAACATAAATGTGCTAGTTGTAACAACGCATACAATCAGTTCATAAGATTTGTGCATACACTAGTTTACTAACTAGCACTTTTAAGACTTCTTGTCAAAGTTGAAGTGAGTAAGGGGAGTGGAGATTGTTTTGTCAACTTTCCAAAGGCAAACAATAGACTGACAATCTTAAATGTTATGCTAAAATGACAAAGAAGCGCTGAAAGTGCTCAGAATAATGGAAAGTGTAAATAACAAGTAAGCAGCCCTTGAGTGGAGATTGTTTTCAGTAAAATCAGCTCCACCGTCACCAAATAACATAATATATATTGATATAACATTCACATGCAGCATTAATGAGTACTTTTACATACAATTTGCTTTAATGACACTTCCATAGTTTTTGTAAGATTTTGAATGCCGGGCGTTGACATGAAGTATTTTAGTGCTATACTTTAACTTAAATATAAGATCTGAATGTTTCATCCACCATTGTAAAATAGTGCCTCCCAATCTATCATGCTAAAACTCTGTGGCACTTATTCACTACATTTTCTCATCAATTTCATGTAATCTTTTCATCTACGAAATGAAGCTTGCTGCAGTTTACAACACACACATGCACACCTGTCACACATGTGTGTATTTTTAGCGGCTGGGCCGAGCAGCTGTTTGCCATTACTCATATCAGTGTGTGCTCCTTCTCTCCCTCTCTGACCCAGTGTTATTCTTTCTAAGCCACTGGAGCTACAGTCACTGTACAACTGAGTTGGCCTAACGCAGGCGACCTTTCCTGCCGCACTGGTTTCAGCAGCTATTTTAAAATGTTTGTTAAGCTTAATCATTTTCCAATATCATTGTGCCCAGAATTATTTAGCATTTAACCGTGCAGAGGAAAAATGTACAAAGGACCTGTTGATGAATTATTCATTCTTCTCCGCTTTGTTGTTTGTAGATCATTCTGAGAAGAGTTTGTGTTTCCAGTTTTTGGTTTGGCTAAGAAAAGATTAAACAGCATAAGAAAACGCACACAATCCTGTATACGTGTAAGCATACGTGAGAACACTCACGTATGCTTACACACAAACACACATGCACGCACGCACACACACACACACACACACACATGTAGAGTGGACAAAACCCATCATCGTATTTCCTCCGTACCGAGGATAAATACACAGAGGTGAGGGTGAAACATAATGCTGTGTGTAGCTGTGAATACCTGTTAATAAGGAAACGATAGAGACTCTTAATTGGCCCATACACAACATCAGAGATCATGTCGAGGTCGCTCCATCCCAAAAGGCAAAAAAGAACTTTATTACCCTTAATTAAGATGGCATTAATGACTTCCCTGTGCGCTTGGATATAAACATCCAGTTAGTGTTTTACAGAGCAATTACCGCGGTGGTGTGATTACCTCAGACCGGAGCCTCTGCTGGCTTCCTCTAGCAGTAATATCTGGCCAGCAAGACATCAGCTTGTTTAGTTTAACTCTGCAGATCAGTCGGACGCACCAGAGAATAGCAAAGAAAGAGATAGAGCCAGACAGAGAAAGAGACATAATATGTTTTACAGTCATTCTACTAAGCAGATGCTCTGATTAAATATAGAGGCAATGAAGAAAAGGCTTTAGGCAAAAGGTCACTGCAGATGGTTAAGTCGGTAATCGCCATACAAACCCTGACGATGGAGCTGAATCTAATATGCTGATCTTTTATTTGTGCAGTCAGATGAGCATCAGGCATGGATCCAGTGGCCTTCCGTCCAAACCAACCACACCATATCTGATCCACCTCTGGCTCAAGTTTGTCAGTAATCACCTCAAAGAGAAAACAAACCCGAAAGCACAATTCCTTTCATTGACCACGATTGATTTTGTAATGAATACTCTGCATGTTCCACTCTCTTCTAAATATTTTGCAATGTTATCGGCAGTAATTCTGATGAATGGGAGAGGCATTTTCTGAGCTGGACCAAGCTCACTTGAACCAGAAAAGGTATCGCAACACTCTTGCATGCCATCAGTGCAATCACAACCTTGGCATCTCAGGCTGTTGCTCCAGAAAGTCTTGCTCGGCTCTCTCGAGTCCTGGGGCCCGCATCACCAGATTTGCGACATGCCCGCTGCATTTCGATAGTTCATTTTGATGCGTTTTACTAATGCAAATTGAACAGGCCCCTACTGATTCCTGTTTGGCGAAAGATGGTCATGTACTCAAATCTGTGCAAATTAACTCCAGATAACGTGCATAACACACAGTAGCAGTTTTTTTCGCTAACTTTTTGCTTTGATAAGTAAACCATCACAGCTTAAGCAGACGATTGAACTCTGGTTGACACATCCTCACAGGCCTTTGGGCATTGAGGGATTGAGGTGGACTTATGGACCAACCAGTATAAAGGTGTTTGCAGCATTACAGCTGATAAAGAGGCTGACTGTGGAGGTAGTCAGATAGATGGTAGCTGTAGGTTGACTGAAAGTTAATGGGGGAAGGGGGACAAATCTAAGCTGTGCAGATGAAGTGCCACCCTTTGAGGGGGATTTCCAAGCACGGTTTACCCAGAGAGTTGCTAAAGGTCAAGTCATTAACCCTTTATTGATAATGCTTAGAAGTTCAGCCTTCAGGCATCAACACTATGCCAAACAGTCATGCATTCCCAATACACAGGCTTACTACTGTGCATGTGTCACATGTAAAAAAAAAAAGAGCTGTTCAACAACCTACATGAGAGCAGACCGTGCATTTGATTGCCCCTATATACATACATGTGACGCCTTTACTGTAAACACTGACGAGGTCACAGTGTGCATACTGTACAACGTGAAATTAAATGTAATGAGCATTCTCTGTGCTGATTATCACATGAATTCAAACACAACCCTCCTTGTCCCATGCAGCAACATGAGCATGACTTGGCTGTGCAGACTCCAGGGAATTGGTGCCATTGTAACATACTCGAACCTCATGGGCGTGATGGAAAGCGTGAGGTTTCAGGGTGTGAGAACCACGTGAGAGAAGTTGTTGAGAGGACAAAAACAGAAAGAAAGAGTGAGAGAAAAATGGAGAAAAGGTCTCTTGTTTCTTGCCCTTAGAGGCCCAGCTGCTGCAGCTTTCATTATTCAAATGCTGCAGCATGACACTGAATTAATATAGCCATTGGTAAACACTGCTACATGAGGGCCTGTGCTGCAAACATTGAGTTGGCTTGTGCAGCAAATAAGTGAGTCAGGCGATGTGTTTGAGAGAAATAGGGAAGAGAGAGAGAGAGAGAGAGAGAGAGAGATAAGTATCTCTAGGACATTAAATACACTATCAGCAATCACTAGATTATTACATGTGTACCCAGAGACTGAGCAAGATACAACAACTGCTGGAAATCAACTCAAATCAGACTTTCATATGTATTGTCATATGGGGCTCCTCTTTGAACTCAATGCATGAGAAAATAACATAACAAACTTAGACTTTCACATCTATTTGTTTAAGTACTTTTTAATTTTTTTATTCATTGTATACACTTTATCCACTTTATTCTATTTCTACTCCGTCTGTATATATAATATTCTTCTTGTTTTTACTCTTTTATCTTATTTCTGTTATTATACTACTTGTTTTTTACTTATTACTGTGAGCAATGCTGCTGTAATCCTGTAATTTCCCCACTGAGGGACTAATAAAGGATTATCTTATCTTATCTTATCTTATCTTATTTGGTCGTATTTTTAAAGAAAACTTTAAGAATATGATTCCCCGTTCCATGTCGAATCGAACTTGCTCAATGCTGCATTTTCCTTGTTCATATTCTGTTACGTCTCTGTACAACTCCACTGAGACTGCAAATGCTGACCCCCGTGTGTCGAGCTGTGGGTTTGAAGAGGTCACTACCAAGCCGATGACCCCGGGGTCACACATGGAGGAGGGGCTGTAGGTACTGAGGGTATTTATGTCTTGTTCCCTGCTTGTGATTTCTAATGTTCTAATCTAGGGGGTGCGTGAGAGCAGGGGATTGCCAACTTCCCTTCCCCCACCTCCTCTGCCCTCCCCCTGGGGAAAACTTTGCTAGGCTGGAGTGGGTAAGACGATGTCCAGACACTCGTTGCTCAAACTCATAAAAACAACCATGATGAGAGGCGATTGTTTGCAAAGAAACATCATAGAAACAACATAGACATTCGGCTACACTAGAAAATTCACTGCCAAGTTTGACTGCCATGAGCCTGGAAGACAAAAACAGAGATCGAGAGACTGAGTGAGACTGATTGCCCCCCCCTGCTTTATATCTGCGATAAGTTAAAGAGTTCAAGATGGTATCTGGATAGTTTGTCTTGTGTTGCTAACCACTCGACGCCACTCTGCCAACCAGCGCTGGTTTGGGGTGACTGACCATGAGATGTAGATCATAAAACCTCGGCAGTACGGGACAGTTCAGCTTGAGTTCATGGTTGTCTGAGAGAAAAAGAGAGAGAGCAAAAAGGAGTGGAGAAGCAACGTCAAGCCAGCAGTCGTGCACCAAACTCGCCTGCTCAACTCCACCTCTGCTGCACACTGATGTGTTTTTTAGAAATGGACAAAACAAGCCCAAAACTACATGGTAGCACTTTATATTAACTACATCTTGCAACATTGCCCCATATGAATCTGCAGAATTCACAATATATTTGTTGTCTGCACCTCCCCATCTAAACATCCTAAAGCAAAGAAAACAAAGGTTCCCATTGGACCAATAATGAATAAATAGCTCCCATGTGACCACGGGCCAAGTCCCATTTCGCTCCATCCTCTGTTTGTTTTCCCCACCATTGTAATTACCCCTCCCCCCTTAAAAAGGCCAAACTACCCAGCAGTAAACAAACCCAACAAACCCCGGGACCCTGACTCAGACCCATAAAAACACGACACAAGAGAATAGAGGAAGGGGGGTTGAAGGATGGTCGCTTATAAGGACAAACAGGGCAGGGCAGCAGGAGGGGAAAGCGTTGGGCATTCTGTGCGTGTGTGTGCGTGCGTGTGTGTGTGTGTGTGTGTGCGCGCAAGTGTGCCTTTACCCCCTTCCTCTGGCTCTGACCCTGGCCCCCTGCCAGCAACAGTCACAGTCTAATTACTGAAATCTGTGTGCCAGCTAAAGGCATTGTAGGAGTCAGTATTGTCTGGGGCCCCGTGAGAGCAGTCACCATTCATCCCTGGGTGCCCTCTATTCATTGAGGTGGAACGGCCTTTACAAGGAATCTGTTTTTTTCGAGGGAACAACGTGTTTGAATGAGTCGACTGAGACCAGCCTGCTAAATGATATAGTGGGACAGAGTCTCACTGTATTGAATTAGGCAACCAGCATAAACGAGACCGACTGTGGATCCACATTGTCATAGTCGGACGCAAAGTTGCCGGAGCTACGCACTTAGCAAATGAGTTGCTAAAAGTAAGCGGTTTAGCATTGATATTGTTGTAATAGCTCATTGCTTCCATGTAGACATCTTGCATTTCACACCAAATGCTTGGTATAAATATTCACCATGTTCTTTAATTAATCTGTTTTTTTTGCCTTTGCCAATGAAGTGCAAGCTCCGAGCAGATGTAATTTTTCCCGGGGATGAAATCCCTGCGCTGGTACCCAGATTAGAGCAGTGCTCCCATGTTGGAGCCCAGCAGGGAGGGACCGGCTACAGCTTAGGTTCCCCAGCCCTGTCTTTATCACGCCCATGACTGGATTTATTAAGCCTAATGCCGTTAATCTGCTAGATTTTCAGTGTAAACCCATTAGGGGACATGCTGGAGATAAGATAACGACAGGGTGAGACGATAGAGAACTCTCTCTGTTTTCCAGTACGAGCCAACTTCTATGCGATTATCTGGTGAGCTGTGATCTTGTCAAATGTGGACAACTGTCATAGGTCAGGGTGTGCCAAAAACAATGGTGTTAGGCCTCTTGTTATCACCGAAGCTGGAGATGAGGAGTTATTTACATCTGTGTTATCTACTTTGAGCCAGATCACGCTCGCCCGCTGTTTTCCCCAGGAAACCTTGAAAACAGTATCAGGAGGCGTTCTCATCTGCAAAACAACCTTGATTTATATAAACATTTGCCAGCGAGATAGGAGGGGGCCTGGGTGTGCAGACATCATCGCTACACTGCAATTGTGACACGCCCGGCAGCGCAGTGCATGTCATACCCAAATGATCAGCCATTATGAAAATAAGATGTAATCACATAGAATGCCGGTGGCTTTCGGAGTGGTCAGGCGACAGTTGAGAACCCCTGCCTGCTTTTGGGCCGTGTGGTGAATGTCGGCGGCTGCACTCCGTCTGCTGCGACCACAGGGCTCACCGCCGTCTCTCTTCATTGCAGCTGTTCGCGATAGGCAAGGTCCTCACCACACCTCACCGCACCACAACACAGCGCACTGTCACATGAAACCCTCCCAGGTCGGCAGAGCTGCCTGCCCTTTCTACGCGGTGTTGCAGCATCGAGAGGAACGTCGCACACGTCACAAAAGCAAGCGCCCCGCAGTGATATGTGCCCGTCGTAGGAGTTTCACATCATCTTCAGCGGGTGATAATGCAGTTGTTGTTGTTGTTGTTGTTCCGCGTTAATATGTGTGGTCTCAGGTTTGGGGACTAGATTAAGACCCCAACAACTATTTTCTCTGAACAAGAAGGGCACTGCTGGAAAGCACAATTATCTGTAATAGGAGTAGACATAAACGTCACAGGGTCAACTCAACCACATCGCACATAGTTAGCACGTGGCGGCTCACAGCTCTACATGGAGCACAAAGAGAAATACCAAGGAGCTAAGGTCAACCCTTCAGGCCACAACAGTATTTGCAGGTGAACTTTTGTACAAGCAACAAACAGCATTAGAATAGAAGTGGTGAGGTATTTTTATTTATCATCACCACAATCAGGTTAACTCTTTGTCAAAAACAAATGTTCCACATGAGTTCACATTATAGCCTACTGTTACTTTGTTTTCCAGCCCACCCTCATCTCTGTCTGCATTTAAAATTCATTCAACCGTCTTGGAAGAGAATTATTTATGAGAAAATCTGTTCATTGAAAATGGCTTGTCTTGTTTTTGCTTTACTGCGCTCCCCTGACGGAGTTCTGCAGGGACCGCCTGTCAGAATCACAGATTTTTTTTAATGGAGCCATTGTGCCAAAACATCAGCTACAAAAAGTTAGCCGTATTTGAAAACAGGAATATAATTACTGCTTCATTACAGATATAATAATCCCCGTCCCATTTCCCAAAAGTTATTAGTGAGATTCCGTGTCTCGGTTGTTTTGTTTATCTTCAACATGGTTTTCATGTCCTCCCATGGTGGGATGGAGGTGACCACAGGTTAATGATGAGAAGCCAGAAATGAGACGATTGGAGTGTGTTTGGTTCTCTGAGCTTCAGTCCCAGGTGGTTCCCCGTTTCAGGTCTCAAGCACTGTCTTTGAGAAGTGTGGGTTCAAAAGTTTACCCACAGTCGCTTGGGAAATCGCATTAGCCAATCAGCATGCAGGGATAGCGACGGTTTGCTGCGGTGCTGAGACGGCTGTGTGTGAAGAGACGAAGTGAACTGCTGGATCAACGTCTGGACTCTTCTCTCTGAGGGACAATTAAGGACCAAGCAAAATAGAGCGAAAGAGACAGAAATAGATGCAGAAGATAATGTACTGGAACGATTGAAGAAAGTCTTGGTTTTGCTCTCAACTTTTGGCTATTTGGATAAATAATGTGCAGCTATATTTATTCCCAATAAGGGGTCTCCCAGGGTCAACACATTTGGTAACAGTAACATCTAAAGAATAATGTTCCTAAAGTTTGGTCGTGATCACAAAGATTGGGGTTGGACTGGGAGGATAGGAGAGAAGCCAATCTACTACTTTGTTTATTGCCTTCCAAACTTGGCTCTGTCAGCCGACCCTGTGGCTCATGCAATTGTTTGAGATGAGCTGGCAGCCAGCCAAACCTGGAGTAAATCAGCACTGTCAGTCAGCAACAACAGCCAGCAAGAGAGGAAGGGGGAGGGGGCCTGTATGTAAGGATGGGGGGGTTGAGAGGTTTAGTATGTATGCGTATGTGATAGACATACAGATAGTGAAGAAGTGCAGAAAAACAGAGCCAACAAGTGAGTGAAAAAAACCCGAAGGGAAAGAATACCAGGGAAGTGGGGGATGGGTACAACTAAGTTGAAGAGAGAAAGAAAAGGAGGGAGAGCGAGAGAGGGAGGGAACGCCTGGTGCTCTGTTGTGAAACATGAGCTCAGAAAAACGGGTCTGAGTTTAACACTCAACCCAATGTTTTTGCAGTTGTTACTGTTTGGAGGAGGTCCACTGCGTGAGACAACACGCACACACACACACACACACACACACACACACACACACACACACACACACACACACACACACACACACACACACAGACAATTGTCCTAGAGCCCCACCCCTGGTGTGCTGGTTGTTTTTCTTCCTCGGCCTCGTCCCTCTCTCTACACTCCTGTTATCAAGGTGAGGTGTGCTAACAAGACAGGCTGCCTGCCTGACGTCTCTGGCTCCCTGCCAACCTGCTGGGTAAAAAAAGAAAAAAACTAAAACGCACCACTGAACTGGCCCTGTTCTGTAGCTCGGAGGCTTTACGCAGCTCTTTATGTGTGCTGCCTGCTTGCCACGACAGTGCGTCTGGAAATTGTGCACGAGGCGAGCTCTTCTCTCATTACTGCACACCGCAGGCCGTGCCAGCGTAGAGTAGAGGGCTCCTCGGTTGTCCACAGGAAAACCACAGTGACTCCTTATTTTTATTTTGCTACAGGAACCTTTTTCCTGCCAATTAGCTCCCAACAATGACCTGTCTTGTTTATGTACTGTCTATTGAGTGACATCCCCCATCATAATTAGGCTGTGCGAGCTACAAACCGAGTGAATGGATTTTCACATGCGGAGAGAGACAGCTGCCTGCGGGTTGCAGTCTTTACAGGGTGTACCTTTTAATTGGGTCCAAATGGTGATGGATAAAATGAAGATTTTAAAGAAAAGTGATGAAGTTGGAAAATATAGAGGGGAGAACAATAGCCAGCAGGAGACGGAGAGGACAAGTTCAGCAGGTTCATGGGCTGTGCTCTGAGGATTTTAAATCCCTCCCCTTGACCACAGGATACTGCTAGTGTTTGTGAGTCAGAGATTTCAGCTCTGTGCATGTGTGTGTGTGTGTGTGTGTGTGTGTGTGTGTGTGTGTGTGTGTGTGTGTGTGTCACAGCTGTGAGGCCGGGAGTGACTGCTGCTCAACAAAGCACTGCGCTCTGCTGGGTTGCTCTTGGTAAACAAAGGGAACTCACAGTGCTGTGTAGTGATTGCCCAACCTCTCCTCTCGCAGAGAAAGTAAAGAAAAGAGCTGGTCGAGCACAGCAGATTAAAGGAAGTCAAAGTAGCAGGGAAACAGGGAGTTCTACAAGTGAGAAAATGACCCAGATGCAAAAGCAAAAACCAGGGCTGTTTATTTTATTATCAACTACAAAGTGTTAACAGATCAATTTCTGCACGCTCTCCTCCCAGCTGTGATAGGGTGGCAGAGCAGAGCAGGCTGGAGTAGGTGTGGGGGCGAGGGGGGAGGGGGGGGGGGGGGGGGCAGAGGAGGTCAGCTGTGTTCAGTCATGGCAGAGAGAGAGGGGTTGGGGGTGGTTGCTGAGTTGCTAGATGCCCAGCTGAACCCCGATCAGCTCTTCTCCCCCTGCACAGCCAACACTGTTGGCTTAGCTGCTTATTCCCATGACAACTGCCCGCCTGAGCACCAGATGTGTGCAAAGAGGGGAGAAAGAAGAATGGAAAGTGTTCAAATATATCTGTGGTTAAGGCGGCCACGTTACTTCGCCTTGACTGACACTGGAAGGAGCCGAGTTTCGTGTCAAACGTTTTCTACTCATGTGGCCATTTTTTTATTTGACACGAAGCTGAAGCCTGTAACTACACAGTGTGTAAAAAGTAATGTTCAACAAAGACAAAGAAACTTTGCACTTTTGCATAACTACCTATTACCATACCATACAATTCAAAGTAGAGTTGTCTGCCTGCAGTGTTTTGTTGCTGTCAAGATTGAAAGAGGAGGGTTGTGTGCGTGTGTGTGTGTGTGTGTGTGGGGCTGGGTGTGTGGGTGTGTGGGTGTTAGGAGTGGATAGCTGATAGACCTTACTGCTCAAACCTGCGTGCAAAGAACATAACCAACCTTAAACCAACGAAACTAAATTCTGAGGGTGACAAGAATGTTTCTACCAAATGTAAATACAATATATTCAACAGTTGAGGAGATATTTAACTAAAAAACAACAACGTCAACCTGTTTGTGATGCCAGAGGAAAGGTTGATAGGATCTATTAGTATAGGGAACTGTTAATGTATTCCATTCCATGGCAATCCATAATTTACTTGTCTATCTTATTTTGGACAGGAACCATTCATTTGCACACTTGAATATGCATTCAATGTGTTGTAACTGTTATGCTGTTCATTCTGTATTATATTGCCCTTATTGATCCTCCTCTGTTGCTCCCGAAGGTTTCTTCCCTTTTTTCCCCCGTTAAAGGGTTTATTTGGATGAGAGGTCCCGGGACAGAGGATGTCATATGTGTACAGACTGTAAAAGCCTCTGAGGAAGATTTGTAATTTGTAATTTGGGGCCATACAAAATAAGTTGAATTTAATTTAATTTAATTTAATTTAATTTAATTGTAGCTATATATGGTGAGATGATCCTTTAATAAGCTTCCTCACTGATGTAATGGAAGCTGGAGACAATTTATTTAGACGATGTTTGCTGGCGGCAAATTAAAAGGATCACCGACCCATTAATGTTATTTCAGTCTTCAGAGTTCCTGTCCTCAAATCATACTTACAATAAAGTATAGCTCAATAAAAAACGTGAGCTCACAGGTGATCATTTAGTAATTGCCTGTGTGCTAGAGTGAGGAGCTACTTGAAGTTGTTCTCAGGGCTGGTGCCACAGAGCAGGTGCTGAGCTGCCTGTCCACACTTATTTGCAGTTATTCTTTATTCACTTGGTGACACAACACACCACTTTAGCACAGAGTAAGAGGGACAAATTGAAGTTGTGGTTGAATGCGTCGAACTCTGTGACTTTACCTCACACAGAAACTCCTCTTCAGTCTGCTGGAGAGCCAGGCGAGTAGGAGTTAACGATGTAGGCTGCAGTGTTTTCATTGGCTTTGCAGACATAAACAAGAGCCGTACTTGTGTGTGACCCCTGGGCCTGACCCCAGAGATAGACGCTTCTCTAATGGGTGTCTCTTTCAGCAGGCGGCCAGGCCACTGGAACAGAGGAGCCATTGTTTGGGCCAGGGAAAGCCGATGCTCTCCCCATTAAAGTGCTGAGCATAGAGGAGGGGACCGGAGGAGCCATGAAGGCGAGGTAAACAGCAAAGGAGACAGGGGACATCTTTGGCACGCAAGGTTTATGTTTAGGATAATATATAAAAAGAAAAAATCCCCTCTGCAGAGATGACACCGGGGTCTCTAGTCAGATGATTCTTACACGTTTTGACAGAAGCTGACTATATAGCACTGTTAATGAGCTCCTATTAAGGCCTGAGATTCCTACCCTTAAAACACCTAAGACACAGGATTAAGAGGGGAGAGCTGAGCAGTTGTGATCTCTAAACCAACCGTGACTGAGGTAGGAGCTGTTGTTCTGTTTCAACCACATCCTCTGACACACTCAGCCATTGTGTGCATGTGTTTATGTCGGGGGGCCACAGACAAGGGAGTTCTTTTACTGCAAGTGGCCAAACAGGTGAGTCCGGTTTCGGCACAGCGTGAAACCTTACCTGGCATGTATGACAATAGAAGTGCCACGCGTCAGCCTCGAGGGAGGTGACTGTAAATTGTCTGGTATGGGGAATAAAAGAGCAACACATTGTAACAAAAGCACATTTATAAGAAAAAGTATCATCCATAGAAATTAATATATAACTTTTAGAATGCACTTGTGCTCACCACACAAACCAGCAATACACACTAAACCTTTCTCGATTGTATGTGTCAGGAGTAATCAATCTCTCCCATGGCTCGAGGGCATCCATGCTGCAGTGTAACTAATCTGCAGGATCAGCAGCATTGGCCTTCACCTTCCAGGAGACGACAGTGCAGTGTGAGGTGCTCATTTGCTCTTCACATAGGCTCATTCAGTTGTCATGCAGCACTTGATTGTACGTGCGTAAAGTGCAGACAGCAGTTATTAGAATGGGTTGGAAGCCTCAGTGCTTCCACTAATTTAACGACCTAACAGCGGGAGGGATGTGATGGACATGGTCTCTGTCAAACGCCTGGCCAGCCTCAGACACTTGGCTAATCCATCAGTGGCTTACTTTCACAATATAACTCCTTAAACTAAAATCTTGGGCTCAAAAGACAAATGAGAATCACAATTCAGTTCAAGTTAAGAGAAAAACTGTTTCCAGGTGTAAAAGACTGCACTTATTGTAAATCTAATTTGCAAATCTAGAACTTGTATAACTCATCTTATTTTGCTATTGTACTTCAGCCATTAATCTTCTGCTTTTCTTAAACACTAAGGACATCTTAAGAAGAGTATTAGTAGTATGGTGTTGTTTGTTCCTGTAAAGACATAAACTTAACGCAACTTGACACCTTCAATAACATTTTATTGAAAAAAAAAGTACCAATAAACAAGAAATCCAGAAAAAAGATTTGTAGAGCAAAGCTCCATATGTACAGCATATTGCACTACAGAACAAATTGTCTTTACTTCCATATTATATCAACAACCAAAAAAAAATATAAACACAAAAATGAGTGCACAGTAGAGTCTCGACAACACACAGTCAATGTTTACAAAAATGCTACATTTTCGCTGGGTCTCATTTCTTGGTATACAGAGAGTGTGTGATAATCAAGACTTCGTTGAAACTGAGCAGTTAAAGGCATATTCCAGGACTTTTAGAAATACATGTACACTTTATCTGTTCTTTAAAGAGGGGCAAATATTCCATAGCTCAAAGTTCATGAGCCAGAACCAGAACCATGAATTATTTTGGTTTGCTTGGTTTTGTTTGTGCACCACGGTGAGATGTGCAAGGAATGTTGGAAGTTCATTTTTATATAAAAAATGCCCTTGATCTCATGGACTTCAAAAAGGATCCTACTTGCATTAAAAATTATTTTACAAGCAATGTACTGTCCTTATAAAAGCACACCCTTTTTCTTAAGAAAATACATTTTAAAAAGTTAAGAAAGACGAAGAAGAAATATTATCGTAAAAAAAAAATCAAAATCAAAACCTTCCTCGAAAACTTCAAATGTATATAAAGTGGACTACAAAATTCAAGACACTGACGGTTTCCATAAAATACATGTCCCACTCTAGGGATTCTCCACACTCACATTTAATGTGATGAGTGCAGCTTGGGAACCTCATTCTAAGAAAATGATACAGGGCACCACGGTGGCTTGTTTCCCTTTCCAATAAATCAAACAGGCCATCAAATCGAGCCTACTTGTTGAATGCACAGGTCTGACACATGTCTGACACATGGCAAGATTAGCCCAAGAGAACAATCCAGAGTATATAATAGACATTAACACACGACAGATAAGGGACCCATGGGATCGACAGAAACAAAGTACTTTCCAGTGCATGTTGATTACAACACAATGATCAAGATTTAAGAATTGGACACTATTTTTGACGGCAACCTTTTTCTGTGGGTTTTGAAGCATCTCTAACGTCATGTGTATCTTTAGCAATTGGTGGAATGGGCAATGGCGCATTAATTACAAAGGAAAGGTCATATCCTGTTGAAAGGTGAAACTGCTGCTTTTCTAAACCACATTCTGTGAATGCACCCGTGATGACCGGTGAATCGGGTGGTGGAAGAAAATGAAAAAGGTCAGAATTGGTTGGGCCCTTCCCTGGAAAATCACCTTTTAAAAAGAGAAATACTCCACCCAAAATCTATTTTTTAAGGAAATCAAACACCCTTCCCCGAGGCTTGAAAGGTGAGGTTTGTAGTTTTATTTTTCATGAAGAGCCACAGCTGTAGTCATGGATACTGTTGGATGTATTGCAATGGTAGCAACAGTTACACTTTGGACATATGGATGAATATCCTTTTTCCTCTTCACAGCTGTGAAGCTCTGACAGAAGTAGTGAATTTGGGTGAAACAATGATGTATTGAATGTGTAATTGTGCATCGACAAATTTAAATCCATTGAACCAAAATGAATTCTTACCACAAGCCGTGTTCTTCATAAAAGGCCAAACTACAAACTTCGAAGAGCCTACAGGAGATTTTTTTTAAAAAGTAGAATTTGAGTGGAGTATCAGCAATGTCAGGTACAATATAGGCCAACCTGCTCTGCACAGTTTAACAACTGACAAAATATAAAAAATAAGTAATTGCACACACGGGTGTATACAGTAGAAATGGGCAAATATACATAAATAAGAATGAAGAAAATAAATTACAAAGAAAAATGAACCGATGAGGAATAATAGACAGGTAATAAAGGTGTAGCACAAAGAGGAAGTCAGGAATGGTGAGACGGGGCACTAGAGGGACTGGCTCAGCGTTCAGGATCCGCAGGAAACTACGACCACAACCACATTCAGTGCACTTCACACTACGACTACATGCTCAGGAGCCCCCGTCACCACCAGTCAGCCTCACTCGCCTCAGTCCAACTGTACCTTTATGTGTTTGTGCAGAGAAATTGGCCAGGAGGAGTTGTTTTTTTTTTTAAAGAAAAGAAAATTAAAGCCTTGACAATACCTCGACAGGTATCATCATAAATAAATGGGTGAAACCGCTGCTCTTCTTCTAACCATGTAACAGATTCTCAAGGTTACCAGTAGCCCACAAAGTCTGTCCCTGAGAAATCTTTAAGAGAATGAGAGGAAACCCTAATTATGCAGTGATAAACTTGACACATCGTAAGGAGCAAGTCATTACAGACCCCTGATATGTACTGCTCCTTGGGTCCACGAGTTGGCTTGGGTTCAGCAATGGAAAACATAACAAACAGCATCTTCAACAGTGTCTTTAAACATATTCATATTTCAACAATAATTACAGTCTTTTTCATTTTTTTCTTTTTGTCTGCTGAGTGGTTATATGTTCTACAAATGTCCCAAATCTGGATCCGAGCACCAAAGACAATACAAGATGAAATAAAAAAAAATGATGTAAAACCCGATAAAAGTAGCCTGAGACGATCTGTTTCACAGATTGATTATGCAGTATTGTTTGGTGTTCAGAAAACACGCGGGCTGTGAAATAAAATTTAAAAAAAAGAGGATAGAAACATTTCACGTGAGTGTTGTGACTCTAGTGGAGCCTGAAACGTTCTATAATCCAGACTGCAGTTAGTTAGGCCTCAACTTTGATTATTTGTCTTGGACGTAAGAGTGAATACATCTGAAATGGTGTGGCGAGAAAACAAGCCATAAGTGAAAACCTTCATACAAGACAGAGGTTAGCATGGTAACAATCTGAACTCTTGAAGGGTGTATGGCTAGTGCAAAAACAGTGGATCCACAGCTCCACTTCAAGGGCATGGAGGTCTGAAAACAATCACATTGAAAAGAACACATGGACAACAAAGAGATAACTTGAATGTGGGAACAACGGCGGAATGGGTATCTGGTCTTTGTAATAAACTCATCAGGGTAGGACAAATTGTTTAGTTGCTATTTAGGTAAAGAATACGTAAATATGCTCTGCATAACAAACAATGTGTTTTACCGTCACGTTTGTAATTTAGTGCACAGGTGTTAGACCTCTAGAAGCACATGCAAAAGTCGGCACCACCTCACTTCAATCTAAATGTCTCTTTCATGGATTCTTTCAAGTTTCTTTCCCAGGCCTTTTTTTTCGTGTGCTCCATCTCAGACAGCATCCAGCCACCTAGTAGCTGCATTAAGTATTATAACGTATACTGTATTGTAATAATGATAATATACAATATGGGGAGTTGCATAACCAGTAGCTTGAAATATTCAGTAACAGTAGTAATAAGTCTAGTGTGTGTATATATATATACACACACACACACACATACACATACATACATACACACACACATATATTTGGGTTTGGGTTTAGCCTAAAATATTTGTATTTGAAGTGTGTTCTGTTTACTCATTCCACTCGACTTAGCACTTTCTGCTGTGGTTTAAATAAGATATTAATTCCAACTAACTTTTTTTTAATGTATTACCAGTATCAATTATCCCAATTCCTGATATTAATATCAATCTGTTGTACACAGGTTTGCTGGCAGTCACCTGGCATGTTTGACCAGGGTTAGTACTGTAAATCACATTGTTCTGTGACTGTTCGACATGTAGCACGCGACTGAAGAAAGGCTTGCCTTAAAACATCTGCATATTTAAAAAAAAGAAGATATTTAGATGAAGTTAAGGTGAGCAGACTTTTTCATGTGCAGAAACTTTGTTCCCAATATTTGAATGATACTGAGACGTAATACCAGACCCAAGAAAATGGAGTAGTAAGAAAACAAAACAGAAAGCAAAATAAAGACAAAGAAAAGATAAATGTTCCATTGAGGTGAGGTGCAAAATGCTTTGTTCTGAAAAGTTCCCTCTTTGGAAAATAGTAAATCAACTTGTCTGGTCACCTGGGAAACTTCAGAAAATTAAACCGTACACCACATTTCCTTTCATCTCCTTATCTCAAAATTGCTCAATACTCATTCGGCAGAAGACATTGAATAAGGCATTCCCGGGGTCTGTGGAGGTCATTGAAGATGGATACATGTTGAAGTGCAAAAAATTGAACAAGAACAATGTACTGTACAAAACTACTACACCACACGTATACCAAAATATGAACATTTTCCCGTAGAGGAATCTCGGAGCATCATGACATCTTCTTGGAAAGAAAAAAAACTCACGACCTTGTATAAAAGTTGGTTGTCTCCGTCCCGCGGTGACCTTTTGTCTCCTTTCTTTTCTCCCCCAAAACAGACCCGTGTTAGATTTGACAGTGTCATTAGGAGTCCAGTTGCTCAGAGAGATGGGGAGACCCTCTCACCTCCGTCCTGCTCCACCTCCTCCAGCAATGAACCCCCTGTCAAACAGAAGGCTGAGCAGAGCTGCGGCCAGGCGCCACCACATCCGCCCTGGGTTCCTTTGGTTTCGATGGTACTGAAGCAACACATGAAGACAAAATATGCAAGTTAGTGCGCTGTACTGAAAATACATAATGCAAGACAGTCCTAGAAATAGGTCACTTGAAGGTTTTCAGTGTGAGCTTCAGTCTGTGTTGCCTGCGATGAGTGATGATTGACAGTGAACACAGTGAAAAGGGTCAACTGAGAAGAGGGTAAGACAAAACTAGACAGCGGAACAACGCTGATATTTCACAACAGTCTGCTTCTGTCCCCAACAATAATTATTAGAGGCCTCTCTTTGTGTTTGGGATCTCTACACAATCCGGGCTTCCCAACAGACATTCCAAGCCGTAAACACATCCATCGTACAGGCACACGTTTTTCTAATCTTCCTGGCGGAGATCAGCAGCCAGTGGCTCTGGAGGAGACTCTCGGGTTTGCGAGCCAATTGGATTGTGTGCGATTAGGGGGATAATGCTATCTCTAAAAAGCTGAGATAAGATAATTGCACCGAATGGGATTAGGGAGCTTCTGAGGAGAGGCAGGGAGCTCTCTGGAAAACACGTATCTGCATGAGAGAGGTACAGTAGTCCAACAGCTCATCTGCAGACAAAAGGCAGACTCCACCACGCCTGATAATGTCGCAGCTATTTTCAGAGCATGAGAGTTGTAAACTGAGGGAGACTTGAGATTAACATTTTCATGACAATGCAGAAAAGTGTACAATCTTTTTTTAACATTAAGCTTTTCTTTCTTCTTTTTTTTTACAGAAGCACAAATATCTAAAAAGTAGGGATTAGATACGCCATATTGACATGGCTTTTAAAAAGTGGTGTCCAAACATTGACCTAGTTAGCAGCCAAGAACTGCCATTGTGATAAGCCGCTCTTTACTCGTATTAATTTGTTATGAACATTGCAGGGTGTTGCATAAGCTTTGCCAGATGACAACCAGCATGTGTGCCTGGTACTTACTACTCACTTTGTGTTTAAAAGAAAAATGGGGAGCCTTGATAAAAAACCAGTTCTCTGTTGCATGACTTATCTAAATCTTGCCTGTGGATATTTTTGATGAGGACATAATAATAGCACACAGTGCATATTTACATGCAGCAGAGTGGATGGGCTGGCATGTCATGTCTTCAAAACTCTAAACTGAATTACACGAGAGACGTCAGATCCAACTCTGGGATCAAAGAAGGCAGAATGACTAAATGTACAACTTAATGTTTATTGTATGCCAATATGTGAAATACTAAATGGAGCTTATAGTTTGAAAATGTTATAGTAACATTGCAGGTGTAAGATTAGTCAACTGCGGGATGTATGCTACAAAAGCTTGAGTGTGTATGACAATCTACATGAGAAGCAATTCATCTTTATGAACAGAAAACAAGCTGAGAGAGACACCCAGACAAACAGAAGAAAAGAGAGTGCGAATGAGAGAAAGAGGTGTGCACAGGCCTGTTGCAATGCCGTCATGAGTCACGCTACCTACCAACTGTCAAAATGAGACCTGGGTTCTAAATTTGGCCAGCGATAGTTGCAGAGTCCCAGCCAGATGCTCGGTGTCGTCACTCTGACACTGGCCTGATGTGCTTTATCAGTGTCACCATGTGGCCTGTCTGTCAAACCAGCTGCTCAGAAGGCTCTGCCTTATCTGCTGAGCAAAACAGGCCAGCTTTGATAGTAAGAGACTCTGGATTAGTCACATCGGGGAGGAGACCAGGAAAAATACAAAGAGCAGTGGTATTGGATAATAGAGAGTGGCACAAATGGACATCACTGTGAACAATACATCATCGCAGAACAATTAATGAAAAGTAAATATCCAAAGCTAGCTCCGTATGTTTTTATTTCCCCTTCCTTACCCCATCGCACCATCTCCTCCCCTCTACAAGTGCTGAAAGGAGAGAGTTCTGTGTCCAGAACAGTGAGGAGCCACAAACCCTGCGTGCAAGCAGACACACACACATACGCACAGGCGATATTCAACCCAGCTTTCAACACCTCCTATCGAAAGCACCGGGAGTCGTCACTCTTAAAAAAACATGGGGATGAAACCTAACTCTGCTCCTTGCCCTGTGCAGACTGGAGCCGTCTTCCTGCCATTGTGGCTGTCATTATTGCCTTGTCTCAAATGGCGAGCCGGCTAATGTCAGCCTGTCTCGGGGGACCTCGGCGTCCCCTCCAGCCCTCTCCGACTGAGGAGCAATTTATCTGTCAGCATCCACCAGCACTCCTTCGCTACCTAATCCCTCATTTCGCCAGGGGCCACTCACAGCCACATTGCTCCCAAATCCATCAAGAGGATGGCAGTCAAAGGCACTTGGATGGCTCAGGGACAAGTGTCTGCACTGAATAACTCCAATCACCTACTGACAAGGAGCAGACAGGAATGAGACCTGACAAACAGTGACACAATTATTGAGTGAGAGTTTTTGTACTGACCGTCCGACCATGTGATAGTGAGACGTGTGAGACAGCAAAATGCTGAAAAACAAGTATGGGTGTTTCATGCATGAACATGTACACACGCAAGGTGCGATATAACTATTGCACACCAGAGCCAGAAATGGCAAATTACAGGCTGCAGTAGGATCACACATGCAAAACCACACATCAGTGTTTGGGTTGTAAAAACATCAGCAACAGACAGCCACACCGACTCTGAACACTTATCACTGGCAGAAACGTATGAGCGCCAACTTAGGTGTTAACAATAGTGACACTGGTCGCTATGTAAGTTACCATTAAGCGTCCAGTCTCTTTTAGCTTCAGGATATGACTTCACGGGGCTGTTCTCACTCCGACTGTCCTCTCTACCGTTTACTCAACCAGGAAAAAAACAGCACAAGTCACTTCCTCATCCCCTGACCCAAGCCTGCCACCGTTGTGCGTCAGTAGGTCCCAGTCACACACACACACGCACACACACACACCACCGCAACCCTCCTGTCTGATTATCTGGTTGTCTGTTTGCATTTGCCAGTGTCACGATACATGAGTCATGCTTAGCTGCAGGCGTATATAAATAACTTAAGTGCATGAGAAAATCTGAAATTGTCTTGCAATTCAGAGTATGAAGTGAAAAAGTTATTAGTAATATATTATGTGCAGGTCTGGGAGGGTCCCATTTCCCGAAAGGGAGGTTTTAAGACAACTGAAGAAGGTTGTTACTTGATCATTTGTGGTTCATTTTCAAACCTCCTTTGCTCATATACATGCTTATGCCATCATTATGGAGCCTACCCCCCCACCCCCTCTCTATGGCTGCGTAGACCTCTTATTTGGGTGTCTCCTGTGGCCGAGTCTTGCCGAGGGAAGAGGCTGACTGGTGACTCCTTGGAACCACAGCTGTCCCCCTGGGGGGCTCATGCTGCTGAGCTTCGGGTTACAACATGTTTACTTTCTCCCGCCACTTCTGCTTTTTTCCTGTACGTAGCGGTATGTGTGTTTTTAAATGTGAATGTGTCAATAGGTGCGTGTGTTAGACTGTTGTGCAACTAGAAACTCAGCGAGAAAATCTCCTGAGGGTTTGTAATGATATTTGATGTTAAAACAAATTGGAAAGTACAGTGTGTCCCAGTTGTACAACACTTCCTTGTTGAAGCAACTTAATGCAGCACACAAACTCAGTGGCCAGTGTCACCCTGACCACAGTGCAATGGGTTATTTGAGGCCAGGCATCCTCCATGCCACTTGCCTCCACAGCACACTGAGGAAACAGGAGAAAAGGGAGAGAGAGAAATAACAGGAAGAGGAGGCAGGGGGAGAGCCTGGGGTTAGAGAGGTGGGGGGAAGGGTTGTCCTTGTTCAGCAATGTTTCTGTCTTGAGGGTAAGGAGGGGGGTGAAACGCTGGGGCTCTGTAACTTCTGCATGTGCGCAGTCTCTCCAAAACAAATACGGAGCAAACACACATAAAAGAAAGCAAACGTTTGTCCTGAGAGAAATCTTTGGGATCCAAATATTTATAAAATGTTAGAATGGTGTGAATGTTGTTATTAACGTGTGGCTGGTTTTAGTCAGACCAAAACTGAACGCTTTGTGGATTGTCCATGTAAGACTCATGTAAGCTACTGATATAATGAGCCTTTATAGCATTAACATTACGTTTCAGTTGACAAGTCCGCTCTAAACAGATCACATTTAAAGAGGCAAACAGCTCCTAGTAATCCAAGTTGGAACACTAAGTCCAAGGTCATAGTAAAAATAAAGAAAAGTCACTCCTCCGCCTTCAAATTGGTTCATGTACAGTATTTGGTTTCTAAAGTGGCTTATTTAACAATTAGATTTCCTCCTGCATAAGAAAAAATGAGGTGTGAGGTTTCACTATTTATTCACAACTACAGAGTCTGATTTGTATAATAGAGTTTCCTTTGTTGCATTTTATTTTTCGGGCTCAGCTTGAGTCTCCTATCTAGATGCTATCCAAATAATGGAACGATTAGTTTTTCCTGGTAGTAGTCACAGGTAGCAATCTATTAAACAAATGAAAAAACTCTCACTCTAAAAAACTAAAAACACTCATGCATCAGTATTGTCTGCACGCAACACTGCCAATACTGCTTGGGGTATTAGTGGCCAGTTGCACTTGTTTACTGCCATCACACTTCAGGCCTGTCTTGAATAGTATAATTGTACAATAGTACAATATAATTGTATAGTCAGCAGGATGCATATTTCATCCTCACCAGTTTGTAGGTGTTCCCGGTGAAACTGGTCTCCTATCAGCTGGAGTTTCTGGCCAATGCATGCCTCCACACTGTGGGCCTCAGGTTGCTGCCGCGGTAGCTGCTCCATCCCGTTTTGCTCCACTTCACTTTCTTGTCGCCTCGCTTCCTGATCCCCAACAAGCTCAAAGTTTGCCGGGAAGTGCAATCGAAAACCTGCGTTGCCTGTTGAGTGTCAAGGCTTATTATTTTGTCGACAACCGCAAAGAGATGTAAACACAGCAATGACACCTGACGGGGTGTTTTTACTGAGAGTATGTCTATGCCAAAGATGCAACAGGTACAAAGCGCAGACAATCATTGTTGAATGTGTCTTTGACCAATCGGATTGCTTGGCTTTAAGCACAACTTTCACAGCTGTGTTTGTTTTTTGTAAACACTGTGAGTCATTTAGGTGTTTCATAAGTCACTCACACAAACACAAAAAACTCACATGAAACAGCTTTTAGGTCAGTCAGCTGTTATGGAGCTACTTTGGAATGGCTACTTGTATAATGGCACCAATGTAACTTTGCTGTCACTGATAATCACTTCTCTGTACAGTTGCTGCTTACACAGGTAAGCACTTCTGTCACGTCCTTTCAGTCGCACTGACAGTCTGGCGCCTTTTGAATAGCAAAGCAGCTGGGTACACTCCATGCAGACCATAAAAGGCACTGTGATCACGACTATCAGGCGCCAGGGGTGAGATCAGTGCAGCAACATTATTACCCATTTCTCACAGTAAGTCTCACATTATAGTTTCGTGCTTGAGTTTTATAACACTGGTTATCACGCACAGGGCAATGTTCCGTTTTCTCTTTTGAAATACGGTATGTCATCAGCCTCACCGTAGAAGAGTGGTCTGGGCTCCACTGCGACGCCACAGGGCAGCATGCCGTTGTTGTGTGCCAGGGCAGGGCCAGGTGTCCTGCGTGCCCCGGTCTTCACACTTTATCTCCCTGAATGCGGTGCGCCAGCAATTGGGGTCTGGCTCAAACACATCATCCTCCTCATCGTCCATGAGCGAGGGGCACTCTCAGATGAGTAGCCCTAAAAGTGACAGGGCAGAGAAAGAAAGGTTACTGGTACAGCTGAGTGTACAACATGTGTCTTCCCGTGAGTGTATATATATATCAAAGGCATCCCAAGCTCCCTTCACTAATGAACCTTGGACAATTCTGCATTTGGCCTGATGAGATGAACTCAGACACGTTTGTGTGTTCACTCCTCCTAAGCATTCATTGTTATTGTAGACAACCTGTCTGGTTAAAAATGAGCGCCCTCAAATCAATAAAACCACATTGGACATTGTCAACTAAGACGAGAAGAGGGGGGGGGGGGGGGGGGGGGGGGGGGGGGGGGGGGGGGGGGGGGGGGGGGGGGGGGGGGGGGGGGGGGGGGGGGGGGGGGGGGGGGGGGGGGGGGGGGGGGGGGGGGGGGGGGGGGGGGGGGGGGGGGGGGGGGGGGGGGGGGGGGGGGGGGGGGGGGGGGGGGGGGGGGGGGGGGGGGGGGGGGGGGGGGGGGGGGGGGGGGGGTGGGGAGGGGGGGGGGGGGGGGGGGGGGGGGGGGGGGGTGGGGGGGGGGGGGGGGGGGGGGGGGGGGGGGGGGGGGGGGGGGGGGGGGGGGGGGGGGGGGGGGGAACAACTCTCCCTTCACTTGTGGCAAAGAGCTCTGTGCTTATCTAGACAAATGTATTTGTTCATCTCAGAGTTGAAACCACACAATCCACTGCGGTTAGGAGCCTCATCTACATAAATGGGAGTTAGGCTGACAAAGTTAAATGAGAGGTAGAATCTCTCTTGTCTGTGCTAAGCAGCCCCGAGGACAGGAGCTAAATAACTTGAATGTACACAATGTGTAAGTTTGCCAGAGGAATAATAAAAAATGCATGATTATGAATATTTAAAGCAACTCTACAGTGTGGCCAGAATCTCAAGGAGCACTTGGGAATCTCGTCAGCGGCAATGATGCACTGCACTCAACCTTGAATCATATAGTGTGTCAAAGAGTTATCAAATACGGGTGAAATTCAAGTTGCCTCAAGAGTCACAAACGAGTTGTAATACAGGGTTAGACTACTACCACACTTCCAATTAGGGTCCACAGCAAAATGGTAATGACAGTCTTTGACGAAAATCCTGAGCCACTCTCCCTACCCTGGTCTGTCAGCTTGCCAGCTCCCCAGGAAGGAGTTTGCATTTCTACACCCGACATCAGCAGATTGGCCTGTCTCTGATTCATGTCCAGTGTGCGTTCACAATAAAACCCTGTGAGTAAAACCGCCTGATGCTTTGTTTCGACAAACACACAGTAAGAACAAGAAGAAGAAGATGATGATGATGGAAGAACATGGAAGAAGAAGAACTAATGCTTTGTTTCGACAATCACACAGTAAGAACAAGAAGAAGAAGAAGAAGAAGAAGAAGAAGAAGAAACTTCGAGACACCGAGGGCTGCTTTCCGAGCCGCTCTGCGGTCCAGACGGCTCGTTGTGTCAGACAGTGGCTCCCCCTGCTGCACAACGGAATAACCCCGACCAAAGGAAAGGAGGGAGAGGTGGGGGTGGTGAGAACGTGAGGCCGCTCTGTTATTGACGCTTTCCATCCACTGGTAACAAAAGCCTCACGTCTACTCTCTAACAATGTTGCACAGGACCTTAAATGTCAAGTTATAGCTCCTCAAACCTTAAAGCGTGTTACTTTAATATGTCGAACAAAAAAAATAAACAATGACGTAAAAAAAGAAATTAGATGCGAAAAATGCATGTATGCATGTATGCAAATGCTAGAATAGAAAGAGGGAGAGAAGGAAAAAGCACTTGGAAAATAAATGTCTAGTATACACGTCTCAAATATGTAATGACATGTTTAACACGCGTAACTGGTTTTAATCTATGGAGAAAAAAGGTATGTCACTGAATGTCTGTCGGACTGAAACACGACGGAGACAAAAGGCAGCGCTGCAGCCTGAAGTCCATTCACCGACTGAGCGCTGTAAACCGGGACGCCGGTGTAATTCAAATCTCCGTCGTGTGAACAAAATGGCCGAGTAACCCTGAAACTATTCCTCGTCGCACTGGCTTTTACATTTCAATACAACAATGTGCCCCTTAACTTGGAAACGTGCAGCTCTTTCAACGTCAACGACAGGTGTGTGGTGCTTCTTCCTAAGGACGCGGATGTTCCTTAATGTTAACGCTCGCGCCAACTAGCTGCTGTAAAGTGTGTCCACACCATGTCGACATGCTTTGAGGCGCTTACCGCGAAGATGGGCTTCGTCGTAAAGGTTGTCTTGTACTCGGAGAAAAGAAGAAGAAAAAGAAGGAAAAAAAAGGACACAGGTTCAATATCCCGGCATGCAAGCGAGTTTAGTCCGTATCACCTCCACGACAACTTCCATTCTGCGAGGAAAAGTGCAGCGAGCCGATTTCATTTCGCCGACGTCAGCTCCAAACTGACTCCGCCGCCGGGGCGTGGTGCTGAAAGTTGGTAAATAAACCCTCCTTAAAAGCGCGAGTGTTTCTGTCGTCCAACTATATACAGCTTAGCCGAGGAGGAGCATGCACCTTTAAGGGTGATTTATGAGGCTGCAACCAATCGTCGAGTTTGTTTTTGTCCCGCCTCCTCCACCGCTTATTCAGACACGTGGACGGGAAATTCCCGGTAGCACGAGATCGCTTTCCACGCTACTACCGTGCTCATACTGTTCAGTGAAGTGCCGACACGCACATTGTCAATAAGGATAAACTGGAAAGGAACTCTCAGGATCTGATTCCTTCTATCTATCTATCTATCATATCTATCTATCTATCTATCTATCTATCTATCTATCTATCTATCTATCTATCTATCTATCTATCTATCTATCTATCTATCTATCTTCATAAATATATTGTAGGTCTGTTAACTTGACAGTAATAGTAGATTTGATTATTGTATTACAACATATACATATCAAATTACTGCCAGAATTTAACCAGAACACATGTTCTGGTTAAATCAAACTGTTCACTGAGAAATAGTTGTGACCTTTTCATCCTGTTGGAAGTGGCCTAGATTTTGATCAGTATAATTGGCTCCTGTAGAAGAGAACACATATGTGTGCAAGTTGTTTGTGTCTTTTTGACATAGATCACCCGTGACACCATACGTTGCATCTTAAAACCGTCACACAAGAGGCTTTATCTTAACCCATCAGCCAATATAACGACAAACATTTTCAGTACAGATATGTGAACATTCCTTTATTGTCTAGGCAATTTCCATCAGTTCATATCTTGACAGCTATCCATGCTGAGCTGATGCAGGTGCTGGTGATCTGCCCCCTCCCCTCAGGGCTATCACTGATCAATAAACTCTCGGACAGCTGTAGCTGACCCTCAGGATTCTCTCATAAAGCATCACCCTGCCCCCACCTCCCATGTCTCTCTCTCAGTCCCTCAACTGTGATCATCCCACCATGGGGCTGCGTGAGAAGTCACGGGTCTCTGCTCCTCTGTCCTGGCTGAATTAGAAAGACCTTTAGGTTCAGACGTTGTCCCACCTGCGGCCTTTCCAAAGAGGTGGGGAGTCACTGTGGAAGAGGGGATTGTTTTTCCTCGCTCACCGTGATACTGGAAAGTTGATCACTTCCTGCATGAGTGACCAGTGTAAACAACAAAAAGGCTCAAAGATGTGGCAGCATTAATTGCAGCTTCCTTTTGTGCTCCAGCCAAACAAAGGAGACCCCTCCCTACTTCACAGACTTTCAAGAAAACACCTGTAATTACTAAAGAGACACAATACTTGTAACGACCGGTCATAGACACACGATGCAGGTTAAAATGAGAGATGTAAGTTATGCAAAAGATAACTTTCTTATAGTAATTTGTTACTGAGAGTTTGACTGGTTCATTACTTGAAAGTTCTGAAATGAAATATTAATGAAAAACCTAAGTATATAGTATTGATGGCAGCACATATACATCTTAAGAAAACAAACCCAAGTCTTTCATTAACATGCATTAGTCTGTGATGTATTAGCATTTGGGAGTAGCTGCAAAAATCATTGAGGCCATAAGGCAGCTCTCAGCGGGACACATAGACAGGTCTGTAAAACATAAATAATGAATATGGATGAATTCACTGCAGCTCATACCATTAGGCCAGGAACATGCATTTTACATTCAGCACATTGTTGACTAAACTAATTGAGCCATGTCTATCAGTATGTGATTACGGCTTTGTGTTGATGAAGACGTGTCTCAAAGTCTTTGAAAGTGCACACCCACAAATTACATTTGAACACGTAACACAGACACAACTCTCACTGAAATGAGGATGCATTAACAGAATACTGCCATCAGTTTATGTTACACCAGAAATATATTTCTGAGAGCAATGCATGCACACCCACACACTACACACCGCTAGCAGAAGAATATGGGGTCAGATCAGTATCACTAATTGCAAATGCACACAGAGAGACTTACAAATGCAAACACAAAGATTTACAAATGCACACAGAAGGATTTACAAATAATTTAGACTCACAAATGCACGCAGAACGACGTGTCTGTGTTTATTTATTTGTCAATCGCACTGCATTTGTTTGTGGATTCTTCACGTGTGTGTGGATTTATGAGACTCCCCTGCTGTGGCTAGATTCGCAAATGCATTTTTTTTTAAACAGACCTATCTGTAGCCAATCAGATGTCGCCCTCATTTTCAACCAATCACATGAGCGTCATTCGCTTTATTTGCGCCTTAGAGGGGGCGTGGCTTATCTCCGTGGCTTTACTCCGTGGAAACAGTTATAACTTCCGTCATCTACTATTTCTGCTTTATACTTGTTGTGGACATCCCATAAACGTCGGAACATCTAACGCCCTCGTGTTTGGGTTCATAACATTAATATCATATGTATATATGTATACATAACATCACAGCTCGGTGACTTTCACCGACGACGTCTGAACGACAGCAGGGCGAAACTTTTCGCTTCGCTCTATTCGCGTCATTCGTGCCGCGCCAAGAAGATTTACAAGATTATACTGACTTTCAATGACTTACAACAATGGGGGTGGGGGGTGTACATTAATTGTGTATCCCTCTGCAAATTGCGCAACTGTAACGCTGGCAGCCCGTGGGGAGGGGAGGGGGAGATGCGCTCATGTGATTGGGATGAAATTGAGGGCGACATCTGATTGGCTACAGCTAGGTCTATGTTGAAAAAACGCATTTGCGGATCTAGCCACCGCAGGGTAGTCGCATAAATCCACACACGTGAAGAATCCACAAACAAATGCAGTGCGATTGACAAATAAATAAACACAGACACGTCGTTCTGCGTGCATTTGTGAGTCTAATTTATTTGTAAATCCTTCTGTGTGCATTTGTAAATCAAACATATTTGTAAATTGTTCTGTGCGCATTTGTAAATCTTTGTGTTTGCATTTGTAATCTCTGTGTTCATTTGTAAATCGAACATATTTGTAAATTGTTCTGTTCGCATTTGTAAATCTCTCTGTGTTCATTTGTAATCAAACATATTTGTAAATTGTTCTGTTCGCATTTGTAAATCTTTGTGTTTGGCATTTGTAAGTCTATCTGTGTGCATTTGCAATTATTGAGACTGATCTGACCCCATAGTAGAATCCATGCACATACCCGTGCACGCAAGCACGCAAATACACACATGGCTGCACAATTACATGCCTAGCTTCCTCTGTAATCCTCAAAAGCCCAATTTACCTCTTTATATCTCATTATCCATATGCATTTGTGTACACGCATCTAACACAAACACACACTGCCTGTCCTCCCACCAAAACGTTCTCCAGCATGTGAATCCTGCCTGGAAACTAGAAAGGGAGGGATTTAATTTGCTCCAATACATATTCCATGGCAACCGCATCCTGACTGCAAGCCAGTTGGATGAGGCATATGCGGCACACTGACCCAATGGCAGAGATCATACTGGAGGCAGTGACCTGAAAACAAAAGGAGGCTTGCTCCTCTGCCCTCTCTGGCACTCCTCATGGTCGACTTCAGCTAAAGAAACCCAAAGATATCACTGAAATTAAGGTAGTATTTTAGAGATGTTCCCCTGAAACAGGAAAACATGATCAGCAAAGTCTGATTTGAACCAAAGAATCTGACAGTGTCTGAAGCTGTAAGGTTAAGAATGCAATTTCCTTTTTTTTCTTTTTAAACAATGCATATTGTAAATAGTCCAACCCAGATGAGGAGAAATAAATCCCTTTACAAAAATGTGCGTTTACACTAGTTGATTTAACTGATTTGTATCTGTTATATCAGGTAACACAACAGACACATGTGACATCATCTAAATGAAGGGAAGACAATTGGTGAAAAGTGTCAGCGTACAACCCCTAATTCTCTCGTCGAATACTGATTGAATAATGCAAGCAGGCGTGGAGAAGGGTGGAGTGGGGTAATGTTGTGCTTGAACCCAACCTCTTTGAGAAATTGTGACGGTGAGGCTAGTTATGAGGGCAATGACACCTGAGTCTGACGGCGGTAACTGAGAGCACTGACACAAACAGGCCACCTTTGAAAGGGCTGTCTGGGATTCATATATCCCCGTCTGGCTGTAGACTACTGGCTCAACCTCACACTCTCAAAGTGACTCACATACAAATGTCTTTGTTGTTGTGGGGATCATCTCACACTCAACAAAACTCATTCTCAAGAGAAATATATAATACTGTTGAAGCCAAATGTGTTTGGTGCAAAACTATCCAAATGCTGCGCGTTTAGGACCCCTCAGTGGATGAGGTCATCACATTGGTTACTTACTGTCAGGAACGTCCCACTCCTTTGTGTTTCCAGTAGCCTAGATGATGACGAAGACGCCGTCCACTCTGAACCTTCCCGTAAAAACATAGAGAATTGGCAATATTCTTTATTTTTATTTTGTCAACAAATCCCAAAAGATCAAAAAACAACGACGAAGTGTCTCTGCACTGTTGACACTGAGTGACAGGTACTGTAGTTTATTCGAGTCAATCCACAATACTTTGTCTGCAACAAATACACGCCTGAAAATATTCATTAACAAATGTGCTGTTTACTCAGTTTTTAGTAATGTTTGCTGACATCTACAGTGCCCAGCTGTTTTATGGAATTATTTAGGCTTTCACAAAAATTAAGTATATATTTAATATATGAAGTGGCATTTTTCAAGATTGATGTCTTCAGTAAATGGGCTTGTTTCGTTGAGTGCCACAGGCAAGGCGGGGATGCTGGAAAGTGTTGTATCTTATTAACAGAGAAATAGATAGATACAGAATATCGCCATCCTTATTCTTTAATGCAGCCGTGGTTGGTTTAGTTTTTTTTTTTAATTCAATCTTACAAATTATATATTGTCATTAAATGTGGGCATGACTGAAACAACAGATAATTATTTGTTCTAGGTTGGTTGACCGTTTACCTTGAACCCTGTGATGACGCTAACCAGTCACCATGTCAGTGCACCATTGTCTGTAGATTAGACATGTTCATTTCATCCCCCCATTAATCTCAGCTCACTCTCCTGTGTGGGAAAAGAGGAAAACTGAACACGTGTGTTATGTGTAACTGCTCTACATACACTGCCACTTCGCTGAAGCAACCACCATTTGATCTTCACTGCAGGCTACGTAGCATAGCCCTGCATGGTACGTTGTAGTTTGCATTACAGTGGAGACACGTCCAGCAATTCACAGACTGCAGGTTATACTTTCATGTCAAGCGAGAAGAATCAATTGAAAGGCCTGTCTTCAAGTTTCTCCAATATTTTGCCCACCGGCTACTCGTGGGCAGGAGTGTTATCGAAAAGTCTGGGCTTCATTTAATGAGACGGACCGGTGTGTCAAGCTGTTGTGCTTACTCTTTGGAGAGTACGAGGGTGTATGTGTGGCAGCAGCAGAAACACTCGCACACGAACATGCACACGCAGTGGATAAGATTGGATAACTGTGTGGGAGAGCTGACCAGTTATCCAGCCTCCACAGAGTTTAATCTGCTTCACACATTAAAGCCCCAGCAACCTCAAAGCAGGCCGGTCCTAACAGCTGTGGACATGACTCCGTATCTCTCTCTCTGAAGTGAGGCAGCACAGTGGTGTCCAGAGCCATGCAGCAAAGAAGCATAGGATGAAGAGTTGGAGGCCGCTCACCATGAATGAGTCAATCTCACACCAGGGTTATGACAATCCAAAGAGCCCTCAAAGTCCAACACAGCGCTTCAAGCGTCTACAAAGGGCTTTTCTCCAGCATTAAAGGCGTCACACTGGTCCTTCAGCGCTTTGAAATGCTGATATTGTTTTCAACAGGAGTTTCGCCATGCTTTCAACATGAAATCCCCAGAGGTAATAAAAAAAAGAGATCAAATAAATGTAACAAAGGCTTAATATTTAATCATTGTTTATCATCAAACTATTTAAATAAAGCTGATTACAATCAGTGTTCTGGCTTTTAGAACAGTACAGAATCACCACAGCCGTATCAGTATTTATTTATTTGCAAGTTAATTAACTGTGGACGGCTCAAAGGCAGCCTGCTGCTGCGTGGAGGTCCAGCTTAGAAGCCTGCAAGCAGTGTGTGGAAAAAAACCCCATTAATGGCATCTATCATCAGCTACTAATTATGCTGCCTGTGGGCCCCGACTGGATCCGGTTTCAGCTTTGGGCTCCAGCCACCAAACACTTAGCATTCATATTTAATCACACCTCATTATCCACCAACAATGTAGGAGACAGAGACCTTACCTGATATGCCAGACAGACACGGTCAACATACAGGCCAAATAGAAAATGTCACACATACACAAACGGCCACCTGCAAAGACAACAGCAGCCATGCATCATCACCCCCCCCCCCCCCCCCCCCCCCCCTTCCTCCAACGGGCGTTTGGAAAGAGGTCTCTGCTCTTGAAATGACTCAACCTCTTTGATGAGAGGTAGAACCCCAATTCTGTGCTTTCTCAGCAAGTTGGTCCTTTCATGTGAGATCCTTTTCTTTTCAGTGTTTTCTGGTTCAAAGAGCAGCAAAAGCAAACAGAGGCTAATCCTTTATGCTCACAACAACTGCTGAGTTATCAGCTTAGAGTTATCATGATGTCACACTCTTCAGGTGTAAGTAGTCTGATGTTGGACATCAAATATGACTTTGGTCTGCCCAGGACACCTGCCCTTGTTATTGTCATGCAGGTGAAACAGAATACACCGAGTCATGCTCTTCACTGATCAGGCCACGGAGACAGTTTCACGAAAAGTGATCAGTGCCATGTCTTTCTTGTGATTTGGCTGCCCGTGTGTGTGTTGTCACTTGTCTATCAAGTGTTCTTTATTTGATTGTATTTGCACGGGTAAAATGGCTGTCAGTGTGAGTTGGCAGCCAAGACTTACTGTATCTGATGTGCTTCAGCAAGTCCTTTCAGGAGCCGGTCTGTGCACTTTGTACTTAACACTGGTGCGGATAATTATCCAGCACTTGTTTGTCCAGTTCTAGGACTCTAGCCAACTGAAACCAGAGATGCTCCTGAAAGATTAAACAAAAAACACTGCAATATCGTGTTTCTTTGAGCTGTGAATCAACACATCAATCTAATCCTCTGTGAGTGATTTCTCCCTTTATGATTTTATGATTTCTGAGAGAAAATTAAGCACTGATTATCCTAAACCCATTCAAAGAGTGGGCCATGATGGACACATGATACAATAGACAGGATATACACATTTAAAGTATAAAGTGACAACTGCAATTCACAGATTCCTCTGCTAGTACTCAGTGTTATTTTAGGTATTTTAATGACATCTTTTGTGAATATTTTTGGAAGAGTTGATGTCATGTTTTTGACTAACATCTGTGGCGTTTGTATGTCCGTTGCATGTCCCCGGAGTCACATCATGTTTCCACTCCTCTCAGATTGTATCACATTGGCCAAGAGACCACAGAAAAGGGAGACACTCCACAGTTGTATGCCATCCTTCGGACTCACTATTGTTGGTTCAGAGCCCACTCGAGGTTGTAGAAGTGTAAACAAAACATTTAAGAGTCATTTGACCCCATGTGATGACATGTAATCATTGTGTGACCTCAGACACTGCCGTCTCTCATTTCTCATCACAGACAGGAGGCCAAGAGAGAAAGTCATCAACAGGCACGTAAACTTACCCCCCTCAAACTCCCTAAAGGATGCTCAAAGGAACGTATAAATACAATGATCCGTACAGGACTATGACAAAAACACACAACAGGCATGCACAGAGATAGAGTCCTCTTTCATCTGATCCAAGTTTGTTTTATCCATTTCTACCATTTTCTAATAATATATAAAAAAATCAAACTGAACCGCTTGATGAAAAGCAAACGGAATATGGTGAAGGTGTCACAAGCTTTAACCCTGAATTATTTATTCAAGAAAAGCAGCCTGATAGAAAATCAATCATTCAATCCCGATCTGATACACAGTCTGCTGAAATATTAGCTGTGGGGAAACATCATATATCAGCCTATGAATGCTCCTTAATGTATATTCCATTAAAAATGTATACTCTGGTTGGAGAGTGTGTCAAGTAATGTGCATGTGTGGTGTGTGTGTGTGTGTGTGTGTGTGTGTGTGTGTGTGTGTGTGTGTGTGGAGAAGACGGTGTGTGCTTGACGGGGTCAGTACATCCACGGTCTTGGTCTGGAGGAGTGGCGGCTAGTCATCAAGGCAGCCAGTAGACGGGCGGGGGTCACGTGGGTGTGGTGACCTCCAGGCAGCGTTACGTGAACCCCCTCATGGGCCTCGATGAAGTCAGATTGCCTAATCCACGGAAAACAAAAGTGCTGTCAGTCAGGCTGGACAAGTCGTCAACAACAGCAGCACTGGCCTGGGATGATTTCACATTGCAAGCCGGGGCCCTCGGCGTACAAGCAGTTGCCCACTTATGGAATATTGATGATGGAAAGACCCCTGGCTTTTACACTACTGCTGCTAATGGTCTCTAAGTGTTCACTAGTGAAAATGTATTTTCTGCTCGGTTAAATAGGATATGCTCATTATGACTACGCTCTGTGTTTTATTGTGAGTGCTTTTGACAATTGGTCTCCGAGTGTCGAATAACAATCGATGCCTTGCCTTTAAAGCTGCATATGGGACTTAAATGTATGAAATGTATTTAGATGGGAGAAAGTCTGCTAAAATAAACAAAGGAGTCCTGTGTCTACCAATATGGACTGATTATATAAATCCCCTGAAATTATAATCCAACTCACTCAAAGTGTTCATTTTCTCAACACTTTTCCCATTGCTCACGTGCGACTAATACTCTTTTTGTTTTGTGCCTATTGTTTGGGAAGGTTGTTGCTGGTATGATAACAAGACAATCCCAGTGCATCCCATTCAACATCGTTTCTGTTCTCAAGAGAAATATCATATTTGATGGATCACAACCTGCATTTATATACACTGTTCATATACTGTCTCCAGCTGTTTGTTCCTCTGACGATAAGCATCTCCAGTGAGCCATAATGTGCATTATGAATGAGATCATCATCCTCTGTAATGTTCAGCCAGAACACAAGAGCAAACAAGTTCTTTTCAGTTTTCTACTGAGCACGTCCTCTTCTTCCACTTCAGATGATGTCATTCCAACAGCTTTGTTATTCTCTGTGAATATTTAACCCAGATAAGCGGACCCTCATACAAGATGAGCCGACTAAGAAGTAGAGGGATGCAAAGAGATGTGATATCGAGAGTGAGCGGGACTGGTGCTTGACCACATGCCAGGAGTATGAGGTGACCGGGTGTTGACTACCCCACGAGGAATCCCTTTGATAGTCCTCCTATCTGCCCAGCGATCAATACGTAGTACCGTGCTGATAAAAGAACACGGCTCACATCAAAGCGTGTGCTGGCCACAACGAGGGGGATAAGTAATAAGATGTCAATTATTAATGGAGGGGAAGGGTCCCCTTTCAAGTGGGAGAGAATTTAGATAATGAAAATCAAACAAAATCCATCTTTTTACAAATAACACCCTCAAGGTATTTAAATGCTTTAAAATCATTAGTGTATTCATGTATAACACATGTTTGTTACATGCATGGGATGCTGCTTACCATGAAATCCAGATTGTTTTTGAAAAGATGTAACCTTCCTGTAACCTTGAGACAACATTGTTCCACAGCTGTGAGTTTGAACCTGTTCCCCTCCCCTCCACATAACCCTGCATATGTCCCACCAAACTATGAATGCACAAATCCATATTTTCATGCACCTGAACTCTCCACACCTCTCTATCAATATTATCCCCCTAGAGTGGCTTTGTACTTTCATGTTTTGATCCAGGTGGCCCAAAAAGTTTTTGCTTTTTGGTTCGGTTTGAAATTCATGTCTTTTGATTCAGCTTGTCAGAGACTATGATTTATTGATCAGAATGCCCGTGATAATTAGGGGAAAAGAGAGATTGGCACTACACTAAGGACCTCTCCACTGTTATTAGACAATGTAAAGCCTTGTGCTATAACCCTCAATGTGGCTGGAATGTTAAATATTCATGGCAGAAGACTCAACATATGGATTAACATACATATTTTATGTTGGCAGTCCCATATGGCAAAGAGATGTACTGTATAATGCCAATAGGCTTTTCAATAAAAACATATTTCCTCTGTATTTTTGACCTTTTCACTTTGCCTATAGGCAACTACTTGCTGTCTCCTCTCTGCTGAAGTAAAAGAAAAATAATAAGGAGCATAATCACTAATGAACCTCTGTGTGAGTGTGTCAGGGTCGTTCTTTCCACTAAAGTTCACAGGAAAGCAGTTTTATTGATTCCTCATACCAGACAAATGTGCTGTGAAGTTTTCTCTCGACTGGCGCAGTAGGTAGGGGGTACGAGGATTGAGGTGGGAGTCGAGAGTGAGCTCCATGGTGGGTCATGTTTGTTTATTTCCATCCAACTGGTCGGAAATTCATTGCTGTTTTATTTGCCTCATTTATTTGCTGAAGAGTGCTCACTAAACTCCTCAACCTTTCCTTTGAATATTAATGTTTGTTTCCAAAGGAGATTAACTATACAGTCACGTAATACCGAGCTACAGTAAACATGGATTTGTCAATACATTGATTTAAAGCAAACAATCTTTCACAAGTGCCAGAGCGTATATGCTTGGTTTTTTATCATATGGATTGGTTTTATTGTTTCATTTATTGCACTGTTTTATCAGGGTTTAACTTTGTATTGCTTTGTTGGCCTCACAGTTGAGCTTTCTGTTGTTTTTTTTGCCTCGCTTTTGCTGCTTTATCTGTCAACGCACTTTGTAAACTCTGTTGTGTTATATAAATAGAGTTATTAATAAACGACACAACAAGCAAAGTAAATCCCAGTGGCCCAAAGAAGCAGCACAATACATTTAAGATCATAACAATCCTAAATGTTTCCAACTGTAAAGCAGTGGCGGTCGGGGGTGAGTTGGGGTATCTCCCACCAGCCCTCCCTGGTTGCTTAATCTGCTCCCTTTGACAGGCTAATGTGCTGACTCTGGGATTCTCCAGCACTCAGCAGGGAGCTCCTGGCCACCTGCAGCTGAGGACAGCCCAGGGTTGATCCCATCGTCTTTAACAAAAGGATCTCTCAAAGGTTGAGTTGAGATGCCCCCCCCCCCCCCCTCCCCCACACACACACACACCCCACACCCCCACACACACCCCACACCCCACCCACACCCACACACACAAACACCAGGCCAGTGACCAGGGCAAGCCCCTTTACAGTGAACCCAGGGGGGGGTAAAGGATTTATTCCCATTGTCGCCTCTATTAAATTTAAATAATGGAAACACTAGAACATGTTGTGCAGCAACGTATGCTGTTTACAAAGCAAAATGCATGGTGTTTATCATGTTGAGGCTTAGAAAAACAATGTTTACTTGCATTAAACAAGAAAACTTGGGAGGAAACTCTAGCGTGAGCATCCATCTGAATAATGGGTGGTAAACTACAAAGCACAATTAACATAGGTGTTGTTGGGAAGCACTGCACCACAACGCTATTATTAATGTCAAAATGCCTTAATGCATCCTGTCTGCCACACGGTGGTATGTAACTCTACCACTGTGTGATGAAATCGCAAATGAATAATGAAAGTGGATCTGTAGGCGTTTCCCACAGTGAGATCATTCCTTTATTTATTTGCCCCCGGACATAACTGGAGGTGATATTTTAGAGACAGAATGACGGGATGCGGTCAAGTGTGCTCAAACTCATTGTTAACTGTGTGGAAAATTTGGAAAACAGAATGGGTATAGCATTATATATAACCTTATATATATATTTAACTTAAATTTCAAGAGGACATTTTCACAAAAAGCTGAAACTTCAGGAAACCAAAACTTAACCTTATGTGGCCCTTCTTAATATCAAAACAAACAGTTCTCCAATGCTAGTCTTTCTTATCTCATCAGACCTCCCAACGACCCCTCATCATGTGCGCTTCCACATTGCTTTCCTTTTATTTCCCGCTTTTTCACACTCCTCTGAGACTCATCTCCTAGTTCACACCTCCATTGTTACATGGTTCCAAGGTTTACAATGGTGATCCCTCTGGCTCCCTACCAGGCCCTTCACACCTCAGTGTGGGCTCCGCAACTGAAATGAGATTAGCCTTCACTCCTCCCTCACTTCACTCTTCACCTTGCTCCAGTGTGGCCAATCGCTGCCCAGCCTTGAGGTGCAGGATAAGGTTCCTGTATTTGGGATCGCCGACCGGCAAGAAGAAGCAAGTTGGGTGATGGGAAGTAGCGAGACACCCCCTGTCTGGGTGCACACGCTGATGTCATCATGGCGTGGTGCCTCAGGGACGAGCACCAGACTGGTGATGTCATAGTATTCTTGAAAATCTGGTGGGTGGTTGATGGACGAGATGGGTGGATGAATGTGTTCAAAATGAAGCAGATCACTCCAAGGTCAGTGTGGCGAAATAGTGTCACCGTACTTTGTTTCATTATTGTTGATGCAATGGGACTGAATCTGGTGCAATTCATGAGAACAGGATGGAATTAGTGAAAATTGACACCGAACAGCGATCGTGAATCTTTTCTATGTTGTTCCCCTTCGTGTCATAAGATCCTAAATCACAAACGTCCCTCCCCTGGCCAAGGTGACCGTGAGCGAGCCGCCTGTAATTCAAGGCTGGTGACGCATGCCTTTCAGTCCACTTCAGACAGTTACAGTGTTTGTCTGTCCATGTTTGTGTTTGTTTGCTTGGAGGGCTGCTGGGGAGGCACATCACTGGCTCGTATAGGGTGCCACCTGTGACCTTGTAAAAGAGAAGTGATGAAAAATTCATGTGAGAAATTCGACCGCTTGTTGTTTTTTTTCGATTTTTTTTTCTATTCACAATCCCCACAGTTCATAAATTATGTTTACGCCATATTTTTCGAATTGAAATAACGGTATGGAAATCCAAGGCAGGGTTGCTGTGGTTATAGTGAGGTAACCAAAGAATGCCAAGCGGCGTTAAACAGATTTCTATCTTTGTATGTGAAATATTTTAGCTGCACGCTAATCAGGTGTTACATTGAGGCTGTACAGCAATCAATGAGCTCAACACTCCACCCAATCAGTCAAGGTTGACACACTGGCACTCTGTATATCGAACTACTCCAAGGAAAGTCCATTTAGTGTTGATTTTAGGGATCTCTGTGGATAAAAGTGCTAGTGGTTTGCATACACTCGAGTCCCTAAATAAAACCTTTTATTTTACTGCAACAGGGTCAGATAATCTGCTCGTCACAGTCCTGGTTCTGGTTCTCCCGGGCCTTAGCCAGGTCTAAGGCGACGGGAACACCTGCTCTGGGTCTGTTCGCAGCGGGCTGGTCGGAGTCCCAGCTGAAGGAATTTCTGATAAACCTGCATTTCCTCTGTTTTTGCGCTGAATCCATTGAATCCAAGCGTTAAGAATAACCATAACCAATATTCTCCCTGATGGTCTGGTTTACTTTTGCACGTCTTATAGATTCATCAGTATTAAACTGAGACGGTTTCATAACCAGCAAAGCGTGCCACACAATAACTTAAAAGATATCACATAAAGGATTAGCTTTGATGTGTGGTTGATGTAAACGCCTGTGAGTGTGTGTTTTCTACCAACGGAGAAAGTGTTGACCCCTCTGTCCCCAAATGACCCTGGCTCACTGAGTAGTTTAGAAATAGCTGTGTAATGTGAGGGGCAGCTGGGATTTTGTACGTGTACGTGTGTGTACAGGCTCAAACATGCAAAGACAGCAGAAACAGGTGCCTTGAACACACACACAACCTCTGATATCCTACATTCCAGCACAAGGCTGAGCCCACTCCTCCTCTTCCTCACACCCTTCCTCTGAAACTCTTAAGACTCCCAAACACTTTGATTGCGATATCCATTTCCACTAACAGTCCGATGGTGAAACATTAGTGGGAGGTAACTCATAACAGTTATGGATTGTGCTGTATAGAGGATGAGGTCACCATGCAAATACATAGCTGCTCTGCCTCACTGTCACTTCTCTGATTGGAATGGCAGGCTGGTTCATATCGCTCCTAAATTAAGATCTTAATCTCCTCAACAAGACCGGGGCCGATAATGTTTTATACCCAGTGGACATAAATATTGACACACGCATCCAGATGTGTATGGGAGAATGTGTAACACGAGGCTTGTCCGTCTGTCGTAGATGGCAGGTGATCTGCTTACCTTGGTGCTGACAAGTTCACTCACAGGTCAAGGGATACAGCTGAGGTTTGGGTGCTCAGGGGTGTGGATTTTGGTACATTGTGTTGGAGCGTTGGAGCTTCAGCATCATTACCAGTTGTCTGCCTGGTAAGCTTTACAGCTATCCCCCCAACTGGTATGATGAAATCACAGGCAGCTGTCGTGTGGCATGGCCAGACAGGCAGCCAAATTCACCAGGGAAGCGCCAAAATGGATGCCGACCACATAGCTCCTCCGCGGTCCTCTGCAGCGCGTGGTGGGAAAAACAGCTACGGCATGAGGGCGAAGGCTCCATTAGGGGCCATCAAATATTTATCTGCCATACGGCACCGAACCCTTGGCTCTATCCTCACAGCATTGTGCAACAAACCACGAAGAAAGCGGCTCCTGAAAACAACATCGACACAGGGAAGAGCCTGCAGTGCTGAGTTAAGAAACTGTTTTAATTATCTTTGACCTCACGCAAGGAAGCACTGATTTATTTATTAATGAGTACTAGCAGAGCTAAGAGCAATACACAAATCACTTATTACACCAAGCATCACTAACTTAATGGCTCTTCAATTTTCACAATACGTTCACGTGATTGTTAAATGGAGAAGTTTGCTTCTCACATACCGACATTATGCAGTGTTAACACTGTAATGCCCAGGCATTAATGAAGATAACAATGACATCACCAGACTGACCGCATGGTTCAATAGATGAGTTAACTCCAAACTGTCAATAAAAACTCCATCAATGAATCCAAGCAGGCTCATCCAGACTGCGATCGGGTCTTAAATGTGTTTAGTGCTGCTGGTGGGGCGGTAATTGCCTTAGCAGGCTGGCTTTAATGACATTATCAACCTGTTAACAACCACAGAGGAGCTCGAGTTGTTCCTCTCAAGGCTCTCTCATCTGTCAATTTATGGTCGGTTGTAGTGTTGTTTGTCTTCAGTGCTGTTTGTTCAGTTCTCTCATGTTTTGAGCCAGGGACAAGAACCAAAAGCCTTGTCATGTTTAAGTTAAATGGTGTCAAGAAACACACCTGGAGTCAAGGGCATAATTTATGATCAATCAAACCGATTCAAACAGCCAGTCAGCAACTCAGCAGGAATGTTGCGTTAGTAATGTCCGAACTAGGCTTGGGCAATACGGCCTTAAAATAAAATCTCACACTTGTTCACAACCCACCCAATTTACAAGGTCTTTTTTTTCTTGAAATCCAAACACAAGATAGGCTTGCAAATTACAATTGAATCAAATGAATCTGAAAATGATTTACAACAGCAAACAAAATAAAGAGCCTATTGGGATTAATACAGTGCAAACCTCACTTTCACCAAACCATTCTTTTTTTAAACAAAGATGCTTCTTGAAAATACACACACACACACACACACACTAACACTAACACTAAAGATCCTCAGAGCACTTGTAGCATTGACAGGTATTTCTTGGCCAATGAATGGGCATTAACATGTTTGGTGTACTTCCATGTGAAATACAGTTTTTTACGATTGAATATACACTAAAATCCAAAGTATTACACAATTATCCAAACCGTACAGTCAAGGAGCAAACCTCTGCCCAGATTTGCACCACTATAAGCACAATGTCTGCCTCACACTGTTCGCAAAACAATACACACAGTGATTTGAAAAACAATAAACACACTTCTCCAGGTGGGGGCAAACTGCCTACCCCAAGCGAAGGAGTTCAAGTATCTCGGGGTCTTGTTCACGAGTGAGGGTAAGGTGGAGCGGGAGATCGATAGGCGGATCGGTGCGGCTGCAGCAGTAAAACAGGCGCTGTACCGGTCCGTCTTGGTGAAGAGGGAGCTGAGCCGGAAGGCAAAGCTCTCCATTTACTGGTCGGTCTACGTTCCAACCCTCACCTATGGTCACGAACTCTGGGTCGTGACCGAAAGAACGAGATCTCGGATACAAGCGGCCGAAATGAGCTTCCTCCGTAGTGTCAGGATCTGTAGTGTTGTTTCGTGTTTCCTGTCTTATTTTGAAGTCCTTGTCTCTCGTGTCCTCTTTCTCTTCACTTCCTGTCCCTGTGATTGTCTGCCCTGTTCCTGATTGTTTCCTCCTGTGTCCAATCACCTGCACCAGCCCTCTGTATTTAAGTCCTGTTCATGTCATTCCCCTTGGGTCGGTTCGTCTTGTCTAGATCGTGGAAGATCTTGTGTGCATGTTTTGGTATCCTGGTTTTTGAAGCCTGTTTTTGGAATCCTGTTTAGCAATAAAGTTGCTTTTCCATCGTTGACGGCGTTTGGGTCCAGTGTTCCTGTCGAGCTGCACATAACACGTAGGGTGGCCGGGCTCAGCCTTAGAGATAGGGTAAGGAGCTCGGACATCAGGGGGGAGCTTGGAGTCAAGTCGCTGCTCCTTCGTGTCGAAAGGAGTCAGCTGAGGTGGTTCGGGCATCTAGTCAGGATGCCTCCTGGACGCCTCCCATTAGAGGTTTTCCGGGCACGTCCAACTGGTAGGAGGCCCCGGGGAAGACCGAGGACACGCTGGAGGGATTATATCTCCCGGCTGGCCTTGTAACGCCTCGGGATCCCCCAGAATGAGCTGGAAAGTGTTGCGGGTGAGAGGAAAGCCTGGGTCGGCCTGCTGAACCTGCTGCCACCGCGACCCGACCCCGGATAAGCGGGTGATAATGGATGGATGGATGGATAAACACACTTCTATACATTACACACAAGTATATCAAGATGTCACTTCCTTGCAATTCCAAAGCACTGAATGGCAAATGACCACACCTATGTGCCAATTGATTAAACACAGCAGTCAGGTGCGCAAACACAAGATTGCTTAATTGTAGACACACCAATCAGGTTTAAGCACAATGAAATGCAGCAGGTGAGTTCTATATTCAACCAAAGAGGGTGATGCATGAAAACTGGGACATGTTTTTGTTGTGAACCTCCATGTTGACTAATTTGTATATAGAGAAAATAAATGTATATTTTCATCAGTCTGCAGCATTGGTCTTGTGTGGTGTCTAATGTATACTGTTCAAGTGTGTTTAGTGTTTTGCAAATCACTCTGTGTATTGTTTTGCAAAAAGTGTGAGCAGACATTGTGCTTATAGTGGTGCAAATCTGGGCAATGTTGTGCACTTTTTCTGTGTACTTCACTTACACTACTCGAAGTAGAATTGCTAAAAATGTTGTAGGTTTTCAACAGCAGTGTGTAACTGGTCCAAACCAAATTAAGTCATATGCAACGTGTTTCATATGGTAACAAAATATGGTTTTGATAAATTAGTGTATAGTTTTTACAAGAGTGTTTCATTTTGCAAAGAATCTGAGGTGTTTTGCTAATTGGGTTTGTGGGTGTGCTAATTGTGTGTACTGTTTTGAAAAACAAAACAAAACCATCAAAATCTTGCTTAAGCAATTGAGAAAAACTGTAATATGAAAATCAATTTGCATTTCATGAACATTGTCCTAAACCATTAATTAAAGAACTCACTTTCAGGAATACCGTTTTGGTCCTCTGCCATTAAAGGTCAGCGTTGTACCATCTACAAACCAGTATCCTCTTACAGGTCAGACTAATAGTATTTGCAATGAGACTGCTGTGCCTTTGGATGGGCTGAAGCTGGAGCAATAAATCTCACAAAAGTGCCACTTTAGACGCTTGAGTGTTTTATTGAACACCAAAGTTGTGAAAGTTGGAGTGACAAAGTGCTCAGTGGCCTCTGGGACGCTCGGGCTTTCGGCTCTTTTGTGCTTTCTTCCACATCCGTTCGGTCGGGCGCCAGGATTTCCAAAAGGCACAAGCTGCCCGATGATATTGAAAAACAAGAAATAAGGGAACGGGAAAAGGCAGTTCATCACATCTCCGAAAACCAAAAACCCCAAACCAAAAAGTAAAGAAGCCCGAAGCAGGTGATTACTGTTCACTGTGGACAAAGAAGCTGAAGGACATGCTTCTGACATGGAAACAGTGTGACTTTATAATGTAAAGACAAAGTAGGAAATGTTTGTTATTGTATTCTCAATCTGTCCATATAGCATGCTTATCCTTATTTTAAACAATGAGGTGTTAAATATTCTGACGCCAAAAGAAAATCAATAAGCTAAAACATTTAAAGACTGAGAAAATAGAAAAAATAATTATAATACATATATATTTCATGGTGGCATGTTAGACACAGGACGAGCAAAGTCACAGCGTGACCAACTATTCTTATCTCTTCACTTGATAAGAAAATACCAGATGAACTAGTGTAAACATTTATATTGAGTTACTTTAACAGCTCTCCAGGAAGCACTGTTCTGGGTGTTTGGGTCCAGGGATTTTATTGTGAAGGATAAAATGGAAAGAGGTTTTATTGCATAGTTTGGAAATGTTGAAGTGTGATATCTTTGTGAGAAATTCATACAATAAATAAATATAAAACAGGACACTAAGGCACAAACTGACATATAGGCAATGCATGCTGTTACTGTTCTCATGACCTTTTTGTTAGAACAGTCTTTCAGAGTTCTTATATACATTTAAAAAGGTGTTGGGCTTTTAAACTTACATATATAATATGGAATTGAGCAAAGATAAGCAATACATTTATGTTATACGCCTTTTTTCCTCAAATTTTCTGTCATAGAAAAAATATTGCAAAATCTTTATACAAAACATCGCTAATACATAAGATGACAAGAACACAATATCTTGGCTCTTTTGATTGACATCGCTTGACCCCGAATAAACTGAATTTAAAGCTGCAAATTGTTATTTCTAAAATGAAGTCCTTTAAGCTTTCTGTTTTAAATCCAGCCTTTATTTTTACTTTAAATAACAGAAGATAATGTATTTATTATTAGAGTATGTAACATTTATAATTAATCCAGTTACATTTGAAATCTGTAATCTGTAATAATAAATATTCTTTAGATGTTATTCAATTGAACTTTGATTATTTAATTTGAAAGTCAGTTGTTGACTATATACAGACGTTAATACAACTGTTGGCGACTTCAATACATATGACACAAAATCATTGAGCGCAAAATTTGACATTATTGTGATGTTCTGGACCTTTGGATGAGGAAATTCTCTCTAAGTGGACCTTGCTGAATTTGAGTTGAGTACCCGTGATACATGATCAAAAGTTGCTCTGGTCAGGTGGGGCTACAAGACCGGCCCAACCACCTGTGAATGTGGAGAAGCAGACCAGACTATGGAGCCCTGCCTTGTCTGCCCTCTACTACCCGACCCTTGTAACTCAAAAGACCTTGCAGTGTTCAATAAAAATGCAAAGGACTGTGTAGAGAAATGGGAAACTTTAAGGAATTATGATATATAGTATTTATACGTATATATTAGTATTTTTAATATATTTATATGACGCCAACAGAAGCACAAGGTTTAGGTGGTGATGACGTGTGAGGGATGTTCAGGAGCTGTTACCAGAATACTCAACAAACTGGGAGGTGAGACTGACTGGTGTCCTCTCTAGCTCATCCAGCGATAGATTTATAAAAACTGAGTTTAGATAATACAAAATTCAAGTAAGTCATTAACATGTAGGTATATATTGACTGTTCACGTGGCACAATAACTTGCATTCAGAAATATCAATAAACACTGTGCTTGTTACTCTGTCCTTCGCTTCTTCTTGGGAATCAGCTCCCTGGAGGAGCTGTCACACAGGGCAACACTGCGCCGGGCATTTTGCCTCCAGAACCCAAGACCTAAAGATAAAATAATGGCGTTAAAATGTCAATGTGTGCGTGTGTGTGTAATAGACTGAATTATCTGCTGGTCCTACAATGCTTAATTTGAGCTGGAAATTCCAATTGTATCATCAGCATTGAGATGGCCACCGCCGCCTCCTCCTCCTCCTCCTCCTTGGAAAAGAGCTACGAGCTGCCCGACGGTCAGGTCATCACCATTGGTAACGAGCGTTTCCGTTGCCCAGAGACCCTCTTCCAGCCTTCTTTCATTGGTGAGTAATTGGTTGCACTTTTGGTTGTTGTTGATAGATCTAATATGCTGTATTTTGTCTTAAAGCTCATCTCTTTTGCTTGTATAGAGTCTGCTGGCATCCATGAGACCGCCTACAACAGCATCATGAAATGTGACATTGACATCCGTAAGGACTTGTACGCCAACAATGTGCTGTCTGGTGGTACCACCATGTACCCTGGTATTACTGACCGTATGCAGAAGGAGATTACAGCTCTGGCCCCAAGCACCATGAAGATTAAGGTGAGAGAACTGCAAATGTTTCACGTCATCACGTTCAATTACAAAGCAAATTAAGACTTAAACTTAAATGGTGTTCATCGCTCCACCCGAGAGGAATTACTCCATCTGGATTGGTGGCTCCATCCTGGCTTCCCTGTCCACCTTCCAGTAGATGTGGATCAGCAAGCAGGAGTACGATGAGGCCCCAAAACACACACACACATATATATAATATATATATATATATATATATATATAATATATATATATATATATATATATATATATATATCATATATATATATATACATACATACACATATATACACATATATATACATACTATATATACACATATATACATACATATATATACATATATATATATAATACATATATATATATATATATATATATACACATACACATATATATATATACATACATATATATATACATATACATATATAAATACATATATATATACATATACATATATATATATATATATATATATATATATATATACTGCATATATATATATGCTGCATGGTCGGAAGGAGGTTGGTTGTGTGTGTTTTGGGGCCGGCATCATCGTACTCATGCTTGCTATATATATATATCATCCATCTTTTGTCTCCTACCTTTATGCCCACACCTGAATGAGCAAAGGTTTGCGGAAGCATGGATGGTGGTGCTTCCCCCTAGTGGTTGAAGTAAGAAGTGAACATTCACTTTTACTTGAGAAACAGAACAAATACTGTCATTGTTTTACTATCCTTCTTATCTGAGGTTGTTTCTTTATATTTAAAGAAAATGAATGAATAATGGATGGATGCAGAAAGATTGGCTTTTGCCAAAAATGAGATAATTTAGCAGATGAGGTTACACTACAAGAATTTCTTAAAGAGGAAAGAGGAGCTGTGTTTTAGGTTCAACTTCTCAGGCAATACACAGTTGTGTTATAAAATATGACTTAGAATTTATTATAACATTTAATTTATTAGTATTGGTATCTATGAGGAATGGACATTGTAGTTTGAAGCCACGGATTTTGTATTATTTATATAACGGTTAATATATTGTTCAGGTTGAAGAAAAAAATGTGCCTTGGCAATAAATAAAAGCCTTTTTTAATGTGTTTTTTTAAAAAAAAGTATCGGTTCAGGCACCGTTTAGGCACCCGTATCGTTTTAAAAATACCGGTTTGGCACCGTATCGTAAAAAACCCAAACGATACCCATCCCTACTCATAACAGATGACCAGCTTAGAGGTACGCACCAAAGAGGGTGGGGAACCAGAAAAGGGAGTCTTGAAGGACAGTATGACACAGAACTGGACTGAAAAGGCTGCCCTGTTGTCAGAGGGGAGCCTCACTGATGTTGACTTTGATTTAACAGACTTTCATTCATTCGATAGTATCACTCGGGGAACTGTATGAAAAGACAAAGTGACCTCTTTTATGTTTCTATTCAACAACCAAGAAGAAAAACATTGTCGGTGACATAAACCTTGAGGAGGAGAAAAGTGATGCCACTGCACAAGAAGGTGAGAAGACACCAAAAGAGAAGAACCTTCCTGTAAAACCTGCACCTGACCTTCTGGAGCCAGCTGTTCTGGGCTTTGTGGAGAGCGATCTTGTGCTTTTTCAAGTATGTGTCGGAGTCTGAGCGAGTGGGCTTTGAATCATGTCGTTCAGATTTTGAAGGTGCTGACCTAAAAGAATTGTTGGAAATCATGAATATATATTCACAACTGCCGAAGGCTTCCAGCAGCAGACAGATTGAGCAACTCTTGAGAGATCTGCTTTTGTGACGGTGGAGCAACATGCTCGCACCAATTAGATCAGAGCTGAAAGGGACTGCAGCGGTCGATGAAGAACTACAACCAACATCACAAAAGATCGTGAGATGGATTACTCACCCCTGTACCCAGAATGCCCAGAACCAACTCATTGTCAAATGTGTAAGTGCACACCTTAGCTCTATCCTTCATGTTTAACAGCAAATGACCCAAATAATGTGCGTGTCTCACAGAACGGAGTACTGAACACAGATTCACTGATATCTATATCATTTGTATTAATTTAGTTGGTGCTTTCTGTTGGCTTTGTAAGAGTAGTACATTTCTGCAGCAATGGTCACTTTATCACCTGAAGACAGTTGAGGGCCTTTTACATGCTCCGTACTGCAGGAGGAAGCGTTGAGCATCTTAATTAATTTTGAAATATACCTCCTTTCTCTTTGCACACAATTTTATCACATTTAAAATATTGGCACCTTTTAACTTATGTGTGTACCTCTGGTGCCACCTTCAGGCCAAACTTCAATACTTATTATTTTTGTTGCCTTGTGTTTTATTAAATATGATTCCTTCACCACCAGCATGGCTGTAGTTTTTATGTAATGTTTGTCTTTCAAACTCAAAGCAATGTTGAATGAAATAATGATTCACTGGTTGCATAGCACGGTAGTAGAATATGTTCATATGTGTGGTGTGAATATGTGTTGAAGGCCTCAGTGCTCTCCTCTCTGAAGCGTTTACGACCTGTCCAACGAGTTCATCGTCTCAGAACTCATGAATATGTGGGAACGCTTTAAACCTGGATTGATTTTAAAAAAAAGATCCATTCCTTGCTCTAAAGTCATCCAGATGACTCAGTGTACATGTTGGTGGAAGAGGTTTGAGCAGCATTGTAGCCACTGTCGGCATTTTTTACGACACCTGTGACGCTTGAGTGTTTTATTGAAACACCAAAGTTGAGAAAGTTGGGTGACAAAGTGCTCAGTGGCCTCTGGGATGCTCGGGCTTTCGGTTATTTTGTGCTTTCTTCCACATTCATTCGGTCGGGCCCCAGGATTTTCAAAAGGCACAAGCTGCCCGATATCGAAAATAAGGGAAAAGGGAAAAGGCAGTTCATCACATCTCCGAAAAAAAAAGAGAGAAGAGCCGGGGGTCGTTCTGCTGGAGGCCAATGAGTTGATGAGAGTGAGAGTGAGAGAGAGAGAGAGAGGCTTGTCCACTGAAACACTGAAGATCACTTCTCTCCTGCTCGCTCTCAAGTCAACTCTGCAGGTGTGTTGAGTTCCTCTCAAAGAAATTAATACATATTACTTTAAGTACAATAGAGGGAGATGAGTCATCTCTGAATTATTAAAAGAAGTAGCAGGGAAGAGCCAGTCATTAATTGTTACCTCTCGTCTGCTCTCCAGCTCGCCCTGTGGGTCCGATGTGAGCTTTTCTCTTCTGTCGCCATGGTAACCCTGGTTGGGTCTGGATGCAGACGGCTCAGGAGGAGGAGTAAGAGAAGAAAAGGATAAATAATGGTGAGACAAAATATTGAATCCACCGACTAAACGATATCACACGTAGAACCAGTTTCACCAAATAACATGTATTATTTTCTCAGTCTTTAAATGTTTTATCTTATTCCAAGTGATTTTCTTTTGGCATTAATCACCTTATTGTTTAATAAGGATAAGCATGCTATATGGAGAGATTGAGAATGCAATAACACACATTTGCTACCTTGTCTTTATATTATAGACTATTTAAGTCACTGTTTACATGTCAGAAGCTCTAATTTACCTTCTTCGTCCACAGTGAACAGCAGCAAATCAGGTGATGGATAAGTATGATCATGGTTAGTAAAACAATCTTTTAATTATTTAATAAGTAAACCGCAGATTGCCTTCCAGGAAAAACCCAGGTATTGTAAATTGGGACTTGTTCAATAAACCTTATTATTTCAATTTAGGGAAAGCATGCTCCATGGACAAATAATAGAATATGTTAGGCTTCTGGCCTCCTTTGAATATTCTATTATTATTGTTATTAGAATTACCATATTATTATTTTACACCAAAAACATTTTTCCCCCAAAAGGCAGACCAACGTTCTATTAACGATGTCCTTCTATTTAATATTTTACATTAATTTACTGAGCATGTAAGAAATTAATTGACTTTGAGGTTACAGCAAATATCTAAATTCTCTTTTTGATGATCCTATATGTTCATTTAGTTAATTTACATTGGCTATGCAGTTAACACCATTAACACTAATTACTTAAGGAAATGTTCAGAAATGCCACACAAACATGTTTAAATGTATATAAAAATATGTACGTCACATTTAGCCCTACAATAAATCACACATTGTACTGCAGCATCAACGATGGCATGTCAAATATATTAGCTAACATTAAAAATGCAACAAAAATAGATTGTTTTTATGATTTTACTTTGGTTTTGATGTCTGTCATTAATTGATCGCTCCAGTTTGCCAGATAATCAGCAACCCCTTATCGTGGCATTAATGTTACACCTGTATGTCAAGTAGGGTTTTTGCCCTGTCTCCATGTTTGTTTTGTGACTTCCTGTTTTATTTTGGAAATTAACTCTCCTCTCGTTTTAGGTTCCTTGCCCTTCCTCATGTGTCACCAGTCTGATTGTCTTCCCTGATTCCTGATTGTGTCCACCTGTTTCCCCACTTCCCTCAGGTGTACTTATAGTCGGCATCTCCCCTTGTCCTATCCCAGTGTGTCAGTTCCTTTCGTCATGCCCACCTGCCTTATGCCAAGTCCAAGTCTTAGTTTTGTCTGTACCGAACCTAGTTATAGAGTCCTTGGTTGGCCTTGCGCCATTTATTGCTTCACAGCTCTTCGAATTATTTCAGAGTTTTTTAGTGATTGATTATTTTCTCCTTTCTTTGCTAAGAGAGGTTTTTTGTTGGCTTCCCATTTTTTAGTATTTAGTATAGGAGTTTTTTGTTTCCAGGGATTTCCCTGTGATTTTTTTGTTGAAAATAAAGGATTGTCAGCTGAACTTCCCCGTGGATAAGTATGATCATGGTTAGTAAAACAATCTTTTAATTATTTAATAAGTAAACCGCAGATTGCCTTCCAGGAAAAACCCAGGTATTGTAAATTGGGACTTGTTCAATAAACCTTATTATTTCAATTTAGGGAAAGCATGCTCCATGGACAAATAATAGAATATGTTAGGCTTCTGGCCTCCTTTGAATATTCTATTATTGTTATTAGAATTACCATATTATTATTTTACACCAAAAACATTTTTCCCCCAAAAGGCAGACCAACGTTCTATTAACGACGCCATTTATTGCTTCACAGCTCTTCGAATTATTTCAGAGTTTTTTAGTGATTGATTATTTTCTCCTTTCTTTGCTAAGAGAGGTTTTTTGTTGGCTTCCCGTTTTTTAGTATTTAGAATAGGAGTTTTTTGTTTCCAGGGATTTCCCTGTGATTTTTTTGTTGAAAATAAAGGATTGTCAGCTGAACTTCCCCGTGACAATTAAACATGAACTGTAGCATTGTTTATAAGTGTAATGACATAATATTACTTTTAGTAGGCGTTTTCCTCATTGATCTTTTTGTACATGTGTTTATTAATTTACCTATATTGTTTTTATCCATTTTCTCATGTGTATCTGTGCTCTTTGTGTCAATTGTCTGGACTGTGGTACTGCCTCTTGGCCAGGTCATCATTGTAAATGAGAATTGGTTCTCAATTGATTTTACCTTGTTAAATAAAGGTCTAATACTAATTGAGGGGTTAGAGATTGAAAGGATCTGAATCTGAAGAAACGTTCTCCACTGTATTTCTGTGCTTTCAGAAAAGTATAAACGTTCTTTAAAACGTATGCACGCCTGGATGTCCTTTGTGTCTAAGTGTGCAACATAAGTGCAAATGATCACATACTTGATCAAAGTTGAGGGCTGTCTAGGTGGTCCGAGTGTGGAACTGCTGCTGTCAATGACATCTTTGGGTTTTCATTCTTGAATACGAGTGCTGCCTCAAGAGAAGGGCAGATCTTGCGTGATTGGTTTACGTTCCACAGTGGATCGGTTTTAGCAACAAATAGCATGGATCATGAGCAACTTGTTCATTCTTTAAATCATAATCTGAAACAGGAGAACAGCAGTAACAAATTGGAGATGTAACTGGATGAATGAAACATTTTAATCTGTTGAATCAGGCACTAAAGGAGAAGAATAAAGATGTGTGCAGCCAGCAATGGCTAAAAACATGTCATTTACAACTTCATTAACATGCAGCAAGTTTTATGAAATGGTATTAATAACAATAATCAGACAGGTTACTGCATGTTGGACTTTAATTCCAAATCAGAATATTCATATATATCCTTTGGAATGTTTTTTTGTTGTTGTCTTCAACAAAACAAAAGGTGTACAAACAGCGATCAGCAGAGCAAATGTGGTGGTAAGTCCGGTCTCAGCATCATTTGTAGAGAGCTTCATACTCAGGAATCTCACAGTGTTGTTGGAGGGAGCGGCTCGTTGCTGTATAAAGACACACTTGTTAATATTGACTGTAAATCTAGGCATAAGCATAACATAAATATGTACACTTTCTCCTTAGTTACACCAGCTGTAGTGGTGATCACTCTTCTTGCCTTGAGACAATATGATTACATGGTCATTTACACCGATGATGGGAATTCAGCAAAAATGTAAGCAACTGTTACTGACTACCAAGTGTCATGTTTTACACAAAAAAAGGAGATTCATGTCACTGAGTGCATCATTATTCATGATTTCCAGGTGCTGGATCTGTGATGCTGTTGTCCACCAGGACATTGGTTACTATGCTGTAGTGTTCATCTTCACCTTTGTCGTATATTCATCATGACAGTGCGGCAGATTGTTCTCCTTAAGCCATCAGCAGGGACATCTCAGTACAACAGCTCCACCAAGACAAACGCTTTCTCCATTCTCGGCCTGTTCCTTCTGCTTGGCATCACCTGGGCTTTTGCTTTCTTCAGCCACCGACCTCTGCTCATAACCTCCATATTGATACTGGTATGAGTTTCAAATGGGGACAGGAAGTATTCTGTGTGTGGAACTACTAATTTGGACACAAGAGGGCAGCATTTTATTTCATATAGTCAAGTAGATGCTCTGTTGAGCGAGGTGCTGGTAAATAGCTATAACAACGTTTCTCATTCTTCCAGGCCAGTCTGGATTGCTTCCATTGATAAAAAGACCAATGAGTCAAGCAATGACAGGGTTGATGGAGTAATTTCCTGGAAAGTATATGTGCTGATGACTCAACAGAAGCCCTGTCTTACTCACTGTGAAACATGCAGTGAAGGTTGTGATTCACTCAGAATACCTCCCAGTGCTCCTAAATTATAGCCCCAGTCATAGACTGGAATGCAGAGTGTAAATGCTTGGGAAGAAATATATGAACCTTTTATGACTGATGTGGTTGTCATATGGGCTGACGATGGCAAAAGGCAGAAAAGAGACCGGGGAAGTCTTGCCTCTCACGCTCTTGACGGTTTTGGGGGCCGAACTGGCCAGCGAGTGCTTTGCGTGCCTGCAGATAATTACCTCGTGCCCACCGAGAGCCTTAACTGGTTCTAACAAGAAATGAGCTCATCGCTCCCTATAGTGATAAGAGGCCTGAGTGCACGCCACTGTGTTGAAGCTATTCTCTGAAATATTGCTGTACTTGCATTTATCATGTATACCATTTGATAGGATAAGTGTATATTGGCATTGCGTTAATGACCAGGAGTCATTCGGACGTATATGTACTTTTTCAGTTATCCGTTAATCACATTTGTTTCTATATACCTGATATGATATTCTTTTCAAAGTAACGCAAGAGTGCATAACCAAGTTATATCATTTTTGGATATAGACATACATATGTCTGCTTTCTTTTTAATTTCCACTTGCACATGCCCTAATAAATAAAAGGTTCTAAGAATTCTAAGAAGTTCTAAGAAGTTCGATTGAAATTCTAAGAAGTATTATTTGTTATTGGATTCTCATCTTTCATTTAAGTATGATTTATCATAATGGCTTGTCAGGTTTTGTTTGAATGAAATGCTGAATCCTTGTTCAGCATCTCAGGACAACATAAAGACCTTCAGCCAAAAGTGGGATTGCTTGTGTGAATGAAACTGACAGGAATAAATTGCAATAAAGTTCAAGGTATCTTAATCGGACACCACATTAGTCTTTCCATATGCAGAACTCTGGGTGTGTAAGGTTAGGGAGTGACATCCAGAGAGCAAAGTCTGTTTATTGGTCCATGGGTGATTAATCTTCTCAATGGCTGCAGCGTGCCAGCCCAAAAACTAGGGTAATTACTGCCATACACATCTGATTTGTGTCCAAAAAAGTCCTTTCATGCCGAGTACAGCAGGCTTCTATGATGTACCTGTGCGTGTCCATGCGTTAGCGCTCGAGAGGTAAGCCACAGCAGAGCCTTCTTTTAGGAACTGAGATCACTCTGGTACATGATGGTGAAACGCACTGTAGAAGAAATGTGTAGATTTCCACAGCTAGATATTTTATAGGCCAGCGTATGGATTTATTTGAGCCAAAGATCAACAACAACGCTGCTTTTTATTCATTCATTTACGAAATCAAAAATCAGTTCCCCACAATGTAGTTTTACTAATTTCCTAAAAACATAAATCTAGACATGTATGAAAAGAACATTTAGTCAATCTAAATCATTTCAAAATGAGTAGAGTGATTTTCATACTTTGAAGTTGTGTTTCTTTTAGTGGAGGAAAACTGAGAAAGGCCTTGTCATTGTTCTGTATTTTAACCCCATGTACAGTGGTGGCTTGGAGAAACACCAATACATGTTCATGCATCTTCAGATTTTGAAAGACAGACACATAACACTCTAAAATGAAGGTAAGATAAATATTAGGTGTATTTCACTGTATGCTCCTACGACTACATTACATAGAGACATTATATTCAGGGAATTATCCTTGGAAAAGTTTCTACCATGTGTAACTGCAGTTTCCCTATGATGGGAGATCATTAGTCTTTAGCAGAACAGGAACAATATAATAACACTGTTCCTAATCACAGCCAATGTGTGAATAGGTTTGTATTTATGATTGGCATATTTCAGGTGCAGGAAAAGAGACATTGGCTTTGCTTGTATTTTATTAAGAGTCTGGACTGAATCCGGCCCTGTAAAAGCCAAATTGCCGATCTCAAATGACCTATAAAGCCTTGAGGTCTTGTTCCTGGAACCTTGCGTGTCTGGAGGAAATATGATTAGTTAAATATAGCTGCACCTAGATCTATCATTCATTTAACTTAATAATAATAATGCACAGCTATAAAACTAGCTTTTATCAACCTTGGGTTACCATGAAGATAAAATTAGACCCTTCTTGCATTTTAAAGGTATGAGAACGCTAACTGGACTTTTGTTTTCGTGTTTTCTTTGGGTCCCCCCCCCCCCCCCCCCTTCTCCTTTCTCCTTTTTCATAAATCCCAGAAATGATTTATTTCCTAGTAACTTTGCTCGTGAAATTTATGTGGACCCTGGGCCTTTGTAGCGTCTGGTTTCCCTTCTGGCTGCAGTAAAATCAGGCTGAGGTCCAGGCGCGGGGCAGCGCTTGCGTGACTGAACCCCCCCCCCCCCCCCCCCCCCACCACCACCACCACCTCCTTGCATGTCACGATGTGGCCCCCAGACTCAAAGCACTCGGCTGATAGATTTGAGGGCCCATAGTTAAGTGTGTAGATTTATGATGGGCGGGTGCAGCATGTCAGAGAAACTGTGTTACTTTTGCAAGGAGCACGAAATGAGGCCTCTTCCAAACAGGAAAACAGGGAGAGAACTGGTGAAAACAATCCACGGTGCTTTCAGGTTACTGGCCGTGACTTGAGAAACTCTCCAAACAACACGCCGCATCGCAATTCAGGAGGGATAGCCAGATGTCTGCACACGCAGCATTTGACTGAGATGAACCGTCTCGCCAGATTCCTGGAAGTGCCGTTCATCAACATCTTTCATCAGGTGGGGTGAGAATGGAGGGGTCACGAAAGGGGATAAGGGAGGGGGAGACGACTGAGGGCGTGACCTGTTGAAACATTCACATTGATAACTTGACCTCTGGATTTCATGCTTCTCCTCCCTGCAGTTGCCTGTCGCCCCTTCTCACGTCATGTGCGGCAGCAGAAAAGACCATTCTCCTTCACATCACGTAATGAGGTTCTCTTTGTCCCGCCGTGACCTGAGTGGCTCCTCATCACTCACTCGCTGCTTTGTGAAGCAGCCTGATAGAAGTGGAGAGAGATCAAGAACTCTCCCACATTCAGTTCCGTCCATCAACAGTCAGCAGGTTTATCACAATCAAGCTATCGTGCAGCTGACACGGACAAGTCCGGGCTTTTGTTACAGGTTTTGCATGCAGCAATGCAAAGAATCTTGTGGTAATTTTGTTCAGGACAAATAATAATAGAAACAAGATGAGCATTTCTGATAATTGTTTAACTGTTTGAATAAAACCACAAGATAAGTAACCTTTGGTGGCAGCAAGAAACGTTGTATTTCACAGTTGCCGCAGAGCTTTAAGAGCAGGCTGTATAAATAAAAGCGGTTGTCAACGTCTAATATGGATAACACATGCGATAATTCTCTAAAATGGATTTTATTTATACGTAACGCACAAATACATGTCATTATATCATCCTTGGTTCTTGGGAGTCATTACTGCCAGCATTTCACTCTGAAGTATTTCCTTGTTCAAGAGGGATTGAAACAGACCTCATAACTACCAGTTTGGTCCCACACTTTGGAGACATGAAAGCTTATGGTTAAGAAGCCAAAGCCGTCTGGATTCACTCATACTGCGCCTAGTTTGCTTGCTATTGACTTGGCTGTTGTTTGGCCTTTAAAATTCACACTTGGTGAAGTTGTGGTATTTGCTTCACACAAATGGTGCAGGCTTTACCACAACGATGAAGAGTTTACTACGGGTACTGATTTACCCGCTGGTTTAATGGTGCAGAATCCCAAAGTCTTCACAGGTAGAAAATAAGCACTTAACAGCATCTACAAAGTTGTTAATATCTCCAGTCTGATGTGGTACCAAAACAAAATTGTGTTGATATTGTTCCTATGTTTCCCCCACATTATATGAGCAAAATGTCATGTCCAAGAAACATTGTTAAGTTAATTTAATCAGTGTGTCTTGTGTCCATGTTGTCTCGTGATTTCATGTTTTATTTTGAAAGTCAACTTTCCTCTGGTTTCAGGCAAACTTGTTCCTTCCCCTGTGTGTTTCTCCGCTGGTCTGATTGTCTGCCTCGCCCCTGATTGTTTCAACCTGTGCCCTTACCTGTGTATATATTGTCTGCGTCTCCCTTTGTCCTGGGCCAGTTCGCCTCTTTTGTGCCGGAGAACCAGTGTAATCCATACTGTTTGCCAGGTCTTGTTATTTTGCTACTTTGCTCATATTTGTTTTCTGTTTGTTTTTCGAGTTTAATAAACTGTGATTTTTTAATTAATTTTTTAAAACTTTGCCTCTCGAGTTGAGCATTTGGGTTCAGGTCCCTAGTTCGGTCGTGACACAACTACTTTTCCAAGTATCTGGTGTGGACAAGAAACATTAAGAAATTAATTGACATTTGCAAAAATGATAAGTTAATAGTTGTGTATGACCTACAGCTTACACTCTCAAAAACATCATTTCCAGCAGCAGCATGGTGTTTTGATCAAAAAAAGAAAGATATTCCCAATGGAAGCTACCTCCCCAAAACGGCAGAGTTATCTTGTTGGCACTATCGGGAGCACAGTGAAGCATTTAGCAGTTTAAGAATCTGATCTTTCTCTCCGGAGTTGGTGGAGACCAAAACCTTCCTTAAAGGAAGTGAATGTGGCCAGAAATATGATTCCACACAAAGTTCACTATTTCTCCATATTTGCTTGATATATAAAAAAAGGCTAAAATATGTTAATGTTTTTAATGCTTGTTTCCGCTACCAACAAATGAATTAACAGAGGCTTAAAGTGTATTATGAGACTGTTTTAAAATGCATCCCTGTTTTCTTTCTTGTGGCAAACTTAAACGTAACATTGTGTACGAGTGTGTTTTTGTGTCAAGTCTATGTGTACATGCACACATGTGGGTGTCATATGAGCATCCTGAGCCCGCCGGGATCTGATTTCAGCTCAGCTACACTGTGGCCCGAGCATGATAAACTCTTTCTGTTTTCTCTTTCCCACTCCGTAGGGAGCCTTTAATTACCCTATTGTGCATCTCTCGACACATCCAAGAGAATGTATTCCTCTGAGCAAATAAATAAGATCACACAAGGAAACAAATACGGAAAGCACCAACTCTCGTGCCAATTCTAATCACATTTTGTTTGTATCTATGCGTTTGCAGTTGAGTTAGTGGCTGTTTAATGTGAGGAACCCCCAGAAAAGGTTGATTCCCTTGAGCAGCAGAGAGGGATAATTTTTAATGTCTTTTGTTTGTGATTTATGGCTGACTCAGAACATAAGGATGTGGCTCTTCAAAGTCAATTGTGTATTGTCCCAATATGGGGTCCAGTTCTTTCACAAAATGGTATTGGACAAATTGCCCAATTTATTTGGGGAAAATAAATCTTCTTAACGTGCTGCTTTGAATGTGTCCTTTAAATAGATGAAACCAAAGACGGATTTTTACCCCTGTGAGGCAGCAGTCGGTCAACGATAACATGTTTTAAAAAATCATTGTGAGAATTTCACAACTGAGCTGGGACTATAAATTCTACGGACTCAAGACACCAAAGAGCGGCGTGACTCGGTGCGCTCCATCCTGCTCCTCGTTAGAAACCAGTGTCTGTGTTTACGGCCAAAGCATGACTTCCAGCTCCCAGAGCCAGACAGCTCCAAGTGATTCCATCCCAGCAGAGGTATTGACTGAAGTGGTGGCAGAGGTTAATCTGGCACATACTTGTGACTATGTCAGGTTGTGTTATCCTGCTGTCCCGACATCCTGCTTGATTTATGGGCCTCGTCTTGCTGCTGTTCACAAAGTCTCTTCTACAACTAAAAGGATTAGCAGGAAGTGACATCAGCAGAAGTTTCCTAGTTCTCCGTCTGTGCTCATAAAGTTCATAAAGTTCTGTGTGTCATAGTCCATATTTGGTGTGTGAGTGCTTTAACATGCACCACGTGAAATGGCATGCCTCCGTTTCCCTATCGGACTTTGTTCTGGTCCAATCTCATCATGCTGTTGTGTTGAGCTGATGATAGTCCTCTAAACACTGTGAAGAGAACAATCAACACAACCAGAGAAACTCATTCGGAAGAGAATTAGGACCACATGTGCTTACATGTTACTGTCTCCTGCTCTCACTGTGTATTTATTTAGTTATTGCAACAAATAATCTAATGCCTCTGGATGGCGAGTGCTCTCGTGCCTACTTGCAGGTCCTCCTGACGCTGTTGGATTTCCGTTGGTGGCCAATAAGAGGACACTCAAGGTCAGTCAGTCATGGATAAGACATTACATTACATTACATGTCATTTATCTGGCGCTTTATCCAAAGTGACTTACAATCATGTTACACTGTAGACACAGCTACAGGGAACAATGCAGGGTTAAGTGTCTTGCTCAAGGACACATTGACTAGGGCAGGAATTGAACCGCCAACCCTGATTGAAAGACAGACCTGCTAACCACTGACCCACAGTCGCCCCCAAGACCCCAAGACCATGGATACATTAGCACCTCACGATTTACATCCAATGCAGACACTTCAGGATTGTCCATTTAATGGCGTTCTTGCCTGGCGATATGGTTGAATGAATCACGGGTAGTCAGCTGGTTTTGGGTTGACTGGGGCTGTATCAGATGGAGGACCATATATGGCTGTCAGATTTGGATGGGTTTTTGGGGTGGGCACCTGAAATGCTATAAGCACAATCAGCTCCCCTTGACGGCACTCAAGGGTCTGGAAACAAACTACTGGATTTTATTGGCTAAGCTGGGAAATGATAGGTCCTCAGCATCACTTCCGCTGTTGTAGTTAAGGCCACATAGATTAAACTTTAAGCAAATAAAACATTTATTTATATATATATATATTTCATATTTATATATATATAGCTGAAATTACTTTCTTCAGTCTGATGTCCTTTATCAATAATTAGTACACACTCAAACACAGGGGTTGTTAAAACTATTTATCTGTGTCATTCATTCACGCATTGATTCATTCCACATTATTTTACTGCTCTGCAGAACAAGTTACACAAGAACACAAAAAGTGTTTTGAAACAGAAGTTGGAGAGTTTTTGGATGAGGTCGATGTTCAGCTGTAGAGAATAGGTTCAGCAGCCAGTGCGGCAGAGGCCGGTAAATGCAATCTCCTTGCATGAACCCTATTTTGCAGATTCGTGTTAGTCCTGTCCCATTGCCCCTGTCTATATTTGTATACCCACACAGAATACAATAGAGGAAAGTTGGCAGGAGAGCGAATGTGCTGAGACATGAATGTTAGCGTGAGCATTTGTTGGATTGCTTCAGTGGGAACAAGTAAAATCTCCACACGCTGCCACGATCCTCCTGCTCCCTTTTCTCACTCACTGTGGACGGCAACCGGGACAATGAACTCTGAGTGACCTGTGCATGTCATTCCTCAAAAGCATGTTACTGTTACATACTTCCCTTTGACCAGGCATGGATGTCACATACTCACACATACACAAAGCTCTTTCAGCTGTGCATCTAACCACCCCTCACTCAGATTTTCTCCACTTCCACACACACACACGCACATCAACACCTCTGCCGTTGCTCCATTTGAGATAGCCCGTCCCCGAGCGTGGTGAAAATGCGGCTTTCACACGGGCGGCTGGCTAAAGTAAATAAACCAGCCGCATGCCAGCTAACGAGGGAGGGCATGAACAGGGTCAGAAGGGGGGCTCGCCGGGAGGTGCCAGGAGTGTCAGAGGGAGGGACATGGTCACGCAAAGAAAACAAACCCAGCAAGAGCCAGCCAGCCTTCTCACGCAGGGGCCCAGACATGTGTCTTGTCATGCAACAGCCTACCCATCAACCCAAATTAGAGCTGACGGAGGTAATAAAGCGAGGGAGCAAAATGTGGGGATAAAGTGAGGAGAGGAGCAATCCCACCGCCCCCTTCTCCTCGGAGAGTGTAAAAGTGAGAGGCAGGACATATATTGTTCACCTTACAAAGCAACTCTGGTGACCTCAGTGTACCTCAGAGAGGCAGACTGTCTGCATGGTAAAGCCTCAGTTGTCATATCTGTTGGTCTCACACACACCATGTCCTCAGTTAACCTTCAATGAAAGCAAACTTAAGTAAGGCTAATCTGTCTTGTCAATTTTCTCAAAAGCAATATGGGAAACTATGGAAGAGCCAGTTCACTTGGCCATGTGTAAGTACTCCACGTTGAAGTTTTTTTTTGCTAGATATCTTTGCTAATATCTATGCGTTACCAAAAAAAGAAAACTGAATGACCTACATAAATTAAGACTATCGGCGACTGGATTGGCTATTTCTAAAAAATTTAACTAAAGCAGATTACACACTGCATTCAAATTAGCATGGACACTTGTCATACAGAATTGCAAATGCAACCTATACGTGTAGAGATCAGGATTACTTGACTGCCTTTCCTTTCTAACCATCACACAGCTAGCTCAATGAATCAAACCTGCACGCTAAGATACTAATGGTATTAGCCACGCCAAATCATCTCTTCTTAGATCACAGTCCCCGCATCCGTTTCATCAAATATTACAGTTCACACCGGGTGGCACATTCTTAACCGGGTGACTGCAGCTGACACTCGGGGTATAGTGATTTCAGCGGCATATAAAAAGGGATTTGGTTGTTGAAAAATTTGACTTAAAACTATTTAAAATAGCTCTTATACTTGTTTATTCTTTTTATTAGATTAAATTGTTTCTTTAATTATTTTTATTAGATTGTGCTCACTTTTGGTAGTCCATTAAGGGACAACAGGACCATTAGGAACATCCCCAGTTGCCAATAAAAAACTAATACCAGGATAGTAAAAAAGGTAATTGTGTTAATTTTCCCTGATCATAGCGAGATAAAGCCACTACATATGGATGTCTTGAAATCAAATACAAACATCAGAGAGGGAAGAGATCATTGATGAGGCCAGGATCCTTCCACTGAGAAGCAGCCAGTCTGTTGGTCTGGGGAGGAATATGTGAGCTAGCATAGGTGGTCTGTGCCAGATGTGAGGTATCTGAGAGAGCATATGGAATACATTGTGCATGAGGGACTCCTCCGAGACTGTTCACTCTTAAGCTATTTGGGTTGTGAGGCACCCCCACTTTTCTCAGCAGAAACTGTCGGAATTAAAAGTATCACCTTGAGTTGAGGGTGCAAGATGAAAAAGGGGCAGCAAAGCATGTAGGGTGGCAGGGTAAGAAGGTCAACCTTTAAGGTGCTGGTGTCTGGGTCTGCCTCCATGGGAAGCCCCGTGGATAGTAGTATTCATGTCTCAGAGAAGAGCATACAGAGTCTTATTCATAGGCCTTTACTGAACAAAATTGTATGTTGTGTAATTTACTTTATTACATGAGAATAACATGAGCTCTTTATTTGGCCACCTGTATTTCTCACAAAATATGGGCTTCGGTCTTCACATCTGCCTCAAATGCAGCTCCTCCCTGAGGTCCCTATAATAATGTCAATGAATTACCAAAGCATATCGAATGAAGAGGAAAAGGCATATCATCCCTTATGAAATGCAAGGCCAACATGGGTCTTCTTACACATGTCTGTGAACTTATTCCCAAACAATGACAGAAGGCCACTCGCTCCATTTATGCCTGCAGGCTATGTTTAAAACACCATAAAAAATAAGAAACATTCCATGCTGATGAACGTTTTCGGTGTCTGTTCTGCAAATGAACAGGAATCTGACAAAGGACTTCTTCAAACGCTCCACTAATAATTTACTACCACCTTCCACTCTGTCCACTCCACTCCATAAAGTGTATGACCGAATATTCTTCTGGAAGTGTAATCACACGACATGATCGACAGTAGATACTCTCTGCCATATCGGTTTAGAAACTCTCGAACAATGGCTATTAGTCTGCTAACAGCTTTGTGTTTACATTCCCCCATAAATGACTGTAGCACCAAAAAGAACACGCCTTATATAGACAAAATCCTCTGAGTGTAGCATTTGAACTTGTCTCATACCTAAACAAAGTACATTGGTGAGATACTATCACCGTAAATGTGTTTTCTCCAGCAGGAAATTCCTGAAACTCTCAGGCTGACAATACCAGTGCATGAAAGGGAAGGTACAATGATATACAAGCTTTTAATATGCTGGCAGAACTTGTGACACAAACAGCCTTTGTCTTTGCCCGTGTGGATGACTGCTTGAACACATCCGTATGTCTCTTTGCACTGTACATATGCATGAGTATGCATTGCCTGTACATCTTGTTTCAGCCAAACAACCGAACAGGTCAATGGTTCCAGGTTATTCCCACATGGGCCAGGCCACAGGGTGCGCTGCAGTCTGTCAGAGAGGGCGAGGGGGGCTTCAGTGCAGCTGGTACTCGAGAACATGCCAAAGTGAAATAAAGCCTGGAGACTGAGTGGTGATTTGTACGAAATGATGCTATAGGACACATGATACAGAAATTGCATTTAGTAATTAAATACAGTTCTTGGCATTTGTATCCCATAGTTAATAGTCAGATCTCAGAGCTCATTTCTCTACAAAAACCAGCCTTAATGACACAATGTCTGTGTGGAGTCATCTAATTGATCAAGGTTGTAGCAATGATGTCAACTTAAACCTCTCCTCGATCGCTTTTCTAATTCAGACATGAGAGGAGTATAGTATGTTTTGCTCAAGTGAACAAACAAGATGACTAAAGGAAGGCGGAATATTAGAAATATCTGGGATTAATTAGTTACTTGTGAATCAGAGGATGTTGTTTTGGATTCTTAACATCATCAGTGCAAAACGACAAGGCAACAAAGGGTCTCAAGGGCAGACAATGTCATCAAATAAATCATTTCAGAGCCACACTTTGCTGCCCTTTGCCTTGCTGCAGCTGTCTGATGCGGAGAGGTTCTGACCCCTGACCATCCGTCACCTAAAGCCAAGCATGACAGCTCTCACTTTGGGAGAGCAACGGAGGGCAAGAGGCTGCTGGAAGTTGTGTCATCTCCCAGGATCACACTGTTACTGTTTACGACGGCTTGCTCTGAGAGCCATAATCACTCTCTCTGTATTCGTGGACAGAAGTATAAAGACTTCAGCAGCTTGTTTGAGAAAGCTCTGCTCCTCAAGCAGCAGCTCATATAAGAGAGTCAGTCTCCTCAGTCAGTGAGAACTGGAACTGAACTAATAAAGTTGAACTGAGTTGATAACCATTGTCATTGAACATCGATACCAATCACTAATGAGGGAACGTAGGTGAATAGAAGCAGGTGAGTCACTAAAAGACCCTTGAAAGCATGTGAGTCAAGCAATAAGAGCTGCACCAGTGTAAAGAAGATGGCCTTGGCTGAGTATTTCTAAAACTCCTATCACAATGGAGAAAAATGACAAAAGTGGGAAAAACTGGAAAGCAGTTGGCAGTAGTCATGATTTAAAGTAATTCAAGTAAATCCTATGTTCTTGGGAAAGACTGTTCCACAGTAATTGCTTCACAATTTACAATCCCAGATACGCAGCGCTGTTGTGTGCAGCTGGAGAAAATGTAAGAAAACTGATATTTCTGTCCTGATATTGCCAAGGTTATATATATATATATATATATATATGCCCCAGTGAGACTACATCATGGCCCAGGACAGTGAGTGAACTCTGCCCTGGAACTGCAGAACTGGAGCAGTGAAGGGAGGGGAGGTGTGACCCGACCGCTCGCTGACCCCGCTTCATTTTCAGGACACTAAAATGCACCGAGCTGCTCAAGTGGAACGTACGAAGGTGCAAAAGAGAGGAAATCACGGAACATTATCCGCCCAATTACACAATGAGAAGAGCAACCCGCTGGTAGTATCCATACGGCACGTAATGTTCAGTGTGCCAGTGGATGCTCATCTAATCGGACCAGCTCAGGCTCCCCACCTGCAGGGATCCTAGCCAGACAGAGACAGACACAGAACAGCTCATAAATATGAAAGTCAGGAAAAAGTATGAAGAAGAAACAGGAACATCCTGTGCCATAACCGGAGAAAAAAAATAAACTACTTGATTTTTTTTTAGCAAAGCAATCTGAGCAGATGCTCTACAGATGATGTAATTTCTGGGGTATCAAGAGACACAATGTTTTCATGGTCAACCTTTTCCAAGTTAAATGGAGAAGGAAAAGCACATTCAGAGTCCTGTATTGTACAGAGTAAACACGCCAACATTTGGCATGCCAACAACTCATCTTTCCTGAAATGAGAACACAAAGTGGTGCTCGTTCTCACTCAACGGGGCTCAGGAGTGCATGACTTCACAGCCATGACACAAACTCGACCCTGAATAACCTGAACAGTGCATTGAGAAAGACTTGCATTCATTTACACAGCATCTCAGTTTGCCCACTTGTAATGGACAACGATGTTTCCAACAGACACACAACAAACAAGTTACAAAGACCCTATGGTCTATTTGACCTATTATGGACAAGATTAAAGTGACGTGCTACAACATTACACAATTCAAACAATGCTGGAAGATTAATGAGTAGTAGCATTGTCTCTGGAAAATCCCTTCAATCTTGACTGTGGTAACTGATGTTTCCAACAGACACACAACAAACAAGTTATACAGATGGTCTTATAACTTGTGTAAGTACTTTGTTCAAGTTCGGCCTTAAAACCTGGATCAGTCCATCAAATCTGCTGCCATCCTGCCACCTTTAACTCGTCTGTGTGTGTCGTCCAAATATTTGGTAATTGTACGGTCAATTAAAACGTCTGTTCATTTAGGGAGAACTGTCCTTTCCCGTCAACATTATCTTTGGTTTTCGTTGAAATAATGTTGTTGTCAAGCTATGAAAAATGTACTGCAAAATGATAAGTTTATGAAATGCAGTTCTGGCTTTGGTCATACGAAGACTCACGCCAATAAAAGTGAAGAATATGGCTGGAGTACACAATGATTTACTGGTTACGGTATCTACAGTGAGGGTTTTCTGTAATCCTATGCATCATAGAGATCCTGTTGATCAAGCGGTTTTATGTCAAATTATTAATGGGATGCTTTCCATCGTCCCAAATGCCTCCACTGTAAAGTATACATGTTATAATAGCAGTATATCAAAAGTTGTACTTCATGGTTGATGGGGGACAGATGTAATAATTTAACCTTTCCAAAAAGGAGACCCCTGGGCCTGTACATCAATTCAAACAGCATGTAGGTTGAAACGCGCCTATCACAAAAAGGTTTAAATCCTAATGTAAAGTCAATAAGTATGAAAGTATCCAATAATAATAATAGATGAGGTTTCTGTAGTCTCTTTATGCTTCTAGAAACACTGTAATAATTTCCTTGCGGCATGGTGAGCCTCCAACACCAAAGCTGCCATTTCAATCATAAAGTTCTCTTGATCTAAAACTTTCTTTTTCTAAAACCAGAATATAAGAAATTGGATAAAAACAGCATGTCAGAGAATGTCATGAGACAGACAGCCCACATCATTTAACGAAGTTATGGAATGACTGAGCTGAAAAACGCAGAGAAGAATGAAAGTAAATATTTGAGTGGCATGTCAGAAGAAAGTTTTCAGAATAATATCCAGACTTTTCTCAAATGACAGTCTAACACTGTCTCTCATTATGGATTACCGCAGTGATTTTATGCTATTTGCCAGTAACAATTTTACCAATATTTAGCGCCAAGTTTGACCAAAATCCCATCTTTTTATTTAGTTAAATAAGTTAACATAGTTCTTGGGACAGGAGGCGGCAAAAAGCGTAATGAACTGTGTACCAATTCTCCAGCCTGTCTTTGATGAGCTGAGTCGGGGTCATCTGGAAGCCATTTCTACTTGTGCTTTCTCCCTCGTCTCAGTTTAATCTCTCAGTGCAGCCCCACACAACACCCTCCCCCTGCCGCCCCCGCTCCCTTGGGAAGCCGGAGTTCAGCGACCAAGCTCCACGCACGCCACCCCGGCATGGCACGCAAGCTCATCCCCACTCTGCTCCCCCTAGCACGCAAAAAACCTTATGGGATCAGAAAACAAATATCCCTATAATGTACATAATACATGTCTCCTGTCCGGGTGCCACATCCAGTGAAGATCTATCACGCAGCCTGCGCACAGTGAAGAGGGAAAGTGTCCGGTACAGGAGGAGTGTGGTTAAAGAGAACAACAGGCTATTATTCTAATGAGATACTATATTAACAATCAAAACGTTTGTCTGCAGTTGCCTGCAAATTGACCTTCATGAACCTTTTTTCATAATGTAACTGTATTGTCACGTTATTACTGATCTATCATCCCTGTGGTTTCGTTTTATACTCATGGAGTAATTTTAACTTTCATTTTAAACTGTGACTGGGCTCACCTCCACGCACAGCATGGGCTCTGGAACCAAGCTCCTGGAGAAGGGTTGGACTTTGTCCTTTTCTGGAGTTGCCCAGGGTGAGAGGCGCCGGGCGGGAGTGGGGATACTCACGAGCCCCCGGCTGAGCGCCGCTGTGTTGGAGTTTTCCCCGGGGAACGAGAGGGTCGCCTCCCTGCGCCTACGGGTTGCGGGGAGTAAGGCTCTGACTGTTGTTTGTGCTTATGCACCGAACAGCATTTCGGAGTATCCGGCCTTCTTGGAGTCGGTGGGAGGGGTCCTGGAAAGGGCGCCGCCTGCCGACTCCATAGTTCTCCTGGGAGACTTCAACGCTCACGTGGGCAATGACAGAGAAACCTGGCGGGGCGTGATTGGGAGGAGACGGCTTGCCCGATCTGAACCCGAATGGTGTTTTGTTGGTTTGGACTTCTGTGCTAGCTAGCAGTTTGTCCATAACGAACACCATGTTCGAACATAAGGTGGCTCATAAGTGTACCTGGTACCAGAAACAACCTTAGGCCGGAGATCAATGATCGACTTTGTAATCGTATCATCTGATCTGCGGCCGTATGTCTTGGACACTCGGGTGAAGAGAGGAGCAGAGCTGTCAACTGATCACCACCTGGTGGTGAGTTGGATCAGATGGCGGGGGACTCGCTAGAGAGACCTGGCAAGCCCAAACGTGTAGTGAGGGTGAACTGGGAACGTCTGGCAGAGGATCCTGTCCGGGAGGTCTTCAACTCCCACCTCCGGAAGAACTTCTCACAAATCCCGAGGGAGGCTGGGGACATGGAATCCGAGTGGACCTTGTTCAAAGCCTCTATTGTGGACGCGGCTGCTCGGGGCTGTGGCCCGAAGGTCATCGTGCCTGTCGTGGCGGCAACCCTAGAACCCGGTGGTGGACACCGGGGTGAGGTAGCCGTCAAACTGAAGAAGGAGGCCTTTCGGGCCTGGCTGGCCCAGGGGTCTCCTGAAGCAGCTGACGGGTACCGGCGGGCCAAAAGGGCTGCAGCGACGATGGTCGCGGAGGCTAAAACTCGGGCATGGGAGGAGTTCGGGGAGGCCATGGAGAAGGACTTTCGGTTGGCCTCAAGGAAGTTCTGGCAAACCATCCGACGGCTCAGGAAGGGAAAGCAGGGTCTACCCCAGGCTGTTCTCAGCAGGGGGGGGAACTGCTGACCCGGACTGGGGACATCGTCGGGCGATGGAAAGAGCACTTTGAGGAACTCCTAAACCAGGCCAAACATGTCCCCCGGAGAGGGGGGCAGCGCCGGAAGACTTTGGGGTGGATTCACCCATATCCCTGGCAGAGGTCGCTAAGGTAGTCAAAAAGCTCCTTGGTGGCAAGGCAGCCAGGGGTGGATGAGATCCGCCCTGAGATGCTGAAAGCGCTGGACATTGTTGGGCTGTCTTGGTTGACACGCCTTTCAGTGTCGCATGGGGGTCGGGAACAGTGCCCATGGACTGGCAGACCGGGTGGTGGTTCCCATCTTCAAGAAGGGGGACCGGAGAGTGTGCTCGAACTATCGTGGTATCACACTGCTCAGACCTCCCGGGAAAAGCTTATGCCAGGGTGCTGGAGAGGAGGCTCCGACCGCTTGTCGAACCTCAGGATTCAGGACGAACAGTGCGGATTCCGTCCCGGTCGTGGAACAGTGGACCAGCTCTTTACCCTCGCAAGATTACTGGAGGGGTCCTGGGAGTTTGCCCAACCAGTTTACATGTGCTTTGTAGACCTGGAGAAGGCTTTCGACCGTGTCCCTCGGGGGTTTTTGTGGGGGGTGCTGCGGGAGTATGGGGTGCCGGACCCGTTGGCACGGGCCATCCGGTCTCTGTACGCCTGCAGTAGGAGCTGTGTTCGTCTCCTCGGTAGTAAGTCAGACACGTTCCCGGTGGGTGTTGGCCTCCGCCAGGGCTGCCCTTTATCACCGGTCCTGTTCGTGACCTTCATGGACAGAATATCTAGGCGCAGCCAGGGGGCGGAGAGGATCCGGTTCGGGAGTCTCGGGATCGCCTCTCTGCTGTTTGCGGATGATGTGGTCCTGTTTGCCTCCTCGGACCGTGACCTCCAGCATTCACTGGGGCGTTTTGCAGCCGAGTGCGAAGCGGCAGGGATGAGAGTTAGCACCTCCAAATCTGAGGCCATGGTGCTCTGCCGGAAACCGGCGGATTGCTCCCTCCAGGTGGGGAGCAAAACTGCCTACCCCAAGCGAAGGAGTTCAAGTATCTCGGGGTCTTGTTCACGAGTGAGGGTAAGGTGGAGCGGGAGATCGATAGGCGGATCGGTGCGGGCTGCAGCAGTAAAACAGGCGCTGTACCGGTCCGTCTTAGTGAAGAGGGAGCTGAGCCGGAAGGCAAAGCTCTCCATTTACTGGTCGGTCTACGTTCCAACCCTCACCTATGGTCACGAACTCTGGTCGTGACCGAGATGAACGAGATCTCGGATACAAGCGGCCGAAATGAGCTTCCTCCGTAGGGTGGCCGGGGCTCAGCCTTAGAGATAGGGTAAGGAGCTCGGACATCAGGGGGGAGCTTGGAGTCGAGTCGCTGCTCCTTCGTGTCGAAAGGAGTCAGCTGAGGTGGTTCGGGCATCTAGGTTAGGATGCCTCCTGGACGCCTCCCATTAGAGGTTTTCGGGCACGTCCAACTGGTAGGAGGCCCGGGGAAGACCGAGGACACGCTGGAGGGATTATATCTCCCGGCTGGCCTTGGAACGACCTCGGGATCCCCCAGAAATGAGCTGGAAAGTGCTGCGGGTGAGAGGGAGGCCTGGGTCGGCCTGCTGAACCTGCTGCCACCAGGCGACCCGACCCCGGATAAGCGGGTGATAAATGGATGGATGGATGGATGGATTTTAAACTGTCAGTGCATGCAAGATCGACTTTCCTTCCTCGGGATCGTGAAAGAAATGACTGCGTGCCACTTTGAAAGAACATTTGGTACTAAAATTGTAAAATGCCTGGAACTCTGGATGATAGAAGTGTGAAAAATGTGTAGCGTGGGTGGCCGCTGGATTATATCAAACCCTTAACCTTGAACGTGTCGCTGCTTTATTCAACTATGCCACATGATTGCAGCACGTGTAAGAAAATATTGTGCTATGGTAAAAAAAAAATCATACTTTTGGGAAGGGTAGACTCTTCCATTTCTTCATGGTTTAACCAAGGGCATTCCAGGAAAACATTCTCCAAAAGTAGTGCTTTCCTCTTTTATGTGGGCTGTTTGGCACAGTGACGTGTCTCAGGGCACAGCAGGTCTAACACAGCGCAGCTATCAGAGATAAACTGATGCCCTGGAATGGTATATTTGTATAAATGAACACAGGACATTGGACCTGCTGTGATACTGTAACTCTCCCCATTTGACTTGAGGTTGTCTGAGCCTCTTTCATTCAGTGATGACATAAAGGTTTTGACAAGACACAAACAAAGAACTGAATTCTCAATAATTCAATCTTGTTTTGTGTGCCTGGGGTTCGTAGTGTGTGGTGAAATGTATATGTAACAAAAATACATGCAGAATAGTACTAGTGTACAAATGCTTTGTCATTTTTGTATTTTGTTTTTTCTGAAACCTTTTTTTTAAAAATAACATTAAACATGGATTTGGAGCATATGATTCACGCATGGATTTAATTTCCTGTTTAATTATGATTTGAAACCTTAGTAGAATACGTTCAACCATTTTGATGCAGGATCAAATCTGCAGTGTTCTGCTTTTGGATTATTGTGAAAACATTTGTTAAATATCTAAATATTTCACAGCAGTGCTTTGAAAATCAATGGAGAACCTACATCAATGGATGTTTTTGAGCAGCACAACACAAGACAACTTTGGCAGATTTTAACAGTATAAAGTTGCTGTTGAAACGTTTTCTAATCACACATCTGTAACATAATGGACAACATTAGCATTGGGAGGCATGGTTATGTTCACCTGATTTGTCTCTTTTTCACTTTTAAACATAATCCACAACACGATGACCTCGAAGACTTAAGAGCAGAAACTCAAAGTCGTAGTGTTTATTTCTTTTTTCTATGTATATATGTGAAAATACTGCCCATTTACGCCCCTTAAACCACCAGTCCATTTGGTATCACCCCACTGAAGTGAATTGTGCCTTTGAATGTCTTTCCTCAGGCTTTTACACAAAAACAACGATTGTGTCAGACAGTGACTATTTCTCCAAATATCCCTTTTTCTTGGTATTGCAGTCTGGCAAGAGAACGCATCCTCATTTCTTAAACATCACCATCTCGAACTAGCATTGTCTGGTGGTTCCCACCTGGCCGCCTGAGATGGCTCTGGCTGATGTTTATGTTGGTCTGTTTATTTGTTGTTGGATTGTTTTGGCTGAGTGGCTCACCTGGCTCACCTTCATTTACTCAAGAAAAAACTAATCTTTTCTTAAATTCCTGCGTTGTCTTTGCTCTTCCCTTTCCCAAGTCCCACCAGCTCCCCAACTGCCTTTTGGACCCCTGGCTTTCCTCTCGCCTGCCCACTCTCCTCCTCCCCCCTCCTTCCTCCCTGTTGGTGCTGTGGCGTGACAGTAGCTCACTGAGAAGTGGAAATGAGACTAGTAAACAATGATTAGCTCCAGAGCCGGGGCTGCCTGGTCTACCATTGGCCCTGTCTCTAAACAGCGAGCGCCCACGCCGCCAGCACATGACATGCAGCGGCCTATAGAACCCAATCCCCGCCTATGCACCCCCCAGCCCCTCCGAAAACTCCCCCCTCAGCCAGAGTCAACGCAGGGTCAGGACAAACCTTTCACAGACAGGTTACAAGGGTAATCACAGGCAAACACAGCAGCAACACGCAAATGCACACACGACACCCCCCCGCCCCCCCTGTTTTGAACTTGGGCCTCCAACCCTCCCACGCACATACACACAAACCCTAACCCCCACTATCCCACCACCCAACCACCCCCTTCCTCAGCCACAAACCTGGCTCTAATTAGCGTGATGGGGATGCACGTGGCCACATGTGTATGAGGAGCAGACTCAGGCGAGGAGGCGGTAGTGGTGGTGTTGGTGAAGGGGGGGGGATTCTCCCTATAGGAATAAAGGCGAGAAGAAACAGTCATCCCCAGTGCAGGCAGTGCATTCGAAGACATTGCTATGTCTCTGGTTAACCAAGGAATCACTGTGGAGGCTTTGGTGCACAGCCACACCGCATTTCTCAAGACAAACAGCTCTCAGGCAGAGCTTTGAACCAGCATAACTCTCGACATCTATAAAAGGCTGTTTAAGGACCATTATTGGGAAATAATGACACATAACACACAATGTAGTTACACTTAAGTTACTGTTATTGTGGCATTTCTCCTTGTTTTCTCAATTTGAGCAATCTGTGCCTATAATATGTTATTTATCTGTTTGTTTATTTTAAATCTGCTTGTGAGTATGGCTGGATTGTGAAAGTGTAACTTAATGTACATACGTATTGTTACATCTATTAAAGCACTAAAATGGCTGCTTAGTAGATCCAGTTACTTAATCTAAGGGTTGAAAAAAGTCCAGTGTCACAAATTAAACCCAATGGTGAATTATACAGACAGGAAGGGGTTAATAAACTATATGACCATGAGATATGTGTTCTGCATATGATACATACTCCTGCCTCCTTTGTCTTAATCATTTAGTTTTCATAATGGGTTCATAATGGGCCCATAGCTCAGTGTCAATAATTGTTGTAAAAACCCATTTAAAAAAAAAGTCAATTAGATGGAATTTTCAACATTTGCCATCATTCTCCTCCTCCTCCTCCTCCTCCTCCTCCTCCTCCTCCTCCTCCTCCTCCTCCTCCTCCTCCTCCTCCTCCTTCTGCTCTCCTGCTAATGACTGACTGTGCTGGTGTGGCAGTGAAGTGTCTGTCCCTCTGACTAAGCATTTTGCTTCGGAAATATTTTAGTACCTTCGATTACCGTACCAAAGATAAACTTCACATCTCTCTGTCTGAAAGAACATTTAAGAACAATACCTAATGTGATGGTGCAACTGTAAAAACACAGACATAAATATGAATAGGCTACAGATTTCCTCTTTGTTTGTCCTCAGTTTAATTTTCTTTTTTGAACCTTGAAAGGGGGCACCTGAAGTTTGTTGTGGTATGAGGTAACCTGGAGTGACGTACTGCAGTTCATGCGCTGGAAAAAGACTTTATAGAAATGTTTTGCGCTAGTTTAAGATTTCATTGAAATGATCATGCCACTGCCAGACAAGAAGTGAAACATCTCTGGTTGAAAGACAGAAGAATCAAATATATGACTGAAATATTCCCATCGGGGTCACAGATAATATTGATCTTAATGTTTAAGATTTTTTGAATTCCTCTTTTATATCCGAGTTGTTTTTTTTCTTGTGTGATTAGCTTGTTCTTTAATAAGTGTGTTATATTCCCAGATAATTTAAAACATTAGACTTGTTGTTGTTGCTATAAAGCTGTAAATAAAACGTTCTTTCAAATTGGGCTGTTTGGTGAGCAACTTTCCCTCAACTTTTGTTTCTACTAAACTGAGAAACTTTCTGACCTGCAGGACTTTAGGACAAAGAATCCGAGCTAAATACTAAACAAGTCGCTACAGACTAAACACATATGTACGCGTATCATTAAAGACACGTTACTGCATATAGATTACATATGGTTAAATTCCCAGAGGATGCTTTAGCATGCGTTTTAAGCAGTATCAAAATACAGGCTAATTAACTGAATAAGTACGTAGTGTCACAGACCTGAAATATAATTACTTTTAAACAGATCTTGTACAATTTTAATTTCAGTATAAACTCAATCAAGAGTTGGACAAACCGTCTGCAACCAGGGTTTTTTTTTCAAGCCAAAGTGCGCACGCTGAGTCCTCCGCAGACTAGAGAATCAATCATGTTAGAAAGATACACTTTGAAACCAAAACTCTGCCAGTCCTCCAATTAGTAAAGCAAATTGGCTCGACACGTTTCCAACTGAATCGGTCACCAGTTGCTGACTCTCTTTTTTCTCTGCTGCAGGACAGCGGTCGTTCACGCTGCACGCTCACGGTGTCCCTCAACGCTCTCGAGCGCGCGCCTCTAAGCGAGCGACGACACAGAGATGATACAGTGGGGTCTGCAAGGCTACCACAATGGGAGGAGTATGAAAGTTATCCTGAGCCCTGCCCACCAACAGCAAAACATATAAGACGCTGGAGTGAAGCGAAAATCAGCCACTTAAGCCTTAAATCTTCATGAATAGACTGACTAAAGACAAAACAACTTCACCTTGACTCATTCATCTGAGGTTATTATCACTATAACCTCACAGGCTTTTGATTGAAATATCTTTTTTCTCTCAACTGATATGGATATTTTCGATTAATTTCTTACAAACTTCTTGAAAAGTTTTTTTTTTTTAATTACATTTTTTTTTTTCTGCCGAGGAACAAGTGTGCAGAACATTTGACACAATGGCACTGGACACAGATTTTGGTGTGAAGGGCAGCAGCATCATCAGGGAATGGAGTGGACAGGTCCAGCCTGCTCTGGTCGCCTCTTTTGTGTTCCTCTTCTGTCTGGAAGCCTGTCTGTGGGTCAGAAACCTCAGGCTGAAGAGAAGACTGCCAGGACCCTTCGCCTGGCCAGTGGTGGGCAACGCCATGCAGCTGGGCCAGATGCCTCACATCACCTTCGCCAAGCTCGCCAAAAAATATGGCAATGTGTACCAGATACGTCTGGGCTGCAGCGACATTGTAGTTCTGAATGGAGACAGGGCGATACGGGAGGCGCTCATACAGCACAGCACTGAGTTTGCAGGCAGACCAAACTTTATCTCCTTTCACTTTGTCTCAGGGGGGAAAAGTATGACATTTACTAATTACGGCAAACAGTGGAAAGCACACAGGAAAATTTCCCAGTCCAGCCTCAGAGCCTTTTCCTCGGCAAACAGTCAGACCAAAAAAGCGTTTGAGCAACACATCACGGCCGAGGCCATGGAACTGGTGCAGATATGTTTGCGCCACAGCACTGATGGACGGTATTTTGACCCTGCTCCTGAATTACAGTAGCTGCTGCTAATATCATGTGCGCTCTCTGCTTCGGGAGGCGGTACGGACATGAAGACCAGGAGTTCAGGACCATTTTGAAAAAGTTGGACAAGTTTGGGGAGACAGTTGGGGCAGGTAGCTTGGTGGATGTCATGCCCTGGCTTCAGTCCTTCCCGAATCCAGTTCGCAGTGTCTATGAAAACTTCAAAAACCTCAACGAGGAGTTTTTCACCTTTGTGAAAGACAAAGTGGTGCAGCATAGAGAGTCCTTCAACCCTGATGTGACCCGTGACATGACTGACGTCATCATCAAAGGGATCGAGCACAGTCAGGACAGCGGACTGACCAAAGACTTTGTCGAAGCAACGGTCACAGATCTAATTGGAGCGGGTCAAGACACAATATCAACTGTCATGCAGTGGATCCTGCTGCTCTTGGCCAAATACCCAGACATGCAAGCCAAACTGCAGGAGCTCATAGACAAAGTAGTAGGCCAAGACAGACTGCCATCAATTGAGGACAGAAGCAGCCTGACACACCTGGACGCCTTCATCTATGAGACCATGCGCTTCATCAGCTTCGTCCCCTCACCATCCCCCACTCCACCACCTCAGACGTCCACTATCGAGGGTCTCCACATCCCCAAAGACACAGTGGTCTTCATCAATCAGTGGTCCGTCAACCATGACCCCCTGAAGTGGAAGGACCCTCACGTTTTGACCCCGCACGCTTCCTTAATGAAAACGGGGCCCTCAATAAGGACATAATCAGCGGTGTGATGATTTTCTCAACGGGTAAAAGACGCTGCATCGGCAATCAGATCGCCATGGTTGAGGCGTTTTTATTCACAGCCGTCCTGCTGCACCAGTGCAGCTTTGAGAGCAACCCTTCTGAGCCCCTCACTCTTGACTGCTCGTATGGGCTCACACTGAAGCCCCTCCGATGCCGTGTCAGCGCCAAGCTCAGGGGCAAGCTGCTTGGCTTAGTTTCCCCAGCATGAACAGCCCAATACAGTGACTCAAGGCCAGCAAACACTTTTCCATCAATGACAATTAACAGTGAGTATCACAATACCTGCACTACATCCTACTGTTGTATGATTTTCATATTTAATGATATTTAATGGCTATGCTAACATGGTCTGTATTTGAATTATTGTTGGTGCAGGGCTGAGAATATGATGGAAAAGATGTAATATTAGCTACAGGTTGAATTCAAGGTTGTTGAATGAGTGCAAAGGTACATTTCTGCTTTAGAAATTATTCCGTACTTGATCAGATTTTTTACATAATTCTGAGCTGTGTGCTTGTATTACATCCACTATTGCGCATGTACATGTCTGATGTGTTTGCAGAAACTAGCTACATTCCTTAAATGTCAATTTAAACTAATATAACTGTATATGAAATGCTCGTGAATGTTATAAAGTCACTTGATGACTTCTTGTTCTTCTTTGTAATAAGTAAGAATATGTTTAACCTATGCCACGTAAAGCAGTAACACAATATTTTTTTATATCTTCATATTTCAGGTGTGACAATCAATGTAATGAAGTTTAATGTATTTCACTATCTACTGTACTCGAATCATATGAACAGATTAATCAAAGAATGCTGATCAAAGTGAAGGAAATGGGCTGGCATGTTTGTGAAGGAGGAAGCCTTTCATCAAGGGACATCATCACAGTCTTAAGGATGAAGAAGAGATATTGCCATGAACCATGAACGCTTCACAAAGTATGCACCCAGGGTTCTGATTTACTGTATAAGCACTGCAGCTACCCCGATCCAAACACACAAGTCTCACCAGTACAACAAAACCACATGTGCAGCAAATTTCATTCACTTATGAGGCATTCTCAAAAAAACTATGTTGTTTACAAAGTCACTTTTTCAAAGCTACATGGATGTCACTGCGTTCTCTTTAAGCCTCTGCATTCAGGAAGGGATGCGTTTCTCTGCCTTGAATGTTTAAGCATTCCTCATAGAGGATATTATGTTATCAATATGTTGCTTTTTATGATGGAAAAGTGGAACAATAAGCTATACAGGAAAATAATAAAGTGAATTGTCAATGGTCAATGTGTCTGTTTAATTGTCACACAATCTCACAATACTCTTTTAAACTTGCTGAGCAAGGTGTACATGTCCAACTAGAACTACATATTCAGTCTCAAACCATTTTTATTAGCTAGTGTTGGCAGTCAGAAATGTGATATTAGGCACCACCACTGTTTAGATATGTCTCATTACTCCTTGTTACGAAAATACAAAACTCTGGAATAATCAACTTGTGGCTTAACATCAATAAAACCAAAGCTGATGAGTTTTTTTATTACTTCTTCCTTTTGTTGCACAAGCACCCTCATAAACAGATTTAAATCTAAACTGAATTCTATTTATATAACTATTTTGCTGCAGCCACAACCCTAACGGCTATATTATCTTGGTGCCTTTTGTTTAAAGAGATAATGCCAACAATGTTGTATATATGTTTTTATGGAGCATAATAAATCGTGCTGTTTGTATCGGTTCAGAGTTTGTATCTGAACCCCTAAGCTTTCCTGGTGATATCCCAGAGCCTTTTTTCCCTGCATGGTTATAATTAACAGCTTGGCTGTAAATAACAGAAACCAAATTATGTTTAAAATGGCCACGGAAAGTCCATAGGAAAGTGCAAACAGCAAAGTCATCCAACCCTAGCCGTAAACTTCAGCTTATTGTCCATTACTTGGAATACGCACTACAGTTACCATCATCAATCAATTCCATAACAATAAAGTGCTATATTTTTCAACATTAACAACTTTATATCATATACTGAGTAACAAATACCTGTCATGCCACACATGAGTAAAGTGCCATGGTTCTATTTATTTCTTTGGCAATACAGCTGTAAATCCATAGAGTCTATTAGCTAGCTGCTCTCCTTTTCCATCATTCAACCGGGGACCCTGCTGGAAGGAGGCCTGAGTGGGAATAGGACTAAGTTTTGCAGGCTGTGGTAAAAGTAGGAGGGGAGAGGTAATAAAAAACCCGACCAATTGAAATGGTGTTTAATTTTCAGTAAAAAAAATACCGTTTTACAGGACAGAAAATGGCTCACATGGACACAGAGTTTGGTGTGAAGGGCAGCAGCATCATCAGGGAATGGAGTGGACAGGTCCAGCCTGCTCTGGTCGCCTCTTTTGTGTTCCTCTTCTGTCTGGAAGCCTGTCTGTGGGTCAGAAACCTCAGGCTGAAGAGAAGACTGCCAGGACCCTTCGCCTGGCCAGTGGTGGGCAACGCCATGCAGCTGGGCCAGATGCCTCACATCACCTTCGCCAAGCTCGCCAAAAAATATGGCAATGTGTACCAGATACGTCTGGGCTGCAGCGACATTGTAGTTCTGAATGGAGACAGGGCGATACGGGAGGCGCTCATACAGCACAGCACTGAGTTTGCAGGCAGACCAAACTTTGTCTCTTTTCACTTTGTCTCAGGGGGGAAAAGTATGACTTTCAGCAATTACAGCAAACAGTGGAAGATGCACAGGAAAATTGCTCAATCAACGATCAGAGCATTCTCATCTGCCAACAGCCAGACCAAAAAAGCCTTTGAGCAGCAAATTGTTGCTGAAGCCACAGAGCTAGTTGAGATTTTCCTTAAACTCAGTGCTCACAGCCAGTATTTCAACCCCATGGCTTCAGTCTTTCCCAAAATCCAGTCTGCAGAATGTTTAAGAACTTCAAAGACCTGAATCAAGAGTTCTTCGGGTTTGTCCAGGTGGAGGAGCACAGAGAGACATTTGATCCAGAGGTAACGAGGGATATGAGAGACGCCATTATTGGCGTGATTGACAGCTCTGATAGTGACAACGGGCTCACCAAAGGCCACACAGAGGGGACGGTGTGCGATCTGATTGGTGCAGGTCTGGATACCATCTCCACCGCTCTTCACTGGATTCTTCTTCTGCTGTCTAAACACCCTGAAATACAAATCAAACTCCAAGAGCTCATTGATAAAGTGGTGGGGCGAAACAGGCTACCATCTGTCAAAGACAGAAGCAGTCTGCCCTACCTGGACTACTTCATATACGAAACCATGCGCTTCACCAGCTTCGTCCATGTCCACCACCTCAGACGTCACCATCGAAAGGTCTCCACATGCCCAAAGACACGGTGGTCCTCATCAATCAGTGGTCAATCAATCACGACCCCTTGAAGTGGAAGCATCCACATATCTTTGACGCCCTCGTGCTTCCTGGATGAAGAGGGCTCCCTAGATAAGGACCTCACCAACAACGTTGTGATCTTTTCAGCAGGGAAGAGAAGATGTATTGGGAACCAGTTTGCCAAAGTTTAGATATATTTGTTCTTTGTAATTCTACTATTAAACTGCTCATAGCTTTAAACTGATCCTATGGTTTAACACTGACGCCTTTACATTACAAGATTACTGCCAAACTCAGGGGAGAATTACTGGAAGGTGAATAGAACTGTTGTAAAACTGGTTAAAGAACAGCAATGCAATATATGGTATGTGTTCTAAAATAAATATCTATGCCTTGTATTACAAAGCTTAAATTAACCTAAAACATGCACAAGAGAAGCTTTCTTATGTGCTGGCGTTTGCAATTGTGACGGAGAGACAATATATTTCACTCTTTTTCAAAATGTCTGCCAGTAAATGTATAAAAAGCCAGCACCTTGTAAATGGTATTGGGAAGCCTGTGAGTCATATATTGACCCAACAGCAATTTTCCTCCTAAATTCTGAAAAACTGTGATTGACTCCAATGACTTTGCCACATCACGTACAGAAAAACCGAACAAATGTAATGGAAGTTTTGATGTCTTTGCCCTGAACCACAATTCATAATAAACCTTAAGAATGTATTGTTATTTATATGGTCATTTAGTGAAGTCGAACTAAATTGCAATATAAACTGGTGGTGCTGAATCAGTTTCACTGCAAGCATTCAATTTTTTTCGCTGATGGGGAGAAATCATGTGCCAGCTGTGTGTTCTCAACTAAGCAGTTATTCACCCCGACACTATTTTATCTACTTAGGTATTGAAGCTTTTTCAGATTTGAACTTAATACAAATACAGCATGCAAGTCATCTACATTCACGTAATCTTAAATCATGCATAATACTGTTGTATTCTGAAAATAACTCGTTACATATAACAAACTGTATGTCAGAAAGCCTCTAACTTAATTGCCGGTTATACTGTCTCCACTGCATAATACATCACTATTCAACATGATTTATTTGCCATACCACATCGTATGAATAATACGCTGTTTAGAATAGCTAAATAAGGTTTTCATAATGAACCCAGTGTGAAACAATCTGTACAATGCACAATACACATTTTATATTGATCTCTAACTGAATTGGTCAGATTCCTTTGTCAGAGCAGCCAAAGTGTTGGAGAGGTCAAAGAGATAATAATAGATCCTGATGTCTGGTCTGTGTTGTTGTGAAGGATTAATATGGATTACAGGCCCTGCAGGCCCTTCTTCAGCCATTACAAGCAGGCTGTGACTCAGTACAGGCAACAGTCAGAAGCTACAAGGTTTACTCGTCAATATTTAACTTGTACTTTCTTTCTCTGAACGAACACATTCAGTTTAAGCCAGCAGTGTTATTTCCCATTTAACAATGAACTGAGCAGATTTTTTGTCCTTTAACTGACATCATAAGCAATGCAAGGTGGGAAATAATAAAGACTAGAGATATAAAACACACCAATGTTGGCATTCGGAAGCAGGCAGATCAAGTAAGCACTTTGATTTAACTAAATCAACAAAACCACTTTTGATATGTTAAGTGCTTTTTGCTGATGATACTTCTGTACTTATAGGATGAATGAAAGGCCTACATGTTATAATGTAATTTTACATTGTTGTATTTCTACTTTTACTGAAGTAAGATCCGAGTACTTTTCCCACCAATGTTAGTTGTCACACACACAAATTCACATAAAGCAATGATGACCAGATGTTTTTCACAGCTTTCAAATGCTGCTTACTGGCCTTCAACCTGACATGACCCCCTCTTTGTCTGCACTAGTTTTCTGCCATGGTGATTATTACGCTTTCCATATATATATATAGTATATATATATATATATATATATATATATATATATATATCACCTTTAGTATCATACGATTTACAATGGCAATCATATGATATCTATCTACACCAACAAACACAGTCGACAACCATTTGAAAATTCTTCATTATTTTGGGAAAACCAAAACCACCCAATTGCTGTAAGTATGGTAGATCGATATTAGTTGAGATGTGGGTTCGCAGCGTATCTCATTCTCCCGCTTCCTTTTATCTCCCCTTCCATGCAACATGGGAGCATTTCCTCAGTGCCTGGACCGAGTCTACCTGCGTATTTGCAGAAGCAGCTGTGGCTGAGCTCTGAGGGAGGCTTGTTTTTTGTTCAGAGCACGCTGAAGACATTCTGTACTGCAACAGGCTCTCTCTCTCTCCCTCTCCTTGCTCTGACACAGCGAGGACCCTAGAGGGGAGGAATGGGCCGCCGAAACTCCCCTGTTTCCATCACTGCTTCCCAAAACATCCTTGAAATGTGTCCAGCTGAAAGACTCCCTTTCACCCCGAGTCACCCACTCTCCGCTCCACATAACCCGCAGCCTTCGACCTGCCGAGTTTCACTCCTTAAAAGAAAACAGAAAAGTGTACAGACAGGCTGAGCTTATTTGCGTTCTGCACGTATACGGATCCAAAGAGTGAACTCCCACAAGGTTGTCTCCGCTACCACCAGACACAGCGCAGCACTCTATCTAAAACCCCCTTTCTTCTGCTCGAGGTTTCACATGCAAACTGCAGTCACTGTTTGAGAGATGACACAAATTGGAGGTAGAATTACTTGGAAGCAGACAAATGCAAATCTCCAGAAAAACTCCTTCCCTGCCATCATCTGCTGCAACACAACAGCAGGAAACGGCCTTGTGCTCGTACTCAGGCAGACTTTCCTATAACGCCGCCCTCAACACCAACACACTGACCACAGCTACGTTTCAAGTCCAAAATGTTGCAGACAAATAATATGACTGTAGTCCTGTGTACTCTCCGTTTTGACCCACAGCATCAAACATCTCATTAATCATTCTACTGCAAAAAAGAAAAAACATGGAAGTATCCCAGTAAACATTTTCCTTTGAATAGCCAGAACCAACAGCCTTTGTGGGGTTAAAAAAAAATCGATGACATTTCCAACAAGTCAAATAACCGTCTCTTCTGTCTATTTACAGTAGCATATTTTTATATTTTTAATAGAAACACCCCAAAAAGGAAAATGTCATCTTTTGCCTGACTCTTTAGTCATGAACTGAGGCTACATGTTTTAAGTCTTCCTGTCATCAGAGCACATTGCAATGTGCAAAGAACTCCATTGTGTCCAAAACAAAATGGAAATAGCTGTAATTTGCATGCTGATTCAATGTAATATGTTCCACAGTAGATGTGTGATGTTCCATTTCATAGCTCAAACAATGTTTCCCCTCTTTTGAACCCCCCTGTGGAATTATGTCATCGACATAAACACTGAGCATTATACTAATGTTCCAGTTGACATTATAATCAAGTCATGCCACCTTTAAGTTTGGTATCCTGCTATAGACTCTGTGCCTTAGCACATCACTGACATGGAGTGCAACGATTAGTGATCCTTCACTTTGAGTTTTGGAAAAACGCAACCATAATAAATACATGTGAAGTGATCCTTTTCAATACACAATTACCCAACTCATTTTTTATGGGGCGGGACGGTTGGATGCTTGATGTTTTGTCCGTGTTTTGGAGCAGTGGCAAGGAGAGGACCTTTGATATGAAACAACACAATGTGCAGTTCCATTCGCCATATTTCTTTCCATATAACAAACAATTATTTTCAGGAAGCGCAGGAGGAAGTGATCAGTGATGGTCAGTATGAGTACATGGCTAGCATGTGTTCTTTATTCATGGATGGAAGTGTACACCACAATCTGACACAGTCACTCATTAACTTTGTTTAAGTGGTCCTTTTTGGTTGGAAACTGAGCAACCCTGTCTCTATGATTTATGTTGAATGGCAATGTGACTGCCAGTGTGATGTACATAGCGTGCAGTGAGATAAAAAGGGTATGGGAGCTACGGTGTTGGTGTCTCTTCTCCTCTAGTCCGCCCTCGTCCATCACTGAGACACGCTGACATGGCGGCTGAGGTCGAGAAATGTTTTCCCAGGTTTCCTGCGTGCACTGCAGAGCATTGATACCGCTATCAGACTGCATTAGCGCCATTCAGATTCGTCAGTGTCGGAACAGCTGCACTTCCTTATTTTATTATCAAGAACACAACTTTTTAACACAAGCAAACACAAAAAAACTCACTTAATCTGCCAAACCTAGAGAGCAAATTAGACTACAATAGTATGTGTCCTACAATAGCTCATGATCTCATCCAGCGTGTGAGGATCTGGTAAGCCACAGTAGGTCCTGCACCTTCAGAAGGCCATTAATCTTGTGCAGTGTCGGAGATAGCGGTGTGAGCTCAGACGATAACAAACCACTGGCTCCACTCTTGTGTAATCCAGACTGGAAGATCTTTATGAGACACATACACGTATCTCTGGGAAGCAGACATGTCTGCTTTGTTTTGAAAAGGGAGGAAATAAATCAGATTATTGCTCTGTGCATTTTTACAAGTAACATGAGAACGTTGGAACAGAGTGATATCCCATGCATGAGAGGGAGAGAGACTTACGATAACAAGGAGACGTGCAGATCAGTGAGACTTTTAACTTTTTTGAAGTAATGATATTGATGCATTTTTTTGTTCAGAACTAAAAACTAAATTTTTTCTCACACACACAAGCATAAAAGAGAATAACAACAATATTCACAAGATTTTTGACCTTGGCAGCAGATGATAGGCAATAACTGTAACAGTGCAACAAACTGGAACCCAAAAGCACGACTCTGAAATAGGGGTAACAAAGATGATTGCTGTTACTGGGTACAGGCAGGGTCAAAACCAGGAGATCAGTCCGTGAGGCAAACAAGTCCAAAAAAGAGTCAGGCAGAGAATCGAAGGTCAGGGCAGGCAAGGTCAGGAATACAGCGAGAGCTTGGCACGAAACGCAAGACAGAGTGCAAGTGAGGGGACCTAAATACTGACAGACTAATGAAGGGATGGGCTGCAGATGAGATGGGCGTGAGAAACAGGTGAAGGGAATGAAGGATGATCAGGTGTGAATGGCCAGGTCTGAAATGACATGAGAGTTAATTAAACCAGCAAATAGAATGAAAACAATATAATATGACGGGGAATTTATGACAATAACGCCTGTTTCACAGTCACCAATTTAACCAGTGGCGGCTGGCCAATATAGGGCCACGGGGCTTGGACCCACCTTGAGCCACAAAAATAAAATAAGTATCCGAAAATTATAATAATAATATTTATAAATTATACAAATTGTCAATATTTGTGTTTTAGAGGAATATACCCCAGTAATATTTGTAAAATAGGATATCTGCGCAAAATATATGCTTTTCCTGCACTTCCTGCATGTCCTCTCTGCTTGTCTGCATGTCTCAGCTGCACTGGGGCCGAATCGTTTTGGCCCAGAAGAGACGGGTCTAAGAAGCAGTTTAGCCAATCACTGATTAAAGATATAAATGAGTGATACACAATTTAGCCTATCAGCGTCCTAAAATAGATTCAGCTTTGGTCCAAAGTCGTCTGGCCCAAAGCAGTGCGTTCTCGTCAGGTGTTTTTTTAACGACATGACAACCGCGAGCGCAAGCGAGCACTTCTCTTCCAAGATGACCCACCCGGTAAAATCTCTCCTCCAAGACCCGTTTGCGAGAAGAACTTTGGCAGAGAAACTATACAGGTAAAACAGCTGGGCCCAGATCAACCGGACTTAAGAAGACAACAGACTGGCTGAAAGGGAAGCGGCACATGAAGCTTCTGTAGAGAGGTTTGGCGAGCTGGATGCTGTCGTGCTAATGCCGTATTTTGCTTTATAAATCAACGGTAACAGATCCAGCATAGACAGTTACGGGAGTAAGGGACATGAAGCACTTGTCGGAAAAATTAAGAAAAAATGAGAACACCAGTACATGCATGGATAACTCCGTCAAGCAGCGTTATTGGGCAAAGTGAACGTCACTACCAGCTGTAGGACGGACACAGGATTGAGGTGAAGAAACACAATGAGGAGGTGGATAAAAGCAGGCACACTTTAACCCTAACAAGGTTCATAGGGGCATCCTAATATATAAACATGTATACCAATATAAATATTGTATAATATAAATCACACATATATATATGTGATTTATATTATATGATATTTATATTTTATTATAATATATTTATAATATTTATATTGTATATTTATATGATATGGTATTTATATCTCATATCATACTGAATATTATTATATGATATATATATATCATATCATAATATTAAGTATATGATATATATATATATATATATATATATATATATATATATATATATATATTAATATACTGAATTGTATGAATAAGATGTCCTTATTATGTCAGTGTTGGAATAAATGTTAAATACTTAACTACAAAGTAGAAATGTGTGTTAGATACTTTTTTTGCATTGAATCATATACTGGGATGTTTGCTGAAATTGATCGGATGGCCCTACCAAAAAAATATTGCTCCAGCCGCCCCTGAATTGAACCCAAAGGTTTTGGATTGGGGTTGCGGTCAAAGCTCTACACATGTCAAGGTATTCCACGCATAACTTACTTGGTGAATGGAGGTGTTGTCATATTGAAATAAGAAAGGGCCTTCACCAAACTTTTGCTACAAAGTTGAAAGCAGGCTGTAACCTCCTGGTCTGAAAAGTGAAGCCAATGTGGAAATGCCTTAGCCTTGCAACAATCAGGGGGCGACTTCTCTGGTCTGTACGTGAAATTATAGCAGCTGTATTGGGATATGAAATATCTTGTAACCATCTCCCTGACAAAGAAATTGACACATGCTCCTGTTTTCAAACAGGCTACCCACAGTTCCCCTCTCCACTGAGGCAGAACCCTTGTCCTTCCAGCTTTCACTTTCACGCCGTCCTACTTCAAGCCCTCTTCTTGGTAATGCTTTACGCCAAACCAAAACAATTTAGTAATAAGCTATTTGCGTTCCTAGGGATTCATTTTCATTTGTTTTTACATTTTCCTTTTGTAGTGGGCTGTCAGAGAAGAACAATTTTCTGGAACTGACCACTCTGCTGAAAATACTTTGCCCTATTAAGACTTGGATGCTTGGAGCATGTTGGCTTGTCTGTGTGGGATGTTATATTTCAGTTCCTGTTATGCTAAATGACAATTTCACACAGTCTACATGTTGTTGTGCCTATTTTAAGGAGGTTTTACTGAGAATTATTTTTCTTCTAAATGACTATGAGGACTCCACATTTCAACATTTTTGGGGAATTATTACAAAACATTTTAGGTTGATATGTTTATGCATATGGTTGTTTTTGGTTAAGAATTGTTTGTTTTTTACACAGTTCTGATAAAAGAAATCAGCCTTGATGATCAAAGTCAAAGTTCAATTCTGCTCACGTGGACAAGCTGACGCTGTGTACCCGATGCTTTATTTAGCACTCAGTCACTCAATTGGCAAAGGACCCAACTCACACACTTCTGGCAGGACATACACATTTTCAAGCTCCGTCTCACGCTCTCACTATGCCAAGGCCAATCACGCAGTGTCCAGGGACGCGAGCCGGCGGGTAAAGTAAAATATAGTCAGGCGTGTTTCGCGAGTTGTCACGCCACGCGGTCGGGCTCCACCCATTGCGCAACTGGGAGACAGAAGGAGAGACAGTAGGAGAGAAGGAAGCTGGAGAAAGGGCAGACACATGTAACTTGGAGGAAGTCAGCTTGTATGAAAAAAGACACAAAGTTACTGGCCATCTCACATTTGCACCAGCTCATTTAGGGAACCCATTGGATTTTGGATTATTGCAGAAAATAAGCTCTGTGCAACGTTTAAGGGCTATTAACAAACTACAACATAGTTGCAAAAAAAAACCGCAATGAGGTTGTGAAGGTAGACTATGATGAACAATGACAATTTGCAGTCTCATTTAGCCAATTTTTAGCAGCCGACACTTAAAAACCTCAGAATTGTATCCGCTGACGTATTTTATTAACAAAATGTTAACATCTCCTAAGCTTATGTTAACCACAGTCCTCATTTCAGGGATCTGACCAAAAGTCATAAAACAGACGAGTGAACCATAAGTGCAAATATGCTTCAAACTAATTTCTGACTCATTCCTGCAGCCTTCTAGAGAGAGCACTAAAAATAGGTTGTATTGCTGTAAAAAAGACAGAGAATTTTTTTTTCACAGCAACTATAACTATACATATATATATATATATATATATATATATATATATATATATATATAATTTAGCGAAAACTCGATTTTGACACAAAGTACCCTTATGTGTCTACTACAAATAGCAATGTTTCCAAGATTCAACTATATCAAATAATTAATAAATTGATGTAAAAGAAAAAGGAGTTCCATTGTAACAATAAGAATACAAGCTTTAGAATGCGATGAGACAACAACATAATTTCACCAAGTGGTTTGCAAAGACCAACAATAACTCACCATGACTTTTTGGCTGCTAAATAAAGGCTAGTCGGCAAGGAGTTTCATCATTGATTAGTTGGGTCTAAGTCAGGATGCACAGCAACGTCTCCTAAAGTGGGGGCAGTAAGCCAGCCAATGCTGTGCCCTGAGAAGTTCATTCTACTCTAGATTCAAAACATTTAACGTTCGGTTTGTCAAATAAAACACTTTCGTCAATTATTTTCGCAGCCCGTCTCTTTAGGACACACAGGCACAGCTAATACTCGGTTAGACAATCGTCCAACAATTCCTCGAAAACAGATGTCGACAGGATCTCAAATGTGTGGATGAGGGTGACTCTCCTAGTTTCATCACACTGGCTATCAACATGGTTTGCGGGACAATACATCCGGTGAACCCTTTTGTGGGACTCCACGCTGTAAACAGGCATCTGATTGGGTGCAGGGGGCCACTCAGGACAGAGCGAGAGGTCCTGGAACACAACTTGAGCTGGAGCGGAGGTGAGGATCATAAAGAATAACAGAGCGGGGATGAAGGGTGCTTATGGAAATGCTGGGGCTAACACAAGGTTCCGGAGACACCATTTACTCAGCCTGCCAGCATTAGAGGACTTGGCCGGCGGTTCCTCTCTGAACTCAGAGGACTCAGAAGCCGATCGTGTTCAGAGTGTTTGTGCGGTGGCATCGTATCCACTCAGTACTCCAGAGAGAAATTAGAAGTCAAATTCATAGCAATATTTCTGATTTTCTGCATACCGGTACATCATCTCCAGCTCCCACTTGAGAGGATACTAAGTTCACTGGAGTGTAAAGCCATGCAAAGCGACTGATGACAGCAAATCTGAGTTACAGCATTACATCTTTGGTGGGTGATCTCATGGCGTTATTATGTAAGACCGCGGTGCCCGTGCCAGACAGAGTGCAGGGGAGACATTCAGGTGCAAGCCGTTGAGCACGCAGCTCTCTTCTCTGCCTGCCATACTTGGAAATAGTTTTTTGAGCTTGCTCAACTTGTTTACCCCAATAACAATCCCAAGCCAGGCCTTTTAAAGAGGTAGGGTAAATGCTTTTGAAAAAAACTAAAGCTTTCATGTTTACAATAAAACAAAACCATAAATTTAAACAGTTTAAATAACAAAACTCGCATGCATCAGTGCAGCAGCTCCTGGTGATTACAACATTGTGTTTAGGCAGAAAAGGAGTTAACACATCTGCAGTGGGCTACCTCTGTCTGAACCGTAGTGGCTGGGGGGACCGCTCACATGAGGCTGCTTTCAAATACAATTACATATTTGTGCAAATTATAGCCACTTGCCCTAAAACATTTGATTCTTATTTCTTTAGATGAAGATAAATGACTTGATTTGGAATCATACCAGCGGGATGGGTGATTAACTAGAACACAGAAAAGGAGTATGAAAATAAAGAAAAGCATTTTTGTGACAGTGAGAATCCTGACAACGAAGCACATTCAGACTGGGGTCCCACCCAAGGAACAGCAACTGACACGATGTTCTCTCATCTGGCTGCAAGTGCCGTTTCACTCAAGAGTTGTAAAGCTTGAATTAGAACACATTTGATGACTCAGAGGAAGGGAAAGCGCTGGTGTGAATGACAGCCAGTGACTCAGATTGCTGCACACGCACACACTGTAGGTGGCTTTGGTTTTGTCAACCAGTGCCTGACCTGTGACTAGGAGACACCAGAAAAGAGAGACGCATAACGAAACCCATCATCTCACCCTCCACCACCATCCACCCCATCGCACTAGGCAGAGCGGGCGAGACAGGAGTCGGGTTGTCTGCTATAATTGTCCAAACTAGGATCACATAGCAGAGGAGAACCCATTAAGCAAGTCCTGGACTTTGGCTGACTCCCCAAAAGCATAGGCCCCTCATCACAACCGTTTTTACTCCTCCCACGCGCACTCCCACCCCTTACTGGCTCGGTTGCCAGGAACTAAAGATGTATGGGCCTCTGCAGAGAGCCGCCTCCAAGGTAGCACTTCTCTCCTCTGCCAGCAAAAATAAGACATTATGCTCTCGACTTCTCTCCCTCCCGTCTCAGTAACACAAGTCCTTCTGCATCGCAATGGTCAAGGAGCTGCCAAGAGCTGCAGCCAACAACCACACTCTGCTATGCCCTCCTTTTTTCCCACTTATGGCTCTGAGAAAGATTTACTTTACTTCGCAAGAAAATGTATGTCGATAGGTATATAAATATATCATGTGTATGTCGACAACTGAATTTCATTGTGCATCCCTGTGTTGCATAATGACAATAATTGACCCTTGAATCATTGAATCCTGTCCATTTGAGAGGCAGTGTGTGTTCCCTGAGATACACAAGAGCAGACCACTTGTTGCATTTACTGTTGTTAGATTGGAAATAGGCTATTACATTGGCTGTAGAGTAACTGGACTTGGCCATATTTGAAAACGGATCACAAATGTTGGCGTGCAGATACACGTGGAGATAGACATGCACACCCAAACTCAGTTGTGGGGACATGTAATTGACTCATGCTCATGCCGTAACCCCAGGCACTAATCGTAACCATATTCATGACATGCTCTCCAGTAATCCTTACCCTAACTTTAACCCCAGTCTAATTATAACTCTGTTTCAAACTCCTCATCCCTGAATGGCCCCTTTTCAAAATAATGACAAGACGTTCTAATTTTAGAGGTTATATTGGGAATGTGATTGCTGCACAGATTGGAAAAGAAGAAAAACAACACCTAAAATGTCACTATGATCTCAGCATTTGTTTTAAGGTGAAATACGGATGTATCGCTTTTGCCTTTAAATGATCTTAACAAAACAACTCTAGCCTATAATTAGTTCAGCATCATGTATTTTTATGTCTGCACATTTTACAGACTTTAACATCCAGTGAGTACGTTTCTAATAAAAGATCTAAAAACGCTTAGATATCAAATAGGCACCAACAAACGAACATGCATGCATATTTGACATCTGTCTGTGTGCGTGTGGTAGGTCACCAATATTTGGGGCAGTTCAACTTGAATGTATCGAAGTGTAAATGTTCACTGACGTAATGGACACATCTGTATTCAAAGGGACGGCTGCCTGAGTCCTACTGAGTGAACCAGCTGAGAAAACACTCCTCGCTACACACTGCGCAACATTCAAAACTTTAAATTCCATCGCTCCCATCCCATGGCACCCATTTGGTTTGGCCCGGAGCTGACATCACACCTCCTCCTTATTTCATAACATACTACAGGGGAAGAGTTTAACATGCAGTCCATCACGGGCTGATTTATCACAAGTCATAAAAAGCTGGTGCAGCGTTTGAGCTTTTGAGTGAGATAAGGAAGGAAAAGTATACTTAACACTGCAGTTCAATCATATCCAATTATATCATTTAAAGGGGATGACATGGGAACTCAGCAACACGACAGAAGAAACACAGCGATCTATTACCCCCCCAAATTATTAATTAATAATTTCCCAACGTAAGGGACAGTGCCCAACCTGGAATGGTTCTGATTTTCTAATAAGTAAATATTGATGTTGCACTTAACAATATATTTATCATAATAATTGATCAAATGACTACCTGCCTGGCATTAAGCACAAAGGAAACATGCTTACCTATGAAGCACAGTAAGATGGATGTTTGACCAGATTGACTAGATGCTGTGTTTTTATTAGCATGAAAACTCAGAGTTCAGGATAGACATTAGAACATTATTGTTAACGTACTGTATTTCAGTGGGAGATGAAGTATTCAGACCTTTTACTTACTTAAAAGTAACAATACCACACAGTCAAAATACTCTGTTAAGTTAAAGTCCTGTGTTCAAAATTCTGCTTGACTAAAAATACCAAAATACCACCAGCAACATGTACTAAGTATCAAAGGTTGAAGTCCTTACTATGCTAAATGCTCCATTTCAAAGTATTAAATCACAGAGCCTTCAAAGGACCCAAAATATATTTTTTCTCTCAAAAAGATTAGTTATTATTATGTCTTACAGGATCAAAATTATAAGATGACAAGATAAAAATGTTTTTGGGGACTTCAGAGGCTCTCCTGTTTTTTTTTTGGCTGCAGGCATTAAACATTATCACAGGTACAAACTACAACAATGCATCATATTTAATAAGTTGATCACATGTGTTCTGTATAAATTCAAAGGGAAAATGATTACATTTGATTTTAAGATGCAATAGAGTAGAAAATAAACATCTCTCTATATACTGTATATATATATATATATATATATATATATATATATATATATATACTCTTGGTAGTGCACAGCAATTAAGTGGCGTTGGGATCCCACTAATGTGAGAACCAGCCATTAATGGTTTAACTCTATATTCAAATAGAAAATACATTATAATTTAGTGCTTAGAAGCTCAGATACAAATATTTCAACTGAATCTACATGCAATCATCCATAAGAGAGCTACACATATTAATCACTACTAACATGGGTCCCTGGCTTTCATCCCACAATGCATCAGTTTTCCTAATGGCTGTGGTGACTTGTGTGACCATGTCTCTACTCATAAAGGTTGTGTGGTCACACAGTGGTTTTAATAGCAGTGATGTTAACCATTATCCTATGGCATTATGAAAAAACATGCAGGATTTGATGATTTGTTGCTTTTATGAAACATTCAATCATATTCTCTAACACGCATGCATCGAGTTCAACAAGATCTCTCCAGACATTGTAAACACAATGAACAAAAGAATGACTCAGTACTACAAACAATGTACAAACACATAGTAATGATAAATACTGTAGACTCAACAACAAATCTATATTATTTAAAAAATAGGGCTTCAATTGCCTAGGGAAGTATTTTTACAGATTGTTTATTTTTCTTACAATCCAGTATTTAGACTTGTGTCAATTTAGCCAATTGAAAAGATTAGTGGCTAAATGGGAGTGATGTAGTACAGAAGAGCTGGAGAGAGAGCAAACGCCTCTCTGTGACTCACCCTAGTTACCTCCTGACCTTACACAGAGGTCAGCGCTCAATAATTGATATTCGGTTAATATCCATGCCACTTTCACATGGTAAAAAAGGTATGATCATCCTTCTTGTTGGCATCTGACATCTAGCATAGATTGATCAGTTGGGTATTAATGTAGTGTTTAGCGGCGTTGTTTCTTTCTTCAGGATGCACTAGAAATGGAGGATATACCAAAGAGCAGGCTGAAAGGATAAATCAAAATAACAGACAGACAAATCAACAACACCATTTCAGTGTAAGGAGAGCCAGCACCATCCATTGTTTAACACTATTCTGGGAATTGCGCTCATTCATGCAAAAGCAGTGTTAATTTGTTAGACTGCTAATTAGATGTAAGCAGACTTTGTTGCTCAGCATGCCAACTGTAACACACATGGGAAACAGTGCACTCGCACTGAGGAAATGACTGAGCTGGGATTGATGAAATTTCATGAAGGCCGAGGACGTTTATCACTGGTTGTAGAAACAGCTAAACACAAGAGCAGCTTGATGCAAGCAGAAATCTGTGCAGTCCGTGTGGTATATCGGGGTCCTAAGGCCGGATAGGGAAGTAACTCACTAGAAAGGGTGAAGGAAAGAAACAAATCTTGAGGCATATTCAACTTTGGCAGATCCTCTCCGTGGTAATATAAGAATGGTGAACTCGTAGAAGAAATATGTTTGGTTTTCAAGAATCTGGCAACAAGTCCAACAAAGCTTTTGCTTGCATTTCCTCTGCATTTGGACTGACATTCAAAATGCCTTGGATGCCTCTACATGCCATCAGATGTGGTCAAATAGCTTGCAATGAAAATATTGGCCGTGATTATCTGACATTAGCTTGTAGTGTCGTATAAGGTATTTTGAGGCATAAGAAAACAGAACCATATCTTTAGGAAATTGCTTTATCTAAGCCTCACTGATGTTGGAAGGGGAGCAGCAACTCTTACCCAATTGGATAAGCTTGTGACATCTCTTTCAGATGAGTGTTGGGAGGAAACAGATAAAGCTTTCCATGTGGTATGTTCTTTTTCTGGCTCATTCATTTGCCCCACTGCCAGAGAATGGAGTTTAATGGAGTAGTACAAGTAAGACGAGGGGGAGTAAACGGAGGAACACTAAACATGCATGAAGGAAAATAGTCCCCCCAGATGACCGTGATGACTGGGGGACAGAACGTGTACGGATCTAGGCGAGCGGCCAAGACAAACGGCCCGAGGGGGCAAAGTGGAAGCCATAGCCGGGAGAGGGGGAGTTCAAATAAAGGATATGGGGGACAAGGCGAGACAAATGCCATTACAGTGCAGAATGTTTTTTTCTTAAAAGCCAGGAGGGAACCTGGGAGTTGTAGGAGTGTGTCCTCTGAGGATGGGATTGGGGGTCTGGTTGTACAGCCAATCCGCGTGCTTAACATGCACAAACATGCTGCATGCGAAAACACACTGTACACTGCACGGAGCCAGCAGTGTGTCTACTGCCTGTTCCCCTCATTCTCGCATACACACACTCGATGACCTCCTGGGCGCTGTGTTTTCTGCGCCACGGTATGTACGGCCAAGTCACACAGCTTGAGCTGCCGGGAGGTCCAGAAACCCGGAGGGAGATGCTACGTGACAGAGAGCAGGCAGTGTGTGAATGTGTGTGTGTGTCAGGTTGGAGGAGCAAAAGTGGATATGTTGTGAATGCTCTCGAGAACATCCACGGGTGTTTTGGCAATTGTGTACATGACACAATTGGTTAGAAAGACGGTAAAATAAGACAGAGGGCACAACATCTGATATCCATATGTTCATTTGGCCAAAACCATTTTAATCAAGTTTGTGGCTTGGTGGAGCCGAAGTAGCTGCTTATGAAATCAAGAATACAACAAGAGGCACACAACATTCATACGACCGGTCACACACGCACACAAACCAACACAGCCTCTATGTGATGGTTTGTGTGCGTGAGTGACCGTGTATACACGCTGGGCCGGCTCCACCACGCAGTGAGAGGGCATATGAGGTTCATGCTGCATCGATTGCTTGCTCCAAACTCTGAAAGTGATTTTCTCACTGTATCTTGAGGAAATGAATCATTAGGCTCTGGCCCAATTGGGATGGCTCGGACATGGAATAAGAAGCAGCCACTCACCCCGGGCTGGTGCATTTGGAGTGTGCACCGAGACGAAGGGGAAGATGGGAAGCAGCCCACGAGAGCCGTGACAGGAGGGGGAATTCAAAATGGCAGGGATGCAAGCATGCGGAGGGCTGGAGAGGAGAGCTGGAGGAGATGGAGGGATGGAGAAGGGGAAAGGGGAGCCTCTGTGTCTTTGAGTCAACAGCTCAGAGACAGACTTGTCTTTCCTGGAACACAACAGGAGCACTCAACACAAGTATAATGCCTGGTATTAATCTTTCTGAGGTCATCTTGCACACATCTTTGTTATATTTGTGCATTAATAGCTCTTTTTTTACTTGTTTTCTCCCTTTGTTCGATTCTATTGACTTTGTCACTGATCACACGCTGATTTTACTTTACACTGTGTATTGATTTTTTTTTTTATGCATTCCACATACCGACAAACTCATAATCGAACTTAGTTAAATTTCCCAGGGTGGCCTGTTGACTGCGTTCCACGAAAAGTTTAACGTTGGAAGTTCCCTGTAGAACTTTCTGACCTCTCACCGATCCCGAGTGTACGGGCGTAGAAGAAACATCCATGCAATGTTGAACAGCTGTGCTTCCTAACTTAAGTTATATCCATGTTCGATGAATAACCCACTCGTGATTATGCATAGTTTTCTTTATTATGCTGCAGATTAAATTTAACACACCAATTTTAAAACCACGTGTTGCTATTCAGTACTCGATGCCCAATCAACTTTTGATTGATATATATAGACTCTTTTAGAAAAATAAAATATGATGAAGAAATAATAAAACCAAACAGGAAGACCTTCCAAAAACAATATGTCAGCATTTGTATACCCAACAGCCGAGTGGTTAGGGCGCATACCACATGGGTGCACATGTGTCATGGTTATTATCAACACTAAGATGATTTTGTTTTAATTGTGAAGATTTAGCGTCTTCTTAATGGTGTTTATTAAATGCTGTAAACTGTTGCCATTGTCTTTGGCCAAATCCGGCCAAAGACAATGGCCACTTCTTTGCTTCCTACCCCCTAGTTCCACGGCCTTGCTCGGACCACACACACCTAGTAGTGAACCCACCTCATCAATGAGCACTACACCACTGGTTGTGATGCCATTGAAAAAATCAAGTTGTATATGCTGGCGGAGGACTAAAATGTGAAAAACATTTCAAACTTAATCATCCCTTTTGGAAAGTAATATGCTTGTTTGCATAATTCATTAAACTCTCTCTCTCAGTCATTTGTGAAATTTGTATTGAAATTCTATTTTTTGATACAGAAGGGTGTTTCCTTAGGGTGATATCTGTCCAATTTGCCTGAAATACAGAGTAATGTTACAGCTCTGGTAAGTCAAATCAAGGAAAACTGCCATCGCTCAAGATTTTCAAACAATCTAATTTACTGCTCTTGACTTTTTGAGCTGTAATTCTGCAAGCTCCAAGCTTGCTTCTCCTAACTCCCATCTTGAAGTGTTCATGAGTTGATGAGCGACACAGGAGAATGCAAAGCTCCATCTGGGTCATCCCAGCATCCTAAAGTGACCCACTAACATGAGTGCTGATAGGAGATGAGGAGGATATGACTTATGTGGAATGCAATTTGGTTTAAGATAAAAAGAGGAGTGTTGAAGATAACCCAGACTTTTCCTAGAAGCGGTAAGAGGTAGGAGGAGTGAAAATAGAGAAGAGAACAAGCAAAGATAAGAAAGGGAGGTCTGGATTAAATGTTAAGCCTCATTACTCAACCTTCCACTCCGTTTAATACAGAGGGAGATAGAGACAGACGGAGAAATGGAGTGAAAATGCAAACATAAATAGCACATTTAATTGTGTGTGTGTGTGTGTGTGTGTGTGTGTGTGTGTGTGTGTGTGTAGCAGTGTGGGTGTGCATGTCTCTCCTGTGACCCCATGCTTTGGTTGTAGCTTATAATAAAGCAGAAAGTTATGAATTAGATACGTGTGAGCTATTGGCCTGGGAATACCGCAACCATCCCAACCACACTACATTTCAGAATGTAACGTTCTGCCCTCAACTCCATCTATCATCTTGTAAAGCCATAACGTTTCCACTTTACGATGAGTTGCACAGTCGAGCCCCTCCCGAGCGTACCTCAAAACCCAGAAATGTGTGTGTTCCGGATGCTTGTTATCTGTCACAACAAGACAATAAAATCCCACTGCCAGATGAGAATTTATTGTCGTCATGAAGTGGTGTTCTGCATGATTGCTGCAATAGCAGGTGTTTAATATAACTTGTTTTTACTGATATGTCTGGGGTTTACAACACTGCACATGATTTGTATGCGTCACCTGAACTCCCAATCGCTCTCAGCCTGAGCACCCAGAATGCGATGTGAGGGATGCAGGGCATGGAGAATAGCAAGGGAACCCCATCAGACATATGGTCTTAATCAGAGCCAGTACTACCATGACATCACTGTCACATAATTGACTCTCATCGTCCGTCCGTCCCTCCTTTGTTGTCGGGGCAAGTGAAGGCCACAGCCGTTGAAGTTTTCCTCTTCCACGTGAGCATGCTGTTGACCGTGGATTGCAATATCAAAGACCGCTTTGCATCTGGATTATTCTGTTCATACAGTTCTTTCCTGGCTGGATATTTAGCAGACAGTCAGGCTCTTCATTTCAAGAATCTCCAGATTTATGAATGGAAAATCATTTTAGGGATTTGAATTGGACAATGTCATGTCTGCTTCTGTAGCTGACGCACACTCGTAAAGGATTTTACAGTCCTAATAAATCACAAACACTTCAGCCCTCACATTAGGTCGAGTTTAGCATCAGATAGCAAAGGGACCATGGCAACAAGTGATCACCAGAAGTCAGGAAATGGACGACAAAAAAGATGTGAATAAATGTTGATATCAACCGCTACGGCAAGCAGCTTCTTACGCTATAGCTGAGGAGACACGCTTCAGTAATAACCTCTCAGTGCTCTCTGTATGATATAGGGTAACTGCCAGGGCAGCTACGGTGCAGTCTGGCTGTTGTTGCTTTGTGTTAAACAAAGTCAAGCTGTCCCTTCGTTCCTGCCAAGCTCATCGTCGTTGTTGTTTTTCTAGGAGCAGCCATTCGTCGCGTAGTGAGGCTGCGGTGATACACTCAGCCGATTACCTCTGCCGGACTCGTTCAGAAACAACAACCACATGCTGCAACATATAATACAAAACATGATAATAACCACAGGCCTGATGGGAATCATGATGTGACTCAGTCCTCGTGGTATGCATCCATGTTGTCATTCCTCTCTGTCTGTACAACTATCCATCTCCCTGTCCTTCTATATTACTTTACAGACGTACTGACATGCTGTGATGGTTGATAAAGGGTCAGCCCTATTCAGATTAGGACTTGACAATGCACTGAGATTATGTATGTTGATGTTAACATGCATGTGAAGTAATCACATTTTAAAACGGAATTTATTCGAGGCCCCACGCTTTAACTCCCACTCTATCGATGCAAATCTCAGTGAACACTGAGTATAGCATAACTAATTCCTCCTCACAGTAACACCTTAGACAGAAGCTCTACTGTATATAAGTGAGTCTTCAGGAAAAGGTGTATTTAACAACTGTAAAATGTACTACATTTAAGCCATAATTGACTGTTTTTTAATAAATCTACAAGACTATAAATGTTTACAAGTATCAACATTGTTTACTTTTTTAGGTAATTCTATGATATTTAAACAAATGTTTGTCTTTGTGGGAGAGTTGGCAATAAATACTTTTATGATCTGGTAATGGCAGGAAATAAAACATAATGAACGAGCTGAAAAGTGGTGGTGAGACTGGGGTCTTTAAAGGGATGGTTGATATATTTAGGAAGCTCAAGAACTGAACGGAAGAAAACCTAATCACCACCAGAGTTTTTACATTTGAATTATAAGTTAGGCTGATTGCCTAAACTTAACGAAAATAAATTGAAAGACATACGTTTATAGCCACCGATTTGCAAATAAATTCCACCGGATCTTGAACATTTGTTCCTTTTTTTGGTCCTGAATTCACATTTAACAAAGAGTTGTCTATTTCTCTCTAACTAAAACATGCAGTGAAAGCTCTGTCGACTATAAATGAACATTGCTGTAGTCAAACTGGGATGCAGCACAGATGAGGATGAGGAATGCTGAACAACAAACTGTTGTTTGTTGTTCATAATGATATGGATATGTTTAAGCCGTCATAAATCTCTCTTCTGTTCCCTTTGTATTAATGATACATCATGTTGTTTCCCGTTAGTAATAGTCCAATCGATCCCAGTTGTATTTGTCCATAGAGACATGCTCCTTGCACAAACTCCAGCTCTGAATTGAGCTGATGGGAGGAAACAAACTGTGTAGCAACGTGCCGATCCACACCTCTGATGATATTATTCTTAATCGCTGAGAGAAAGTCTCATTAAACAAAACCCTTCCAGTGTGCACAACCACTGTTTTTTTTTAACAAAACGTTCACCTGGTGACACCGCCTGACGTGTTTCACAGCGGGGCTGGGTTGTGTAATTCCTAGAGCCAGTGGTATCATCTATCAGTGAGCGCAGCAGGAAACAGTAGGAAGAGAGGTGAGCTCGGGTAAAAAAGAAGAGCGGAGAATTTAACCCTGCGAATATCTCTGCAGCTTGGAGACACTTTATGTAAGCTGCTGGGTGCAATCTGGAAAACAGCAAAGGAAAGGAGGGCAATGATGTATCTACTTGCAGAGGAGGGACTGTGGAGCGCTGCAGAGGGGAACTACACTTCCCAGGCAGTTGCAGACACACAGAAGTATACATGCAAAAGTCTCAAGGAAAAATTCATGTCCCAACAATACAGTGATTCATCACAATTAAGCAGATGTAAACCTATACGGAGTGTAACCCCAACACCCAATCTATCAGAAAGCTGCCTGTTGTCTCTGCTCTGCCACAGTTTAAATCTCTCCGCTGAAGAATGGAATATTACTCCAACACACACCTACAGTAAATCATCGTATACACACACCGCCTGCTGTATAATTCATTCCCATTCAGTCTCCACGAAGCGATTTAAAGCGATTGCTTTAGCAGCGCAGCTATCCTGTGCAGGTCTTCAACTGCACATTCACAGTGAGTAAATCCGTCAGACACATTTATCACAGAGTGCTTGGCCTTTAGACACTATGCTGATCTGACAATGATTGGTGTTTCTATTTTTGAATAAATACCACACGTTAAATAGATTTTCCTGTGTGGAATTAAATAATTGTTTTTCACTTTTAATGTGTATTGTTACGGTTACAACATACATTACAGGGTATGAAGGAAGGATATTTTAAACAACCCTGAGCATGTTGCAGGATAAGCTCTAGTTATTGCTTTCATTTGAAGAATTACATAATCTAATATGAAATATTTTGCAGTATTTACAGTGGATATTGCTTTTTTGTCTATTTTCAAGGTCTCTGCATAGTAGAGTCAGATTAACAGCTGTGGTATTTAGTTGTGTTATTTACATTTGTATGACTATAGTATAGAGACAAAATACAAGATTCTTTATACACTAGTAGCTCATTTGACGGAAGCGTTGCAGCAACAGGCCATTGCACTTTAACCGAGCAGGCAAAGGCAAAGGCCTCATCAAAAGATCTAACTGCTTCCTGTGGACCCACTAGGGATGTGCTCCACTGTCCCCACAGGTCACAGGGGAGATGACCCTGCACTTCAATAACTAGCAGCAGATGAGCCGACGCAGGAAGACACTGCTGGAGTCCAGGAAGTGGCTCGAGTATGAACATGTTTGGAGAGAGTTTTCTTTTAGCATATTTGCGGGGCCACGGCGACGGCCCTGCTGCTTTCCTGTTTTCTTTGCTGAAGTAGATCTCAGGTTAGCGGGGACAGATAAAACAGGGGAAAAGCGACATTCCAGAGGAAAACCCCTTTCTATTTTCACACCACAAAGGATTCAGATGGAAACTCATTCATCTATGAGACTACTGAAAGCCAATACAATAACAAGTCGACCCCCCAAAGGGAAAAGCAGTGTGACAGTTGAATATTAATTAAAATGTTCAGTATGTGGAAGTTTTTCACCAATGTGAAAGATGTGGTGGAAAAAATCAGAGACAAGCAACACACACTTGATGACCATTATCTTGGAAACCAGTAGGTGGCAATCTTCTCAGCAATCCTCACTAAGCACCTATGTCCCTGCCTGAAGGGGACACATATTAGAGGCTCTAGATCCTTTCAGGCAGTAATGACCCTGTCATAGCAGACACACTCGACAGTAAACAGTCTTCATTCGTTCTCACAGTACTGAGCTTTGTCAAATGTAGCAACAATATATGATAAAATCTGAAATAAACATAATCGTATGTAATGGTAAACCACTTGGGCGATGATTATATGTTCAACATTGATTGTGGTTCAGGGCACTACTTAATGGGCTCTGGTTTTCTCAGATTCATGTGCGTCTACCATCACAACATCCAGCTGCCATCAGGCTTTAAATGACCCTTCCCACTGAGCATGACATGCAGAGCCTTGCTAAATGTCCGTCGGGCTCCTCTGTCATCAGTGTGACATTTCATTCATATTGCTGATTTTATCAAAGTCCTCGCCATTGTTGTTTGCTCTGGGTCTCCGTCTTTCACCTTCCCTCCTCAGCCACCAGGCTGATTACAAATTATTACTGTTGCGCTGAGCAGGAAATTAATAAATCTCTGATGAGGAAATTAGAGTTCCAGACAGTGTGTGTTTTTTTTTCTAAACTGAATCCTTGTGACTTTATGGGCAGTGTAAGCAAAATGGTAATGTTTGTTAAAATGTATATGTCTTTGCAAAAAGCGAGGCCTGAAATAAAAGGAACACGTGTCATGTTGTAGAGACTCACACCTGTTGAACCTCGCTTAAAGGGCTTTTAAAAGCAATGGTTAAAATACTAGACAACATATTTACTTTTCAAGGGACCTCTGTACCGAGGGCGTTTCATTCCGAATAATGAGAGCTCAGCATAAAGGGCATTTCCTCCGCCTGGCCACCGTTTCTCACGTCAACAAACAAGCGACGCCATCAGTTGGGCAACACTTCAAGCGCTGGAGCGCGCGACGCTGTTGACAGATGCTGCGAGAAGAGCTGCGATTGGTCCGCCGCGGTGGGTGTTTCCGCATTCCGGGAACAGCTTTCCGTCAGCAGCGCAAACCCGTGAGAGGACCGCCGCGTCTGCGTGAAGAAGCGCCCTCGGTGTAGCAGGAGTAGCGGTGCGTCGCCGGGGAGCAGCGATGCCTTACATGTTCGTCAGTACGCAGATCCGACTGGTGTGTATCTCGCATCTGTAACCGACTCGCGTCGTGCTTTGTAGGAGAGACGCGCTCGAGCCGGGTAGATTCAGGGATTTGTTTATTTGCCAGAGCAGAATAGCGCAAACCAGTAATCAATCAGGGTGGCCACTCGCAGATTGCAGTTATGCAGGCGTAATATTCCGCATGCTGGAAACAACAAACAGTCAAGCCGACAAGCGCAGCGACCAATGTGCGGATGTTGTTTGTTGTTGTTTTTGCCAGGGGGCCTTAAATCAAAAACACATGTTCCTCAGTCGTCGACCTCTTGTTGAGCTCATTTAGTTGACTGCACGACTCGTGCAACCTAATTCTAGAGCCTGAGTATCTGACGATCTATTTTTAGTCCGTCTAGTTATTAGAGATTATGATGTGCACCTGCCAGAGGGCTCCAGGTGTAGCTGCACACATAACAGATATTGTTTTACCAAAGCCTTCACAATCAATCTTAAGCAAACTATCAGCTGTATAGTTAATGTACTTAGTTACTTCTTACAGGAGACTGGTCCAACAAATGTGGGGGATGAATATTCGGATCCTACCATCATGAATTACCTGGGAGCAAGGAAAACAACCATGCTGGGGAACAATTTGTGAGTATTGGACATTAAGTAAAAGAGGCAGGTAGATAGCTAAATGTGGACAATATCTGAAGATGAAGAGTAAACGGAGAGATTCGTCAGCATTGTTCAGCTCAGGGTGTCAGCCATGAAAGCCCCACAAATGAAATGTCTCACAGGATGAAGAAGTGATATCCTGATTTGACCATTTTAATGAGACAATCTCACAAACAGGGAGAAGTAAACTGCAACGGCACCGCTCGGATGCAGCATCGGCTTCAGGTGGGCTGTGAATGTGGTCGCACCATGTTTCCATAATTAGGCCCTTAACACTGTGTTTTATTTAACTTTGGCAGTTAACGTGTCCATATTGATAACAGAGCTGAGATCAGGTCACATGGAGGGAAATGAAAAGCCCCGTCCAATGTGGTTGAAGAAGGCTGCTGCTTTGCAGATTTAGAATAAACCATTCAAGCCGATGCAATACAGATAAGGGAAGTGTTGTCATAGGCAATCTGATTCAAATGCTGCTGGGAAATGAACCAAGGTGTGGAAGGAAGTGAACAAGCACCAGAACAATTAACGGCATTCTACTTTCCAAGCAAAGTTTACTGAAACACAGAGAAATCCCACATCTGTGGAAAGTTGAATGACTTTGTGTTTATGCTCATGTAGTTCCGAGTACCATGTGGACGACCCACCTCGCCTGGTGTTGGACAAGCTGGAGAAGATGGGCTTCCGCGTGCTGACGATGACGGGGGTGGGACAGACGCTGGTGTGGTGCCTCCACAAGGAGACGGTGTGATGGAGCGAGTATTGGCCGTATCAAAATGCCTCTAGAAGCCTTAAACAGGATGAATGAATCATGCTGAAGAACTTTGTCAACCTTTGACAGCTACATAATCAGTCCCTTGTCAAATAAAAATGAAGTCCTAAAGTTGAGATTATCCCAGACGTAAAGTTTCAGATTACCTTCAATAGGTGACAGGTCGCCAATTTCAAGGAACTACCAAACTACATTCCAGGGAACTTTATAAGGTCCTTACTTAGCCCATATTGTTTGCTATTTACTAGTGGTGACCAGGTGGCAGTGTTGAGTGAGGTCCAGTTAAACTGTTAATATATCATTTGCCAGTAAAACGTAAAGGCATGTCTCTAAATTCAGCCTTAGCAAAAGAGGGTATGCCAGATAGACATATTTGCACTGTGTAAAGATGTTTTCAAAAAATGTATCATATGTGTATCATTAAATAATCTAATGATGTGGATTGATTGTGTCCTTATGAATAGAAGAAAACTATTTGAAATCCTGCTGCTAATCCATAAATCAAACATTACACGTGAAAAAGGATTAACATGCTTTTATTGCGATCCCTCGCAGCTCTGTGGCACCTTTACAGGGATGCTGCATGCCCCAAGATGAGGCACTAGCACTGCACGCACACAGAGTGCAGCCCTCAGCCCGTGAGAGCCAAAGAACACTGGGTGGTTTCAGTACAGCCCCCGGTCTGCGAGCACATGTCTGGGGCCAGCCCGGATCACTAACCCACAAACCAGAAACGTTTCCAGTCAGCTTACAGACAAACTCTTACCAGTCCCGCTGCCTCGCACGTGACTTGGCGTCCACTTCCGTACTAAAGATCAAAAAGGTGCCGGTGCATTGCAGTCCTGTGACCACGGAGAGACCATACGCTGTTTGCGTACTAAGACGCGACTCAAACATAACAAGGAAAACGGGGCGGAAGGCGATACTTTGAAGAGTCCAAGGCTGTGCGGTAATGTTGACGGGGCCGAGGCATGCAACAGGCTCATCCTCCCATCCGGATTCGCATGCAGCACAAGCCACTGTCTGATCACGGCAGGGTTGGTGGTAATCGTGTTTCCTGTAATTGTATTTCCTCTGTTGTCATTTGGACACAGTTTGTGTGTTCCTGGGTTTTTTTGTCTTTTTTTTTTTTTTACATTGCCGGGATATGAAAAAGGCTACGCATAAACAAAACCATGTGATGAGGGGATTTTGCAGCAGGAGAGGAGCAGATGTCTCCCACCACACCACTCCACAGCTGAACATTGTGTAACAGAACCACGACAAGGCAGTGCAAGAATGGTATAGAGATGGGTGACTGGATTGGATGGTGCAAAGCTGCCAAGTGGCTCCTAAATAACAGAATGACAGGAGAAACACGGGCCCACAAACACAGACACAGCATTACGTCATAGTCCCCCGAGGGACAGGAAAATCAGACTATTTGGAGGGATAGATGTTCCACAAGCAGAAAACCTTGCTACAAAACAAAAACAGTGACCGCACTGTAACGTCTGAGTTAATGTGGGTCGCAGAGCGGTAGCGTGTCACTCCAAGAGCATAAACAAGCAATACAGAGTATCTTCTAGGCATCGGTTACATAAGCCTATTGGAAGACAGCTTAAAATAATAGCCCAAGTTAGACTAAATGTGTTCGTTGTTTTTGAAGCAAGAGGCATGTTTTTAAATTGAAGATGGTCCACGGCATGTGAAACACTGAGGTGGGTAGGTTTGCCCCAAAAACAAGAAAGACTATTGCTGTAAAATCCTGTGAAGGCTGAATGGAAGTTAATTTACTGCCGACGCGTAGCGTAGCAGTTATCACGAGGTAAAAGTTGTTCACAAAGCATTTCTCCTCAATGAAAGCCTTTCAGCTGGTTTTACTGGTTTAACATCTACATATTCCACAATGTAGGAATTGAATCAAATCTATTCAGATTACATTTCTGTTCATCGTACTAAATATTTAAGTTTACAGATTAAATTTGGAACTGCAAGCATACAGTACATGACGTAAGCATTGAATTATTTATTTTAAACAAAACATTCAATCTGGAATTAAAATATTGATCAATTATAAGTTGTAAAAATATCACTGGTATCCCAATATGGTAACACTATATTATGTAATTAGTAATGATTCATCCCTGCAGCCTCAGTATTAGGACTCATACCTCTCTGTCTGCACTGAAGGAGCCCGCACTTCTTCTCTACTCTGTATCTCCCTCAGTCATCCTGCGGTCTTAATAAGAGGAAATGACACACTGATTAACACCACAGATCCTTTTGTTAGTTAATAAAAAGATTTATTTGACCACACAGTGTATTGCATATTTAAAAAAAATCAATATACCACATAACAGTCTTTATGAAACTAAAGCCTGAAACGGGTATTTATTTAATAGGTGCAGGCTGGCACCGAGGTGGGTGCTGTGCTAGGACGCAGCAGCCTCGTCGTCGTCATCTCGCTGCATCTGTTCTATGAGCTTTTGACGTTCAGCGGCCTGCCTCATCCTCATCATCACCACACTCTCATAGTCACGCTCATTTGCCATGGCGCCCTGTAGGTGAGAGAGACAGACATACAATGTTAAACAAGGTAACACAGAGAGGTTATTATAACAGGGAAGACGTTACTGTTATCTGAAAGCACATATCATCTGTTAGTCACAATTCATATCTGTTAATACAGACAAAATGAGGCTGTATTGTAAGTATTTGAGTCCAAGAGTTCAGACTTCTTTCTTTTCAAAGATTGACAAACAATTGGTACACGACCAGAGAAGTTAAGCAGCAGAACATGTTCTACTATTTTGGTAATCAATTAATCACTCGTGTCATGTTTCATGGAAAAATATAATATATTTTTACAAATTGAATAACTTTGGGTTTTGCAATGTTGGTCGACAACCAATTAAAGACATCAGCTTGAATTTAAGGGGGCATTTACAATATTTTCTGAGAGTGGCCCTTTAAGCAATATTCAAGGGATATTTCTAGTTGGCCATTGCACTGGAAGGTAATCACAGAAAAGTCAAACATGCACACGGAGCGAATGACACCGCGGTCACCGTCCACTGTCTGTTTGCTTTCACGACAGGGCCTGTGGGCGCACAGCGGCTGAGAGGGGGACTCCTACAGATGCCCTCATCTCAGTTACCATCAGCATCACGACAGGGTGAACATGTATGAGACAGCAGCCCGCAGAGAAACATTGACAGGGTAATTCCGCTGCCTGAGGTCATTAAACCCCAAAATGAGGGCTGGGATTAAGCCTGGCAGTCGCCCGGCCTCTCACTGAGTGTGTGATTTCTTTGAAGGGCTTGGGCTTGGATGACGATGGCGACAGAGTCTCTTACTGTGGGGGGAATCGGAGAGGGCAGCCACTGGCTAATGTCTAATCAAGCAGGGTGGAAAACAAGCGAGACGTCTTACACACAAAATCAGACACTTTTTAAAAAATGTATTTGAATTTGAATTTGCACCTAGGATGATGCCATAACACACTCATTATACACTCGCAAAGATCGTCATAAGAATTTAAAGCGGAGGGGGGGCCACGTGTCCACAGTGTAAGCCATTGTTTTATAGGATTGTATCCAAGAAGTCTGCTGGGCCAAGGAAGTGTCTCTTTAACAAGACAGTGAACGAGAAAGCGAGTGAGTGTGTGAATAAAGGACTGGCAAGTGAGAGCAATCTGAGGAGGAGAGGTTGATTTTTGTCAATGCTGAGCATCTGGAAAACATCACAGGGACTCCAGCATCAATGTGCTAAGAGAAAGAGGGTTAGCATGAAGGAAGAAGAGAGGGTCGGTGAGGGGAAGTTACTCCCCCTCAACCCCTGATTTGAGGAAAGCTGCTATTATCATTCCAGTCATGTGAGCTCAAGCCCTTGTCTGACACGTAACTCTGAAATATCACGCAAACGCTATTAGGTAAATAAACAACTCCTGCATCTTCAAATTAAACAAAACGCAAGCAAGCAAGCTGAATATAAAATGCTCCCTGTTCCTCAGCAAATATATCTTCACTCTACCCTGCCCTCTTCTGGCCACTGCAATGAAGTACAGTACAACATTGGTCTGACAACTCACTCTGTAACTAAATACTTGCTTGTGGACGTATGCATGCATGCATGCATGCATGCGCATGCGCATGCGTGTGTGTGTTTTGCAGTAACACTGGGGCCCAGGGTGAGTAGGAAACCACAGAACACAAACAATGGGCCTCCGTACAAAGCCACCGCAGAGGTAGGATGATAGTAGAACACACACACCGACACACACACACCGACACACACACACAGACACACACCGACACACCGACACACCCACACACACACACACACACACACACACACACACACACACACACACACACACACACACACGCACACACGCGCGCGCGCTCAGCATTAGCTATGTGACATCAGCACATGGCTAGGCCTCCAACCAGCACACCACAGCCTGACCTCTGGCCAGTAATGACATTATGAATACCACCAGCGCTGTGAGTCAGGCAGTGTAACACACACAAACACACTCACACTCACTCTTTCCCTGCACACAGCAGGAGGCATCTCGCTGCGCAGGTGGCCACTGTGTTCCCCTGGCACAAGTTGTCCAGATCAGCTGCACATTACATCATTCCTCCATGTGTTAGAGTATGTAAGCGTGTGAGCACAAGTGAATGAAGACGTGAGGAGTGTGTTTATGCAATAGAGAAGGAAGATTGTCGGCACTACAATCACCATCTCTAGAAAATAACAAATAAAATAAAATAACTATTTTCCAGCAAACGATCACAAACAAAAGAGGGGATTTCTTCCCCTCAAAAGTGTCACTATGTGTCCGCTTGGCCAGGAGCATCAACCCTATGCCTATGCAGCAACCTGATAAACAAGGAAGCCATCAAAGTATTTAAGCTTCAAGTTAACAACTCTCAAGGAACATTTGATTTAACGGTGCCTCTATTACTTCAGGAACTGAAATTCCACTGTAGTGACTTTTTAAACATATTTAGTTGATATACTTCCATTCTATACCATTTAATTCATTTACTTCACCTTGCAGCCTGAGATGTTGCCAATGTGTCTTTGATAGTTGGGTTACTAATTAACACCCCCAGACATCAGGTATCTCTAGCTAGACGGTCACCGAGCCAAGAAGAGACTTTACAGACTTTGCTGCCAAGCCTGCTCTGTGGCCCAGGCTGACATGTCTGCCTCTAATGCACTCTGGTAAAGTTAATCAAGGAACTATTTATCCCGAGCGTGTGCGGTGGCGTGGTGTGTGTTTCTATGTGTGTGTCACCGACCATGGAGTAGGTGATTTATGAGAGGCGAACACTTATTTACTTACTTATGTATGTGCATGTGTGTGTGTGTGTGTGTGTGTGTGTGTGTGTGTGTGTGTGTGTGTGTGTGTGTGTGTGTGTGTGTGTGTGTGTGTGTGTGTGTGTGTGTGTGTGTCTGGGGGCGTGCATGCGTGTGTGCGTGCGTGCGTGCGTGTCTGGGGGCGTGCGTGCGTGCGTGCGTGGGGCACTCCTGTTAACTCAAACAAACAGGCAGGGGTACTGCACCATGCAACACTGGAGCCAAGGTGAAATTCCTCTGCAGAGGAAACTCAAGCTTTGTAAATGGTGGTGGATTAATCATCATTCATTATAAGACTCGGCAGACGTAATACCCTTAAGGTTTGGTCTATTATTCTATTTTTGTGAAGGACAAGCACTACAGAGATTAAGGCCCAAATCTACTTCCTGTATTCAACCCTTCCAATGCACATGTACTGCAAACATCTGGCTTTCAAATTGAACTCCAAGACTAGACCCCCTTATATTTGACAATGGAGGCCAAATAATGTGTGAGTATTTTTGTCTGAAGAGAATGTCTAGAGAATACATCTAGAGATCACTGACTGTGACAATTATTGTATGTGCAAGCTGCAGACTTTACAGCCATCCCTCAAACGACAATGAGAAACATATTTAGTTTATATAAAATAGTTATTTAAAAAATCCAAAGAACAGTGAGATAAAAAGACAAAGCTGATTTCTAAACCTTTTCACATTATCAGGTGCAAAGGAAGGTTAAGTGAGAAATACTTTTGCATCCTACGGCCTGTTTATATTTATTTCTTATACATCCTGCCATTCACTCCTCCCATAAACGCTCACTCATAATTTCCTTGCTTTCATTGTTCGGGCTGTCAATTGTGTGATTGTGTGTTCTCATCAGTTGATCATGTCTATCCAACAGAGCAGCGACACGCCTACATTGTCAGCCTATCCTCTTACTGTGGTCTCTTTAAAAAAGATATGATTCTCTCTCTGCCTTTTGTACATCCATTCTGCAGTTACACACTCCCCTCCACCTCCCCATAACCGCTCAGTATTTGCAGACTTATCAGCCTCCTCAGCCCACCAGTCACAGCAGAATCAGCAGCTACCAAAACACCAAGGGTCTTGACTCCACTTGGGATTTATCTTGCTGCTGCTCAGGGCAGACGCCCCTCGATTACAAGACTCCCCGAAGAGTCTAAGCGCCAAAGACTTTCTGTCAAGACCTTGTTATCACCAATAATCCATTATATAAAACACATATCTCTTCTACAATTCTCTTTTCTTCATCCATGTGTCTCTCCTGATGAAATGCAGTACAGAGCCTGAATAAGCACTGTGCAGATAGTGGTGATTGCGTGTCGACTGTAGATTCGGCCAATAACAATCAAAGGTAAAGGGAAGGGAAAAGCAGCAGTGGATGTGAGGTACAGTGGAAGTGTGAGTGTGAGTGTGAGTGTGTGTGTGTGTGTGTCTGTGTCTGTGTGGTCACGGTATTGGACAGAAAAGAAGCCTGTTGGACAGAGACGCGGAGTGCCTTTGGAAACTGTTAAAGTTAAGGAAACAAACAGTGAAAAGAGAAATGGCAGCAAAGACCTGAACTCCTGGTGCCCTGGCATTTCTCTTGATGATGGATGAGCTCAGGGATCCTAGAATAGGGAGATGTGGGGGTTTGGCCTCTTTAATATCCAACTATACATCGTTGTAAAAGCAAAATTATGTCTTTCACATCCTGGCCTTACGGGAAAAGCCCTCTGATTGCAATAGATTTCCCATTAAAACAAAAGTGGCCACGGGACGAGTAAGACGAATGCAGCCTGAACCTCGGAGAAGTCAAAAAGAACTCGGGCATTATGAAGGGAGAAGAGAAAAGAACATTAAGTCAATGTTTCAAAGATACAATTTGAAATATCTGTGCTTTCTGTACGTATGCGTCCCCATATCAACATGGGTCCTTAACTATTTAATGTGCAGAACAAACAGCAAGTGGGATGTATCCTGCTTTATACTGTTTATTTCATATTCCCTGTCTTCAAAGAAATCTAAATATCCTGACCATGATTTCATAATGACTAATGATTCAGTGTCAGGAGCCAGAGCAGTACATTCCCAGCCATCACAGACCGCCCACATTTACTGGAAAGAAATGGGATGTTAGGAGTTATGCATATGTACATTATTTTGTTTTGTTTTGAACTCAACCCTGCGAAAACTAAATGGAGAGCTCTAAACACAGAAGACATTTTATAAGTGTGTGGGCATAACAAAGAGATCAACATAAGCAGAGGATTTCTCCATTTAATAATACAGAATCTATGCAGGGAAATCTTCTGCCTTTATTGAACAGTTGATAGTTGAGTGACAGGAGCGGGGATGGCTGCTCAATAGTATGTAGTTTACATAGCCCAAAAGAATTACCCTCTGATAGAAAATTATGATTTCTTTTTTAAATTATTATTATTTACAAGTATAAATAAATGATGCTGAGATTTCTTACTTCTACTTTGTAAACGGTGAACAGTGCATGATGGTGCTAGAAGGCAAAAAACTTTATGCCTAAAGCGTACCTAAATAATCAAGCTGCGTCAGGTTATTATAGTATTGGGCATCAACATACATTACCTCATCAGAAGTGTACGTTTGGACCTGCTGTGGCCTCACTGAGCTCATTAGAGGCTACTGTAAGCATTGTCATGTGGGAATGAGTTGGCACTTGGTTTTCAAGGATTTAACACCTGGACTTTGAATGGCGTCAGATCTCTGTCATGAGGCAGTCATGTAACCGAGTGACTGCACTTCCTCTGAACAGCCTGCCAAGTTTCAGTTGAAGCGCATTCAAAAAGCTCATCATCGAGCCATAAAAACTTTGCAGACAAACAGTCATGACAATGATTAGGATGATGACAGAATTGGTGACAGCATATTACAACGAGAAGCTCCTGGAAACTGCTTTAGAGAGAGGACGGACCAATTTCAAGTAAGGAGTTGACTGTCCAGTCTTATTGTTTGGTTTCAAAGCACAGTAAGTCCTATGTTTGTCATCATTGAAAAAATTAAAAATGAATAAAAAAGAATTAGTTTATGCTGTAAATCTAATCTAAATGTTGGCAGTCTGAGGGCCTCGATACAGCTGAAGCTGGAGAACACACAACAAAGGACCAGAAGAATATCCACCAAAGCCTCAGTTTGGGCTTCTAGCGGCAGTCAAAGCAATATCTGGAAACACTTTTTATCCTGCAACAACAAAAACATGCAGCATCCCAGAGTTCAGGCCCAGCATAGCTGCATCAAACCACACAGCCCGCTATGGTCAGGCCTTAGAAAAGAAGCTTATACAGAAATCCAGCTCGGGTTTAACGCCTCAGCCCAGAGGCTACATAGCATGACAACCAAACTAAAAGAGTGATCTAACTGGGGTCAGACAGAAGGTCTTGTGAGGTCATTCCAATACAGCAGATAACACCAGCACTTCACCCTGATTGCCTTCCAGCATTAAAACAGTATTGTTGCTGTAGGTGGAAGGAGGAAGGGTTTCAGTAAATGTTATGATCATTTCATTTGCGTGAGTATTTGTGTCTGGTCTTGCAGACTGCTCTGGCACTAGAGCGGGAGAACAAAAGAGGATCAGGCTGCACACCCTTTGTTTATTGGATCAATATGAAAAGGACTGGAGGAACAGTAAAAGATATGATTTGTCCATTTCATTCACATCCTGTATGTTCAAGTTTAATGAACAAGGAGGAGCATTAAGACTCTGAACAAAGGGATCCACAGACGGGACCTCGTTTCTGCTGGAACGCAATGTTCATTAAAAGACTTGGATGGCATGTTCATCTTAATATATTCTCTTTAAAAACAAAAAGGGGTACAGATTGTCTATAATAATAAAAAAGAAACTCTCCAACCCATAAGACAACCAACAGGGCATGAACAGCACAAGTAAAAAGGACTGCCTGTGAGAGCACAACAAAATGCTTCAACCATGCCATTTTTAACACAAACAAATTCCATAGAACAGGAAAAAAAGTTTGCTGTTTGAACACAATTTCCATTCCTGTGTTGATGTAGCATTCCAAAAGGCAAAGACAACACGCTGAAGGCGTGAGAAGTTATCTTTCTTGTGCAACCCAGCGTGCCTGTACATACATGTCTGTCTGTGAGAGTGTGCTTTAATTGCACAGAAAAGCTATAGGCCTCCAGTCAGGCAGAAGGGCCTGTGGAGTGGGCTCGACTCGGGGCTTTACACATGCCAACAGCAGGCAGGAAATCAGGAAATCGGCAGAGCACCGAGACAATGACATGGAGATTAGAGATCAGTTAACCCCCTCCTCTGAGTGGCTGACCAGTTTGCCCACTGACTATGACTTCCTTTTAGATACAAGCAAGCACACACACACACACACACACACACACACACACACACACACACACACACACACACACACACACACACACACACACACACACACACACACACACACACACACACACACACACACACACACACACACACACACACACACACACACACACCTCAACTTCCCCTCTCGCAAACCGCTCTTGAAAAGAGTTTAGGTGCCACATTTCAATATCACAGAATTAAAATCAGCAGCTCCTGTTTCGCACCCACTCTCCAACAGGTAATGGGTGCAGCCAACCAACCAGCAGGACTTATTTTAACACTTATGACTAAATGGCCAACATACACCACAACCAGGATGATAGCATCTGATGGCTGGCAGCCATTTTAAGGTGGGATGACTGCAAATATAAAGTAAGAAAACCAATTGAAGGCAAGCCTCCACCTGGATGCCTTAACGCTCTTGTACTCTGACCTCACCTGGCTTATCTCTTAGGCTAAGAAGACTTTCACCGGCAACACACCTGGAGAAAGCTCTGCAATGCAAGACGGAGTTTACACTGGGAAAGATTAGCACAAAAAAAGACAGGACCGATCAAATGTCCCAGGACTGAAAACACTCACCTAAGCAACAGCATAGGACAATGGTAAGAAACAGCTGAGGGTTAAATGTTACAATTTAATGTAAAGGTTGACTTGGTTGTGACAGTAGAGGGAAAGTCCCTCACTCGGTCTCTGTCTCAAGGATGTGCAATGGAACCGTTGAACAAGCCCCATCATGTCAAGAAAGCGTTTGTCAGGGTGTGCAGGTAGACGCTGCCTAGTTTCCTGACAGAGACGGGTGTGCATGTGTCGGATTCAAACATCCTGTATTTGCTCAACAAAAGAAGAAGGTAAGAACTAATCTCTTAGTTTTATCTTTATCTAGGTCTTTATCTATCCTATTGTTTTTGTTGATCCAAATAGACAAACAACTGCATGAAAAGGAAAAACCTTGTAACAGATTTCTTTCAACTAGTGGTTACATTTTTATCAGACAAATTCCTCATCTGTCTCAAATATGGATTGTTTATGGCAGCATTAAGGAAGATTATTTAAAAGTTGTTTCTTGGCTAATGTGTTTTAATGGGCTTCTTTAATTCATACTTGGCCATGAAGTGTTTCCTGAACATGACACTCATGGCAGAAATCCTAAGACTCCTCCTCGGCCAAACTGACATGTTTGGGAAGGAATGCTGTTGTGTCCACGCTATGCAATCTCCCGCTGCTACTAAAGTGACGATAAAACCTTTACGGGCCAACAAAACCTGTTTGCTGTAGTGGCGTACAAATTTACAGAGTGAGTGTTTCAAGTCACGAACATAGATCTAATGTGGGTGAAGCTGTTTGGGAGACCGTAAAATCACAGACACATTATGTAATCGGTATGCTAGAGTTGATTAACTAAGTTCTGTTTTACTCAATAAAATGATTACTGGTCACGGAACGCCAACTTACTCTTTTTTTTGGACAAAGTTAGACTTTAATTTGAAGTATTATTGTACCGTTTCATTTTGACAAAGAAGAAAAATTATTCCTCTTAATTTTGGTTGGTGGATGTGAAATGTGTAGAATAGGAAATCTCCGAACTAAAACGGATAACTTAGTTTGAAATGTAATGCCGACATTGTTATTTATACAAATAAAAATATGTACCTATTTTTCCATATCCAGTCACTGCATAACTCTCACACTAGAGCAGCAATTTCGATTATTCACAAACTCTGAAACGTGTTCCAAAGTAAAATTATTCTGATTTCTGACGGAAGTTACGGTAAAACCTCATGTTCTCCTAAAACGAAATGCGAAGAGATATATAATTCACTTGCATGCAGGGCAACAGTTACCATTTGTAAATCTGAATTGTTGTTGCTTTTGTTACTGGAAGACTTAAGTAGGCTGATAGACTTCCTTTAGAGGATTGGCTACAGACCAGTGGAGTTTGAAAAGTAAATATTTAAAATAGAAAGCTTCAAAGCATTGTTGGAACAGCCCTGTGCTGCAAAATTATATTACATTTCATTAAATCAAAATCAAGGGCAGCAGGTGCAATCTCTAAAAACATTGTCTGCTGATTCCTATCAAGTCGACTGATTCAGTACAACACCTACATCTGGTGCTCAATTAGAAGGTCACGCACAGACCGGCTCAATATCGGAGCGAGGTGTGAGGGAAGCCTCGATTATCAAAAAGGGGTTAACATTGTAGCATCATGAACTTGGTATTAGACTTGGATTGGCTAAACTATAACTTCTCTTTTCTTGTGTTTGATGCAGATGGAATTATGTTCATAAACTTCACCACTTCCTGAGGATTAACTGTCGAACAAAGGAGCAAACACAAAAGCAGACAAAGGCTGGGGATATATAAACAGGACAAATAGAAACATTTCGGTCCATCTTAACCAGATCTTCCAAGATGCCACTTCGAGCATCGTTGCACAGAAAGCCATCCTCTGGCCGCTGGCCCAGCAGGAACACCAAGCGCAGGGAGGTGCTGTCTGTCAACATGATTAGCCTACCACTGGCGGATTTCCGTCACATCTCACATATTGGCAACGATGCCCACACAGACAGCTTTGGAGACCTGTCTTTCTTAAAGATGGGCCACGGTCTGCTTCTGCAGAGCTCCCAGAGTGAGCAGAACCTCTTCCTGGCCTGCTCTCCACCGCCAAAGCCCCCTCGTCTGAACCTCGATGAGGCCGAGGGCTCAGAGAGCCCTGACTGGCATGTGCGCCACCTGCACAACGCGTCCCAGAAGAGAAAGAAATGCAGCTCTATGCCACTGCTGGACAGGGAGGAAGGGGAAGCAGAGATGGAAAAGGAGGATGGGTACCAAAGTGGGAATAATGTTGCTCCCAATCTGGACCACAGCCTCGGACGGGGCAGCCTGAATTCAGACAAGGATGAGGACTCCACAGAGACCTGTGACAAAAATGTTGGACAGCACAAGGAGGAGGACAGTGGCTTTTCATTCAGCTTTGATCTGGGCCCTTCAATCCTGAATGATGTTCTCCAGGTGATGGACAAATGCCCGTAGCCAGGAGTTACAGAAAGGCTTTACTAAACATTCAGAGTATAGGGGAGACCCACTTCCACACACGCCTGATTTTGTGGACAAAATGAATATCCTCAAGCTTTGGTTATCGTTGAAATAGATCCAGAGATATATGATGGTATAATCCCAGTCCTAGTATAGTATAGGCAAACTGGTCTTACCTATGTTTTAATGGAGGTAAACTACACTGAAAAGACTGATACACAGGATGAAATATTCTGCCTGTTTTGATTATTATGTGACTTGTTTTAATGTGACAGCACAGCAATTTAGCGTAACGTTTTATAGAGCACCCGATATTTTGTCAATAGCACACTGTGGTCCACAGCATTTGTGTAAAAGAATAATTTATAAAAAAACACTAAACAAAGTTAATGTCCTCCTTAGGTACAAAGTTTAAGTTCATTATTTAAATTCAAATGTGAGAATCCAAGAGGCACATTTTCAGCTTCTTTGACTTTCGAATATTGAAATTCCCTAAAACCACGCAGCACAGCACTGAAGACGGCTGTTAAGACTTAAGAGTGTTGTGTTTAAGAAAAGAAAAGCTGCGGCTGGAGTCCAAGGTCCTCGAGCTGTGATGTCTTGGCTCTTGGCGTGCTTGCCAATCTATTGTGTGCAGAGGGCAATTTTTCCTCCGCACGCATCCCAGAGGCCCCACTCAAAGGTAGACCGAGGTACCCCCTCATTCCCAACAATGCAGTGAAAACAAACACTTAGCCCTGCTTCCAATAAAAGCCAGCCAGTGGTGGCAGGTTGGGCTGCAGACCAAGCCAGGCCACAGGTCCAAGACCTTAGACCAAGAAAAAAAAAAAAGCCGAAGCAGGCTGTTTTCTTAGCTGGAAATCAGAGTCTGATAGTGAGTGGCGCACAAGAAGGAAAGTGGTAAAGAGTAACGTGATACTTCCACATATGCAGGGGGTGTCGAGGGAGGAGGACCAGAGACATCCATTACTGCATCAAAAGTCCTGATGAGGGTTTAAACACTACCTTCTGACCAAACAGACAGTCGACACGTAAAATAAGTGGTTGTGCCAAACCAAGATTTGTACAGGCCAGCTAGGTCCACTTTGCCCAGGTCTAGAGAGGAGAGAGTCCGGACAGAACCTCAGTCTGTGCCATAGTGGGGGGTTGCCAGGAAAGGCTGTGGGGCAAACCCAGAACCAGTCGCATTCCTACGTTCCCCACGGGTCATGCTGTGAAATATAGGAACCACAAGTGTCATACTTCTAGCAATAGATTTAGAATTCTATGTACGTGCAAACAGAAACAGCAATGTTTGTGGATACGTCTGCAGTGTATATCTGTTTTGTCATTTCTAATTATATATCAGATATTACTGACCATCTTATGACAATAACATAATGTGAAACCTTTTTTTTCTTGCAATGAAAAATGTACCGTTTTGTATTTTGGAGAAGTAAAGAAAAATTCCAGAACTGGTGGTTTTGTGGATAGAACTGCTCTTGTCAACATTTAAATAGAGCTCGTATGAGACTGTTTACACATCATGATGGACAGACATACATTTGGCTTTTCAACCGACAGAAGCCACTGCGGAGGCAGTTAGCCTCACCGAACAGTTTCTAGAGAATGTATAGCCTTGGATTATCCACCACAACACGCAGCACAACATTATTTCAAGGTGGACGCACAAATTAGACGGACATGACAAGCAGGATTTCATGTCAAGTCACAAACGCTCTATTACAGTAAACTCAACCTTGGTGAGGCACACCAGTATCACAAAGAGGTGCCTAGCTAACCCCGGTGTGTCTGCAATTTGTCCGACATTTTAATACAAGCTACTTTGTCCAGATAAGCAGTCACACAGACTTTACATTGGACAGTGATCTACTGTCTGCTACAATGGCCCTTAACGATCAACGCTTAGTTTATTCTCAAGAGAAGGAAAAAGTGTTTAATGTCAGACAGACACAGTGGGAACAAATGATTGTGCTAATGAGTAAGGGTGAAAAAAAAGGTATTTCATGTCCTTCAATCATAATTGATAAACAAATTCACTGACACATTGTATGATATCCCATACTTATTCATAATAATCTTCAAATATTCACATTTCCTGTCTGCTTTTTCTGAAAAAAAAAACGTCCTGTAGACAAGAGTCCTTGGCTGCTTTGACTCGTCTACACAAGAGCTCTCAGTGTGAAGAATCACATAAACTTAAGCTCAACAAGTGTTCAGCCACATGACTGATGTGAGAAGAAAGAGACCATAATTGAAGACAAATTATCTTCTCTGTGCAGCACAAACTGACCGAGCTGTGAAGTAACCCAATCACATCTGGTATCACTTCTCTTCCTCCAAAAAAAAACTAAGCTTGCTGTCATACAGAATACCAAGAAACTCTGTCATCTCGCTGAAGAGCAGCTCTTGTGAGTTATTTATTTTGTCAGGTACTAACTAAAAATATTGTCTTGTAAATAATACTGTCTACTGTAATAGTGTCTTCCAGTTCAACCTGATGTTACTGAAATATGCTGCATGGTTCCACACACACAAAAGGGGATTTTGTGAAACCGATATTGTTTGAGTTCTCTGAATCGCGTCAGGATGTATTATCAAGCAATAGACGTGAGGGCCAAGCCAACCAAGAACCGCTATCCCCTCATGATATGCATGATGAATTTGGCATAATCATGAAATTTGGCCAAAGAAAGTCACAGCCGACATGTCCTTTCGTGAGAAAATACGAAGACGCGTCTGCACAGTTCAATTTACCCTAAACCTGTGTATCCTTTCTATAAACTGATTGGTATTCTGTTCCTTACGGGAGACGATTCTTCACCAAAGACTCCTCACATATGACGAGGTGCACTCCCCGTCTCACCCGTTTTACACACGCCCTCCAGTACTTCTTTTCTGTAAACTGCTCAGAACCCCCTTATTGTCAAAAGACGTAGGATAGCCATACATCTTCTGAATGCCCTTGGTGGTTTGTGGTCTTAGGTTTTGATTATTCCAGAGGTCACAACATTATATGTCATACAGGCATGTAAGTGTTCTCACAATGTGAACTATGGGGACTAACATCATCACATGTTACAATGTCACATACAATTGGGCTCATTGAAACCAGTCATACCCAATTCATGCAATTCAAAGACTGTTTAGGGAACCCAGAATTCAAATACACCTTTTTAGAATAAGCAACAACAACAACAAAAAACATGTATACTACATGCTAACAACTGCATGGTTCTGCAGAACACTGCTTGAGATTCGCATTGGGCATGTTTGTAAAGGAGACACTCGTGGAACCCATTCATTCACATATCTTGAGGTGAGAGGTCAAGAGACCCCTTCGTAAATTGCCATACCAGTTTTCATTGCCTAACTTTGGAGCATTACTCAGCCTCCTCACTCTCACTTTAAGACTGGTCTCGCTACAGAGGCTTAAAGACGGTAACGTCGGCCTTACAGGGTTAACTCAGTGATGAACTAAGCTCCGTTGTTGAACTGTATGATTTATTGTTAATTTCATTGATGTTTTATTACAGGTGCTCTGTTACTTATTGTATTATTACTAATTTTAAGTGATGTAACACTTAAGTTGGGGGTTAATAAGGGGGGGCTCTCACAACCTTGAGTTGTTTAAGGCACTATTAAATTAAATTGACTACATATATTTACTACATCCATTCAAACCTGGCACACAATATTATTATCAGGTACAAATCAATAATAACAACAATACAATGTCCTCATTTTGGGTCCAATCACAGCAAATACAGAAGCCCACTGGTCTCCCAAAACAGAAGTCTTATCTCCAAACAGAGCGAGTGCTAAACCAGGGTTGACTGTGCCAAAAGAACGGCAACATACAATGCATCTCTTCCAGACTTAGAGGCTATTTTAGATTTAGACTTTTCGAGCACTAGCAAACCGGCGGGCTGGAAAAACAATCCCAGAATAGCTGTTCTGCTGCATCTGGTTTGTGTCGTGACAAGCCGATGATGACTCTCCAGCTCAAATGGAAGAAGCGGGGCTAGAACGCTCAAATTCAAATCCTTTATGATCGGTTCATGTTAAATAACATGCTACGTTAAACTGCGCAATAAACCATGAATTAAGACACAGTGATTGATGACGGTATTACATCTCTCCAGAGACACAAACGTTACGTCTGGCAAAAACAAAACAAATAGCGAGATAGTGATTTCTTAACCAAGACAGACAGGAAGGTGAGATGATGTGAATCATTACTCAGACTCTGTTGAATCGGCCACCCATGTGAAATCAAATATTGATGCAGCAGCCATTTACAGCTTTCATTAAACACTGCAATTACATGTACAGTATATGAGCACTGCAGTGTTTCTGTTCACACACAGGCCACAAGTATACACCACAGAAAAGTGCATGTTATGTTTATACACCATGACTAATTCTGAATTCACTGAGATGTGCAACTGTGCGCAGAACAATGGTACAATGACCTGGGAAACAACTTCACTTCACATGATTTCAGCACTTCTTTCATAAACATTACCATTTCCCAATCTGTCACTTTGACAGTGTATTATGTCAAAAGGTAAAGACACAACAAAAACACAGTCTGTGGAAGAAACTAGATCCTTTCCCAAAAGAGGGGACACAATTGAAAGCCCAGAGCATGGGGAGCAATTCCACACTGGAAGATGGAAGATGTGGCCCTTTCCTATTTTGAAATTGTTTAATTCGTGGTGAGTATGACTAAATGAATGCAGTGGGGGGCCTCATAAATCATGCACACGGTCTCTGGATCCTGCAGGGGTTCTTAAGGGGAATTGGTCCCCCTTGTAAACTGGAACTGAGGCTGAAGTCATACATCTGCATCTCTGAGCTCCCTGTAGTGAGACCCTGGCTCTCTGAGCACCGTGTTTGGATTGATGAGGTTAAAGAAGCTTGACCAAGCTGCTCTATGTGATTGCAGCTGGCTGGTGTGGGGTTGCATTGGATGGATAGACAATAGGAGAGGAATCAGATTTTCAGATGTCAGATAGAGTCCAAGGAGAAAGACCTCCAAGGTTCTGGCTTCTTAGAACCTCTATTTCTCTTTCTCAAATACCCCCCATGTCTAGGCCAGATGTGGAACAACATTACTAATATCGACACTGGTTCAACCATTATGCAATGCGGGGCCTCTTTAGCAAGAAGTATTCTCTCTGAGGGCTAATGTGAAAATTACCCAGCCAAAGGTGCAGGACAAAAAAAATAAAAAATGAGCCAATCAGCTTTGGATGTCTGTAAGGCAAACCGGGTTACCATAATAACATTTAAAGAGATTAGAGTGACAAGTCCCAGTGTGCAGGCTGAGTCTCACATGCTAGCCTTGACAAGGGGGTCTGAGAGACCGCATTGAGTTTAGGGGTGAAGCCCAGTTCAGCAGCAGCTCTGGAGACGGAGAGAGTCTACTGAGCTGAAATCCCTCACATGTAAAGATCACAACATTGGAGAAGTGAAATGGACACAGTGGGTAAAAAAAACATTACTTCATACTAATCTAATGACAATGAAGAAAAACGTTGTAGAGTCTCAGTGGATACAGCTGGAATTAGATTGTTCTTGACCAGGAAAAGAGTTAATGTGCCTCTGGTGTCTGAACGTGGGCTGGCAGCTGAAGACAAAATATTAGGCGTGCAAAATCAATTTAAAAACATCCAGATTGCAGTATGGACTACTGTGATTTTCCCATTACAAGAGGCAATACTTACACATCAAAAGGAAACGTGTTTTTCACAAGGAAGCATTTTGGGTTTGTGCAGCAAAATTGAAATCTAAAAAATAACCATTTTATATTAAGTTATATCAACAGCAATATACAGACGAAGGCACCGATGCAGACATTTGGTCAGACTCCCGTGCCAGGCTGCCATTATTGAACACTGCTTATTCTGTGTTGCTATGTGAAGCGCAGCATTCCTGGTGTTTCCCAGGTGAGGCCTGTTAATGAGTGGCCGACCAGGGGCGTTGGGCCAGTCCCAGGCCGGCGCCTCACCTCTCCAAATCAAATAAACTGAGGCCCATTTAAGCAAACATATTGTTCTAGACCATGCGAGGGGAGCACACGCACTGGGATAATACTCACACCACTGATAGAAAAATAGAACCTCACATGGTTTACATACTTCTCTTTGTGGGACAGTGTTTAGGCAATAGTATTTTTGTTGGAAGCTGTGTACATTATGTGTAACATAAGGCCAACATGCTTTATGAGAGAGGGAGAGTGCATGGTTATACTGGTACCTGTGAAGATAAGAACTGGCCGGGTTGAGATGCTGGAGCAATGACCTCGGACTGTCCTTCAAGCCACGAAATCTTTAAGGGGTTTTTACTCAGGCCAATTTCATTTTTAGCTGCCAGCTCCTAAAAACACAAAAGAAAGTGTGTTACATAACCCAAACATATTAGGTTACGTTTTTCTACCAGTATTTTATTAGGACAACAATAATAACAACACTCTTCTTGTCCTGATAGCTGTAAGAAATTGTGTTATATCCGTCTTACACCTGGGTATTATATAAATATGAAAAACACATGTAGACAAGGACAACGGTGGATTGTAACTGGGCCAACTCCCAGAGCAGGACTGGGACCTGGAGATGGACAGGCAGATCCCTTTAGACTGGCAGACATGTCCTCTGGAGGGAAACCACACGATGTGGGGAGGAAACCACAACAACAACAAAGGGCCTGAGGATCCAGACAGTGTGGCTCAAGTTCTTCTGTCCAATGGTTCCCATCAGCACAGAGAACACGATACTACAGGATGACTAGAACATTAGTTTAGGTTTGCAGAAACCGTCCTCAGGCTGGGAAATCTATGACAGGTGTCATTCTTAGTAATAACTAAACAGCAGGTAACCAGAGACTTGGAGGAAAGTAAGTGGAAAACAAACGTGGCCGCATGAAAATGTCTGTTTTGATGAAGATTTCTATCATTGAACAAAGAGAATGAGGACACTGACCGAGGAACAGTTGGGTACTTACAGCTGCTCTCACAGTTGCAAATTCAACCACAGCGCTTCCTCTCTTCTTACTCGATACAATCACATTCGAAACATCTCCATACTAGGGGTAAGAAAGGAGAGAATAAAAGAAAAGAGGAGAGATGCAGAACATTCAAATGAGTATTTCCTTTCACGGCAAAACCCATAGGCATGAAAACACAAAGCATATGCAGACCGAAGAACTGAGAACATGGGTGAATACAAAAGACTTCTGGAATAAAATGCAGGATTCAATATGTGTTTGGTTATTAAACCTAAAGTGTAATGATAGGGTTTGTGTGTTCGGGACACTGCAATGAACATCATGTACAAGAGTGAGTGATAATTGTAGCTATTCCTTGTGCAATTGCATTTGATAAACAGTATTTTTGGATGAAAGCTGAAATTAGAACTCCCTGCCAGAAATCAAAATAGGGAGGAAAGGTTGGACAAAAAGGGGAGCCCGGATCTGTCCAAGAGATGGAGAGAAGAGGAAGAGAAATTCCTCAGTGTTTTTTCCTTATTTATAATTGTGGCCTTTTGTCTGAAACCTCTCCCCACCTAACGCAGGCAGGCGCTTGTGAAAAAAAGGAGGAGGATGGACGCAGCCTCAGAGAATCTCATCTGGCTTTCTGGCAATCGGAAAGTTCAGGAATGCCAAAATCTACGAAGGACATTCTGGAGCAAGCCAACAGTGACAAAAGAGACTCTCAAAGGTCTCCGTTTCATAGAATATAAACAACGATTTATTTTAAACGGCCAAAGTACACACGTATACACATCACATACTTTCCCAACATTAACTATTGGAGCTTGCCATCTCAAATACAATCTTTACCAAAAATGTACTGCCTTTGCTTCAGAAAAAAAAAAGGAACAACACTTTTTTTCACAGTGTTTATGATGATACAGCCCACCTGCCTGGAACCATATTGATCGAGTTCGTGCAAAGGAGCAATTCCTACACCTTTTTCCGGGCCAGCTTCACGTCACTGACACTTGCACTATCCTCATTGCAGGCCAATCTATGCCCCACCAAAAAGCCCTTGTGACGGATCACAGCATAAAGTGGTACTGGGTTGCATGAGAAGAGCACATTTCCTAATGCCTCCCTTAGTATTACTTAATCACCTGGTAGGAAGGGCACAAACAATGGCGTGCATGGCTTTAAAAGGGCACTACAACATTGCCCTCAGCACTTTCACTGCAACAAAACTTAATGGGTCTTGTTAAGGGGATGAATAAAACAATCTACAGTGATGTCATGCAGACCTCAAATATGGCCGGACTCTGCAGGCAAATTTGTTACAGCAGAGCTCTGCTTTGGGACAATTTTATAGTTCAATATTAATATTTATCCTTATATATTGAATTTCCAGAACATTTAATTTGGAAACAATTTATAGATTAAATACTCTGATGAGAAAATGGTACTGATAAGTGTGAAAAGACAGGAATTCTAAAGGCGTGTTTTGCTGTAACATTGTGGAACCACAATTTTTAGGATGTGTACCTTTTGTAGAAGTGTGAAAAGAATGTCTTGAGAGTAGCCTCCATTCGTCTCGTCATCTTTTTTACACTTCCACTTTAACTAGAACGAGAAAGAAGATAAAAAAGGAGAGGCCTTTATTACAAAAAATCAAAGGAGTACAAGGTAGTGTCCAATCATTAGAGCACAGTTGATTAGACTCCGCTGATGAGGGGGCAAAGTATGCCAAGTAACCTTGGCTGTGATGACACACAGATTACCATAACCACCAGGACAGAGTAGAGCTATGGGGGAGAGAGACATTGTTAAACACTTGGAACATCACCATGGCACAACATTTTAATTTAAGCTTGGATCGTCAACATGACAAGAGCCAACAGTCTCTGAGATAGATCTATACACATGTCCTTTGACGTGACCCGTGATAACGTCAGTCTTACGGCTGCCGTTTGTTTTTCTAACTGAATACACAAATGTCGGGGGAATACACTGTTTTTAAAACCAGATTTAATGTCTAAACACATTAGCTAACATCCCCATTGTCCGTTAATATGCACAGGCTTGGCAGTTTCCAGGAGGAAATATAATAATCTCTCTCTTGGCATAGTTGCAGGTCTTCTGAGGACGTCAGGCCTCCTCTGGAGGAATAGGCTTTAGGACAGCATGTGCGCTCCGTGGTGAGACGGCATATGTGGTTCTATCAAAAGCCCTGTTGAGGTTCTGCCTGCACTTTTATTCAGATAGAGCTGTTGCCCTTTTTCCATCTTCCTGCGTTACTCTCAATAAACTGCAAGCCTCATCCTGACTTCTGTCTCGTACCCTGAATAGAAGCCCATAGTTGCAAGCTGTACCTTCAATTTTGGGGTCACAATGCTCTTGAAACATCTCTCCACTCCTGAATCTGATAAAAAACACAAGAGGGGAATAAGATAGTGTAGTGAAAAGAAGAGGAAACAATTGTTTTGTTGAGGAAAGAAATGCAGCACTCAAGAAAGCAGTCAAGTCAAGCAGATGAATAACGATTTTTGGCTGTCATATGGTAAATGTAAGGCCCTCGTGAACAGACCGAGCACTGATCGAGCGAAGGGCTGGGGAGGCCTGACTGCGTGCAAATGGGGGAGACTCAAAAAACGTGCTGACTATGCATGAGTAATTGTCCAACCACAAAAATGGATCTAAGTTCAAGGCCAAGAATCAGTATTTCCCATAAATACATACACTTCTATAGCGTTATTTTACAAGTCTTTTTTCATGTGACCGAAATGAAGACACTGTAGCTTTAAAGCAAAAGTATTATCAGGCGGTTAAAAGTTTGATGGAAAACTATGTGTGTGTGGTACTTGGCATTGCTCTGTTACCATGCCACGTGTTCGTACTGCCAAGAAACTAAAATAGACCTTATCAGAGTGCAAAACATGAATTCAAAAGTACATTCAGTTATTTTTATTGTTTTTTTTTATGAGAATAATATTTGGCAAACAACAGGGAACCTAGTGACTGCTGTGGTTTGACTGACAGTATGATGGTTGGGAAACATAGAGGTTCACTCAGCAGAGGTTTTCAGGATCGTAAGAGGACTTCACTGGATCAAACTGGATTTATCCAAGCAGAACAGGACTGCACTGAACTGGTTAGACTGGGCTAGGTGAAATCTTGGAAGTGTACATACGTCCGTCTCCTGTTTGCTGCTGCTGTGCTTCTCTCTCTCTCTGGATCTGCTCTCTGATGAGCCTCTGTTCCTCCTCAAGCTGCCGGGATCCCTCCTCTCTCAAACGGGTTATCTGGTAGAAACAAACACATGCAAAACTGTAATGTGCTCGAAATGACTTACTAGTTTTTAGTGGGAGCAAATTATGAATATTTCTTCTCTGTCAAGCGCTGATGTAATTCATCACCTAAATGAGTTTCCCATTTTAAGGCATCCCATGCTATTCTGTGTTCCCAGGAGATTGTGCAGACAATCTTATTTCTTCAGTTAAGGCAAGAGAAGGAAAATGGAACAGTGCCACCTACTGGTTACCTCCTTCCCCCAAGGCACATGGCCACATGTGTTTACACCATTTTTATTTATTTATCATGGAATTTCTGAACAAAGTGCACCAAGTCATGCAATATCACCTCATAGGTTTACTGATAATTGTGATATGGCAATGAGAAAATAGCCTCTCTCAGATACAGCCTTTGTTCCTGACCCAAGTCTTGGGAAGATTTCAATCAGAAGGGAGTAGTTGACGAAAAACAGAATAGAGAAACACCTGGGTGTGCTTCAGAGTTTCCTGGATGCACTGTAATACCTGTCGTACAGTGACATATGTGTTTTGAATTTTGGACAACCTTCCCAGGCAATGTTTGGTACTTTATCATCTCTCATATGGTTTCTATAAATTCTCTTACCTCTTCTTCAAGTGTTCTAGTGATTTGCACTTCCTCCTGATAATGAGCTTCCGCTTGTTGCTCTCTGGACTCCAAGTCTGTCAGAGCAGCACACACACACACAAAATCAAGTGTGAAAACAGACAAAACTGTGCAAAACAAATTTATCATTTTCTAAAAGCTGCTCTTGTTTAATTTCCTGCTGTCTATCTATGCCGTCAAAATATGTCAAAATATATTAGCCGGTGTGGAACATGTATGACAAAAAACTGATTTAATATAACCTTTTACAATCTAAATAGAAAAATTGCTGTATGATGAAAACAGAAAATTAAGAGCCTCGAGATGCTGTAGGAGAGGGACTCACCAAGCTTAACTTTCTTTCTCTTATCATCTAACTTCCTGGTTCTTTCTTCTGCTTGTTTCTTGGCAGCGCAGATCTTGTCATAGGCAGCCTGAAAGCAGTATTATACACCAGAATGACTCAAGTCTCTTTGTGGGTGTGTATCAGCGCGTAGGGCTTGTTGAGAGGCATCAGTGGCCTTACCTTGGCAGCAGCATCAGTTAACACCTCGAGAGCCTGGGACAACTGGTAGAAGAGCTCCACTAGATAAAGAAGGGACGAGAAAACAATGAACATTCTGCTACTGGATGCACGTAGAAAACCTTTTTTTCTTTTTGCATCAGGAACCAATGTTTTTACACATCGATAAGAGTGGTTACAATTAACGGTAAATTGTTATACACAAGAGATACAAAATAAGTTGATATGGCAGTAAGAAAGTAAAGAGAACATTGCATCTAGAGGGGGCTTATGCCCAAAGGGCCATTATGTGCTCAGCATAATATCTTCAGGCGGAAGCTTGGACACGGGGCTGAAACAAACTGAGACATTGTTAAGTTAAAAGGGTGCGGCGAGTATCACGAAACCTGTTATCTCCAATGACACAGACGTGCATTGCGACACAGACCCTTGGCCTCTCCGTTTATCCTCCATTAGAGCACCTTGAGGGGCCACTGTTGCAATCACTCACACACACACACACACACACACACACACAGACACAGACACACACACACACAGGCGCTCGCGTACACACGCACACCCCAACCAATCCCAGTCTCATCGTACAACTGCCACACTGCTGTATTATTCTAGACAGGCTTAATCATTCACTGATGGGAGGCCTAACGAACCGATACTGTTACTCCCTGTAGGGACTGGCAGTGCTCACTAACAGGAGGCTCTGGAGATCATGCTGCCAGCGGAGGCACTCAGGTTACCTACACGCATATAATGGGCTGGAATGAAATCCAACTGGGGGGGACCTGCCATGTCCACTAGGCAGCTTAGAGTGTCACAACATGGGGGGTTGAGGAAAGTGAGGAAATATTGGGAGGGGAGAAGTCTTCAGTCAGTGAGGACTCATGACCCCTAAGTCACCTCTAACATGCATACAACCTTCCCCTGAGGAGCAGCAAATCCTGAGACTTGCTCCGCTCTCGTGCGATAGAGAAAGAGTCTGTTCATGTGCGGGTTCAAGTGTTGAGGCCCTCCAAACCACTTCTTTAACATTTCAGGGAAACCGACCCCCTGCTTCTACATTATCCCTCTCAACCCACCAAACCCAACCTATTTGCCAGTTTTTTTTTTCTTGACATAATCAGGAATTGTCTGAACAATCCAGAAACCACATAAATCTCACTTGAAAACATGCCTCATGACCAGTATTTTGTCCAGGGGGGCATTTTTTTTTTTACCCTCCTGACAAAAAAAGCTACATTGGGATTTCCTTCTCCAATTGTTGACATGCTGGTTGGCGACAGGCCGCAGAAGGACTCAAGCCAACAACGGAGAGTGTGGAAAGCCTGGCGGTGATGGTGGTGCTGCTGCTGGCTTTTGGCCGGTCCTGTCTGGCTAGAAAGCCGGCAGGAGAGACAGGCGCTGGTTAGACTTCCTACAAAGTTCTGTGGCTCGGCCGTCTGGCAGGCTACAACTTGCTGAGAGCACTACTCTCAAGCATTAATCTTTGGTTTTGGAGCTTTGGCCTCTGGGTTAGACGATTAACGCTAATTCTTCAGAAACGCTAATTCTTCAGAAAACAATGCAGAAATGACCTAATCAAATAATAAATCGTCTTCCAGTTCTACTGGGAGAATGAGAGAGGTCAGTGGCTCATAATGGCGAGACGGTGAAGATAGACACTCACCTGCTTTTGGGTTGTCTGGGTTCTTGTCTGGATGGCATGTCAAGGCTTTCTGTCGATACGCTTTCTTGATCTAGGAGAACAGAAGAACCCCCAGAGTTACAGAGAGTGGACAATGTTGATTAGGACCCAAAGAGAACGAATCATCCACTTAAGCACAGATCTTGGCCATGTGAAAGTTAGATTCTTACTCTCAATACCAATTATCTTTATCCTGTCATCCTTGGCCCAGAAAAATAAAGTCTGAATAAAGAATGATGGTGCCATTGACATAATGGCACAAATGGTAACAGTCTGACATGAAAGCACTGTAGGTGAAATGTGGTCTGCATTTAATTTTGTTTTTGTTAAACGGATTGTATTGTGTGGATCAAATCAACACCTGAGCTGATCCTCTGCTTTGTGTCCTTTTGACATGTTTTTAATGGACTCTAACCACCTCGGCACAAACTCCACAGTGAATTACCTGCACCAGATTTCCAAACTATTCTCAGGACCATTGCCAGTGTGCAAGATGAATGTGTCCTGAGTTGCAGCCTTAGTCAAACCAAAAAAAATTACAATAACATGCACAAACAGAGTGCCTTTGTCCATAACAAATCTGAGAAGGCTGCACTTAATATCTTAGGCAGGTAGCCACAACTTTTGAGGGGGTTCAGAGAACCAAAGTGTACAAACTAAACAATACTTTTGAGTATTGTTATGTCATATGAATTTTTACTTTTAGCTGATTTTTTTTTTACCCTAGGTCACTGCTTGGAATGTTAACCATTCATTGATCCTTCTAGGGACCAGTTAATGACAAAGTGCTTTTTATTAGATCTCTGCTCCTCTGGAGAAAGAAGGGGAGCAGGAAAGCTTTCTGTGAAGACAACCTCAAAAACACACGCTCAAATGCATTGCATGCTAAAGAAATGGTGCAAACATCCACCATATATCCAGGCTCGGACACAAGCACACACACACACTTTTTCACCGGTCTTAATCAGCCATGCCAACCTTGTGAATGTTTTCCCATTTTTAGCAACTCAAGTGAGTCTCCAAGACAGTCAACTTGGGCAGATTAGCCTGAACGCCTATTGTCCATGGAACAAGAGCTAAGACGTGAACCTTCAGGGGCTTACGTGGCTGACATAGCTCCTAAATGTTACAAGTCCTTTCTTCTCTCTCTTGGTCAACATCAAGTTTTTCGTATTATCGTAGTTCCAGTAAATGAGAACTTGGTTCATTTAGAGGGCTTAGAGAGACTAAAAATCTTTGAGAGATTTTTCGTCTTGCTGCTTGGTGCACAGAGCCTGCCTACAGATCGAAACTGACACATGGGGCTGTGGATTGGGGCCAAACACGTAGAGTATGCTTACTGTTGGCCTAAGCTTACTTCCCCTTTTTAGCCTCTTTGTCTCTTTCTCCATTTTCTTTTCTCTCAAGCTGAATGTTCAACTGTATCTTCATCTATCCATGTACAGGTTTCCAGTTGAAAGAAAGGCTGTTCCTCTCTTGGACCAAGATTAAGCAAAGGGTAAAAAAGACAGATATGAAAGCCATTGCATACGGAGTAATGGGTTGGTTGTGAAAACTGTTGCAAAAATTCCCCTGCGCGATCAGTGCTTTGACAACACGCTTTGAAGGTGTGTTAAAAAGGGTTTTAAATGTACCATTTTAAGTACATTTATTTGCTCACCATATCCAAATTCAGGCTATATAGTTCAGGCACGATTTTCTCTACTCCAAAAAGCAATTGGTTTCCATAAACTTCCATATGTTCAATTATAATTGAAATCCACCACAGTGGACACGTCTACATTATGTGTTGCAGTGTGGTAATGCAGGTTAAGTGCAGATTGATACAAAATGTGTGCACTACATTACCTCCCGCAACAATAGAGCAAGTTGGAAGGCACTTGCTGTAATGCATGAAAGCAACGTTCCAAAAGGGTCAAGCCAATGGTTGATTAGAATGGTGGAAAAATACATTAACTACACTAACTTCACCGCTTAACAGATTTGAAATAAAGGGGCTAAAGTATGCAGTCCCTGCTATAGTCCTCTAAGAGCAATTGCAGTGTCCTTAGTTCACACAAACTTGATTTCTCATGTTCATCATCACCTGAAGCCAGCTGATAAGATAAACACATCTCCACATCTGCTGGAAACATAGTAGATGTTTGACATTGTCAGGACAACAATCTAGAAGTTGACAAGTACAACCTGTCATCATTGATGCTGTTCTAGTGGAGAACAGCGAGGTTGCATGTCATCACCTTTGTCTCGCCGGGTTCAGCTCAGTTAAAGAGCTAGTTAACACATACTTTTCTTCATTCCAGTTAATTATCCAACCTCATTTTCTCTCCATCTCCTCAACCTTACTTTTCTATTGCACATCCTTCACGATGCGTCTTGTATCTCATGCACCTCCAGTGCCGTTTTGTTAAATAATGCATGATTACTTCCATCAATGCCTTAACACGCTAGCCTTAATTGATGCTGGAAGACCCTGGAGCCCTTTGGTCCTACGAACTAGAAGCCAAAGCGGGCCAACTTTTGAAGAGGTTAGCACATGTGTGGATAAGAGCGCTCAGATCGAGTGGCACCTTCCTACAGGACTAGTCAATTACTGTCGTTATTATTTTTGTGCACTTCACCATGACCTTTTAGGGTTCCTAAAAAAGTTAGTATTAAATTATGAGTAAGACCATGTAAAGAGTAAATCATAGGAACTCCTAGGCTGAACCTAGATGCTGCCCATTGTCCACTAATATGAGCATAAATGTTTATATTTGATTATGTTATATCATCCATCTCTTTCAATTCAAATTATTCAAGATCGTCACATGCCTTTTTTCTTGTCTCCAGACAAACCAAATCGCATAAATGTCAACTATTTCCCACGCTTCAGTGCACAGGAGAAGCAAAGAAATCAAGGCAAGACTGATAATTCAGCAGCCTACAGTAGCCTAATGGTTAGTGCCAAGTGAAAAACAGACTCTCTGTACCCGCTTGATCCCTGCCTGCCACAGTCTTAACTGCATGCCCACATCTTGTCCTCATTACACCAATCTTTGGTGCCAATTAAAGTTGACCAACTGGGCCCAGTGCAGCCTCAGCACCGCCCCTAGTCTGTGTGGCTGATTAGCTGCATGAGCTGCCATGGGCCCATCCTCCTTAATTACAATGCTCTGCTATTTACGGGACATTATCAGCTGGAGGAAAATGATAATAGGCACAGCAGGGAACAGGAAGAGGAGGAGCAAAGACAGGGCAAAGATGATGTGACCACAAGTCATAAGAAGAATTGGATGTAATGAAGAGAAACAGTGAGACACGGTGACTTTCCATGTGTTTGTGTGCTTATGAACCTGACGAAACAAACTTCCAGTAAAACTTGGCATTCATTCAGTACGACCCTATATTACCTTTAACAATTATTCTTCACATCTTGATTCAATGCGTTTTATTATTCGAATGATTTCAACCAAATTGTCACTGAAAAACTAACACATTTGTGATTCTTTTTGTTTACACCGCATGTTTAAAGGTTTGTCTGATGTAATATCTGTAGAACTGTTGATCACAGATCAATGCATTGAACATAAGTCGGCTGATTCCAGGCTGCATCACGGGATGCAATAATAAACATACTCTACCTACTATGACCAAGCAGACACTTAGAGAAGATATCCAGGTATGTGGTTACTGTATACTCTGCAGCACGTCAGATCCACAATGTAAGAGGCTGAACAAACCACAATGCAGTTTGTGTGGTCTTGGCTGTAACAATCGTCTCACCAAGCAATCTGTGGTAGGTACACACACTTAGCAATCATTACCCAAGTCCAGCGGATATGCATGAGAGTGAGAGTTTAAATGGTGGATAGCCTTCAGCATCCCGCAGCACACGGATAAAGTGAACCCCAGTCATCCATAGTCATTAAATCAGAGACTCTGACATGCCAGTTCCTCCAGCATGTATCAGCCAGCCAAGCTCATAAGAAGGTCAACAGCAGTGATAAGAGAAATGGATGCTAAATAGAACCAGGAGATGCAGAATGTAAATCTCCTACATCAAGACTATGTTTTACAAGCTGTGGCTGAGCCCACATAAACAGGCTGTGGGATGCGCTTCTTCCCCTAAACAACATGCTTGATAGTGGTGGTGGAGCAGTGGGTAAAATAACTGGGATAAGTAGCCCATCTGATGACATCTATCTTCACACACTTGATGACTTCACACACACACACACACACACACACACACACACACACACACACACACACACACACACACACACACACACACACACACACACACACACACACACACACACACACACACACACACACACACACACACACACACACACACACACACACACACACACACACACACACACACACACACACACACACACACACACACACACACACACACACACACACACACACACACCTTTCCACATTTTGGAGTCTCAATTGTAGCCGAGCCATAACCGCTAACTTCCTCCAGGATAACCCTTCTGGGAGGACAGGACTTTGAAATACAATTAAGAAATTACATTCTTCCCTAATTTTGGCTGCAATTTTAATTTCCCATTGGGCTTGTGTATTCTAGATGCTGGAAACTGTGATGAGAGGGGGTCTTGGGGAAAAGGCAGGATTCAGAACATTATGGTAAACCACTCTGGACTGGTAAATGAAATACAGATTAGTTGATTCAAAAAAATGTTTGTCCTGTGCAGAGGTGAGCATATCTGATTTGTAGAGATAGGTTGCCCATAGTATGACAGCTTTTTCCAGGTCTCATCAGATATATTTGTGATCTGACATGTTAGTTTAGTTTTATATAAAGAACATAGCATACTTAAAACCATGAATGCATTTAGCATTCATACTATTGTCAATTTATTAGAGCTGACATAATTAGTCTATTAATCGATTGGTTGATCAAAAGGGAAATAATGTTCAACAATTGTGATAATCCAAGAGAAATGCCAACTCCTCCATATTTCTGGCTTCAAAAACCAACGATTTGATGAAGTATCCTTTGGATGTGCAAAATGTTCTGACATTTTTTACTTCATTTAACATTTCATAAACCAAACTATTTATTATTTCTGGGGGGAAATAACTGGCAGGGTACTTGATGATCAAAATTGGTTGCAGCCCTTGAATTTATATTCACAATCACCAAAAGCATTTTTCATGTAATTCTCGCAAAAGACTAAACTGATGTAGCACCGCCACCGTGTGGCCTTTCTGGTGTATCACACCTCGGCGATTCAGCCATAAACTGGTGTTCATGTCTTTTGCTGCATGCGTCTAATTTACTGGACCTCGAATTTCAGTCCTCTTTTTCCTTTGCTGGCATTTCCTCGTCACAGAAAAGACTCTGCTTAGTTAACATGCACGACCAACGACACAACACACACACACACAATGTTACAAACTCCATGATAGCAAGCTAATACAGCCTCCTGCTCGCAGGCGAACATGTCACACAGTCTCTCCTGGTGCAAAAACAACTATTGTGACATTTAGCGTTAACTTAGCAAACAGTCCGGTACACTATCTGCTCAAACAGCGTCCTCCAGTCTGCCGTGCGCCTGTACAATAACGACTTTATGTCTAGCTAGCTAGCTTAACCGCTAGCTCATTTACACACCTCTTTCGATGTAGCAGTGTTTTCAACGTCGAGTAGACCATACAGATCCATCTTCAGGATATCTTTGGCCTTTCCAGACATGTCTGCCGACAACGAGTGACGATACCAACACAGAAAAATAAGAAATGTGAACGCAATGTCAACGTTTGGCTAATTCTGCGGTTTGTTGTTGTTTTTCCCGGTACAGGCAGCATGCGTTTCACGCCTTCGACCTTTCAACTAAGGAGCGCGTGGCACCCTGGGAAATGTAGTTTTTGTTCCGTTGTTCCGCTCTGCTGTTGTGTGAATGCAGAAAGAACCTGCACATTGTTACACAACATGATGATGGTTTGGTTTTTAAGGCTGTTGCACATATTCATAATTCTTGATGAATCTAAAGACAGTAAAGAGTGTATTGGTCTTCATTATTTGTTCACGTTAACCCATGCTCAATGCAAACATGTTTGCTCAGGCTCCCTAAACTCTGGAAAGAGTTGTGAAATGTTATATTTGAATAATTAACGTGTGCTAAATATATCTTGTTGTAATAAGTACAGAGTGCTCTCTGGTGCACAAATCATGTAACAGGCTACACTGTCTCTAAAAATGATCTCAAACTCTTTCCAGTATTTTATGTACTACATTTAGTTATTGTAAATCAGCCAACGTAAACACCAATTATTTTTGCATGAGTCAATATCAGCTCATAGCCTTGTGATGGATCAGGTTTTACAGGATTCATTAAAGTTCACACCTTTGTTTATACTTGAATACTATAGTCTTGTTTTACTAAACCAACTCTGCTGTTTAGACATGTTCATCCGTGACCATTTCATTTTTATAATTTTTTTTCAGTTGTAGCTATAGATTTTTTAAAGTTATGATTAAGGCTTTTGGGGCTTTGTTTTAGCTTGTCAGCTATTTGGTGTCCATAGGATCCATGTTGTACGGCGACCTTGAGTGCCTTGAAAGGCGCCTTATAAAACCAATGTATTATTATTATTATTATTATTATTATGTTCTTGACTCTTGAGGGGTGCTTGATAGCCACCAGGGGATCAACAGTATTATAAAGGAATGCTTGGTCAAATACTAAATATGTTTTTCCACCACTGTTATCACACTCACTACACAGCAGTGATGATCAAACAGCTGGACATTTTCACCCAAAAAAACATATACAAATCCGGGGTCTTGCATGAAGGTCCTTGCGGTAGAATGGGTATAGAATCAATGACACATCCAAAAGAGTGTTAAACTTTTATTGTTTTCTATATATGGGGCGGTTGTTATGTGGTTTAGTGATAACACTGTTGGCACTATGGATCATTGTGATGCAGTATCAGGAACAGCTATACTGCATATTCTGTGATGGTGTAACTTGGGTATTGCTGCTGATTTCTCAGTGGTCTCCCTGATAGAAACCTAATTTTCCTCTAGATAAACAAAATACCGTATGGGCCCGGCACATTGGCTCAGAGGAGCATAACAATACATTTACTAGCTGCTTTTCTCTGAGGCTGCTCAATTGTCTCGAGCCACAGGGGGAGTGACAGCGAATTCTCAACAAATGATCTAGAACCAAATCAAAGTCACTATTGTCATTCTGAAAGTGACGTTTGTGTAATTCGGATACGGAATGAGTCTGTTGGAGATGTCTTTGTACTTTGCTGAATTACATGCATACAAATCAGTGATAAGAGACACTGAAAAAGCGACATAATTATAAACCATAACCAAAGTTATTCATGTTATGAACTTCTTGTTATTCGTGTTTTTAGTCATAGGAACCAAATCCAAGATGATTTAGAAATTGCTGGATTATTATGTCCATGCACTGTTGGTACTTTAAATGTGACCCTATTTCGATCTAGTAGTGGATATAAATGGGCCTTGTGGGAGATTTTTACATTTCTAAACCCCTGGAGCCATGAAGACAAACCATTGAGGAAAGATGTGGCCTATGTCTCCAGATTACATCTTGATCCTGTATTCTGATTTAAATAATTCAAAGGATCATTTTGGATTTAGTTTGAAATAAAGATGTGCATTTTCAGTAAAAGAAAGGAGGGGTTTGGGTCTAGGTCGCAGATAACTAAAATGTTGGAGCATGTTTCAGGGCAGACAGACTCAAACACCCTGATGGTCGGACATTGTCTCTGCAATTCTCAAACAAAGCTGCATTCATTTAGAATGAAACAGAGCTGCTTTGTTACTGTGACGGTTTATCTTGTGCTGTCAAGAATCGTTGACTGGCTTGGATTAACAAGGGTTAATTTTCCTCCCGCCGGGACTGTCCGCTTGAGGTCAAATCCAGTTGATGGGATGGGGGCACGGGAGGAGGGCCCACAACCACTGGCTGCATTCGGCCAATCAGCATCAAGCGAGAAAACGGCAGGCACACCAAATCCGGAAGTTAGGCAATTCTGCCTCTAAAATAAAACGCTGTCCTTAAAAAAACTTTTTATTGAGTATGCAATAAAACAAATTAAAAGCGTGGGTTCCCTCCGGGTTCTCCAGCTTCCTCCCACAGTCCAAAGACATGCACTTTAGGCTAATTGGACTCTGAAATGCCTGTAGGTGTGAATGTGAGTGTGAATGGCTGTCTGTCCATCTGTGCCCTGCGATAAACGGTCCAACTGCGGTCATTTGAGCCGGCTTCCGCGGATACTCGGTCATGTGAGCCGCCGCTTGAAATGTAATGCACCTCTATTCATGGTGTTACGGTACGAGGGCTTGAACGGCCCAAAAAGCACCACGAGAGACCCATTTCTCAGCAATAATTTGTCCAATTTGATGTAACAACAAGTCAAAAACATTATATGACATATTATAATAACATATGAAGTTACACTACGGTACTGTTTTTAATGGAAAGTCAGCCCAAATTCAATGATATTCATAATTTCACATTATTAGAACTGTTAAAGCAGATCTTGAAATGGTTATATTCTATTTCTACTGGATTGTTGTTCATGAGGACCCATGTCCATGGTTATTTTCATGAGATTTTACTATACAGTTTTTGAGAAAACTAAAGACAAAGTTATCTAAAAAGAAATGATATTCATGATTTCCTAATATTTGAACATTTCTTAAAGCAGATCATTTAAAGGTTATATGAAAATGACACTGGATTTTTGTTCAAGAGGACCTCTGCTACGTCCATGGTTATCCATGAGTGTAGTGACCCCCGTTGCCTATATCAACAAGTGGTCACTTCCAGGTTTAGTCTTGATGTGTGCAATAAATAGATGCAATGTCCAGTTTTGAATTTGAAAGGTTATTTATTTGTAATATTGCAAGTATTTTCAACACAAACCAAAATGTATATTCCTTGTACAAAACAATTAGTCTTTTCCCAAAAAAGAATGAAAGAACTCAAACCGTCTGTTTGTCGAACACCGTCTATAGTTTCGCACGGTCAAAAAACGGTCTGCTCCTGCCAGTCAAGCAACGCCTGGCCTTAGTGTTACTCTTGATTATATTGGTCTGTCTTAATTGACAGCCGCCGCCCTACGCCCCCTAGTGGTGGGATGTCCAACAAAACAAAATGGCTCTTAAAATGAGATTTTACTGTACAGTTTTTGAGAAAACTAAAGACAAAGCTTTTGGCTATTCACAATATTGGCAATCGTTTCAATAATGTCGAAGTAAAATGACATGACATTGTAATAGACATACCAGGGGTCCTCGCGAACAACAATCCAGTGTCATTTTTATATAACCTTTTAAGTTATAATATTGTGAAATTGTGAATATAATCATTGCATTTGAGCTGACTTTCAATTAAAAACAGTAGAGTAGTGTAACTTTATATGTTATTATTTCATATAATGTCCAAATTAATGTTGTTTTTGACTTGTTATATCAAATTGGACAAAACATTGCTTAAATAAGGGTGTATCTCCGTGCTTTTGGGCCGCACAAGCCTCTGTACCGTAACACCATGAATAGAGAGGTGCATTACATTTCAAGCGGCGGCTCACATGACCACAGTACTGTCCAGGGCCTTCGCCCATGTCGGCTGGGATCGGCTCCAGCGACCCTGAACCTATTCAAGCGGTTTGGAGGATGGAATCGAATGGGAAGAGAAAAAAACATCTGCATAAATCTAGCGTTATTCCTCCAGCCGTTATTTTCAGTTTAATGATCTCCCCTAACAGTTGTAACCCATCAGTTAAGTTGTTAGTTAACGTTACTGTGACCCAGCTACTACTGGCATCCAAATACCTTGGTTGGACTAACGTTAATTAATATAGGTAACGTTACACCATTTATAATTTACTTTTTATTTCTTCGTATTTAATCATTTTTTTCTGTGATTAGTTTACTGCTCAAGTAATGGAAATTAGTTAACTGTTAGCTAATGTGTTGTTGTATTTTAATGTAACCGCTCGACGTTAAAGTGGCACATTTAACAAGGGAACGGTTTATGTAGCTAAAGCCTACTTAACTTACTTCAAAACAATTCTTTTTTAATTGAATACTTTCTTTTATTTCTTGATTTAACATATCGCATTAGAGGCACAATCGACTAACGCTAATCTGACTGTTAGCCTCGCTAACATATAACGCTAGCTAGGTTAACGTTAACTTAACGTTAACAGTTAGCTAGGTTAACTTACGGTTAACTTAGGTTAGCGCTAGGTTACTTTTGTAGCTAACGGACTAACTACCTTGCTTAGGGTTACTGGGTTAACGTCAGCTAACCTCGTTACAACAGAATTGCGTGAAGCTTTTAATATTAAATATATTAATATACACCAAGCCACGCGTAACACGTGTTTTATTCTGATGGTCTCGGCCGGATGTCAGAGCGCAGTAATGTAGTCGTCTTGACGCTGTCCGCCTCTCAAGTGAACGAACGCTCAGGGGCACGTAACGTTTTGAAAACGGTGCCAGCCGCTTACCACACAGGGGTTGATTTGCCACACAGTGCCGAATTCTCCGGGGCTCCATGCACATTGTGTTGTGTCAGATTAAAATGTCCGGATGACTGCAAAGCGCTCCCTGGTTTGAGACCACATCACAGGACGCGGCTCTTCAAGCGTCTTCAAATTTATGGGATAAAAGCAGGTAAGGTGTCATAGTCATTTTATAGGTGATCTATAACGACGCACGGAGGCATTAGGATGTAACACGTGTAGCAGTGAGAATAATCTTAACCGTTATCGTTGGTTGTCTGCTGTCAGTAACTACGGTCCCTTATATATGGGGAAATACATTTCAGCGCAAAGTGATGATGTTGCACCGTTAATGTTGCTCCTAAGGTCCCTTTTTTATCATAATTGACCAATGCACATAATGCAGTTTGGCAGACTGGCATTTGCATTTTGGTCTGACAAGATTGTCGATCCATCCTGGAGGTGTCAATCGTCTGTCTCCTCTTAACCTCCTTTCCTCGGACAGAACGAAGAGGAAGAGCTGTGTTGCGTCTCTGGCAATGTATTTGTCAATGTGCAGATGTTTAACCAATCTGTCAATTGCTGTATAGGAGTCTGCAGAGTCTGGGAATACAGGACACTACAACTAAAAAGATACATTTCAACTCCACAGTGTGCTTGTAGACTTTTCAGGCATTTCGGCCACTCCCTTAAATAGCAGAGTGAAAGAGAGACGGTTAGGAAGTCAATGAAATGACTCCCAGATGTTGTATGTTGTAATAACCAGTCCAGGAATGCGAGAGATACACGTTTAAACTGTCCCGTGATATGTATTCCCCCTAAAGATATTATTGTATTTACTCGTGTGTTATTGCTGACTTGCACAGACCGTTTGTATAAACAAATATTAATCAGGCCAGCAAGCTTTGCATTCATCTGCGAGGAAATAAATCAGCGGAGATGTTTCTGCATTTTCTGAGGTCTTGATGCTGTACAGTAGCAGTGGGCTGCTGTGTGGGTGGTTTAACAAGAGGACAGATGAGTAGGTTTGTCCTGTGTGCAGTGAATCAGCCTGCTATTAGTGGTACATGTGGGAGACTTGGCAGACAAGGTCAGAGAGTGAAAGTTTCTTATATTTGAGGACAAATAGAATGCAAAAAAGAATGTGCAACATGTTTTTTTCTTACGGGGCTGATATTTGACTTGGCTTTACATGTCACCCAGATGTTTGCTCAGAGATAACACTTTCTTGAGTCACCATCCATAGAAACGAAAATGATGTTTTTCAAAAGAAGAACATTAGCCGTGACACCCACGTGTTTATCTGGAGCCAAGTTTCCTGTCCAGGCAAAGTCCTTTCCTTCCTTGTGAAAAGTTCCCGAGCCTCGCTGCAGAGTGTGTTTGTACACAAGCCGTTTCCCTTCAACTGTCTTCGTTATAGCTGTCGCTTTGCAGGACGTGAGTCCATTTAACAACACTCTCGGTAGCTTCCCGAGTGTTCATCTTATCGCATCAACTTGCAACTTTTGTTCCTCACGCTGAACATGAACGCCAAATGTACTCGAGAATCAGAAAGTGTTTAACTGGTTTTCTTGCCACAACATCCATCCATTTTGTGGCCACTGAACACAGACAGCCCTTTGAAGAGTATTGAGAGGCCTGTTGTAAAACACCATTGTCTGTCTGCTTGCTGCCACGTTAACACACTCACACTGGCAGCAGGACGAAAACGCTGCAGTCACAGCTGACAAATGCCTTGCCAGATTATGTGAGAAAAGAAAAGAAAGCCTAATTTTACCTTGATTCTGCCGAGTGAATAGATTTTTCACAAGTCATTACTACTGCTAATTACCTTTTGAAAAGAGAGAAATCACAAATATAATTTAGCTGTGTAAATTCACTGAGCTCCTAAAACACATAGAATCAAATGGATGCAGCAAAAAGATTTCTGAGTAGGGCCTCATATTGTCTCGATGGTAAAATAGAAGACTTGTAAAAGCCATAAGTCCTTCCAGATTGGCTCTATATGAATGTGCCTTGTACAGAGCATTGTGTTTGTACTTGCTCATCCTTCAGTGCCTCGTCTGTATATCTTGTGTTTGCCAAGTGCGAAATCAACAACAGGAGGCAGAAGGACCACTCGCGCTTGTCCTTTTATTCTGGACCACCTAATATAACAACTCCAGCACTGGGAGAAAGTATTTTTAGACTTTTGAAGAACATTTTCCCATTTTTTTGGCCCAAGCTCCTATTCTGTTGATTTTATTAGATTGTGGGAACGTGTTTGTAACATGCATATACCAGAAAAGGACAATTGTGGAGATGTAAAAAATTCACGTCAATGTCACATATGTTGGTATATGATGTTTGTGAACTGTTGCTCCTGGACAGTTTCAATGTTTTAGCTTGTCACAAGTGTGCCTGCTTTTTCAATGTTTATATCCCAGTAATGAGCTTGAAAATACCTGTGTGTATGCATGAATTACAACACACACTGTCCAGACAGCGGCGAGCCAGCGGTTCGACAAGCTGACAACCGGTCTCTTCTCTTTCAAGCAGGATTAGATTGGAATGTTTGGCAGAGCGGGGACCGGACTGCTGACATATCTTTTAATCATCCACAAAAGTGCAGAGTTATCATTTCCTATTCTGCTTTCCTGTCTGAAAGGGCCTTATTTTGGCCTGCTTCCGCTTGACAACACGGGATGCTGGACAAAATCCTTGGATATCGTTGCAAACAGACGACATCCGCCATCCAAAACCAGCAGAATGTTTTTGCAGAAAAATGATAGCTGAAAATTGTCTCTTGTCATCTGCACATAAAAAAACTGTGATCGTTTCCCTTCTGTCCTCCTCAGCCATCATGTCAGGAAAGTCAGATGGGAAAAATAAGTGGGCGGCTGTCAGGGGTCGCCTTGGCTCCTCGCAGGACTCTGATACCCAGCAGGAGGCCAACCTGGAGAGTGCTGACCCAGAGCTGTGCATCAGACTGCTGCAAATTCCCACTGTGGTCAACTACTCGGGGCTGAAGCGTCGCCTGGAGGGCAGTGACCAGATATGGATGGTCCAGTTCCTGGAGCTGAGTGGGTTGGATCTTCTCCTGGAGGCCCTGGACCGACTTTCGGGGCGGGGATGCTCTCGCATTGCCGATGCCCTTCTGCAGCTCACGTGTGTCAGCTGCGTCAGGGCTGTCATGAACTCCTCTGCCGGGATCCACTTCATTATAGACAACGAGGGATACATTCGGAAACTCTCACAAGGTTGACCATACCCTTTATTTTTGGAAAAATCATCACAAATATCGCACTCATTTTTCCATATAGTGTTCTTTTGAGTATGTCTCAGTGTAGCCTACACATGGAAAGGGTGGCCCAGGTACTTCAGAAAATATATACTGAATAATTGGGTCAAGATATTTAGAGCAACCTATCTATTCCACAGAAAGCCATGTTTAAGGAACTGAATGTTTTATATATATATATATATATATATATATATATATATATATTATATATTATGTAACATTTGGAATTATATAAGTCGTAACGCTACATGACTCACTGTGCTGAGCTGCATTTTCCAGATATGTACTCAGTGTTATGTACAGAGATGGAATTCCTACAAATGTAGTATCACTGAGTGAATATTGGATTTCTTCACCTTCAGATACACACACACAAACAAACACATGTTTATCTACAGTGCAACGCATCATCTTCAGAGGGCAAAGTTCAAGGGGGGTTGTTAAATAAAGCATCTTGCTTGAGCCCACACACAAAGAGGGATGAGTAGAGATGGGGGCTTTTGCTTTAAGAGAAACGGATGTAAAATATGAGAGCTCGACCTGTACTGATGTGTGTGATCATGATGCTCCGCAGCTTTGGACACTTCCAACACCATGGTGAAGAAGCAGGTGTTTGAGCTTCTTGCCGCACTCAGCGTGTTCTCTGCAGACGGACATCGGCTGGCACTGGATGCCCTGGAACACTACAAGGCAAGAAGATGTAGAAGTTCATTAATTAAGTAATTTAGTTATTCGAAAAGTGGAGCTGTTGTGGGATTGACCTCACGTGACACGCTCTGAATGATAAGTACTCTCACGATGCCCTCTAGTGGTGGGTTGCATGCACAAGCAATGTAATCCCGTGGAATCGCACTGTTCCTCAATGTTGTTGATGACTTACACTGACTTTGATTTCCCCTTCAGGGAGTGAAGACGCAGCAGTATCGCTTCAGTGTGATCATGAATGAGCTGCAGGCCACAGATAACGTCCCGTACATGGTTACACTCCTCAGTGTCATCAACGCCCTCATCTTCGGGAGAGATGACCTCAGGCAGAGAGATAAGATGAGAAAGCAGTTCATTGGTAGGTTCTCCATTTGGCTGCTATTTAACAATTAATTGGGAGTCTGGAGTCCCATCGTGAGTAAGGTCACGCTGCGGTAAACTGCAACAGTGTCTCCTCTCTGGGCTGAAAGTGAATGCAGATGGGAAAGCAGGATCTCTATTACAAATATGTCTGTCACTGGCACGGTCTAAGAATAGGTCTAATGGCCTTATTCTCACTCATAAAACGCATGAGAACTAAGCAAACCCCAAGTGTATGAAGCATTGTGTAAACATGTATTTTACACCACTAACTGACTCAAAGATTTCAGTTGAGAGAACATGTCATCACACTTGCACTGATTAAATCACACTGTCCTAATGTAATATTTAATGATGTATTTTGAGTTGAACTCCCTCTCCATCCATCCCTTTTTCTGTAGTGGATTATTCTTGTTATGTCCTGTGGAGTCTGTCCCAGCATATACTGGACAACTTTTTTTGACAAATGTTATCGATGCAGCAGCTTTATAAACCGTTCGAAAAAATATATTAAAATGTCACCCACCACCTTGGACTAATTAGCCATTTGTATGGCCACTCCTCTTGTGTGATTGCTCACCTGTGACTTCCTGTCAATGTCCTCAAAACTAACATTTGCCACTGGTGGGATCAGTGACACATTCTGGAGATAAACTTTTTTTAAATACTGATACTTGAGTGTTTTGATGCTCTTGCAGGGCTCCAGTTACTTGATATTCTGCCAAAGTTAAGGTGAGCCTTCTTTCTGTTGTTCTCATTTAATGTTGTTAGTCTCTAAAGCAGATCATTTTAGCAGGTCATTTTAAAGTCCATAATCATTGAGTAAAATGGCTCTTTTGGGAATCGATGTTGTAGTTTCCATATTCATGCAATAATTTGAAGCATTTGTCATTTCTTTTTAAAAATGTAAAATATCCTTTTTATATGTGCTGAAGTGTCCCCACCAGTGATCTGTATGAGTGTTGTGTGCAGGGAGCAGGAGGATGAAGACTTGATTATTCAATGTGAGGCTTTTGAAGAGGCAATGGCTGAAGATGAGGAAGAGCTGCTGCGGGTTTATGGTGGCATTGACATGAGTGATCACCTGGAGGTTTTCACTACGCTCTTTAACAAGGTGTGAGAGCTGACTGGCTTTTTTATCCATCTCTTCCAACTAATATAGCCTAATAAAAAGGAGACGGAATGAATCAATGTTTTATTACAGTAAAGAAAATGCTTCTTGCTGTCTCTCTGATCAAAACTGTTTTTTCTGGTGCTGGCACATTATTAGACCTGACAAACTCACTTAATTTGTGCATATGTATGTGCTCTTGTGTGCAGGTCAGCAGCTCTCCAGCCTCCCTCCAGCTGCTGTCCATCCTGCAGACGTTGTTGGTGTTGGGGCCGAACCGCTCCGATATCTGGCTGGCTCTGGAGGCCATCACTAACCGAGCCATACTGCTGGCCCAGGACTGTGAGTCAGCACTGATGCAGAAATACATTCACTTTAGGTCAAGTCTCTGGAAAGGCTAATGGGTAGCTAGGCCTCCCCTGGAATTCATGTGGGAAGGGGAGTTATTATCCAGGAAAAAATATCATTGCAATGAAATATAGGCAGGGTGGCTGGAAGCTTTTTGTTTTAGTGAGAGAAGGAGTTTCAAATGGGGTTCATATGTGTTTGGATTTGTGCTCCAGCTAAGATGGAGTCCTGTGAGAAGATCATGCAGCGGCTGATGTTCTCCAAAGGCAGGAGCTGTGAAGGTCATCATGACGTGGACGGGCATCTTGTGAAAGTGCATAAGTCCATGCAGACTGATCTTCAGGATGAAGAGAAGTTGGACAAAAGCATCACATCCTCTCAGAAGCCACTGTGTGCAGCTCCTCCTCCTCCTCCTCCTCCTCCACCCCCACCCCCTGGTATGATGGGGCTCCAACCTTCTAACCAGTGCCCACCTCCGCCCCCCCCACCACCTCTTCCTCCTCCACTTGGAGGGTTTGGTGGACCCCCACCACCTCCCCCCTTGCCCGGAATACCACCACCACTGCCCGGCGGTCAAGGCATGCCACCCCCACCACCTCCGCCACCTCTATCAGGGATGGGTGGTGCACCACCGCCACCACCTCCCTTACCTGGCATGCCAGCTCCACCTCCTCCTCCCCCAGGCATGATGGAGGCTTTGAGTAGCCAGGCTCTTGGGTGCGCTGCACCCTCAAAGGTAAACCGATGCCCGACCCTGAGGATGAAAAAGCTCAACTGGCAGAAACTCCGCGCTGTTACTGGTGAGTGGATTAATCATTCTTTAACGGCAACTTCACAACCTGTCATTTGCGTATGACTGCTGGAAACCCTGGCTGAATCTAATTTCAAGAGTATCATGTATCTTCTAAATCACTTTGTTGCCTCTATCCGTCAAGCTATTATTCACCCATTATTATGGGAAATGTGAGTGAAGACATAGAGCCTCTGTATAGAGAATAGTTGATGGGGATAAAACATTAAAATGACCAGAACCAGTCTTCCAAATTTGGGTGGGTGTCACAGAGGATTCCCCTCAGTTTTGAGAGGGGAAGCGTCACTGTAAAAATGAATTTCAGCCATTGTAGGATGTTGCTGCAAAATGGAGCCACATGAGCTCATGACGGGTTCCCCTCTTCCTGCTCTCACACAGATGGTCACTCCATGTGGGCCTCGGTTCAGAAAGAGCCTCCTTCCCGGGAGCCGGACTACAGCAGTATCGAGCAGCTGTTCTGTCTCCCGGTGACCGAGCACAAAGACAAGGGGGCAGCTGCTCCTGTCAAGAAGGAGCCTAAAGAGGTGTGCCTGGTCAACACTCAACGCTGCTCAGAACAAACACACCTGATTATCAAAGCTGAATAATCAGATTGCCTCTAACATCTCTTTTTGTTCGATAGATAACATTCATTGATCCAAAGAAAAACTTGAATTTGAACATATTCCTGAAGCAGTTCAAATGGTAAATCACTCTTTTTTTAAAAAAAAAAAAAATTATAATTTATTTTTATAATAGGTTTTTTCCAACTGAGTGTTTTTAATTTTCTCTCTCCAGCAAAAATGAGGACTTTGTAGCCATGATTCAGAATGGGGACCGTACTAGGTTTGACGTAGAGGTGCTAAAGCAGCTCATTAAGCTCCTACCAGAGAAGCATGAGGTTCGTACTCTTAACTATTCTCCATCCTTGCCGAGAGACGTTTTTTGCCCACGTCCCAACCATTAAGGGCCTACTTTGAAATGTCAAATGTCTGAGTCACTGTCTTGTGCTTTCATGTAGATTGAAAATTTGAAGTCCTTCCAAGGAGAAAAAGACAAGTTGGCAAATGTTGATCGTTTCTACACCTCCCTTCTCACTGTGCCATGGTAACCTCTCTATTGTGGTGTTTTTTTACTCCAGGTCTGTTTTTTCCCTGTTAATTATGTGTATACTTTATACTCTCATACCTGCTTCCTTATTTGCTTTGTGGCTCTTTTCTCCAGTTATCAGTTGAGGATTGACTGCATGTTGCTGTGTGAGGAGACTTCATCAGTGTTGGATATGCTCAAACCTAGAGTCAAGCTGGTGGAGGAGGCCTGCCAGTGTAAGGAACCCCTAGGCCTTCAGCTATATTCGTATGCACACAGTTGTCATTCTTGCTCAAGTTATATATTGTAATCTAATTAACACCATGTAACAAATCTCTCAGCTCTCAGAACGAGCACGCTCATGCCCATTTTCTGCAGGCTCATTCTTGACGTTGGGAATTTTCTCAACTATGTAAGAACCTCTTCAGTCTCATATATATTTTACTTTAAGCTGACATTTAGACAGAGCTTGCATTTTTAGTCGTTGTTCTACTTCCAGGGAAGTCACACGGGGAATGCCGAGGGGTTCAAGATCAGCTCCCTGCTCAAGCTCACGGAGACCAAGGCTAACAAGAACCGCATCACGCTGCTTCATCACATCCTGGAGGTACACAAAGCTCACAGATGCCGTCATTCTGTTCCCCCCCCATCAGTTATGAACCTGTTTAATTACCCACTGCGTAACTTGTTTTGCAAAGGAGGCAGAAACGAACCACCCAGAGCTGTTGGCGCTGCCAGATGACATAGAAATCTGTGAAAAGGCAGCAGGGTATAGGAACCTTTTCACATCTACTTTTGCTCATGTTCTTAATCAGTGGATTTGTGACATTCTTCTAATAAATGGTTTTACACTTTGTCCTCAGAGTTAATGTGGACTCCATTCAGTCAGAAACCAGTGCCTTACTAAAACGACTGATTGAGACGGCCAAGAAGGTTTCCAACTCTGTCGAAGATTTGAAGGAGCAATATGAAAATGTTCTCGAGGTAACACAATCTGCTTTGCCTACAAATGGAGCCAACATGCGGTCGCTCAATACTCTGCTTGGAAGCTGGATCCAAATCCCAAATGCCTCCATTTTCTCTGCTGCAGGAAAGGCTGGCGGCATGTCAGATTGTAAGTGAAAGGCTCACTGCAGTTGAGAAGCAGAAGAGTGAGCTGGCTGTCTACTTGTGTGAAGATGCCAATCAGCTGTCGCTTGAGGATCTCTTCGGAACCATCAGGACTTTCCGAGGACTTTTCATCAAGGCACTGAAGGTCATGGAGGACACTTTGTTTACGTTAGTTGTAATGACTTTCCCCGGGATTGTACATTTGTAGTATTTTATACACTGTCTTTTATATTGTGTAGTTTTGAATGTACAACTTCTAAACCACTTGCATGCTGTTTGTGAATGAATATAGTTTTGTATTTTCTATGGAACGTGTATCTACTGTGGCTAAATTGGAAAATGTATCTTAAATGATACAAAAAGAAATTGCCACGTACATTTTGTACTTGGCAGTGAGTGACATCTCTACTTTCATTATAACAGGAAAACAAAACCAGACGAGAGCAGACAGCCAAGGCTGAGAAGAGGAAGAGGCAGCTGGCAGAGGAAGAGTCCAAGAGACAGAAGGGAGAGAATGGCAAAATTAGTAAGTTGTGAACGGCCCTCCTTTGGTTCACTGTGCCCAAGAAATTCCTAACCAAGATGGCATTTGAATGGTGTGTGTGTGTCCGCTTAAAGCCCTCTTTTTACCTTGTTACCAGTCAAGAAAGGCTTTGTGCCGCAGAACGACGACTGCATCATCGACCACCTCTTGGCGGATATCAGGAAAGGTTTCAGCCTCAGAAAGACCAGGCCAAGGTGCGATTTGGAAAGCCTCCCTTCTAGTGAAAAGCGTAGCGATACCTGCCCGTCTGGTAAGGACAAGAGACTGCGGCCTCCATCCGCAGTTCCTATCTCCGCTCCTGAGCCACTTAACTGCGAGCCACAACACCGCTTTGCTGCTTTTATCTCAGCTATTTGATGTGCCTAAACACCACTCTCATCCTAAGCTAGCTCCATCACTTTGTTGTGCTATTTTAGCATTTGCTTGCGTGGAGAGCATTTTCTTTTCATGCAGCTTTGCTCACTGTAAAATATCAATTGATTTCTAAGATAATAATGGTCTTAATGTGTACACCTTAACCATCAACACTACCTGGCTCCCCCTCAGGATCAAGTGTGACGCCTGTAAACGAAAAAGCCGAAGAAGTGTCCACCGTTTCCTCTCCCACCAAACCTCAGACAGAGGGTCACCAGGCCAGCACAGGAGAAGTGAACGGCTTCCTCAGCCCATCAAAAGAGACTCTGCAGAATGGGGTTCAAAACGGACATGGTGAACATCCCAAGGCACTCCCAAGAGAAACAGCCACGATAATGCAGGCACACCTAGAAAGACCTGCGTCGCTGGAGCAGGAGCAACACCCACATAAGCCTGTAGTATCGCCACCAGATACGACACAACCTCAACCTCAGGTTGAAGCGGCACATCAACCATGCCTCCCAATAAATGGCTTTTCATTGGATTCAACTGAGACGAGCATCCTCAGCCCATCTTCCCTCCCAGATTCCGACCCCCTAGAAGCTGCGTTCGATGGCACTTCCAGCCTGGGGTCTGAGAAACTGATTCCTGATAAGCCAGCGGACATTAGCGTTACTGTTCTGATAAAAGAAAGCCCTTTACCTAATGCAGACAATGTGGCACGGAGCAGTGAAAGCACTATAACGGGAGATGTAAAAGGTCAAACTAGTCACAAAATAAGCCGTTTAGCAGAGACTGTTGAACAAGAGGGAGGTCGAGACGAGTGGAAATGCATCGTGAAATCATCCGTGACTCCACTCAATGAGGGCATCGAGGGGTGCGATGTCCCAGATGGACTGGAATCTGATAAACTGCCATCAGTGTCTGAAGCAGTGCCTCCAACCCTTGAGCCCGAACCAAAGACACAGAAGAGCATCTTTAAACGAAACAAAAAGAAGAGTAATCAAGGTAACCGATCTATTAACTTGAATAAAGATCATGTTTGGAATGCTAGTCACTTGTGTTGTAAATGGAAATGTGTTTTGTTTTTACTGTATTTAACATTTTATATAATATATATATTTTTAAGTATTTTGCATGACGACATGTTTTATTTAAGAGTGGCTGCTGTGTGCACATTTTGATTTGGTGATTTTAATATTGACTGGATTTGAATCTCTGAACCGTTTGTTTGAATGCTCTGTTCTCGTTCTGACTCTCTGAAACACAAGGTAACAGTGGGAAAGGACACACTAAACATAAAACAGGCTGTGTGTTGCAGTGAGGTAGGTCAAATCAATGGGATGGCAAACTGTAAGCAGGAACATCATCCTAATGAACTCAATCACCGTCGAAGCTTTGTCCCAAGTAACACGTCATTTGTTGGTCTAACCGAATTCTGGATTTCATTTGTCTCTGTTGTCCAGCTTTTAACACTCGCTCTCTTTAAAACATTTTCCAATTCTGTTATAAGGGCCAAAATATTAACATCATTGACCAAAAAGCACGTTTCTTCCGGTGATTTTAATGTGGGTCAAACCTGGGGAAAACTAACCCTAAAATGTACCCTTTAATGAATCAGTGGTTAAGTAATCTCGCATCACTTTTCTGATCTCAAACCGCCTTGCAGTTTGAAGTCACTGACATCATTGTGGACTGAGTTATTTCATGAAAGCCACCACTTGTGTCTTTCCTTCCATATTTGTTTGTCCATTACCCAAATCTGGGACTGTTCAACCTACTAACGCAGTCTGATGTGCTTCCTGTAAACTGTGCTTTAATCTGATGTTGATGAAAGATGCTGTATGTGATGTAAATGCATTAAAATGTTTTTACAACAAATAAGTTTACATTTTAAAGCTAATCATGCCTGCAAGCCAATAGATTTCACAATGTGCAATTGAGCAAATAGATTTATCCCCACGTAAATATAAAAACTTTAAAAGGTATTAAAATATTTCATTCGGGTTTTCTTTCTTCTATTTTATTAATTTTAGTCTTTGTTCCCGTAGGTGACTCCAGAAAAAGGAAAACAAGAGGAAAAAGAAAATGTTAATTTCACATGGGAGTTGTGAACGAAAAAAGGATTCCCATTTGTTTAGTGAGACTAGAGCAATGACTCATTCAAGAGGATGCAGGAGTCTTCCTCTTGCAATGACTTGACCAAGAAGAGTAAACTATGGATGTCAACATGTCACTTTATGTAAATCAGTTGTAGTTATTGTGTGTGTGTAGTTTGGATTCAGAACTGTTCCAACAAAGTTAAATATGCTTTATATGTTTTGTATAACTGTTGTAATATGCAGTAAATGTATTTGCTCTGTTGACCTTTCAGCACCAAGAGAAAGACCGACGACGCAGTGTTGTTGCTGCAAGATATTTAATTAACTCATCAAAACAAAAATGCTGTTTATTTCTTTATATATTACGCAGATGATATTTAAAAGGGAAATGTAAGAAAAGCATAAAATGGATTGATACTTTTAATGTTAAATATATTTTAATAAAAGTGAATTTAGTGTTCAGCTGTCTGTTTTTTAATCAACCAACTCACGCAGGAGTGTTTCAAACATGACGTTATAAATGGCTTTACGATCGTGAATCCATCCCCGTGAAGGCGATTCGCTCGTTGCTCTCACAGCCCTGGAGACAAGTTGCCCGAACACAGCGACGCACTGCTGTGCGTCTGGCTCTGACATCATCGGCTATGAAGTTACAGATATGGCAATGCCTCTCTTGGAGACCGCTTAGTCTTCTTGAGACGGGCAGGCTCACGCCACCACCATCATGTCACTCACCTGGTCGGCGAAAGACCACAAAAACACGAGTCAACCCGCCGCGACCGGGCAGAAGCGATCGCGCAACGACCCGGGCAACAAAGTGACGGTGGTACTCGGTGCGCAATGGGGAGACGAGGGCAAAGGGAAAGTCGTCGATTTGCTGGCGACCGAAGCTGACTTTGTCTGCAGATGTCAGGTAAATGTTCGGATTCGGGATTTCAGACGAGCGTTCATTCACATGGATGGGTGGGTCTCTGTTGTTGCCTCGTGCCATTTGTTTCCCCCTCTGAATTCATCACGAAATCTGGCACGAGCTGTGCAGAATGTTAAAACGCAACAGGTGCTCAGAGGGGAAACACTTGCAGCTCCATGATTTTGGGAAATGCTCAAAGGGATAGCGTAAATATTAGCTAGGGAACCTTTTTTATTAGTTTATTACAGTTAATTAACCATGCTGAGAATGTACTGTGGTTTCATAACTGCACTTAATGGTTTAAACATGATAGCATATGAGAATTGTGGCCATTAAACTCAAATTGCAAAACATTTTACAGACGCCAAATGTCTTTAATAACCATTGTAGGAAGAGGCATGTACAACTTACTGGCCTGACTATTCTCTTAATTATTGCATGCATCTCTAAACGTAGTGTAAAGGTGCCCTGACTGACTCATTCAGCGGATCACAAAGAGATTACATTTAAGATGCATCGAATTCATAATGAAAATGACTCCATATGGGTCAGTTGCTACTCATATAGGACACGTGACCCTCTGGTCAGATATCAGAGGTCACAGCGTGAAACCTGCCACCAGTTGCTGTGTTGTACTCTCTCCACTGATAGGACTAGCACCCTGTGTTCTGAAGGCTTGAGAGCCCCACCCACCGGGCGAGAGAGAGGTCACATTCTCAGGGAGGCTTGATATGTGAGAAGGCCAGGACTTAGCCAGGGCAGACAGAGTGGTGGCTCCACCAGCACCAGCCAAGTCTGTTAAAATAGGTGCTGGAGAGGCTGAGGGAATTGGGGGGAAAAATGAGACGTGTGTATGTGGCTGGATGTTTGTGTTTGATAATATCATCATGAAAACTATCACATCATAATGTGCACCCTGCTTTGATTTACAGGGGGGCAACAATGCAGGACACACAGTGGTAGTGGAAGGCAAGGAGTATGACTTCCACCTTCTCCCCAGTGGAATCATCAACTCCAAAAGCATCTCCCTCATCGGTAATGGTTTAAGTATTCAGCTCTGGTGAGACAGCATGGTCACGAATATTAGTGCAGTTGCGACTACATATTCCTCTTCCTCTGCTCCCGTAGGCAATGGAGTGGTCATACATCTACCTGGACTGTTTGAAGAAGGCGATAAAAATGAAAAGAAAGGTATTTTAAGAGAAAGAATGCCCTTTACTCACAATGCACAAGTGTGTATTAGAATTAGGATTAGTGTCTTCTCACATAGATGTCATTTATATTCTTTGACCAGGTCTGAAAGGCTGGGAGAAGAGACTTATCGTCTCAGATAGAGCTCACCTTGGTATGTACAAAACATTATATTGCTTAGAGTGGTTTACTTCAAATAAGTACAGCCTGAATAAATCATCAATCACTTTTTAAGGGTGTGAGGTCTTGTTTGCTGTCTCTCTGCAGTGTTCGATTTCCACCAGGTTGTCGATGGTTTACAGGAGACTGAAAGGCAAGCACAAGAAGGAAAGAAGTAAGGATAGCGGAGGACAGACCTGCCAACATTTTACACTATAGTCAGTACAAATATATATTTTGATTCCATACATTATTTTACATCCCTCCCTTTGTGTTTCAGCATTGGAACAACCAGGAAAGGCATCGGACCCGCATACTCCAGCAAAGCTTCTCGCACCGGCCTCCGTGTATGTGACCTCCTGGGGGACTTTAAGGACTTCTCTATGAGGTAGGGATCGTATTAATGTGCAAAACACCAAAACTAATACTACGATGAACAGTTGTGGCATGATTCGCGATTTCCTTTCCTTTCAGATTCAAGAACCTTGTCCGCCAGTATCAGTCCATGTACCCAGCCTTGACAGTTGACGTTGAGGACCAATTGAAAAAACTCAAGGTAACCTGACGATTATGAAAGTGATGGTTTATTGCCATTCCAAACATCAATAAATCACGTTTAGGTTTTCTTTGTTTTGTGCAGGAATATTCTGAGAGATTGCGGCCGATGGTGAGAGACGGGGTCTATTACATGTATGAAGCTCTTCATGGATCTCCAAAGAAGATTTTGGTGGAAGGGGCCAATGCTGCTCTCCTTGACATTGACTTTGGTAGAGATTTTGATTTACAATATTCTTTTTTTTTTTTATACATATGTGTGGTTGTTCTTTGTGGATCTTGGAGGGAGTCAGTGACACAGACCTATCATCTTTTGGCTCTAAAGGCACATATCCTTTTGTGACATCTTCAAACTGCACGGTGGGCGGGGCATGCACTGGTCTCGGCATCCCTCCGCTGAACATCGGCGATGTGTTTGGTGTATCAAAGGCCTACACTACCAGAGTGGGAATCGGAGCCTTCCCCACAGAACAACTCAATGTAAGAACTTGGTGTTACCTCAGAAAATCAGTGAGCTTACTTGGACACTGTCGCATGTCCTTGCTTTCCTGTCCATCCTAACATTTTGAGCTTGACATGTACAGTTTGAATGTGATCATGTGGCTGACACACAGGCAGTAGGGCTGGTAGTGGTTGGGGGGGGGGGATTCTCTGACTGAGTGCAGCTGTCACATTTTGTGAGACACGGGTTCAAACGCTCTTTACCTCTTATGCAGGTCACATGTTCACAGGGATAAATTTAGGGCCAGAGTCCGGGTTCAGGATATATTTACAGTGTGGGCTTATGTTTCCTGTCACGGGAACTAAAAATATGGACATAGGAGGTCAAGATGTTAAAACTAAATCAGTCCATATGATGTTTTATTGTACTCAGCTGTGTTTGTAACTAGTGTCGTCGTGATTGCAGATGTTTAGGTTTAACATGGAATTATTAAATGCCTAACATCATTCAGTTCATGAATAATAAAAAAACATATAGGGCTGTTTCCCCCCTGTTTACCGTAGGCAGTAGGAGAGCTGCTGCAGACGAGGGGTCGTGAGGTGGGTGTAACCACAGGAAGGAAGCGCCGTTGCGGCTGGTTGGATCTTGTCATCTTGAGATATGCTCATATGATTAATGGCTTCACCGCGTGAGTGGCTAGAACAGTTTAAGCAAATCATCTTTCGGGATCATCTAAATAATGATGGAAGCCTTCATTTATTTCTGCACTGTCATAAAATCACGTTATAATAATGACATGTCACCTGTCCAACAGCATTGCTTTGACAAAACTTGACATTCTGGATGTGATGGATGAAATTAAAGTGGGAATTGCCTACAAAGTCAATGGGAAAAGAATTCCCCATTTCCCAGGTAATTGAACAGAAAAAAACATATGTAGAATACATACCATAAACCCATTCCGTTTTCATTTAAAGATTGGTAATAATGTTTTGCTTTCAATAATAGCCAACATGGACGTTTTGCACAAAGTGGAGGTTGAGTATGAGACCTTCCCCGGTTGGAAGACGGACACGTCTGCAGCCAGGAAGTGGAACGAGCTCCCCGCCAAAGCACAAAACTACATCCACTTCATTGAGAACCACATTGGAGTTCCCAGTATGTTTGACACAAAATAACAAACATACAAATATCTTTGCAGAACACACAAACAAAGAGAAAATTGAGCAGAAAACTATTATCAATACTATCAATGAGGGCCTCCAAATCAAAATACAGAAGAAATGCAGAAACTCCATGACATCCTTGAGGTGGCACTGTTACACTTGTCAAATATAGCTTTTTCCAATGTAGTTTATTATGACATCTACAGTTGTGTCAACTTTTCTAATCGTTCTCTCTATTTCTTTGTCTCTTTTAGTCAAGTGGATTGGTGTTGGAAAGTCCAGGGAGTGCATGATCCAGATGTTCTAAAGGGAAACCTTTACCTCCCCCTGATAGGAGCACAGAGGATGTGGCATCTTTCCATCATCTAAACTGATTTTCTCCTCATTAGTTAATAAACAAAGCATCTATGTTACCTTTGAGCAGTGTTGTTTATGTTTGTTTAGTTACGATCAAAAAGTCTTGTTTGTCATTTTTTTAAATTTCATTATAGGGTATGTTTTAATGTATTGGTTGTATCACCAATTAAACCAGCACAACTGGTATTAATTAATAGATGCATGGAAACGTGATCAGTTGATGCAACAGCCCTGTCAAACCATGCACAGCTGGTACAGAGTTAACTTTAAGACGGTTAATCAAGAGAAATAAATACCAACCACTGCTTTAAGTCACGTCAATATGATCAAAAGAGTACCACGCATTCTTTCAAACCTGTGACTGCTGAACAGGTGTTTATTTATGTCCTTGGTTGTACTCACGCTGTTCTCCATTTACTCCACCAATATCCAGCTTTTCATTTCTGCAATTGAAAAGATAAAATACAACATTCACCGCAGCCCGTGAAGGCAGCGTAATACCAAAGATCACGTGACAAAAGAATCGTTGTTGGATTGGCTGCGAGCTTTTACGTGCCAATAAAGGACGTGTGTGATTGGTTCATCGGTCCCGTCGCCGTTGCAGTTTTCCCGCACCAGTCTGTTGCAACACGTCGGGAGTTATTTGCAGAGAAAAAATGCCGAAACGAGCTTGTCCTTTTCCGGAAACCTTCTCCTCTCAATACAAAATACATGTCGGACAACAGGAGCTGAGTAATTATAGCGTGTTTGGGAACAAATACCGGGAAGAAATATACGGTAAGTGGATGTTAGCGGGTTTATCGCTGCGTTGCGCTGTTAGCTCATGCTAGCGTCGCCGTTGTGCAAATTGAGTTGTTTGCGTAGCAGAAATCACGTAGTTTTATGCAACTATAAAACAGTCGCGTTGCTCACTTTTTGTGCATTGGTTCATGTTCCTATGACTACTGAACGTGTAACTACATGTCATGTGACTGCATTAGTTGGGCCTGTTGACATTAAACACATTACGTTGTGGCGGATGCTAAATAAGATGGCCATAGTTTGGCTACTGCCAGCTGACCTCTGAACGACCACAATACAGTCACACTCGTAAACATCAGCTTCTTGGGAGCCCCGGAGATCAGCGGAGTCAATCACGTGTCATTTCACTTAAGAATGGGTCTTTTTTTTTTTTTTTCACAGCAAAGACAAAAAACTTGCTCTTCAACGGTGCTAAGGTTGTGATGGGCACAGTATGGACTGGAGAGGAGAGGTCCGCTGGCCAAGTGGAGACTCCTGCATGCAGCCAGTCACTGCTCAGAGGACAGACACTGATCGCACATGACGGGAGACTGACGCGAGCCAACGCTGCACAAGGTGAGCCCAAACGGACGGGCAGGTAAATGACGACACTGAAGGATTAGCGTGACAAATCTATCCTGTGTCAAATGACAGGAGCTTATCATGTTTCTCAAAGACCACAGATCCAGTCTATGACGGACAATAGTAGTAGGAAAAACATGGGATTGATCTTAATAAAATACTGTTATTGGAAGGTTATCAGTGATCCCTTCCTTGAGCAATTTAAATGTATGTGATGGGTACAACATCCAGTTCTTTTTATGTGTAAATAAAAAATGTAAGAGTAATTGTACACAAAGTTGGTGCAAGATCATCAGAAAACTGACATTGAAGAGAACCTCCACGTTTACTCCATGTCACTAAAGTTAAATGATGACGTTTCAAACCTTCAGGTTACAATAAAAAAAAATATGGTCAACATTCAACTGAAGCTAATATAAGAAAATACAAGAGGCTATCTTACAGTATTTTTAGTTCAAAAGTCCAAACTATTACTATCCTTCCAACACAATTCCAGCATATATGTTTTTTTCTAATACTAAAGAAACTGTAAACAAACTTGATTTGGATCTCTTCAAATGCATGTGGTCACATATCCTCATTTTTACTGGGTCACATGTTTCTGATTCATAATAATCATTGGGTACTGAGGGCCACAAAGCACATGGTTTTTATTTCATTTGAAAACTGGACCAAAGAAGGATCACTTCTTTAAATGTGCAAGAAGTAAATTGACTAGAGGCCAAAAGTTCATGGTTAATTCAGTTCATGCTTTTCACCAGCAGATGTCAGGACTGTCTCGAATTTTGATGCTCAGTTTGTTTGTTTTTTCTTGTGTCAAATGCTCATCCAGTGGGCTGTATGTGTGCTTTGATTATAGGTTCACCAGTGGCTCTTACATGCTGCTGTGTGTGTCAGAAAAGCCAGGGGTCCAGGACACCATGCTCCCAATGTGATCGCCTAGCCTGTCCCTCCTGCACACGACAGTGTTCCTGCTGTTCTAGCCACTGCTGCTCTGTCTGCACCATCATAGAGTAAGTCCAAACCTGATTCATATCCCCTGTTTCCCAAAGGACTTTGATGTATGAATGTACAGACATATTTACAAGTGTTCAATATCAGCCATAGTTGGGGTTAAAAAGCAGTCTCTGTACTCATACAGTTTATGGCATATTGTGTTTTCTTTGTCAAATTAGTATAGAATTTCTTTTTTTTTAAACTAGACTTCTTTACATTTTCACCCTTTTTCCACAGTTGCATTTGTGTTATGACTGCAGAACTGAAAGGATGTGTGCATCAATGTCACTGGACCAAAACAGTCCTGTAAATATATTGTATTTGACAAAATGAAAATGAGATTCTTAAATAACTCTTAGACTACAAACACCATCACCCAACTGAGCCCTGATCCTCGTTGGATTCTAATCAGCTTTGGCCAGTAAGAGCAGAGCTCTTCAAGGTGATTTGCTGGGTGTTAAGACATCAAAAAGCAACAGGGGCGGAAAGGAAACCAGCTGCTTATTCATCTTTTGGGTATGAAGAAACAAACTGCACTTTTACAGCCACCTTAGAAGCCAACATGGTGAGTTTGCAGATTTGATGCTTAAAAGAACTCAAAGGACTTTTGGTGGGCAAGAGCTATTTTAGCAAATCTGTTAAAGAACATTTTATATTCGTCACGTCGTTGCTTTAAATGTAAGCTTAAAGTTTTCCATTGGTGCAATAGTTGCCTTGCTTATCACGCTTTGCGGCTGTGGAGGAGGTCTGCCGTTAGTCAGAGTTGGTGGTTCAACATCCGGGTCCTTTCCACCATATGCCTTCAATTTGATAATTGAAACTGGACCTCACAATGAGCGTGAATGATGAGAAAGATGTGAGTCTTTGACACAAGTGTTCACCATTCTAATGTAATATTTTCTGTGTTCCAGTTACAGCGGGCAATACGATGAAGTACTGTGCTGCAGTTGCTCGACGTGAAGGAAGACTGACTGAGATCAGGAGTTTGTTATGTAGTGGCCTCACATAATAATTCTAAGACTGCATTTTATACCCATTTTTGTTTTTTTTTGTCGTCCAAATGTTTTCTTCTGTATATTGCATTCCTAAAGTAACTGAAATAAACTTTAACACTTTTGTATACAGTTGCATGTTTTGATCCATGGTCTCTTCAGTGCATCTCTAATACAGTCACAGTATATGAATAATGCAGGAATCAAAATTGGATGTCTGAACAAAAATCATCCAATTAACTAAAAGGTTATCCAACCGTCTTCATGTGCTGTAGATGCATCAGCAGGTGGCAGCACACTTCAAGGACTGCTGAGGGACGAGGTCCTTTCAGGCGGGGCCATGGTAATCCACAAACTATGCTTCCTCGCTGGATGAACACATCCATCTCTGTATGCTAAAGAAGCACATTTTCAGCCTTTTAGTTGACGTTTTGTCTTGGCAATGAAAATGGAATTCCAGCCGTCTGGACTGACCTTGAGGACCTGCTATCAAATATATTTAAAACAAGAAGACCCAAAGGTTGCATGCAACCGGGGCTTTGCGGCAGACTGTTTGGCTGCAATTATCCCTCTTGGACATGACCTTGATGTGCAGTCATCACTTTCTCTTGGCTGAGGCTCGTCACTGATGATGACTGGTTTCAGGGTCAGGTATTCTAACTGAGTAATTGTTCTTGGTGGCAGAAGTCCTGAACACTGCCTTTTTATAGTAATCAATCACGTGAGATGGTGTTGGATATTGGCTTGGATGAGTTCACTTCCTGGAGCTCATTGCAAGTGTGCCTCGGAGCTCAGCAGGCCAGTTGTGGCTCCAGTCTTTGGGGAGCTCTGCAGTTGGTGTTGGAGGGCACCGCTTGATTTCCGGCTGAACGAACAGACAGCTGCTGGCAGGCAAGGCGTCAAGTTGTCTGCACATTTCTTGATAAGGCTTTAATAAACTCTGAGGTGGACATAAAACACTTATACAGAAGACTATATGATTGTATTGATAAAAAAACAGTCAATAAAAAAAAAAAAAAAACTAAATGTCCATAACTCTAAAGCTAGAGGAACTGTTTTGAGCCAATTAATAGTAATTTTATGTGAAACTATTAGTCAACTGGCAAAATTAAGGTTTTGAGTAAAGTAATTTCTCAAGATGTTTTAAATGTCCTGCTTCTTACATGTAAGAATTTAACTTTTTATTTAAAATGTAAAGCACAACTTTTTCAACAGTCGCATATTTATTGTATGTTGAAATAACTAATGATAGTCTCCAAAGTTCTCTGTATGTCATGTAGTAGTAAAGTACTTTTGAGTGGTCAGAAGACTAGAAAAGCGCTATACAAGTCTATTTACCATCTAGTGTTTCGCTTCACGGACCTAATGCGTTTTTGAACATTTTGTCCGTGGACACCTTTTGTTTCGGTTACAAAAGAGAAAAGAAACTCTGTCACCTCTATTCTCGCCTCCAATGTCAGGACGAGCATCCCCCTGTTCCTTTTTAACCTGGAAGATGAGTTTGTCTTAACCAGCAGAGTTAGGAATAATGATTCAAAGTGACCCAAAAGTATCCAGCTCTGTCAAAGTCGCTTCATTGTCCAGTTGTTTGAGCCAATTTCCCGTGATGCATAAAACCTCATTTTAGTAGGTTTAGCAACCTAGAAGAAAGGAAGTCATGTAATGCAGTGCGAGGGCAGTGTGTTGTCAAAGAACACAATCTCACTATTCCCTCAGCTATTGTCTCAATAAGAACATTGGTGATATCGGTCTCTCCTGTGATGTATCTCTCCCAAATCTGAAAAATGATGAGTAAAAACAAACTCCTTTCACCTGATTATTACAGTTTGGGCACTACTCGTCGGTCCAAGACATGAACTATATTCATTTTTAGTGTATTAGAGAGAAGGGTCCTTTCCCCGCGGCTCTCTGGTAACTCCATAATGATGTTTTTATGTACCTTCAAGTGCAGCTGTCAAGGTTTTCAGCCCATCCCCATCTGTGACATTCAAAGAAGAAAGAAAAAAAGGTCACGGTGTGGCCCCCTCCCTCCATCCCTCCACGAATCCTCCTCATCTCCTCCCTGGTGCATGTATGGACTGGGTGTCTGCAAGGAGAAGGGGGCCACATAATCACCCACGGCGCTCCAGACAGGACCAACTGCAGTCGGCCAGCGGGAGCACGTGGCTTTGTCTTTCTCCCATTCTTGTGGGGACCAGCTGTGGTCTGAGTGTGGCGAGCGTCAAGCCCAGTGATGCTGCTGCTATAAATATGCGTCAGCGAGTGTGAGTAAGTGACAGCTGTACAGTGGACCAAGGACACACTGTCTTGGCACTGTCAGGGCGAGCCACTCCAAAAAAGGCAAACCCAGTGTGAGAGCACTAGTTGATATGTATTTATGCACTTGTAGCAATTTATGTGTGGTATATAAACAGTTCAGATTGTAGCTTTAGATAGTAGTGAAGAGCCTAAATGCTGCTTCAAATGTGGCAATAATGGTCACAGCAGGCTATTATATTATTAATTGGGAATTACATTATTATTCTGAAAGTCAAAAGAATTGCTCCTCTAAAATTAAGTGGATGTTAACCATATGCATGTGTGTTCATACAAAGAAAGAAAAAGAAAACAACCCACGTGTGTGTGTGTGTGTGTGTACACAAGCGCATGTGTAACTGTGTTTGTGTGCCCTTTTCAAGTGTGACCACCTGTCTTTTGTTAATAAATAAATAAATAAAAACAGGCCACACCAGCTGTCTCTGGCAGTCCGTCCCTTCAGAGGTCAAGGGCTCCCACCGCTGGCCTTGGTGGTGGACACTTACAACTTTCCCCTCAACTTCTCTCAAGTACCTCTGAACACACGCACACACAAACACACGCACACACACGCAACCTCTCACAGCCAAATGAGCTGGTCTTTGAGTCTTGGAGAGGAATGTTTTATTACACCATCGAGTTGTATTGCACATATCCCAGCTCGTCACCCTGCAGCTAAGCCCTATCACATGGCCCCTACTTTCCATGTGAAGGTTTGGGTCCATAAGAAAAGCACACACACCAGGCCGTCTAAGTCCTCGGCCCCGTTAGGCAGATGTGAGATGTTGTTGCCAGCGAGCGCTCCGAGGCCTGCTGCTGTGGATGTTTACAGTGCGAGGTGGCCACAGCGTTGCAGTGGGCCCTTATTTACTGTGAGCTGGCTGGGGCTGTTCAGGTTGTTTATGAATGATCTTGGGAGGACATTGTTTTCTTTATGTTGGAGCTGCCTGGCTAGCGCCGCTGTGTCGTCTGTTTGTGCATAAAGTATGTGCTGGGGAGCTGGGCCAGACAATAGCCTGGCTGAGCTACTACCCACGAACACAATAGAGTGGTGGGATAAGGCCGCGGTTTGGGGGCCGCAATTTTGGGGTCTGTGGGGGTGGAGGTAGGATAGATGGGGGCAGGGGCAGTTGGATGCGGCCCTTGTCTGTATGGCGTTCCCAGAATGGGCGAGCGGGGATTGGGGGGAGGGCGGTGGGAACCCGAGCACATCCCCATTGGGATCACGTAGCAGAGCAGCTGGATTTCTTTCATGGTGCAGCAGGGAAATAATTAAAAGTTCTCGCCATTGTAAATGTCCAGTGAATTGGCATGAAATTCTCAAGCTGACACATGTTTGGTTAGTTAGTTTATTTATAAATAGTGTGAGCTTGTGAGTGTGTGAGTGTGTGTGTGTGTGTGTTGCAGATATAATCCAGTTTTAGTAATAATTACGGGACAAAGTCAACAAGCTTTGTTATCCACTGTGTATCTCTTCTGGAGAGTATTGGCAACAGGTCAGGGACAATGGGAGCCCATCTTGAAATTGCTCCGTCCTTGAGCTGAGTTTATGGTTTCAGAGGGAAAGGGCCTGTAAGACCAGCAGTATTATCACTTTCTGTTGTCTCTGTACACATTGCAGTGCAGCCCACACATTTGCTATCTGGCTGATTGTTGCCGGTGCATGTCAGACGAGGGCTCTTCTACAAGGTTCTTTTGTTGTGTTTACTTTGACTTAAAAAAAATGTAATTCAAAGCTCATCTTCTGCCATTTTTTCTGAAATTGATACATGTGAAAACTGTCGTGTGACTGCACAGAAAAGTATAGTAAATGAATAAAATCCACACAAAGAGAGAAAGTTGTTCCATTTAATTCTATGCATATTCTTAAGAAAGACCTAAATCAAGATTGTCACATTTCCACAGCACACGCACACAAGCACACTCCGAAAGCGCAAACAAAGAAAATGCACAGACAGTTATAGATCAAAAGTAAATTGCCTCAATATCTAAGCAATGTCAATTCTGCATAAAGATTGTCCTCTAATCTCTACACCACTAACACTGAAGCAATTGATTACTATAAAATATACCTTTATTAATAAAAAAAATTATATTAAATTCTAATGGCACTTCTACAAATTCTATTAAAAAGATTTTTTGTTCAACGTTGAGAAGCTTTTTTTTTTTTTTTTGCTTTTTTTACCAAATTAAAAATGAAACAGTAACATGTTGCACAAGAAGCAAATGCAATAATAAATATTTCTCATGATTATAAACCATTTCACAGTTGTAACCTGCAGAGGACAAAATTCCAGTATCAGTGAAGTCGTTTTTTCTTTTTTTAGACTTAAAGATCATACAGCATGAGTTAGGCAACATAGCCCTCAATCGAGAGTAGATAGTAGTCAACAATCAAAATCTCAGTGTTTCACATTAAACAGTGACATTAACTGAAGGAACAGTAGTTCCCAGTAGTATTGGCAACTAAAAAACAAATCACAAAAAATGCTTGTCTTCAGTTTAACGCGTCAAAAACAGAATATGTCCACATAAACAGAAATGGTCAAAGTAATCTCAAATGTAATCTCTTGCAAAGCAGCAAAAATAAATGGACTTGAAACGTTTATTTTGTCAGGATTTTCGACATGATGAAAAAACAGGAACAACAGTTGTGAATCACTTCAGTGGGCTACAGTCGCTGTGATGTGAACTTTACCGCCGCAGTCAAGGGCAAACACGCACAGCATAGAAAACGGGCTCCTCCAGATGCAACGCCTATTCGTGTGTCTACAAGGCACGTTCGGTGATCATTCTGGAGGTATAAATAAAGACTGCAAACAATAAAAAGAAACAAATCTTCACATAGTTAGTTTTTTCTTATTCTTCTATACACATGTACATGAGAGAATCAAGCAATTTAATTTGCACCACATAAGAAACGTACCTTAGAAACAGTGACACAATCTACATTCCCGTGTTCTGAATTAAATAAACGTTATGAACACTACGCGACAGCTATGTCTCTGAAATTCTTCCAAGTGATTAAACTCTCAGGGCATGCGAACGGCAGGAAGGCTTGTGCAAGTTTATAGGGAGCCAAATCACATTTCTTGTAAAACGACACACAAGCCTCATTCATTCATCGCTGACTTTGGGTCAGGGAGTAGGATGAAAAAAAGATTGCGGTAATTCTGAGAGAAATGCTTCGAATCGTACTTGACTTAAGGTCCTCCGTCAGAAATGCTGACAAACCATTGCAAATGCTGAGAATTCATTTCTGCTTCCTGAAAGAAGTCTTGGTGATTAACATGAGGGAAAACAAAAAGAGAAACACCTTCAGGTGCACTAAATCTGAAATGGATACCCAACACCTACATTTGACCTGTATCGTCACAGTTGCCAGACAGCCACCAACTGTTTTTCTAGATCTAGTAACTTGGAAAACAATACTGTGATACTTCTGATATTGTCTTGATGGATGTGCAATCAAATCACCGTGGCATCTCCATATAGAGGAACAATGAAGCATTTATCTACTGCATGTTGGGGAAGGGGGCGTGGGGGGGCGTGGGGGGGGGGGGGGGGGGGGGGGGCTGTTCCTGGATGCCTCCAAACAATACACCTGTTTACGGTGTCCTTGGTCTCCCTTTGCTAAATACATTTCTCACATTCCAATGGCTCCATTCAAGACTGAAAAGTGCAACGAGAGGCTAGCGCTGCCGTTCCTGCCCACAGCTAGCAGAGACATGGACATGATCCCTTGAGAACTACCTGGGATCATGGGGGGTGGGGTGTGTGTGTGTGTGTGGGGGGGGGGGGGGGCGCGCAACAATGCCTGTATTGTCTCCTTTTTTATAGGTAGCCGCTAGCCAATGCCCCACCAGTGTGGATGTGCTTGTGAACAACCGTTTCCTGTGGCAGACCAGCAGTCTGAGCGGCATTAACTGTTGGGATTTGTAGCGAGTCCAATCAAGTCTTGAAAATGGAGACGGAACCAAACTCCCTGGGGAAGACGTGACACTTTAAGAGACTGCAGCCTTAATAAGACACCCGGCTCTCTCTGCCTTACATGTGTTGTAACAACAAAACAGTTTGATAAATAGAATATATATTTACATTAAATATACATATAGTAAGAAATAGCAGCCTAGACAATAGTGTTGAAACTATATGCATGCTAAAAACAAGTGCTTCTCTATGTTCCATGTGACACATCTTGAACGCTCCGCAGTGATTTCTACACGGCATAATAAAATACAATTACAGTAACTCGATTTGCACAGAGAAATGAACAGACAGCCCCAATACCAGTTAATGAGTACCAAGATCGCTAGGCAAGACGCAACGGCTTTCAAGCTTATAGAAACAAGTAGTACACCTACAGTAAATCCTCAAGTCAAACTAATAAATACATTCTGATCAAGTCTTCTCAGGACAGATTAGACGAGTATTAGGAACTATTAGTGCGACACCCTCTGCTAAGAATCCGGAGAGCATCCATTGTGAACAGGCAGACACAATCCATTTCCTGCCCAATGATTCTTTCCAGGACCGCATCACTAAAGGCTCCAGCTTCATCAGTAGTAATGTTACACACATACAGTAAGAAGATAGGAGGATGTGACGAGGGTAATTCAAAAGAAAGAAAAAAGTCAGTAGATTCAGCTGAATGGCACGTGGAACACAGCTTTGATGACCAACAAAGTACTGAATAATATCCACCTGTCCCTCCCTACTGAGGGCTGTTCCCTCAACACATGTCACGTGTACCCTTTATGCCATACCAGGAAATAACAATGTAATTTACTGGCAACCATTTGCTTTTAACCCAAACGAGTAAATAAACATTAATTGACGAGACCTTGAATGGACGTACTTTAATGACATTCTTGTAAATTATTCAATTAAAGACACTCGTGGATTCCAGAGTAGATAATTACCTTGTTACCACCTGGTATGTGGAGTTTAATCCAGATTATTTTAAAGTTCTGAAAACTCACTCATTTGTTACAAGAAGGCATAGTAATAACTCATTATTGTTTAAGTAAGTACACTCTGAAGTGTTCTGAATTTAAGTAGGCACCAGTGTTACAGGCATTTAGCTTTACTAGTCTCCAGCCCTCCTATGATTACATAATTTCTTTATTTTAAATAGCAAATTAGAAGGCCATGCCATCGAAATGTGCTCACTCACATTAACAACTAAAGAGCTGGTAACTCAACCCCAGGCTAAAAAAGAAATATGGTGATATGATGGGCTGCTTGCCTTTTGTTATAAACATAAATCTGTACCCAACTTCATTTCAACCAAATAAAAATTCTACTTCCATGAAAGAAAATTGTTATACTTCCAGTAGTCAAACTTCATTAGTTTTGCTGCCTTATGATAGTTTACTTGTTAAGGACTAGATGAATACCAAAAAATAAATAATAATTATAATAATAATAATAATAATGTAGGAGTTTAAAAAAAAAATCATATATTGCTACTTACGGACGGTTCTGATCTCCCATGTGCACAAATAAAAATCTCACTCACATCTTACGATTGTATTAACATATAGCATTAGCCAATTTGCCCCTTGGGTATGAACATTTTCTTTCAGCAAATATACTCTTCAAAATAAATTCAACAGATTGACACAAGACAGAAACAAAGTGCATCATCTGATTTGTTCACCTTTGTTGTCACAGATCCAGCTTGGGTTTCACAGCACCCGTGTTTATCCACCTTTGACTTTTTGCCTCTGACCATCACAAATGCCTGTGACACAGTCCAGCACAGAGAACAGTTCCAGTTTTAACGTTGCTACAACTTTAACTTGAGAAAAATGCCACATGGGGTAGAATCCAAAAGAGATGCGTCTCCAACAAACTGCCAACATGTGTGTACTAATGTGGAAAGTGTTCAGTAGTAGTATTCAGTGTATGAAAAGACATTCGGTCTTATGTCATGGCACTGGTGAGAGGCGATTTATCCAATGGCGAGAGTCTTGACAAGGCCACAGTGAAACTTCCTGATGTGGCGGTAGAGGTCCCCAGACTGGGTGAAGCGCCGCTCGCACCACTTACAGGCGTGAGGCTTCTCACGTGTGTGGACTACAGCGTGCCGACTCAAGTTATGAGAGTACTGGAAGCTCTTGCCACACTGGCCACAGGTGTATGGCTTCTCGCCAGAGTGTGTGCGCTCATGGCGCTTAAGCGTGTACATGCAGGAGAAGGTCTTGTTGCACTGCATGCAGGTGGGGACCGAGCCGTCGGGGGACAGCTTGGAGCGAGCGCCGTCCTTCTCGCGGAAGTGGGAGCTGAGATGCAGTTGCAGCACATGAGGGCTGGGGAAGACTTTGCTGCAGAGGGGGCACACGCACACCTGTTGCCCCGGGGGCAGGAGCACCCCGCTGGAGGTGGAGATGTCTGAGGAGGCCAAGTCGTCCTCCTCCTCCTCTTCACTGTCCCCCAGCAGCCTACCCCTCCTCTCCTCTACCTCCCTGCCCGGGGCGCCCTCCCTCCCTCTGCAGGCCTCCCCCTCCTCGTCCATCAGGTCCTCCTCCTGGGAGAGCAGGGCGGCTGTGGAGCCGTTGTTGCCTGGGAAGAGGGCAGCGAACCCTGTCACCACTGAGCTCCTGGCACTATTCCCAAAGCGCTGGCTCTCAGGGCTCATCGGCTCACTGTCCTCCTGCTCTGACAGCAAGTCGTGTTCGTCTTTAACAAGTGGCTCAGTGCCCTGCTGCTGGCTGTCGAGGGCCAGCTGTCCCGAGACGTAGGAGGGGTGTAAGGGATCTCTGCTAGACAGAGGCTTGAAAGACAAATCCAGTGCACAGTCCATGTCATCTGAAGCCCGGGACCTCTGGGACAGCGATACGGTGGAACTACTGACATCAGCTTTTGTTTTTCCAGCTGTTTGGACGCAGGGCTCGGCCTCTGCTGACAAACAATTGACACCTACAAGGTCCGGGGACCTGCCGGAGTGACCGTTTGCCTTCTGCCTGCTCCGTGCAGACCTATCACAATCTGTGACAGCCAGCCTGACTTCGCTCTTGTCCATGTCAAACTCCTCTGCCGGGGGGGCCCTGTGAAGCCCCTGAGACTGTGTCTGGGGCTGTCGCCGGATGAGCTGCTTACTGTGCAGCTTGCCTTCAGAGGAATTTTGCCTGTCCAGACAGCTGAGTCCCAAACCCTCAGTCTTCTTTTCATCCAGAGACGAGAGTTCCTTATCTTTAAGCTTCCCTTTACACACTTTCACTATATCATACATGTGGAGGTAACTGGCTGCCGCCAGGACATCCTCCACCGGGAGAGAGCTGAATTCCAACTTCCCCTCATACATAAATTCAAGGAGCAGACTGAAAGCCGGGGCTGTCACAATGTCACTGTTGAGATGCACAACATCCCTTTTGTCCAGCTGGTCTCTGTAGAAGAGATGGAAGTACATGCTGCAGGAGGCCAGCACGGCTCTGTGCGCTTTGAATCGAGCCTCCCCAACAAGAACAGTGCAGTCACAGAGGAAACCTTGGTGACGCTGCTGACTCAGACACTGCAGCAACTGGCGGCTATGGTCTGGGAACTCCATTCTTCCTTCATAACCTGATGAAAAACAGGAAAAACAGGATACTGGATAAACGCAATGAAACCATTTAGAGGGCACCACGGAGCTGCCATCACCTCTCAGACACGATGTAGCCAAAAGCAGAGAAAGTGTGAGGAATAACTTCAGCCAAATGATTTTTTAAAGTATGATAGAACACAATAAACCTGCAGTGTTTTAAAATACAGGTCCACAGAAGCATTTACAGTTGAACACCACTTTATTCACAAAGATAGAAGTCACCGAAAAGATCTGCATCAATAACTTGATAACTTGTCCAACTTGAGAACAGAAATACATTCTTTCCAGTGGTGCAGGACACGCTACGCTGCGCTCACCCACCCATGTATCGCGGAGTAAACGGATCCACTCTCCAGATTAACCGAAAGGAGTCCGGTTTGTAGTAGTCAGCTTAGTCCTCGAGCTACCAAAATGTGTACACAACACAAAAAAAACTAAAAAAAGTGGCGCACCGGTGCGTTTCCGATCGCACACTAAACAGCGGTGTTTACAGAACAAGCAGACGGGACCGCGAGCACTCGTCCATCGGTGGAAAGGAGGCTACCGGTGGGGGGGGGGGGGGGGGGGGGGGGGGGGAATAAGACCAGTGCAGAGTGAGTAAACTGCTGCTCTGTTTGCTAATTACACTGCAAGCTGTGGAGTCAGCTGCTCTGACATCACCGCAATGGAAACGTTACCTCCAGCTGTGCTCCCCTTTATGCCATATGTTAACTCTGGGCGACGCAGCCCAAACTACACGCACAACTTGTAAAAAAAAACACTAAAAAAACAAGAATAAAGTGGATTAATAAGTGTCACAGGATTACATTGATAACTTTTTCTATTTATCGGCTAATTTATCACCAAAAGAAAAACTGCAGCCGACACCCGCGGTAGATAATAAAAAACGCTTACGCACTCATCGGACACACGCGCACAACTGTTAAATATTTGTTTAAAACGGGGGTTCATCCAAGACCGAACCGGCAGATTATAAAAAAAAAAAAAAGAAAAACGAAAAGTGAATTAGATATTAAAGTTTGATGCCGCCGAATAATAATTGTGCGCGCAGGCGTTATATTTTAATAGGAGAAAGACAAGTGTCGAGGATACAGGAGAGCCAAGGGCGCTGTAAACTGAGCTCCATGTCCGTGTTGGGAAACGCATTGCTAGGAGCCTTTTAAACAGCAGAGGAACTCTGCTGCGCTGAACGAAGCGGCGAGGGACACTCTTTAACTTTGGCTTTCTCCGTTTCAGAGCACAAAAACACTGTACTTACATTTATTTCCGCCCGGTCCGTCGTGTTCTTTCCTAGAAGCCCCGGCGTCCTTTCATGATGTGCAGCCAGATGTTCGCTTCTCCTTGTCGTTTCTTGAGCTTCAGTCCGACCCTGGCAAGGCAGGCTGCACTCAGCGCTGCTGTGTGTCAAGCAGGTTGATAATGGCACAAGTCTCGCGATATCGCGCGGCCACAATAAGTTCTGTACTACTCCGTGAATTCACACAGCGGCAGCAAGTAGCGGAGTACACTGGGAACATCAATTGGCTTGTCTTATTTAAACACCTGTCCCATGAACAGTTCAGTGGAATAAATCCGGAAGCATATATATTTACATTGTGGATTCAAATCTGTATATATATATATCTATATATATATAGATATATATATATAGATATCTCTCTCTCTCTCTCTCTCTCTCTCTCTCTCTCTCTCTCTCTCTCTCTCTCTCTCTCTCTCTCTCTCTCTAATATATATTATATATATATCTATATATATATATATATATATATAGAGATGTGTGTATGTGTGTATATACTATATATATATTTATATATATATATATATAATATATATATATATATATATATATATAATATATATATGAATCAATAATTAAAATGTGTAAGCTTAAAATGAGATTGTATGCTTATGTTTGCTGTGGATGAAAAAAAGAAGCTGGAATCTGTGAAAGCAAACTGATAGAGAGAATTATGCTTTGTTAATTTGGAGGGTCAGTGGACTATTGGGAACTTTATAAGAGCCGCTCTCGCTAATCCTGGGTTGTGGAATTCCCTGGCACCACATCACCAAGCGCCTTTGTTTTCTGAGACCACACCATGGTCTTGGCTGTGACTTATTTAGCCTTAATTGTCTCAAGACAGGAATGATACAAATTTATGTGGACCACATTTAAAAAAATAGTCACGGGGTGGAGTATCAGGCTCTATAAAAAAAACAGTCTCCTGAGTCTGTTCTGTAATTGTTAAAGCCAGAGATGGTGGCACAGTGGAGACACAGGGGCTCGAGGTTGCAGCTGCTCATCTCGTGCCCCCCCCCCACCCTCCTCCTGTCCCTCGCTGTGCTCCCCCCAACTGCTTTTGGTCACCTTTGCCCTGTGTTCCAGCTGCCGTTGTGTTTTGAAAGGGCCATTTGCAGCTCCTCACAGCCCTTCTGACACAGAGGGGAATGAGCAATGTGACGGGAGGCGGCAGCCACTGGTCGGAAGGGGCCACCGGATAGATTCTTATCCACTTACCGCTTTATTCCATTTTTAGTTTGGCCGTTACTCTTACAGAGGGTGGATATCTGCACTCTGGTCATGTCCAGATGATCATAAATGAGACAGTGTCATGCTCTCTAAATAAAAACTCTCTTTATTTGGTCTAAAAGAGTATTTTCTGTTGCAAACAAAATGATGAATACATTCTGAGTTTTGACAAAACACCAGTAAGATAAATGTTTGCACTGAAGCATCAGATGAGTGTGCCACATGAAAAAACCAATTGCCATTCAGCACACACACTCACACACACACACACACATGCACACGCACACACGCACACACACACACACACATACACACGCACACACACACACACACACACACCACCCATGCAGGAGCAGCGATGTGGATAAGAATAGGAGCAGTGGCCCTGTGTTTCCCTGGCAAACGTAGGCACCTAGTAGAGGAGGGGTGTGTGTTCACAAGGCAAGACAAAGCAGTGGTTGTGCCTGGGGACCGTGGCCTCAGAGAGAGAGGCTCGGCACGTTGAAGGTTCTCACACACAGAAAAAGATAGAGACAGAGAGACAGAGAGGGAGAGAGAATGAGAGTGGGAAAGTGGGGGAGCGGGGAGAGAGAGAGATCGAGAGAGAGAGAGAACACTTCCTGGAGGTTCATTCTTCCTCTCTGCAATCATCAATGGCATTCTCCCCCTGACCCACTCCTCTCTCAGACAAACAAAGGACCCCGCATTCCAGTGTAGCCTGACCGGCCAACCAGCCAGCCATCCAGCCACAGTCGAACCACATCCACTCCCCACTGCGAAGTCTCACCATAGTGCTGGGCTTGAGTTGTGTTTTAGATGTCTGTCTGAGGATGCTTCTAATGCATCCTTATGCGTCGACAATCATCTTAAACAGCTCAACATACAACTCATCATTGTTATTATCCGCTAAGTCATAATATTCTACACTGTCTGACTGCATTGTGTTGTTTTTCAGCTGCACCATTCTAACATTTGGAAACCTCCTTGATATCGTGGAAGGAAAGTTTGCGATTTTGAACAATATTTGGCATGAGGTTTTAATGACTTCTTCAACAAGATAGGTTGAATGATCACAACAGCTGTTATTCCAGTTGAATACAATGAATATCCCTTAATATTTGTTCTTGTGATTTGTTTTTGTGTTTTACACGCTTTTACACAAATATACAGTCTTGTAGGGCAACAGTTTTGTATTCACTGTTGCACATTGCATTTATGCCACAGATATGAGCTGTTGGACCTAACAAAGTAACATTACTTGCACATTTTAATAGATTAAAAAAAATATGTAAACACAAACTAATTAAAATTCTATATTTAGGGTCTAAATTTAGCACATGTTGTACAGATTGTAAATATATTCATTTGAGTTGATGTTAGGGTTTTCTGCAAGCAAGCTGCATGGTAAATCCATCATACAATGCAAATAATTCTCTGTGCATTCAATCTTTGAATCTTGAATCTTTGGCACTGGAGGCAAAACTGGATAACAGGTGGACAGAACATCTAGGAAAATAATGTGACAGTTGTAGCAACATTGCACTGCTGTTGCCGGGAGATGTCGTATCGGTCAGACCCCCCACCACTTCCTCCCTATTATGGCCCTCCTGCCCTTCTGTGTCTAATTGTTGCTGCTGCATGTTATCTGCTCTCCTTCTACAGCCCATTAAGTTATGTGCTGTTTGTTATACTCTCTGAACAGATACTCCAAGCTGACGAGAAAAGAGATCAGATGAGTCTCTGACAGGAAAGACATTATTAACTCACATTGACTCTTTGATCTTGCTACTTTGGCTTTAAACCTGCAAAACAACCGGGTAGGCGGAGGAGGAGGAGGAGGAGGAGGAGGAGGAGGAGGAGGAGGAGGAGGAGGAGGAGAGGAAGGAGGGCACCACTGAATAACAGCAGCAGAAAATATGGGATACTCTAACTCAGCTCTGTTTGTATGACAGGAACATCTTGGCAAGGCTGACACATAGTAGCAGTGAGGAACACATGACAGTGTAAATGACAAAGAGGGGAAATGACAACAGAGGAGGATGAGAGACAGAGGACAGAGGCCAATACGTTTTTCATTACAGAGGGAACGGTGGCTGTTGTCCCTGCTATCCTGTGCTTGTGACATTATTTATCAGTTAATTACGCAACCTTTCAAAAGCATTGTCTTGCATTTTAATATCACACACATTTATAGTTCACTGCACTTGTGCCGGAGCTGATAAAGAAGACCATGTTTTGCATACAGATAAAAACATATTTAATGTGTCTTCATCAGAAATTGAACTGCAAAAATAGTCCAAATGTATGTAAAGAAATAAACTATGGAGAGAGGTCTTCTAAACATTCAAATGGGAATTTAAAGATACATTTGACAAAGTCATATGAGGGCTTCACTTGATACAGAGGATCCCTGACTTCTTTTGAGCGTAACTGAGCTGACTGGTCTGTACCTGTCCACCTGGTTTAACTATACCTCTCTGGAAGGCAGTACACAATAATGTGCTATAACAAGCAAGGGTATAATCTGATATAACCTCACATGTACATGTTTAATGCTTTTGCATTTTGGTTTGATGGTTCATCAGGACAAGTGCCATGATCTTTCAAATCTGTCCTGATGTTATCTGCATCTCCTGTTGACACAACTGATGCCATTCTTAAATAGTAAGCCAGAATAGAGTCTCAAAGATAAAATAAAGGCAAATCAAAGTCCACTTACAGTGGATAAAGCATCTATCATAAACATGACTCTGCAAGCTTAGTATTTGTTATGATTTCACTCCATCCGCTGATGAAGACCATGTGATGCAGTTGAAAGCTCCAGTAAAAACGTGTTCACATCTCAACCAGCATAGAGCCGATGTGCTGGAATGCTGAAATAAATAATGGCCGTGGAAGAGCATTCAGTAAGATGTATCCCTGGCCACAAAGTCTATCTAAAGGTTATATTGGAACCTGAACTTAAATGCACGGCTGACGGCCTTTTACTGGAAATGTCAATGGCCCTTTCCACCTCACAGCAACTCAGAGTGAAAGAATGTCTTCTTTAGCATGACGACTGTAATTTTATCCAATCAGGTGTCTCCAAAAATAAGTAATAAACCAACTTGATCCCTGCGACTTGAGTGCCGACAAGCAACAGAAGGACAGTAGCATCACACCCATGCCAACACTGCTTACAATTGTACCTATTTTTTTCCAGAGATTTTTAAATCAATTCATTTTTATGTCTGAAATGCTTTTAAGTACCAAAGCCAGGTCCTGTGGGAGCAGCTGTGTGTGTTGTCAAACTGCAAGAAAAAAAGCGTTGCTCTGAACAGCCTTCCTCCAGAAATCTGAGGAACCAATTGTACTTGTTATTTTTATTTTATTATTTTATTTTGTAAACATTTTTCTCTCAAAAAGTGGTTAGCCACACAAATACAGCTTTGAAAGCAGAAAAGCACAAAAATGACAGTCGGTACAGGGGCATTTACCAGACTATAGCCACTGTATAAATACCTCTCTTTTGCTGATGTTTTGCTGCTTGTAGTACTTTTACATCGCTGCTTTTACATGATCAAATAATACTTTTTATTATATTCTGTTGTAATATAGTTTTAAGGGGTATTAAACAACTGTCCACAGCCTCATGATGATTTGACATTGATTTTGATGAGCCACAATTGACTGCTTCCAGCTCCTCAAACGGCAATGTGAATATTTGAATATTTGCTGGTTTTCTTAGTCTTCTCTTGTATTATTAGGGTGAACTTTTTGTGGCCAATTTGGGCCATTGGAGATTGTGATGAGCATTTAGTCTATTTTACATAATTTTCTGACATGATAACGACCTAATGATTAATCAAGAAAGTAATCCAAAATTAATCACAACTTAAAAACATCAACAATCAACATTGTACAGCAGGTGGCAAAGTACAAACATTGAATCACTAATGAACAGCTGTACAAATTGTCTTGTACATTATCTCGTGCGATTGTTTCAGGAAGTGAAAAACAGATATGCCTCATTGTATTGAAGATCCCCTGGAAATCTTACAGGGGCCTCTTTAGAACCCCGGACCCTATTTTTTAAACAACGCCACAGATAATACTCCGCAGAGTTCAGCAAGGCCACGCAGCCCCGAATAAGCCCCTGTAGAAACATTGCAGTTTTGTTCAATGGGACGGCTGACAGCCTACCACTCCTCCTATGAGTGGGACACATAAAGGGTCGGCTCTAGGACCCGGGAGAGCAGGCTGCCACACAGGCATTGCAGACAGCGCGTTTGGGAGGTGTAGTGGAAGAAAGGCAAAGAAACGGAGTAAATGAGAGCACTTTTGTCCAGATTGTTGAAGGACTTATCAACTTAATATACCGCCGAAACAGCTCACTATTATGAGACGGACACATTGTTGAATTCCTGTCCAGGTAAATGTCCGCGTTTCCTTCGCATGGTTAACTACAAGAGATCGACAGCTAGACAGGGTAGGTCCCCATTGTACTTACATGGGATGCGGTTATTCTCACCCAAGCTGCCCTGCTAGGCCCCATATCCTTTCTATCGCTACATGCAAACCTGAAATGAGGTACTTTCCTGACTTCACTACGCTGTTGAAGTTATGTAGCTGTAAAGTCAAGGGCGTGTAAACGTCTTAGCATATAATGCGTTGTTATTTTTCTACAAACAGCGAGGTTGTCTTCAGTTAACCATTATTTGTTGGACAATTACCACTTTTGAGACACAGCCCTCAGGCAAAAATATCTGCAGTCATGTTACTTTAAACGGTTCACCTCTACGAGAAAGTTGTTTTCGCTGGTACTTTATGGCCCAGGAGGCAAATGAAAACAAATGAGCTCAACAAGAGAGTAGCTCATTCATTGTTATGAACCACCACTGCGTTTGTTTACTTGTTTGAGTGAGAAATGTACGGCCAGACCATAATTGCACAGTTACTTGTTAGCTTTGCTAGCTTGTTGCTGTTCTGTTGTACCATTGGTGCATTCACGTCCAGGGATACAACGTCGTACATCTTTGTTGTGAATAGATGCTACCTTGTAGTGGTTCTCAATATTGGTCCCTTTACGTCCACAGTTAGCTCACCCGGGAACAGGAAAGGTATAATGGAGTGATATTCATATTTTCCTCCCTTGTAATCAGTATAATTGCAAAATGCATGTGGGTAGTTGTTTTTGGTGTTTTACTGTCTCCACTGTTGACATCCCATCTACAATGATGACAGTCATGTATTTCTTCACTAAATCACTGTTTACTACAGAAATCTAGTCAAGAAGTTTTATTTTTGAAGCGTCTGTGATATGCAGCAAAACGTTACTGATGTGATGGGAGTCAAAATGATTGTTTTTCAGCCAGACATCTGAGCAGCACCATTTTACTGGTCATGGAAGACGCAAAGCTTAAATGTCCAACTTGAGATTGAGATAAACTTCACTCAAACTATGTTACTGTCATTTTGCCTCCCAGAGGTCACTTGTGTGTATGGTCTGAGCACATTGTCCCCTGGCTAAGACTGTCTGTCCAGTGTGTCTATGCAGGGGTACTTGGGATGTGACTGGGGAAGACGCAACAAGTGGACGCAATGATGCAGCCAGTGGCTCTCCCTGTTCCATTTGGAAAATACCAGTTACATCCCACCCAATCCCCTCGCAGCCCCGTTGAAGCAAATGTGCCACCAGTTGCATGCAGAATCTGGGGAATGCTCCTTGAAATTGTGCCCTTGTACACAGGCAAACTTATTGTGTGCCACAGGAGTTTAGATGTATTATCTCTGAGAAGGATACGCTTCTAATGATGGTAACCAACCATCAGCATCACATGACGGCTTTCTGTGTCACAAACTGAGAACACTGTTGCCTAACATACTTTTCTTCTTCATTCGTCTTGTTTACTGGTTACTCACATTAACAGCCAGGTTATTTGGTTTGCAACAAACCAAATATACCAGGACATTTCTTTTGAAGGATAAAAAAAGGTTGTTGCATTTGGTATATATTTGAATAAATTCATCTTATTGGTCCATTATTAATGTAGTTCATCTATTGCCTCAGCAGCATGAAAATACATTTTCTACATGAGTCATAAAGGGGCTGCTGTTTATGTCATCTATGAAGCTTTCAAGATTACAGTAGCTGTGGTTTGGTATTCAGCTTCACCTACCCACTATTCTTATCATTAGTGATGTGTTTTCAGAGAACTTGATTGAGGAACTTGGCAATGTGAAGTAGATCGTACTGGTTTCATTATGGCATTGAACAAAAAAAAAAGTGTCGCTTCAGGAGCTGTTTTCCAGCAGCGGGTGAGCATATTCGATGTTCTCATTTTGTTGTTTCATTTGAAATATTTGAGTGTAATGTTCTAACATTGTAAACGTAAATCAGCTGCTGATGCTCTTGTTTACCCAAGCTGCAGCAGTAGAAAATAGAGCAAAAACAGATTTGTATCGATCTGTGATGAAGGAAGTAGCGTGGCGGTGATGTTGGCCTAATGTTCGGCTTCCTGCCGTAAACACACGGGACTGTCCTCTGTGGCCCAGTGAGAGACTCGGTGTGTGGCATCTTTGCTGCATGAGAATGATTTGCATTGAATGGGATGGCCCCTAGTGCCAGAGCCAAAAAGATGAATGATTGAAAGCTGCACTGACAGCAGGGCAGGCAGGCGGTGGCCCAGAGGCCGGAGGACCATGTGACCCACTGTCAGGGTACTGGGTTCATTCAGTGGCTGCTAGCTGCAGCGCTGGCAGCAGCCCAGCTTTTCCACACAGGCCGCAATAGCAACAGGTCGCTCCCATTAAAACAGCAGCGCTCTGTTGTGGCTCCAGAGCCGGTCTTGTGCATGTTTTGCTTTTTTGGCTGTGGTGTGTGCGCACAAGTTTGTTTGTGTGATGTATCCCAATGTGTACATAATGTGTGCGTGCCTGTGTCACAGAGTACACACTAAGATGCCGGAGAGATCCAACGGTTTGTGTGATTCCAAGTTTGAATAGCACTTAGTGTGCTTTTTCAAATCCCGCTCCAAGATCCTCCCAACATTGACTGTGTGACACAAGCACCACAACCCCAGTGCAATAAACACAAACACTGAGCAAAAATAAACTGTGCTTTCACAAACTCACTTTGGCTCATTGATGGAAGCGAGCCGAATGGGCAGTAAAAGGCGTGTTGATCGCACATTCAGATGTATTCAAGCCTGGGGCTGTACTGATATGACTCAAAGTCTGTCAATAGTCACATCCACTTCCTGTTGTTGTCCTCACCAGTAAGCTAGATGAGGCCACTCAAACAGAACTCTCTTTTGATGGCCTTACTGAGCAGCAGCAGGCAAATTGAATTCAGTTGATGGTCAGAGATTGCCTGGTGCAGTATGTGACATTTGTGTGAACAAGCATGGTAATTGATCATTCTTTTGTTACTGGCCTGTGTTCAAAGCAGTTTTTATGTAATAAAAAGAAGTACTGAATGAATCAAAAGGTCACGTGTTTGGTTAAGATGGCCTGCAGGTTTTTTCATACGATGTTGATGAATAACCGATAAGTCTGTGATTATAATTCATTTCCTTTTATCAGAAAACACAAATTCAGTTTATTTTATACAGTCTTCTCCTGTTTTCTATCATGCATGGTGAGATCATTGTTGTATCTTTTATATTTGACCCATATTTAGTTTTTAAGCTCCACCTGTTTACTTATACATCTTTCTGAAGACCGTTACATATTTTACAACTGGTGTCACATTTTTCTATGTAAAAGTTGACAGCAGTTTCATGTGTGAATATAATATAATATAATATAATTTGTAAACATCAGCCTGGCAGTTTGTCTTGCCAGGACCTAGTAACATTTTTGTAATGCTTCCACAACTGGTCAGGTGTGAAGACAAACACATACAGTGCACCTTCACCTCACAACCTCACCTCGAGGCCCATTTAGTAGCTGTTCCAGAGCTTTTGATTATATCACATTAACTTCATTAGCAGACAAAGTGTGCTATAGTATTCATGCAACTGTGGGGGGAAATCCATTTTTGTAGTAAATCTTTACAACTGTTTAATTAGTTTAGGCAGCCTGTGTCAGAATTGCTCTTCTGGTATTGAGTAGAAAAAAAACCACCAGGAATGGTAGCATGTGAACAGCATGACCTTTTCCAATAGGGGGAGACTTTATTGTGAACGCCAAAACCACGGCCATACATAGATATTTGAATCTTGCAATGTTGCAGGTTCCCTATGAAAGGGACTACGCTGTGGTTTGAGCACAACCTCAGCTAACTGGGCCATAACAAACTACGGTCCTCTCGATTCCACTGCCTCTCCTCTATTATGTTGACCTGAGGGTTAATATTCAGACGTGGAAAACTCTTTTACCTCAATATGGGGCTAATTTTTCTTTTTATTTAACTAATAGGTAACCACCATTGAGAAGGGCAGCTGTAAACCCCAGAATCTCGTCTCCAGGCTCTTGCACAGGGCTGAGTGAAGGAAAACTGTGTCTCTCCCTGCGGGAAACCTGGATCCTCCACCCTGCCCACCAGCATGACCAATGTGGTGATTGTCAAGGAGGGATGGCTGCATAAAAGAGGTAAATGCAAATATAAAGTGTGTACTTTATAGTTTGATTCTATTTGTAAAGAGTTTAATTTTTTATTCAGATAGTTTCAAATGCAACTCCACAGATTGCACTGCATGGTTTCTTTTGTGTTTTCTTTTGCAACTGTAGTTCATCACCTCATGTACTAGAAACCCCAATTGTGCAAAGTTGCCTGTTAACCAAGCTGTCAAAGAAAGAATATGCAAATATTTCCAAATCCCTTGTTGATGCATGAATATACCTTTTTAAACTGCAAAATAAGTACTTTGTTTCATGGATACATGCACATGGCAGTTTTTATGTACTCATAACTACATTGCGTTTTGGGGCATAAATGGTGTATGCTTTACAGTTGTTTATTTTTACTTGAATGGTTCAAGTATTTCCCGAATCCACATTATCTTCATTCCTGAGGTACTTGGATTAGCAAGACTTTACTATGGTGCACTATTGACAGATTGTTAATGCTGCAGAATTGCCTGAACAGAATGACATATATGCAGGGTGATTGATCACGGCATTTAAACAGGATTTACGCAAGATCTAATGTAAAGAGCCATGCAGTTGCAGAGTCCCTGGTGGGCCCCATTTAGCTGCTCTGACAGTGCTATGTGGCGTGGCATGGCTCTGTGTTGGGTGTGAGTCCTGTTGTTTGGATGAAGAAGCATTCCTCACATATCTGCTGGCTTTGAGCAGCTTTATGTGTGCATAATAACTCTGCCTTCAAACTGCAGCTGTCTTAAGGAGCCCACTCTACAACCACCTACACCTCCAGGGGCAAAATAGGATAAGGAACTTCTCCAAAACCATTGAAGGCTCCTAGGCTCAGTGCCAAGGAATGAGGCTTTTAATGGAAAAGAGGAAAGACTGTCTCAGTGGATAAGGTGGTGGGAGCAGGTCACAAGGAGAGTTCCTGGGAGTCTTGGGTGGGGGGGTGGATAGTGTGCCGCTCTAGTGTGCCCATTCCCCCTCAAGGCTTGGGCTAGGAGCATAACATGCTGTTGTTTTAGGAAAGAATTGGTTCGGCTCAATTGGTCTCAGGCAGACACACCCTGGTCCTTCATTGAGTAAAAGGATAAAACGTTGCATGCTATTAGTGTTCCATTTGCAGATGCTCTGTTGAGTAGTTGGGAAGTAGATGACAATAATATAGTTATATCCAAGCCACAAAAAAGGATTTCCTACAGCTCTTTATAATATTTGATAAAGCAAAATGTATATATAATTACGTAGCTTTCTGACATGCGTCGGAGGCTTCAGGGGAAAACTGCGTATTTGTGTCTCCTTGAGGGGAAAAAACAAGACTGTACTTTCTTTGGCATGACAGCCAAAAGTCAGAAGTGTCCTTCATTCTGTAAATCAGTATACTCAGTTATTTCCTTGTGTTAGTTCCTTTCTCTGTATATTGTTTGTGCCACAAAACTGTCGTAGTCATTTATTTTCATAACTTCTCCAGTACTGACGAGTACTAATGGAGAGCAAGTGTAAAATGTAACTGGAAGAGTAGTCAAATAGTGACTAGTAGAGTAACGTGTGGCAGGAGACACACACAGAGTTATAGCATTGAACCACACACACACACACACACACACGCACACACACTAAACAAACAACCCTTCAGGAATAGTGAGTTGGCATGCTGTCACAGCCCAGCAGCTGTGCCCTGTGAAATGTCAACCAGAGCCTCTGTGTTTTGATTGGAGAGCGTCCACCTGCCTCCTTGACAGGAAGGCTTTTAGTGTCGCGTCACTGTCATGCAGTCTTTGCCCCAGAGCCACTGCACAGAAGGTGAACCTGTCGTAGCCCTGTCTTGCTGTCCATCACCTCAGCCAGGAAGCCCCCGCTCAACCACCATCATCCCATGTTGCACCTTGAGTGTAGCTTTATTGTGTGGTGGCGCCACCCAAGTGACTCACATCTCCATGTGGGCGTAATAATAAATGGCTTATACTGCTTCCAAGTGCGTTGAGCATGCTCATTACTCCCATGTGTGCACTCAAAACAACAATTTAATGTTTTACAAAAGATAGCCCTCCATATTTCCATCAACATTGTGTGTGTGTTCCATGGACACCAGCTACATTCATATTGGACTCGGCAAAAGAAGGTACGGTTAAAATGTGGCCTTTTCCTCCGATATTGCCCATTTAATGGTGCTACATGGTGAATGGATTTAATAATGGGTCAGTTACATGCACAGCAGCTTGGACAGCTCCTGTGCACATCTATGTCACTCACTCCGATTATTCATGTTCAGCATGCATGTGTAAACTCTGTTGAGGCTCCTAAATGAAAGTAGAGCAGGCATTGTGCTCAGTGAAATGATCTCATTCTGAAGGACACACCTTCAGACTTTCTCCCTAAGCCTTGTGCTGCAGTAATGTGTCTGGATCGGTGACACTGCCTCGGATGTGTTGTTGTGACTGTTATCTCGGCTGTCTGTTTTGGAAGGACAGTTTTGGAATGCAAGACAAAGCAGCCGAGTAGGACGGGAGTAATTTGTACGTGCGTCTGGACATACAAATGTTTGAGTGTGTGGACAGTGTGAAGCATATTTATTTAAAAGTTACACTGCCAGCAGGACGTTACCCAGTGCCCTTATGCACAGACTGCATCACAAGTACAGGCTTGCTAAAACACTGTAACTTTGTTACTATTATAACCAGTTGTTATGCGTCCCCAAATGGTACTTCCCTTTTAGATCCTTCACAGAGTGCACCCACACACTTTGAATGTGCCTACGGCCTCTAGTGGCCACAGAGACCGAGCAGCATGTTATTCCTTTTTGCAAGTGTGTTTTTCCAAAGTTTCCATCAAAGCCAGAGCATCATCAGACATCAAAGAGGCAGATTGTGGGTTCCCTAGTTTCCAGGGAAGTGCTGCGGCCAAGAACCCAGTCAAGCTCAACAGAACAGGGCTCGCTTGTCCTCCCTTCTTCCCTGGCCCTTGTTTGTTTGACTCATTTGCTCCCTGACAAGTATAAAGAGTCGGCCCCTTCGTTAGGCTAACGAAGGCCGCAACAACTGTTGGATTTGGGTATCACGCTCAGCTGGCTCCGACTCATGAGGAGGGGTGGGGTGAGAGAGGGAGGAAAGACAGAGGGCACAACAGTAGAGATAGCGAGGGAAACATAAAGAGAGAGTGAGACAGAAGTTGAGCAGCGTTATTTGTGATGTTCCCAGAACATTGCTCAGTGACCCAGTCGGCCTCAGGAGAGTGGATGGATGTTGTGTGCGACATGCCACACAGACCCTCTCGTGGTTCGGAGCTCATCAGCTGATTGGGTCCTTTGCTGGTCATGCGGCTGAAGGGCGGCCATGAGCTGCTCCTCTCTGCGAGACCTTGTTGGTGGTCCAGGAAATTGCATGAGACGCAGAGTGGGAATGAAAAGCGGAGAGACATAGGGAAAAACGTATGCATGGGTTTTGTGAAACACCAGACACAGTGGTAAGGGTCCAAACCTTTTTATTTTTTCTTCATCTTTTGCATATCTGTTTGATGCATCTGGTGAACAGGCGTCTAATTCAGCCAGCATTTTTTTTTTTTTTTTTACAATTAATTCTTTCTCTACATTTGTGATCTCAGTAAGGGAATGTGGTTCTCCCTGCACAGCTAAATGCTCTTCAAAGGAGCAGGCCCACCTGATTAAGAATGTCTCATGATGCTGCAATGCTGACTGGCTGCCAGGTCTGCTGCTCCTACACATCCCCTCATTATGGCTGTCATGGGCCACACACTGCTGCAACACACACACACAAACGCACACCATAAGTACTGCAGAACTGGAGCAATTTGCAAATATACGCCTATGCTATGAGGCTTTTACACATAACAAACAAGTCTCGAGTGTACATAAAGTTATTAAGTCTTTTTTAAGTGGTTTCCAAAATCTTTATCTTGAAGCTTGTGGATAATATGTCATGGTAATAAAGTTACCTTAATTAGAAGTTATGCAATGCTCTACTACTTACTTAAGTAATGTAATTTGATTATTTATATAGTTTAAAGTTATATACATAATTAAACTTATTGTGTATCTCCATTTGTTCAGTACAAATTAAAGAGGCTTCTGTTATTTTTTTTAACTGGTTGATGGCCACTAAGTATTAAGTATTGAAAAATCACAAATAATACAGCCAATGTTTCATCAGCAATTTGCTGAGTACACCAGTGTATTTTTCATAATTTATACAGCAATTCTCTCTAACAAGTTATTACAAAATATATAATTTATAGTAGAAGATTTAAGATTCCTACAATATTTATTATAACCAGTGAACAATCATGGAAGGTCAATGTGTGTGGAAAATAAATCATAGAAACTAAGGAAAAGATAATGCGGCAAAACTAAGTAAACTAGGGGATATCATTCTGTGATGATGGGTAATTTAGTGGTTTTACTTAAACTAATAGATGTAGCATTCATAACTTTGAACAACGTTTTGCAATGAACTAAACGACAGATAACTCAAGTTTTGATAATTTGATATCCTGACACTACCAAGTTGATCACCAGCCGAAGTGCCAGGCCGGTCTAGGGAAAGAGCCCCTGTAGGCGGTGTCCATCAGCAGAGGGTGTCACACCAGGAAGCCAGCGCGCTGGCCGGGTGTCTGGCCGTCACTGCGGACCCCCTGCTCAGGGTAATGGGAAGCAGTCTTCTGCTAAATGTGGTGTAGAGAAGTAAATTACTGAGGTGCAGCTGTCGACAGACAGGCTGGCATGGTGGGGGGACCAGGAGGCTGAGGGAGGTGGCACCTCCACCGCTCGCCTCCTCTCACGACAAGCCCGCTGTGTGCTTACTTTGCTGTGTAAAGTCCGCCTGCTCGCCACAACTGTGGTGTTCGGCAGCGCACTCTGTGTCTGTTACACTCTTTCTTTCTTTGTCTCGGTTGTTTCCTCGCTTTCTTATCTGTCCTTCCTCTTGTACTCTTCCTTTCTTAATCCCACATTCTTCCTCTTCTCCTTATCTCTTCTAAATCCCCCCTTTTCTCTCTGCCTCTGTCCGCCCCCACCAGCTCACCCCCTCTTGGTCCTCCGATTTCCAGTGCACACTCCTCACCCACAGCTCCACCATCCTGTTGCTAGGATAATGACCCTGCTGACAACTCAGACCCATGGCGGAAGCGGTTATGGACCAGCAAAAAGCTCCCAGTCTCCGACATCAATCACATCACTGGTACCTCTCTCCAGTTTAGGGAGGGTAGGGGAGACGAGAGATAATGGGGATGCTCAGCTGTCTGCAGTTGACCGTATGCTCAGATATGTCCTTACATCCTCAGAATCAGCTTATTGTGTTACTCTGAACATATTTTACAAGTTATTCAGGGGCCTTACAGAAAGGTTTATCATACTTTTTAGTATTACATTTTCCACAGCTGTCTCTAGAAAAAAAAATGCATCCTCTGGAGTAACTCCTTGATTGTTTGAGGGTATTTGATCTTACACTGGTCATTGAGAGTTCATTGGCACTAATTTGCTCTAAATAATGTGTGTTTATTTGTTTGCCATGCAGTAACCCAGTTAACTAATCCATGGACTGCTTGTTTACCCAGGGAGAGGGGGCAAATCTCAGCCCCAGTATGGCAGGGGGGAACTTCCCACAGTGTCTCTATGGTAATCAGCAGGTGTCACTCACCACGGAGAAGAAGTGAGGGCTTTCTTACGAGCGTGAGAAAGAAGGGCAGCCTCCATCGCACAACCCCCATCCCCCGTGCTTTTTTTATTTTTTTCCTGTTGGGGTAGCGGCGGCAACCGCAGTGACAGAGAGAAAGAGAGGGATAAGGGGACGAGACAGAGAGGGCTACATTGGAGGCCAGGGTGGCGCTTTCCCGCAACCTGTTGATGCTGCTGCCAAAGCCTTGGCAATGGAGTCCCCCATCCAGCTGCATGGGAGAGAGAGAGGGGCGAACAAAAGAGGTTTGGAGAGGAGGGGGATGTCAGGAAGACATAAAGAGAAGGGCAAAAAATGTAGGAGCCCATACTCCTGGACAGTTTAGGATGGCATATGAGCCTGGTGCTTCCTTATATGGTCACAGTGAGGGAGGCAAATGGGGAGATGGGTGTCCAGGCAGCACGAGAAGCCCAGCCCAGAGCTCTGCGGCTCAGAGCAGCGGATGGTGTGGGGCGGAGTTTGTGGTTGCTGGGGCTCAGTGGTGACCCCTGCATCAGGGAGCCCCAACTCCTCTGGAGCGGGCGGCCTGTGGCTCATTGAGATGCAGGGCACAGGATGGCAGGCCGCAGCTGCAGCCTACAGGCAGAACCCGGCAGAAAAGGGCCGAAGGGATGGCGGGGGTGGCTGAGGAAAAACCAACAAAAGGCGCAGCCCGCTCCCTCCTCCTCCCTCGCTTTTGGAGTTCTAATTCCCTAATCCTCAACCTCCGCCTACCCCCCCTTCTCATCCGATTCTCACCACTCAAACGCATACACATGCACAGTTCATGCAGTTACCACTGGCTCTCTCCCTTCCATCCCCAAGCCATGAATGGCCAGACGGGGACAAAACCCAACAGCAGCCCCTTCAGGAAGTCCAACCACTGGGTGTGGGCACTGAGAGGCTCATTTTGTCTGACCCTCCCTTGGTTCACACTGTGTGTCAGTGCTTACATTCAGTCACATGTCGTGTGTGTGCATAGTTTATCTAGTGGTAAATGATTAAGGTGGGCCTCTTTATTTATATCGTTGTTCTTTAAATTTGATTAAATTCCTTTTGAAGTAGAAAAGAAATAGGATAGAACAGGCGTAGAGAAAGGGGTGACGTGCAACGGAGCAGTTAGTTTGGACACATTGTAAGGACACTCTGGCCTCTCCTTTTGGGGGCCGCACGATGAATGCTGCATGATGTGTCTTATTAAAAGCCAACAAGCCACAGCAGCTGGGACCTCAACATTCCTGTCGTTGTCACTTAGAGACAGACAGAACAGGACGCTCCTCACTAACCTCTGTCACTCTTTCTCTCCCCCTTCTGTCTAAAGCCTTCCACAATTTATTCTTTCTTTTATTTATTGACCCCTCAATGAGTCTGCCTAGCCAGCCCTTACTGTTCAGGCATCATCAGCCAAAGTTGAACTGCAAATGGCTTCAGAGTCATAAGAAAACATGAATGTAAATTTTAATCCCTGTGGGTCTGTTTTTCTTGCAAGTCCTTGAAGATTTGTAAAGTGGCACACAGTCTTCTGATGATTTCAGCAGCTGCAATATGATTGACTTTGATTAACTTTTAAAAGATGTTGAAGAGATATCGTTGATAAAGGTTTACCTTGTTTTAAGTTAAAGTTGACTGGGATATTTTTTTTTCGGACATACAGTGAGTTATGATTTGTAAAACAAGATGATGCTCCACAATGTACAGCTGTGGCTCTACCTTGTTGTTGTATGTGTGTGTTTGGGGTATTGAGGGTGTGGCAGTGACAGGCTGGAGCTGTCCACACACAGGGCCATGCAGCAGTTGGCAAATAAAGATGAATTCTGTTGTGTTTGGCAGCGGTTCTTCGTTCATTATTTTCCACTTTGCCCAGCGCGCATCCCAGACCTCAGCAGCTGCTTGTCATGTAAAGACACTCTATCAGGCCCTGACAGCTCCTCCCATGCACACACACACGGTACGCATGGCTCATACACACTTCACTTGAGCTCACACCCCCGCTCATAGTCCTGCATATGTGGGGAACATATGTAGTGATCTGTCTCACTACCACTTCACTAGGCACAACTCTTTGTGCACTGCGTAGCTTTTTCATCCCCTCTAGTTCTCTCATCTCTCATCTGGTGTCAAATCCGTCTCCTAATTTGATTGAGTTTAGCCACATGTCTGCTGTCACACTTGACTTTTATTAGAAAAGCTTTGAGATCGTTAGTGGATTTCCTCACTGCGAAGTGTGTCTTGTGTATCTCGGCAGTTACAGTGAGACCGGTTTTATCTCATCTAGGTTTTGGTCATTCTGCCTGTTGGCCAGTTTCCTGTTTTGAAGAACGTGTTGACATCAAAAGGGTTTAGTTTACATCAGTGATGATGGACTGACTTAATAGCAGAAGGCTCTCCAGTGTTATGAGTCCCATTGTCCTTTGTCAGCAGTCTGCACTGTGTTCCTCACTGTACACAGGATGTATTTGGGGGCTACTCTCCGAAGCATTGAAGTTAAGTCATTCATTCAAAATATTGAAAGCAGGGATGGGGATCGATTTATTTGCTGGTCTATATTACAGTTTAAATATAATATAATGCTTTTTCCACATTTACTCTCCTAACAGCTGTCGGTTTCACTTTCTCGTCATGTTAGGGCTTAAGAAAGGCCACAGTGTGGAAAGTAGAACTGAATAAAAGTAGAAGGGGAAATGGGTGTAAATAGGAAGCTGACAAGGGTCATCTTTGTTGTTTATGCTCCGAGCGCAGACTGTGTGCGAGGCGTTGCGCTACAAAGTGGTGTGTGTACACACACACACACACACACACACACACACACACACACACACACACACACACACACACACACATAAACAACCGGATAGAGCTGCTTCCACTGTTGTCATGTGACCAGGTTTGTGGTCACAGACGAGGAAGTTGCAGTGTCCTCCTGTCTAGAAAGAGCATTAATGATGTGCATCGCAGATTCATTTCTTGGTGTTGCATCTCTGTTTGTTTTGTCAAAGATGCGTGTCAGTGTAGTAAGTGATGACAAAAGCCTCTCAAACATTTTCCTTTTATTTACATCCACCATAAAACGGTGTTGATTGAAGAGTTTTTTGCAGTTACAGTATCACAGTAGCTGTCATTAATCTCAGGAAATTTTCATGAGCTTGTTTTCCTTTTAAGTGTGCTTTGTTGTGGTCTCGCCCCCAGTGGACCGTGCAGTCTTGTCCTTTTTAATATTACAGCGACACAATTCAAGAGAGTGACAGTTGTTCAAAGAGGCTCAGTGGCTGAGAATGGTGAGCTGGCATTGTCATCTTCCCGACACCCATGTGGCCGAGGCCACCTCAGTGACGGAGAATTGTCTAGCTAGCTGACACAAGCCATGCGCTGCTGCGTCACGTATGACCACCCATGCTACTGCTGGTGGGTGCTGTGCGTCAGTGGAGCTGGCAGGACAAGATCAGAGCCTTCCAAAACTGGAAGTTGTTGTAATCTGTTGAAAACGAATAACCTTTCACTGCTCACAGGGCAGTGTGCCACAGGAAGATATATTTACACACAAGCACATGCATGCGTACACATAAACACCACTCTCTACCCATCAGGATCTGAGTACTATAATGTATAAAAGCTGCATTGCTTCGGCCAAACTAAAACTTTGCACTGAAAGTTTAGTCTCCACGGGCAGACAAGCATGTACCTTTTTTGTCTGGTATCAGGTAGGAGGCTGATTATTTTGTTTCTGCATTGTGCACATACTGTCCTCACTGTGGGCTGGCAAGGACTTTAGCTGGGGGATATGGGTCAGCCAAAACCTGACCACAGAACGCGGCACCAGCTGGGGCCCAGCTGAGGAAAACAAGGATGGTATGAAAGGCTCAGGAGACTTTCTGGCTGCAGTGTAAAGGATTTAGGCAACTTATGTTTGCGTTGAACAGGCTCTTGGTTTAAGTCACTTCTGATACTTGTATGACTACATGTACTCCTACTTGGCACCTTTTCTGTGCTTTAATTATTTAGATTTTATGCTGAAGTAGGGAGTCTGCTTCTCTTGAAGGCCTATGATAAATAACGCTATGCATGCGGATTCTCTGGAGACCAACTTGCATGTGACAGGGCTGACTGATGGGAAGTTGATTGTTGAGGCTTGTAGTTTAAAACGGACAAACTGCTCATCACAGTAATTGTGTTGCATTGAACAGGCATGAGGGAAATCCACTAAACTGATTCCGGCCGGTGTGTATTTTATTAATTAGGACAGCACATCTAGTGCAAGTAGCTTTGTTGGAAGGTGTCGAGAATCTGAAGTCAAGCTATTTTCTAAATGAGCCATGTTTGGTGTAAAAACACTTACTCTGCAAAAACAAAAGAGAGAAAAAAACCTCCTGTGCCATGAAGAACAATGTAATAACATATTGGACATCTGCTGTGGATTGAAGACTTAAGTATGTTGTGATATTGGGGCAGATGTTTCCCTACTGTTGTGAACGGTGCCATGGGTTGCCAGTTTGTAGTAAAATCAGGTGTTTTTACACTTGGATGTTTGCTTTTGGGGTAGATGGCTTGATGCTCTGCTGGAAGGTGATGCCAAAGGCAGCCTGCATTACAAGGCCTCATCCTGCTGTAGGTCAACTAGAATGACTGCCTGTGCCTCTCCAACATTTCCTGTTCCTGTCCTTCTCACTTTTTAAGTTGACAGAGAAAAAACATATGGAAAATGTCCTATTTAGGTTTTGCAAAGGCTCCAGAAAGTTTCTGGAAGTTAAAATGGCAACATAACTTTTCACTTTCTTGGTTTAGTCTATAGAGCCTTTGGATTTTATATATTTGATTGAATCGAAGATTTGTTTTATTGCACTTTAATTCCTGTGTTCCCATGTCCATGTGTCCCCCTTGAATATTGGGGGAATTCGCTACCCTGGTCTTTATTAGTTTGTTGTTCATGTCATAATATTAAAAAAGAAAGATGTAGAATAGAAGCAGGTAGAGGAAGTTCATCAATTTGAGGGTGTCCAAAATTACTAATCTTAAAAAGTAGCATTCGGCCAGTGTTTTACATTCTCATCCTCTCCTTAAATATTTTATCTGGACGAACACTAAACAGTCGAGACATTACTAGCTGCTGTTTTTGTTCTGCACTGTTTCGGACTGATATCAGTTTCATCAGTCAGGAGGTGTGGGTTTGAAGGATGGTAACAGAAGCTCATATTGACGGATCTCCCACCTCCCCCCTACTGACACACTCAACACCCTCTCACACACACACGCCAAACTTCTGTTTTTGGAGGAAATTGGGCAATTAAGGACAGCTTGCTACAGCTCTGCATGGGGTTAATATGTGGCTCCGTAATTAAAAATAAATTACACTTTTCCTGTATAAATATTCAAGTCCCTCCACTGTGTGCCGCTGCCTTGTTATGGTATGTAAGCTATTTTTTTTTCCCTCGTCTGCACAACATCTGGCGCAACATTTCCTGAAGCATCACCGGAATAAATTGAGTTAGTCTCCTACGAGAGATTCATTTGTGTGATGCTAGTGTGTCTAAGTGATTGGGACGCACGCGCATGGCTGGAAGTTATGGGTGTTGTCCAGAAAATTGGAATTGTGGAAAGTTTTATTTGTAAATCAATTTGAAGCTTTGGCAAACATGACGCGGGTGTTACAAAGTGATTGAGGTGGTTGTGGTTTATAAAACCATTAACTAAAATATGGAAACCCTAACTCCACCGATTCTTTAGCTATGCAACATTTGATAGATTGCATCAATCAATGTAATTTCAGGCAGTGTTGGTTTGGGTGATCAGGCTAAATAAAAAGGGTTAGATGGAGTTGGAGAGAAGGGATCTTACCAGACAACTGTAGCTCACTCCACAGATCTTATTTAGGCTTGCAAAACGAGGCTCTATTAATCGCTACTAGCATAACACACCTGAATCTCCAGCTGAACTGTTGACTGTCAAGTTGCATTGTGGGTAATGCCAGGCTTCTACAAGGAAAAAAAATCTCTGGTTTTGCTGATTTAAAAAAAAAAGAAAGTATACTACTTGTTTTAAACTGTCCATCCTGAGTACAACAGTGTTCTAGGAGTGCAATGCTAAATTGACGTAGTACACTTAAGTATACAGTATATTAACTATACTCTATTTTATAATTTTTTTGTCCAATTTAGATAACTTTTTTTTCGAACATAGCTTAGGCCCTAAATCTAACTTGCCAGTTCATGTATAGGGTCGAAAGGACATAAGGTTTGTTGGACCATTTTAAACATTCTCTTGGAGTGTCTACATTGGCAAGTGACTGCTGGAAAGGGGACAGGCAGGGTGAGGGAGAGGGTCCCTGATTCCTACTAAACCACCATTTGTCCTGCAGCTGACCTACAATTAAAGAGAGATGGGGGACAAGGTGGTCATGTTAAGGAGCACTAGTGAAACAGCATAGTAATTAGATTGCAGGAAATGGGTTGCACCTCTGGGAATTGAAACAAAGAGAAAGGACAACACTGTTTTGTCATTAATCATGAAGCCACAATGTAAACAAAATGGTTGCGCATTAGTCAGCAATGTTTGGAACGTTGACAAGCATGTGATGTTTCTCATTTAAGGTTTGTCTGTGAGCAGAAACCCTCTGAAAATCTCTCTTTACTCTGGCACCAAGTTTGTTTTTGTCTCGTCTCCTGGACACTAACTCAACAGTGCGTTTCAATCTCTTTCTCATATCAGGAGAATACATCAAGACCTGGAGGCCAAGGTATTTTCTCCTGAAGAGTGATGGTACATTCATCGGCTACAAAGAGCGACCGCAAGATGTTGACCAGCTGGAAACCCCCTTAAATAATACTTCTCTGTCGCACGTGAGTATCTACTTCAGAGAAACCATTGCATTTTTCCTCCTTTGTCCCTTGGCAGCTTGTTTTACCATATTTTGTTTCTGCCCTTTTTGCTTTTACTTGCCACTGTTTGTAACAGATATATTTCACATACAGGTTTTTCCACCCTGAAAAGTGATTATTAACAGAAAAAAACGGCTTAAAAAGCATACCGTGAGGGTTAAAGTATGAAAATGAGTCCTCTCTAATATTTTAATCAGGTATACCTTTATCATTGTATGTCACTGTAAACGGTTATGAGTTGAGACATTGGCAAATTGTCTGTAGTTTCATCCTCAACAGTTTTTCACTGCTAGTTTCTTTCAACAAGAGCGCTGCTCCAGGGCAAAGCGTGTACAAGCTTTGTAACTGATAGTGCATGCAAAATTGTCTGGTTCCTTTGCTTGCGTTAATATATCAAATGCCATTCCTCTTCTCTGTGTGTGTCGCGCCCCCCGCCCCCCCCCAAAACTCTCGTTTTTTTATACTGTGAGAAAAAACAACAACAAAATAAAAGGCCCAGAGCAGCCCAGCCACTCCTCCTTCACATCAGATAAAGTTTACTGTGATAAGCTCTGCAGATGACTGAACACAGCAATTAGACAGCATACTGTTTGTTTAACAAAATGTTTCCTTTCCGACGCTCTTGAGTTATCGTGGCTATTAGCTGCCTGATTTCAAGTATTTGTCTGGGCGCCGCTCTGAGGCTCTGTCTCCATTCAGCGTGCTTTGGTTTTTGTTCACCACCGCGACCCCACCACGGAGGACACATGGTGCGCCTCTGCTGACGGGGCTTGCTGCAGCTGGATTCCATATTCAGCCCGATGGAGCCATGTTGGATCTCAGTGGTGGTCCACTCCCCTGTCCTCCATCTATCAGACAGAGGCCATTTTGTGTCATGTTCTGACATATTTGCTGACATGTTTCATTTGGGAACAGATGTTGATTTGGAGGGAGGTGCAGATGGTAAAGCTTCTGCTTTCTAAATTCAGTTATTAGACGTTTGTGGAATAATTGTTTTTTTGCAAACTGCTTACAAGACAATTATTTGGTGTCAGAATTAAGCATAACGGAGGGAAAGATGTGGATGATATGCTTCTATACGAATAAGTCAACATTGATTCCCCAATATGACATGCTCTCTGTTCAACTCTCAATGTAATGTCTTTGTGTTCTTGAGTGTTTGGAGAAAACAAACACTCTGAAAATGCCACCTTGGGTTCGGGGGTATTAGACAGGGCTTTTCTAGCTATTCTTTGGACATTTTATTTAATCTATGAAAAACTCATGTAATTATTTTAATTTCAGAATTATATTAGAATTTGTATTCATTGATCTATTCATTTATTCTAGGGAGTTTTTGTATTTTATGTAATACTACAAAGATCCCAAATTATGATCAAAACTTATAGTTAGCAAAGTTTTATTGGGCTGACAAGGTTAAGAATCTGAGTTGGTTTTCCTCCACCAAAGTGCACCTGTTCTTTTCCAAATTGGCCAACAGTGTCTGTTCGGGTGGCGATAAAGATAAATGGCTATAACTGTGGGTCTTTCTCTCCCCCCTGCTCCCCTACACACTGGCTCTTCTCGCCATCTCCTTCCCCTCCATCCCTCCCTGGCTGTGGTCAGAGTGCCAGCTGATGAAGACGGAACGACCCAAGCCCAACACATTTATCATCCGCTGCCTGCAGTGGACCACTGTCATCGAGCGCACCTTCCACGTGGAGACCCCCGAGGAGAGGCAAGCGAGAAGCACACACTTCTCAGCTCACGGAGCAGTAAAACACAAATAATTTATATGCAGATAATTTGCCCCTGTTGCTAGAAAGCAGTTTAACAGCTCTGTTTTTCTAACATGTAGAAGCACTCACAAACATACACATGTAATTGTTTTATACACCTGCATAAGGTCCACTGGCTATTGGCAGAACTCACACTTGAAATTGCCTTCCTGTTGATAAGACGATAATTACACGATTGGGCTGCTGAGCTTGCATGATGGTAAATGGGCTGATGTAATCTCTCTGCTGCCTGTGCCTCCCTCAGGGAAGAATGGACTAAAGCCATCCAAACCGTGGCTGAAGGCCTGCAGAAACAAGAGGAGGAGATGATGGACTCCTCTCCGGACCCCATGGACATGGAGGTCTACTTGACCAAACCCAGGCAGAAAGTGGTATGGCCACTTCACTGCTCTGTTTCCGCTGTCCACACATTGACAAACCTCAGTGCCATTACCATAAATGTTTAAGTCAACCACCTTTATGCTTGCTGACCCTGAGTCTCGTCTACCATTACTATGCTCCTCCACCCAGCTCTGCCTTATTTGCACTTACACCACTTAAGCCCACCTTCCTTCGCCTCTCCCCAGCTACTTTCCCAACATCAGCCGTGGGTGGCTTAGCACCAGATAGTGTGTCCACCAGATTTCACAACCCCCACATGTGTCATGACATGAAGGTCCAAGGCCACCAGATTGGATGTCACTCACATAACCATTTTCAACATTCTCCTTAGTGCTGCAGTCAGAGGTTAACTGAGACACAACTACATATAGGCCAAACTATTAGAGTGGAAATTGCACGATGGGTGAAATAGTGCCTTAAATGCTTCTGTGTTGTTGTCTGTGGGATTGTGTGCCCTCGCTAGTTAGAGCATGCGTTTGTTAATGCTTCTGTTTGTAACCAGATGCCACTTTCTCTCCCCTGGCTCTCCAGACTATGCATGACTTTGAATACCTCAAACTCCTGGGAAAAGGCACTTTTGGCAAAGTTATCCTGGTAAAGGAGAAGGCCACAGGTCGCTACTACGCCATGAAGATCCTAAAGAAGGAGGTGATCGTAGCAAAAGTGAGTGGATGCCAATGAGCAAGTAGAGGGCGGGAAAAGACGCTAAGGGGAGGGCAGTGGAGCAATGACTGATACCTAAATGGGTAGCCATTGTGAGAGTTGCACAAACACTCCTTGTGGCGTTTCTTTTTTTTCAGGATGAAGTGGCGCACACACTCACAGAGAACAGAGTCCTCCAGAATTCAAAGCATCCGTTCTTGACAGTAAGGAGCCCCTCCATATACCTAAACCAAACCTTATTTTAACTCGCAGAGATCTTCTGGAGCCTCTTCAATCCACCACAGCAGCATCTATTCAGAAAAAAGGGGCAGTTTTAGCAGGAATGTTTTGAAGAGCTGTTCTTACAAAGGCTGCAGTCGAGTTGGGCCTTTATTAGCAACACTGGACGTTCCTTTTTTTTTTCGTGAACTTTTTTTCCCTATAAGTCTGAGGTGGGTTGTAGTAAAAAGCTCCCCCAAAATGTTAGGTCTAAGTGGTGGGTGGAGGCAACACATAATGTGATGTGCTCAGTGCAATGAATGGGACCAATGTTTGCCACATAGCAGTTGTTGAAAAGGCTCAACATACTGGATACACTGCGGCAGTTTTTTAAATTCTCTTTCACATTTCTGTTTAAAAATGTAACTGAAGGGTCATAGATGCAACGTGCATATTGTGATGGTTCATGTTACAATCGGCTGTTTAAATATCAGCTTCCTCTTGAATTCACTGGAATCATCACCAAGTTCTGCTTTGAACGTTCTCGTTCTGTCTGCAGGGACTGAAATACTCCTTCCAGACACATGACCGCCTGTGCTTTGTCATGGAGTATGCAAACGGTGGTGAGGTAAACCATTTTAACCATCACAAAATCTGCACCTGTAGGTGAATTTGATTACTGTTAAGCAGTGTCACTGTCACTATTTTCAGTGTACTAAACAACTTCCTCTGCCTTCTCACTGTCAATGTTCCCCTGCTTCCCCTCAGCTTTTCTTCCATCTGTCAAGGGACCGTGTATTCTCAGAAGAGCGGGCACGGTTCTACGGTGCAGAGATAGTGTCAGCGCTGGACTACCTGCATGCTGAAAGAAACGTGGTCTATCGAGATCTAAAGGTAGATGTGGAGACAAGTCCTCACTTTCCCTCATCCTCGTGGTCAGCCTCCCGTCTATCTTTCTCCTTTTCCCCCCATCCCATCCTTGCCCCCCTGGCAGGATATAAATAGGGTTTTCCTCCATTGAGAGCAGTGGCAATGGCCAGGGTTTATTGATCTGCCTCCTCAAGATCAGTCTCCAGACCTTACTGCAGCTGGAGGGAGGCTCTGTCCATAGGCTTACTGCAGCTAGACAGAAATAACCACCAGTCCTCTTTTAATACATTGCCACCGCCTCCCGTTATAGCATGCGCACAGTGCTTTTGTGCACTTTATGCGTAATTTATATACATTTTTTTTATGCTGGCAGTACAGCACTATTGAATAAAAAAGAGACAATGTGCATCATCCTCAAGTAAAGATGCTGCTTTTATTTTTATTTTTACATCTGCGTTTAAAAGATACACTTGTCTAAAGACTGGATCAGAGATGGATTGAGTTTCGGAGGGCTGTGGGGGGTTATCGGTGTTGCAGTGGACACATCTATCCCCACTACTTCCAGCTGATAAAACTATAGCAGCCCTAGGTCAGCACAGCACTCCCCTCCCTCACTCACTCCCGCACATCTCACCTTGGGTTTATGAGGCAGGCTCTCAGCCTGCTTGGGTTCTCCTGAAAATGCCAAGAGTTAGCAGGATTGGAGGATGTGCTGACTCTGGCCTGGCGCTGCTGGCCACGTGTGAGCTACAGCTGCCAGGTGACTTTAACTGAGCGAAGGAGACGAGAGAGGGAGGGAGGGACACAATATTAAAAGCTGTGCAGCCTCAAGTCATGACACTGCATAATGCATAATTAGTATATGTAATTGATCAACAAACAATATATGGTATGTTACCATTAACCTGTGTTAATGGGAATTTTCACATTTTGCATTAAAGTTTTTATTCTTGGCTGTGGTGGAAAAGCTGGCATGTTGATGCAATAAAGGCTGATGGAAATAGGTTGTTTCACTATGAGTTTATTCTAGTGTAGAAAAGGCCTTTGTGGCATGCTACCATTCATCATGACATACCTGTGCTCCACATAGACAGCCATACAAACACGAATATAAGGAACTTGTTCAAGATAGGGGGGGCCCTTTTCACATCTGACCTCTTTCTATCACCATAGCAGCAAATGGAAACCCCACAATGCGCACATGCCAGATTGGTTCATTCATTGAAACAAAAAGAGGGATAACATAAATAAAAACATGAGGGGGTAAGCAGCGCTGAAATGTCATCAAAGTTACTGGCGTTATCTTTGCATAAAGAAAATGGCACTGATTGAGATTTTATTTTTGCCAACGTTTCACCATAACTAACGCGCATCGTTTTTGTACTTTTTATGAAATAATATTCCAGTCACCTCCCTCCTTTCTTGTTAAACTATCCTAAACAGTGAGGTCATTTTACGATGATGTTTACATCTGTCTTATTTCTATTTCCCCCCTCAAGCTAGAAAACCTTATGCTGGACAAAGACGGACACATAAAGATCACAGACTTTGGCCTGTGTAAGGAAGGGATCACAGATGGCGCCACCATGAAAACTTTCTGTGGGACGCCAGAGTACCTCGCACCTGAGGGTAACCATGACAGTGATTTAGTCTACCTGAAATATTGAGTTCACCTTCATACAACAAAACGGTTTTTATGTGGCAACATCCAGATTGATGACAAATTAAAGCGAAAAAACAAACATGAAGTAACCTTTCAGGTCACTTTTGCACACAGAACAAAACTTAAAAGTCCTCTGAAGTCCTATGGAGGGATGAAAACTATTCTTCGATGGTTTAGACTGAGGATGGCGCTGTCTTACATACACTTTGAGTTGGTTCAAATCATTCAGTGGCCCTTTGCGTCATTCAAGGAAGCATGTGCTTTCAATACATTTCATTTCCTACCCGGACTAACAACCTGAGATCATTTTTGATTAGATGCCGGTCAAAATGCAACGTGTGTTGTTGGGTATCGGTGGATGAGAAGCATGTGGAAGAAAGGGCAGCTGTCCAAAAATGCCTTTCTAATCTCCCAGCTGAAGTCTGTGAGTTAATGAGTGTGCTGTGTGCCCAGGGCAGGGCAGCCTGCTCTCATATTTGCTGTATAGGGAGGGGTGTGGCTACTCCCCATTCCGTGCAGGTATGACAAGTGTTGGAGTGGGCTTTTGTAACCCGATATTTTCATTGTGAGTGTTGGCTGTGTGTGGGGTAAGTATATGGGTGTTTGCGCTAGACCCTTGCCTGGTTGCCGTAAAAATGTTTTCCGGGAGAAGGGTGTCCATGTTGACACAGTTGCTGTATCGTTGTTTTTAGCCTTCATTTAGAATTTTCTGGTTGGGGGAGGCAGGAGGGTTGATTGGCTGGCAGCACCTCAGGAAACGTGAGCTTCCGTCTAAAAAAAAATCACATTGCCTACAGCTGTTTGTGTGTCAACCAGAGGGAGCCACAACACCACTGGCTGCCCTGGATGCCTCGCCTGACCCGGGCAGAGCCAGGCGGCCTCATAGGGAACATATACCTGTTGTTTTCATCTGTCAGACCAAACCTGCCTCCAAACCATCAGCACTAGGCCATCAAGTCAAAATGGCTGGGCTAGTGTGTATGTATTGTGTACTCCCTCATGCCTGGACACATTTAAAAGAGAATGTATATTTTCTCTACTTCTATAACCCTATTTATAGAGTTCCCCCACTTGTCTAAACTCTGTCTAGCCCTTTTTGCTCCTCCACAGGGTTGCACAGGCTGTGACGGGCTCCCGGCAGGGGGGCGTTACCATGGCAACAGGGTCGCTTGCGAGTGTCTCTATGGAGTGCGGGGCAGGCAGTGTTACAGGTTGTTCTGCAGTTAAAACAATGACCTTGTTGTGTGTGCTGCCAGGAATGCTGTAACGTCTGGGAATATTCCACCCAGAGCGGGGGGGAGTGAGAGGGAGGAGAGGACTCAATCTGCCGGACCAGTTTTGTCTCTGGGAAGAAAAGAGTGGTACAAATTCACTTTGTCACTTTTTATTAAGTAGTTAGAAGAAGAAAAACGTTATTGGCTGAGGGGAATTGGCTTTTAGGGAATATCTACAAAGAAAAATGTGGACAGGGTTTAATCTCGCCACTGGAAGTGATCCGGATTCACAATCGTGGAAGATTAATGGGGCTGTCAGTGAGGAACTTTGTGAGCATAAAAAGTGCAGAATACAGAGGAGCGCTTCAGAGGAGCAGCAGGCAAGTGTTGATACTTTTATCTGCTCTCTGCTCCCCCTGTCTGTGCTCCTTTGTGGGCAGTGTACGCCGTATTAGATTGGGGCTGGGGCCCAAGCAGGCAGGCAAGCAGTCCTGGTTACGTATATGAGGGATGAGCTTGGCTCCTGCGCTCCTGGCAGCTTCACAGCTGTGGCGCTCTTCTACATATATGGGGCAGCTGCGGGCCCAGCTGTCGCACGGTGTGAATCACACGACAGCGGCGCTGGAAAATAGAGCGGCCCAGTAATCCTAGCCCAACACCGGCTTCACGTTACTCCCCCTGCCCTCCCAATCCTCCTCCTCGATGCTCACCACTCACCGCAGCGCCAGGCGGAGTGCCCACCGCCACATGCGTAGATGCGTGCGTGTGCACACACACACACACACACACACACACACACACACACACACACACACACACACACACACACACACACACACACAGTGGTTTTGTTCCTTTTACGGAGACATCCGTCCATCTGTTTTCCAGGACCCTCTCCCTTGGCCTGTGCACTGTTGTGTCCATATCTAATTATATTAATCCACCCACGTCTTTTTACCCATGTTTCTATTCTTGGGTCTGAATTGCCCAGCATCACGCTGCTCGAGGTTTAAGAGAACAGACTGTTCTCCTTGTCTTGATTTCACCTTCACATCCGCCTGGCGAGGTATAATCCAGTACATGTCCCCGGAGACCTTGGAACAACTCCAGTCAGCAGCACATTAGTCATGCAACAGGTTGCGCTGTTCAGTGAGCACAACACTGGAGGATTTTGTCTCATTAAGAACTGTCGAGAAAAGTCATCCTATGGAAAATATAAGACAAAATATTTCCCCCTCTCTGGCTGGACTCTGGTTGTGCTCATTGAGCGGTTTGTTTGGAGGACTGGTCTGTGTTTGTTGCCACACATTTGCTTATTTAAGCGACCCACACCTCTGCTGCTTGTTGATCTGTATGTGTGTGTTTTTTGTGGAAGGTCCTGTGGTGATTAAATATGCAGGGCTCCAGGGGAAACTCTACCCATGCTCCTAATGTGAGATGTGAGTCAGTGCTGGCTGGGGCTGCCTCCAAAAGACCAGGCCAGGGGGGAGAGCAGGTGATTTTTGTGGGGGTGGGGTGATGGGGGACAGTTGCTTTAGGGTTGGTATATTCAGCCTAAAGAGCTGCTGTCTTCACAGCCTTCTGATGTCCAGACACAACCTTATTGGTTGAACCCTAAACTGTCACCAAAAAGTCATAGCAACTACACTTTTCTTTAGCTTGTTGTACAAATATTCTGTGAAAAGGGTCGATAGAATATAATACCTACGTACTATAACCCCTCCCCAAGTAGTTAAAATGGCTCACGAGCATCCCAACAGCTGCATTAAATAAACTTGTTCACCCCTCTTCATCCCCAAGGTGCTAGAAGACAACGACTATGGGCGTGCTGTGGACTGGTGGGGTCTGGGGGTGGTGATGTACGAGATGATGTGCGGCAGACTGCCTTTCTACAACCAGGACCATGAGAAGCTGTTCGAGCTCATCCTCATGGAAGACATCCGCTTTCCTCGGACTCTCGGCCCTGAGGCCCGCTCGCTGCTCTCGGGCCTTCTTAAGAAGGAACCAATGCAGAGGTCAGGAGCCTCTCCTGCGGCTAGTACATTGAATTGTTTATCATTCAAAAAGTGTATTAGTAATATGAGTTTTCATCTTTTCTTATGATAAAATAGATGGAAAAGTGAAAAGAACTGTTTTAGAAGTAGCAATAAAATAATCAGCGGCCACACATCCTGATTTGTCCTTTTGTACTTGTCTTCCAGGTTAGGTGGAGGGCCAGACGATGCCAAGGAAATCATGCAGCACAAGTTCTTCGCAGGAATCGAATGGCAAGACGTGTATGAGAAGAAGGTCAGTTGCTTTGTTTCAACCTTATTTTCTTGAAACTGTCATCACTGAAAGGACACCAAGCTCTGAAAAACATCACTTCCCCTGGGGATCAATAAAGTTGTGCCACCATTGAGAAAAGACATAGACTGCCATCACGAGGACAACTGACTGATGTGCCGATATATATTTGTATCTCTTCTCCTCTCCAACAGCTGGTCCCGCCGTTTAAGCCCCAAGTTACCTCGGAGACGGACACTCGATACTTTGACGAGGAGTTCACAGCACAGACCATCACTATTACGCCTCCCGGACAAGGTACCACCTAACCATGCACACTTAATACACACACAGTCAAATTGTGATTGTTTGAGTGTGACAGTAAGGGAGATGTGACCTGAGCACTGGTAAGAGAAGATGAATTGCCAACCAACTTGTATAATAAATTCCCCTCCACCTCCTGTGAGACTTTATTAAGAATGAGGAATTATACTTTCAATACACTCGAGACAAAAGCAGACTTTTTTTCCCCCCGTGGGTTACTAAATTACTAATCCTTAAAAAAGTAGTTCCTAACTCGGTGTCCCTGAATTATTTTTTTTTATATTAAAATGTAAGGTCAGGTTCATAAGAGCACATTCCTTTTGTCATAAAGGTAATTGTGAGTATTTTCCTCTGTACTGAACTTTGAGATGCATTCTTGGTGTGAGGCTTGAGTTAGTAAGGTCATAAACGTGAGTAAAGAAAACATTCTGCAGGCGTACAAAGCTCCCTTAAGGAGTCTCCCCTCTCCTGGAGAGCCAGTGTCATTAATACAGAGTGTCGTGTCTCACAAAGTCATCAAATGCATGTGAATTACAGCCAGTGTGTAAACGCACAGAAGACCCAGTATAAGAAAAATAGTTTGACTCTATGATATAGAATGAATCGAGTAAATTAATCAGAAAAGAGTTTCAGAAATGTGCATATGATGGCTGCAGGTGCAGCATACATTTTGTATTTCACTCAGTAAATGCAGTCAAACAAGTTCCGAAGATTATACCACTACTTACTGTAATGCAGCTTTTAAGATTAGGAAAAGTCAACATCTTACTACAACATTACGATAAGCAACATCTAAGACAATAACTAGTCTGATATCACAGTGCAATATTTGATCTCCCACCTATATGAATAATTTGATGTATATGTACTTCTACTGGGAGTAGGTGATGTAGTTCAAATCCACAGTCACATTTCTCTGTGACTGTGGGTATTATCCCAGTACCGGTACATTTAATTTACTGGAATATTGTACATTTTCTGGAAAATTGATTTGTTAGATCAAATAACAAGCCAACAATGTTTGTTTTTGTCTGTCCAGACAAATTAAGAAACTGTATCATATTGATGCTAAAGTCAAACAAAATGTTTATTTTGTCATAAGAAAGTCTGCAACATTGCTCACAATGGTCTAACTCTTATTAATACACACACATATTAAAGGGGGAGGTGCAAAGTTATAAGTGGGGTGGCTAAATCTCAGTTTGACAGTAGACTGATGTATATTGTCTCACAGTACGTTATGTAATATCGCCCACAATAAATGCTAAATAAGCAGTTGTTTGTCCTCTACCCTCTAGATGACAGTATGGAGTCATTCGACAGCGAGAGGAGGCCCCACTTCCCCCAGTTCTCCTACTCTGCCAGTGGGACGGCCTAAAGGACTCTCATAGATTACCTTGGTCCCACCATCTCCCCTCACCCCACCCGACTGCACTCTCAAAAGACCAGGGCCACAGCCCCATCCTCCCTGCATTGTCTGCAGATGCCGTTGGTGGATGTAACATTCACAATCTGCAAATTGTGTTTTCCAGGAAGGAGGAAATTCAAGACAAAACAAAGATACCTGTGGTTGTTCTGTGAGGCCTTTGAAGACTTACCACGGAGAGAGTTAACACTACCCTGCATCTCCTAGTTGTTATGTTGTATACTGAGCAGGCATCCATACACCATAATGAATGGGGAAATGCAGTTATGTTATGCACAAATTAGGCCACTGATGTGAATTGTGTATTGAAAATATACAAGTGAATATGAACCAACCATTTCAAATAGAAATATGAATACTGTGGACCAAAAAGATCATTTGAGAGTGTGTTGTTTGTTGAGTGGGTAATAAATCCATGTTTTCTTCTCTAAGACTTCTGAACAATTCAAATACCATTCAGACTTTGAGACATTTTTGGCTTCTAAAGTGAATGTACCGTATCAAATAAAGTCAATCATTCTGCATACTTCTGTGTTGTAACACATGGCTGATTCTGCTAAGACTGAAACACCATCTTCTGGAGGGGATTTTTATCACTTTTCTACTACCTTAATGCAAATCTGGCACCAATCTGGCTGTTTTTTTGTTTTTTTATCATGCTACACCACATTGAGTCTGATGAATCAATTGTGCAATACGGTCTGATGTAAGAAATGGTGGACATGCAAAAAAAAAAAGCAAAGCAAAGCGAAAGATTCTTAAGGTAAAAGCTGTCCTGCAATGAATTCCTCTTGACTGTTTTCACTGAGAGACCCCCAGATTCCTGTTCAGAATAATGCATAGATCCTCCAGCCCCCTTGAAGTAAGTGCTTATAGTTCCTGATGCCTTCCTATCTTGACGCTGTGCTGCAGACACCTCGTGGTTTCCTTCTGATCAGGGATCAGCCACTGCTGACCCATCAGAAACTCTTCTCTCCTCTGGGCTTTTCCTCCATGTACAGTACAGTATTGGGTGTTTTCCACCCAGTGCATTCACTGCAGCCTCAATGAGGTCACTTTTAACATAATACACTTCTTTAGAAATACTTTGCTAATAAACGGTGCTTCAGGGGAAACACACACATACATCTTTGATTTGCTACTTTTGGACCCTTTAGTCCCTTCACATGTTTCTGAGTTATTTATATGAGACCAGCATTGACTAAATTGAGTTTTACTGTGCCAATGATATGCACTGTGCTGCCCCAAAATGATTGTATTTGGAATCTTATTTGTTTACTTTATGGTTGGTAAAAGACTAAATTATCTTCTTTTTAAGTTCAAATGTTGTGGATACAAATAAAACAAGGATTGCTTCTGTGAATGATTACTCCCCTTTTTTTACACACAGCTGAGGCTAAACTGAGATGCTTGGGAATTAAAAGTGCTGTTTCAAACTGAGAAGTCTCCAAAACCTATTTTCCAAAATAGCATTGTACGTTATTGAATGTAATGGTTTTTATGATATTGTTTTCACTTCAATAATTTGCAAACCTTTTGTTCAGTTTCTGATTGTTACTTATTCCTATGCACACTCACCCTTTTGCTGTCCCCTTTTGGAAATAGGGAAATTAATTTGATACTTTGTTTTTTATTTCAACTTTTGTACCTGCCCTCCCATATTCCTGAGACTGAGGACGCCAGCTTTAGTAAACAAATAATATAAACTTTGTACACAGTTTTTACTTGTTTCTTTCAAATTCATGAAATAAAAGGTCTTAACAAAAAGCTGTGTAGCCTCTCAGACTTTTATTGTGAAATATGTTAGCTCTGGCCTTGAAGACAAAAAAATTGTGAAATTAATTGTGTCTAGACATTCTCACAGCTCATTACCAGGAATGAAAATGTTTAGTTTTTAAGAAGAAAATCCATCCTTCTGCATAGTTTTTCCCACACGTTCTGCCCAAATTTTCTATTTCCACCCGATCATGTTCTTCAAACCCGATCATGTTTCTTTATCTTGCACTTTTCATAAAAAGTTACTTCAGTTTCATGAAAATGTGCCACATCCATTATAATTTGTAGTCAGTAGGCTGAACCTTTACTCTGACAGTAAATGGGAATTGTTGTCGTCATCGCACCCAACCGATAAAACACAGCTATAAATGTGTGAGACCAATGTTCCAGCACACGGCGGCTCTGGCTGTGTCTTGACCGCCTTCTCGGGTCCACGTCTGGGGCTCTGCAGCCGGTCTGAGACGGGAGAGGTGCTCCCCCCGGGCCCCGGGCAGATGGTACAGTCTCTGGAGCAGATGTTGACAGCCAGGGCTCACAGTCTGTCTTTTTGCCAGCTGCAATACACAGCGCCACACAGCGAGACTGAGGCTTGGCCCAGTGTGGCGCTCACCTGACAACCATCCCTCACCTGACTCGAGCTGCACAGCCTAAAACAGGCCTCCGCCACAGGCCTCCCCTGGGTGATGTGGTGTTGTGCTGCATGAGGAAAGTGTCACTCACGCAGTCTGCACGACAGAACTCGCTTCTTTGTGCTGGAGACAAAAACGCGTCCTCTTATATGTCACAACATGGAGCCAGTAGAGGCTGGCATTGATACACACGAAACGGATGTACTATTAGGAAGTGTGTCTCTTGATTAGGAGAACAGTGATGGGGGGAATCCAGGTGAAAGACACTTTCCCATATTGATGCGATAGAAATTAAGAATGAGAAGTTGCAGCACGCAGACAAATAGAATGTTTTTGAAGCTGCACATTAAAAATCAAAAGGATGTAACATCTATTTTATATTTACAATGTTATAAACTAAAGCCATTTAGCCCTTTTTTAACGTCTTTACGTTTTTAAGTCTCAGTATAACAAACTTCACTGGAAAGATATAAATGTTGTGTCCCTTAATATCTCAGCAGTGAGAGTGCATAGGAAGGAGCATACAAACATGACAAAACACATACAATACGGAAGGAGATAGTAAAAGAACGGAGGATCAGATAGTCAAGTCAATTGTATTTAATATGCCCAATACCACACATATCACACATTTACAATCCATAAGTCATACCACACCCTCTGTCCTTAGACCCTCAATTACGATAAGTAAACCCGAGCCAAACAGACATGAGACGCACAACCTCCTTCTTCACCATGGAGATCTGGAAGAGGACACACAAGAGACCAAACTCAAGCACATCATTCACGCAGATAAACAAAAACACAGAGAGAGAGAGCGAGAGAGAGAGAGAGAGAGAGAGAGAATAGAAGAGGCTGGATCTCCTAGTGGACAAAGATCCAGACCTAAACATCTGGAATGAGGCACAATCAGCCAGGAGCGAGAGAGAGTGCATGTGTGGGATAGGGTTGAAGAGATGCAGCGGTTTTCAGGATGGTACAGTTGTCGGTGTGACCAACATGGACAATAAATACTCTAAAGTAAAGTAGTTGTTCTATTCAAGTCTCCCAGTAAGCCGTGGCAGTGTTACAGTCATCCACCATCCACCACACCAGGACTCTGAAACAGAAGCAGCTAAATGGAATTCAGCCATCATTCATTTGATTATTTAAACCTGTGCTTTTCCTACTGTGACATGTCAAAGTGTCTTCAGTAAAAAAAAAAGAAGCCCTTTTGCTGTTTCATTGGGCTTGGTGACGAAACTGGTGTCATGATTTGATGAAAGACCGGCCCCGGTTTAACCTGTTGACTACAAGCCCCTTCATAACAACACCCAATCTAATAGTGACCTTTTCATTTGTTTAAAAAAAGGGTGCTACTTCTTTTTTTTTTAGAGTGACACAGTTATAAATAATAGTTGACAGTCGTATATGAATTGTAAGCAGAATAAAATCCATGTTATGTGTGGGAAGATTATTTTAACACATAGAAATGCCTTTCCTCATAGATACTGACTGGATGTAATCTCCTCCTTTTTCACCCACACTAAGAGCAAATATGTTGAAATAATTGAATGAATGAATGAAGATTGTTGATATCGAAGGGAAACACCGTGACTTTGTGGCTTCACTGAAAATCGCCCTTAACATCCGGAATTTATCTTGTGACAAAAAAGGTTTCGCTGGCGATCAATACGTTAAATTGGAACTAGAGCGCCATCTAGTGGATATTGGGTTTATGCAAAACGTATTTCCGTTGGATTAATATTCCATATCAACAAATAATCACCAGAGGTTTTGTTTGATAATAATTGAAAACAAATTAATATATACAAATGTAATTTAATTTGGGGTATGGTATTTGTATTACTTGTGTCTCTTAAGCTCTACATACTTCAACAACAATAATAAATCAACATTATTGTAATCTATTCTGTGACGCAGCGGTTGGATTTCAATATTCATATTAATTCGTTCAGGGCAAAGCAATACTTTTGTTTTAGCCAGCGTGAGACACAAGATAAACAAAATAAAGGCGAAGATCGTCTATAATGACGATGACTCACCAGATGGCTAAAACTATAACACGGTCTGCAAAAAAGGTCCCTCGTCCATATGTATCCAATTAAGCAATTATATATATATATTAAGTAATTCCATTAATTCCTACTGGAGCTCGTAAGCAGCTTCCCATGGACTGATTTCGAAATATTACAGCATACATTTTATTTATTTTACATTTCCCTAGAAAGGATGTTGTCAGAGATATAGCACCATTAGTTGACCTTAAAATCTCATCAGCAGATATTATAATGTTATATTAATTAATAAAGATGAATAATATATTTACTTGAAATAAGATATAGGACGGATGTCTAGGAGGTGACTTGTTGTATGAGTACATACAGTTTACTTTATTACATTCAGTAGGCTTTTATTTATGAAGTACATGTTCTCAATCCCTGTAGGCTTAGTACACTTTCGATATACTTGAGCTTTCTTTGAATATTTACATTTAATTTACGCGTTGTACATCTACTATTACCACACAGCGGCTCTCAGCATTATTGGCTAATTACTGCATCTGCCAATTACTTTCCAGATGCAAATTTTCTTTCAAAACATCTGCCGAACCTATAACAAATGGAAACATATTTAAAAGCCTATTAAGTATATCATCAGAATCAGAATCAGAAGTTTTCATTGTCAGATACGTTGAATATACCAACAGATACTGGATTTCTAAATCGATACCCATATTTGGGCCACAACTATTTGATTAATATTTCCGTGGTTATTTAAAAACATACATTTGACAGTTGAAATATAAAAGTTAAAATAATGTATATTATATATATCACTCAGAAATAACCCATTATGTAAACTGACCGCTTACTCTTTTTTTAACTTTAAGTACAGTTAGATTAAAATACTTTTATTTATTTATTTATGATTAAGTAAAAACGTTGAGTACTTTTATAGTGTGCCATTACTACTTTTACTTCAGTAAAGGTTATTCTATTACTTTCTACACACCTAAAACACAAATGCCCAAAACAAACGAAAATAAATAAATAATTAGATATATTGTCCCATAACATACAAATGTATTTTTGTATATTATAGATGGATAAATACAATAAATAATACTTGGACTAAATATTACGAACATTAAATTATACCAAAGCTACAGGAGGCCGTTGAGTTGTTCCTGCACCTGGAAAACAAACAGAGTGAGAGCTCCTACTTCCTCCACCTCTCAGCTCAAACTCCTGAGCGCTTGACGGACTTGTCAGGCTACGTCACCGCGTCGGCAGAAGGAGAGTTTCGCCTGATTGTCATTCCCAGAGGAAGAAGAGGGTGTACTCGAACATTACCTGTCTAGTCTCACCTGGTGCGCTCCTTGTACATGTCGGTCGTCGAGTTTCCTCTGCTGTCGGACATTAAACGCTGGCTTCACTTTGGAGTAAAACGGAGAAGGCGTTAAAGGTAACGTGACGTTCCTTGTGGGATCAAATCGGGGGGAAAGACTCGTTTGGGTGAAGCCGGATGCTCACTAACGTTAGCTGCTAAACAACCGTCACCGACGGGCTCACGCAGCCCCAGGTGTCAGTTGGGACAAGACGTCACGAGACATTAAGTAGAGTGTCATATAAATGCTAATGCTACTTCGTGTTAATATTTATCTGGCAGTAATGTTTAGTCAGCGAAGGTTACAGGAAGTAGAAGAAAACACCCCGAGCACCTGAAGTTTGAGTCGCTGACGTTGCTCGTCGGCGTCCCTCTGCAACAGGTTTTCCAGCATGCTCCTTGGGACAGGCGCTGGTTTTGAAGGCGTCAATACTTGCTTTTTATATAGGAAAGAAAATCAGCAACGTGTGAACATGCCGATTATCCTCCACTGACACATGGACAGCTTCTGACGTGGTTTACTCCCCAAGGCACACATTATGTTCACAACGGTTATTTAATTGCATTATCTCCGTCGTAACACAGCTAGTCTTGAATGTGTTTGCTAAACAGGTCTAACTAAGGTGAGAAGATGAGGACTTCTTCCCGGTAATCCACTGATTAAGTAGTTATTTAATACTCAGGTCTTGGATTTTGATCACGCCTCCTGAGTGTCATTCAACAAACCCCTCAGGTTTCTTTGACTGAACTGTTATCATTTAGTCTTTGAATATTGTTGTGTGGTTGTCTCTTCCCAGGATGCCAAGACGATCCTGACTGGCGGCCCCAACATGAGTGTGACGTCATGGTTCCTGGTCAGCAGCTCTGGTACTCGCCACCGGTTGCCACTGGAGATGATCTTTGTTGGCAGGGATGACTGCGAGCTAATGCTGCAGGTGTGTGTCTTTGTATGTTTAGGTGCATGCATGGTGCATGTGTTTGTTCGCTTTGGCAATGACATTGTAGAGAAGTCTATGTTATACACGGCAAACACCGGCAGCGTGCCAAATGAACTCTTAACTGGTCTTCATTATAGTCTATCGTAGTTATAGTTGTATTACTCTTCACTGACAGTACAGCTAGTCACAAAATGATGTGAAACACCAATGGGAGGTTCCCTACACGCTTTGTGGGTGTGTATTTGTGACTGTGTAACCTAGTGACAGTGCCTCCATACAAAGTTGCCCCCGACAGTCTTTCAAACAATGACTTAAAACGCAGCTAAAGCATTCCATTGTTTTTTTTTGTTTTTTTCCCTTCGGTGTTTGTTATAAACACAATTTCTCTGTGGTTGTTGTAAATGCTCTCTCTCCCGTATTTTCCTCACTCTGCATTTATTTCCGTGAAAGAGGAATGCTGCCTCAGAAGCAGTTGTTTATACTTTTCTCAGTCAGTGCGTTATGCTCAGAAAAACCCTGCCAACCACAGATGTTGGTGAGATTGAAAAGTTGCTCACATTTAGGCGTTGCCGGATCCAAAAGACAAACCTCAGCCTCTCCCAGTCTGAAATGATGAAGACTTTTCTGTCGCTCAGCTTAAGTGCTCAGGACTGCTTCCTGCTTCGGCACACAGTCAGTTTCGGCTCCAAATTGTCTTTAAACCTCTGATCTTTTGTTTCTCTGTTTTAAAGATCAATGCATTGTTTTACTTTCAAATCACAGGTGAGTGTCTGCAACATGAGAACCCTGTTTGACGTGAAAACCAGAGTGTAGGTGAAGTCATATCACATAGCGTAGCCGAGGGCCTCGACTTGATGTTTGAATTTTCCATGACAACTGGTGTCGGATCAATGTCTGTATCTCCATGACCAGTAGTTAGACCATATGCCTCCTATAATTGTAGGGACTGCATTTAGCTAATCTGTTTTTATTCAAGGTATAGTCGGAAAAGATGTGTTTTTAGTTTGCGGCGGAAAATGTAGAGACTTTCTGCTGTCCTGATGTCAATGGGGAGCTCATTCCACCATCGAGGAGCAAGCACAGCAAACAGTCGTGACTTTGTTGAGTGTTTAGCTCGTAGTGACGGAGCTACGAGCCGATTGGCAGAAGCCGAGTGAAGTGAATGAGCTGGGGTGTGAGGTTAGACCATGTCCTGGATGTAGACTGGACCCGATCTGTTCGCAGCACAATGTTTTGAAGCGGATGCGGGCGGCCACCGGTAACCACTGAAGGTCGCGGAGGAGCGGAGTAGTGTGGGTAAATTTCGGGAGGTTGAAGACTGAGCTGTAGAGGTCGGATGGCATTAGCAGGTAGACCTGCCAGGAGGGAGTTACAGTAGTCTAGCCGTGAGATGACCAGAGCCTGGACCAGAACCTGTGCCGCCTTCTGAGTGAGAAGAGGTCATATTCTCCTGATGTTGTACAGCATGGACCTACAGGATCGTGTTGTTGCAGTAATGTTGGGGAGAGTCAGGGAGAGTTGACTGTCGAGTGTCACACCGAGGTTCCTGGCAGTTTGAGTTGGAGCCAGCACTGAGTTGTTGATGGTAATAGTCAGGTCGTGGGTGGGAGAGCCTTTTTCAAGTAGTTTGGTCTAATTTTCAGGTGGTGTGCAGACATCCACTGAGAGATGTCAGTCAGACAGGTGTTAGGTTGTAGTGGATTTTATATATATTTGCACATGTAGATAAGAGAAGTTTATGTTTTAAATTAATACATAAAGGAAGATATGATAATTAATTTGGGATATTATGAGGAATATTCTGGAGGAATGTATTGTGAAACATAAGAGAGGATCACTGTTTTATTATTCTGTTTTAATGACAAATGTAATGATTAACTGTATGATGCATGAGAATGAATGAATGTTTTATTGTTTAGACAATAGTTAAAATGGATGCCGATTGAAACCTAATGTGTTGCTTTTATTCGGAAGGCAGGATAATAGGGTTTTATTGTGAAGGGGAACTTCCTGTCCTTGACCGGAAGAGTGAGCTTTGACCTCGCCTGTTTACTAAATTGGCGTAGCGAGTAGAACTGCGGCATCCTTTGAACTGACCAATGGAACTAACCTTTAGGTGTGAATTCATTTGCATGACCATACTAATAGCCGAGCATTTGTTCTGGGGAGACATGGTTCTACTGGTCTGGAGACTCGAGACAGCCCCGGTCTGTGGCTCCCTGGGAGCTGCACTCCGTCTGTGGAGAGTTCCTCCTTTCTGGCCCCACGATCGTGAACGCTACATGAGTATTATCTTTGCCATTAAATATTGTTAAACTTTAACTCGAATCCTGAATTTCCTGCGGCCACGGGACCCGGAGCTTTGAACACGAATCTTACACAGGCAAAGATTTGTGCTGCTACCTGTGTTTCAGATTGGGAAATGAGAGGATCAGTTGGGTGTCATCAGCATTGCTATGGTAGGAAAAGTCACGCGAGCGAATGATAGAGCCGAGATAATTAGTGTACAGAGAGAAGAGGAGGGGACCCAGGATGAAACCGTGAGAGGGCAAGGTTCAGACACAGATCCACTCCAAGTTACCCGGTAAGTGCGGTTGTTGAGGTAGGATAAGAAAAGGGAGAGATACCTGAGGTACCCAGGTCCTGAAGGGAGGAAATAAAGATCTGGTGCTTCATTGTGTCAAATGCAGCAGAAAGGTCAAGACGGATAAGGACAGATGAGAGGGAGGCTGCTTTAGCAGTGTGAAGTTGTACACTGAGTGAATAGGCCACACAGACAGTCCATACAACCTGTGGATGCTGTTTATTCCAGTTAGTAGGTGGTGTGGAAGAGTTTATTTAAGCCCGACAAATGGTCCACGGAAGGACGGTGCTAATTTTGTGAATGAGTTTGTCAGTCACCCTTAATCTTTGATCTTTGTGACAAGGAGGCCCAGAGTCCCTGATGATTAGAGAAGAGTCAGTCTGAATCACTTTTACAGTTTGCGCATAATTGATGGGGAGCATATTTAGATACAAGCACATGTTTCCTCTGATAGATCATGTGCACACGTTACGTCACAGACTTGAGCTATTAGGAACTTGTGTGGTAATGACAACCGGCTATTAGTGTAATCTATTGCAAAGGGTTGTTTGTAGTGTGTTTAAGGGATCTGACTTATTTTCCTTATGGATTAATCTACCAATTATTTGCTTGGCTGGTTCATGGAATGTCAAAACGGTCACACAGTTTCCCAGAACCCCACAGTGATATCTTCAGATCTTCTCATGACTTTTGCTTTGCTTTTGTTGCAGTCCCGTAGTGTCGACAAGCAGCACGCTGTGATCAACTATGACACGAACACAGACGAGCACATGGTGAAGGACCTGGGCAGCTTGAACGGGGTGAGTGAGTCCATCTCTTGTGTCAGACCACCTGTGATAATGAAGTCGGCCCCGGGCTCCCCGAAGACCATCACCAGAGCACATAATACCTCTCTTTGTGGGACGGGGACGGTTGGTAGAACTGTGGTAATCGAGAGACTGTTTTCTTTACTGCGGGCCTAGGCCCCCTTTTTTTTCCCATTCTTTCAAACTCACTCTCTCACCGCTCTGCTGCCACTTCACTGCACCATTATCCCAAGTTGAGTTGAGCAGTGGGAGAAACCATTCATTGTTCTCAAGAGAGCATTTCTTTTGGCCTTAGTAACTGCAGCCAAATGAATCAGAGCAGAACAGCGCAAGGACCTGTAACTGAAATCCAACATTGCTGTGTTTCCCACCTCCCCAATAATCTTCATTTGGTCAGTCCAGCACTCTTGTGTGCATTTAAACCCGGCCATGAAGCATTCTATAAAATCTGAGACAGCCATTGCATTGCATAACAACATAATCTCATCAGAGTTTTAATGTGCCCTGTGGATTAACTTTCAATGGGAAAAGGGCCAATGGCAAAGCACCTTACAGTATCTGGGAGCGTGCCACAAGGAATTAGAGAGCCTGTCACCTGTGAGTCCACGCATTTACTTAATTAATGAACAGTGAAAGTTATTTGAGCTTGATGTTTTCTTTTTCTTTATTTTGCAGACGTTTGTGAATGACCTAAGAATCCCAGACCAGACATACATCACTCTCAAGCTCTCTGATGTCATTCGTTTTGGCTATGATATCCTTTTTTTTTTCATATTAGTCCTTCAAATTTGAGTCTCGTGTTTGGTTTAACTTTGCTGCCTGTGTGATTTATGCAATACAGAGTTTCTGTTCTCCAGTTGGCACAGTTTAAGTTGTTGATAAGTAGCCCACACTGAAATGAGCCAGTATTCGGCAGCTGTGTCGGCGACACATTTTTTACATTTTATTTTCCCACTGCGATCTTTCGCTTCCATCGGCATGTTAATCTCCTGTGGTTTTTCAGTCAGGGGTTTTAGATTATGGTCAACTGTAAACCAAAAATCTCCTGCACCCTTTGACCCCCAGAACAGAAAAGACATGAAGGGAATTTAGGTAAGATAACATAGTGGGGGGGAGGGGGGGGGGGGGGGTGTTGGAGCTGTTTTATAGTCACCATTGTGATGTTGCAGGTTTCAAGGAGTGGGTCGCGAAAGAAGCTTTTTGAAGTGCAGAAGGTCTGTACTGCTTATCTGTGTTTCTCCTTGCATGCAGCAGTATAATGTACTTTTGACCTCCTTGGGGGGGCCAGGGGGTAAACAAAGCATGAAAGGCAGTTCATTAAAAGAGAACTGCACATGTACTAAACTTTAGGTTGCAGATTTGTAGTTTGTAAATTTTTCTTCAGCTCCCTGTGCAAACAAATATCTTTCTGGAGAGCCATATACTAAACTGTGAATAAATAAATATATATATATATATATATATATATATATATATAAAAAAAATAAAATAATATATATGTATGTATTATCCAATTGTTTTGCATAAATGTACGTATGTGTGTGTGTGTACTTTAACTCCTCCTGCACATGCTCATGTATATATCCTGGAGAGAAGTCAACACAAGGTCCCAGAGGAAGCTCTTAAAGTAAGTAGTACTGACTGTACCTTTTCAGGCTAGCAGTGCTGATACGCTTGCTATGGGTCCTTTAATGATGTGCTCATCTATTATTTTCATAATTAGATAATCTGTTGATATATTTTTTTGTATTTATTATAACCAATGAAATATCAGAAAGGATTACAAACAAATGGACTAAACCAAACAATATGCAGCTTTTCCATTAGAGGCACTCATGTGATGCATTATGGGTGTGTGTAAATATTAACACTGTGCAGAAGTCTCTGGTGGATAGTCACACTCTTACTGTGTATGTCTGAGAATATATGTGTAATGATTGTCGCTTCCCCCTGTCTCTTTGTTCAGCATGAGAAGTACACCAGCCAGTTTCAGCTTAGTATTAAAGCCCTACAGGCAAAGGCAAAGGAAAAACAGCAGCTCCAGAGGTCAGAGAAGAGCAAAGGCCCTGTTTCCAAACTGCTGGAGAAGGCTGAGCGAAAAGCCCAATCTCTCACAGGTAAACAACTATGCCAACACACACTCTACCAGGCAGTGGGTTTTATTTATACAGAATTAGGTGAATTGACTTTGTTGCCTCAGAGGATCTGTTCTAGCTGAAGTGGATTTGAATACCATGTTCACGCACGTGAGGACGTTTTCGCTTCTCCGTGTGCTGCGTGACTTTGACTGTCGATCACTCGATAAGGCGGTTGTGGCGTCTTTTATTAGGCGCTCCCCTGGTGTGAGATTAGGCTGCTGTGTGAGCTTAGAGGCTAAGGCCACAATCCTATGATGTCAGTAAAGGCATAGATCACGACATCCCAGCGTTGGCCAAGAGCAGGCTTGCCAGACAAGTGAAGGGGTGAAGAGTTGGAGACTAGCAGTTTTATCTCTCGCAGCCATTCCTAACGACTAACAAGAGGTGGGGTGCTGCCAAACACGACAGTGTTGGTTCAACGTGTGTTGTAGAAGAATTAAAAAGGTGTGCAGGGTTTTGGTGCCAAGTTGGCATGGCTGTCCATGTAGCCGATGGTGGATTTGTTGCGGCTTGTGCTTCCAGTTGCTTTTCTGCCCTGAGCTGTACTGAGTAAATCCAGTACAGTAAAGGCAACAGTGGAACAGTCAGAACTATTAGTTCAAGTGAAGCATTTTTTTGAATGAAGCTCATTCACACTGACAAAACCTTTTCCAGCTGCTGTTGATTTAGCAATTCTCGTGCTTTCTGTTCCACAAATGCCGTGAGCTTAGAGGGAAACCTACAACTGCTTAAAATAGGACTTTTCCAGCACTAGGCTCATATCCCACTGAGTGCTATACAAATACATAATTGAACAGCATAACTTTGGAAAACATGTTGTTCTCTAAAACAATGGTAAGTAATGGGAGGGCAGTTGTATCACCTGCAGCTATAAGCTGACTACAGTGATCCTGTAAACCCGTGACTGTATACTCTTTGTTAAACATGCTCACTGAAGCTGTGTTTACTGGGGGCCATGCAGTCACTGCCAGCAGTATGACACCAGCCTTGCCATGTGTTGTTGTAACACAATCCACCAATTACATAACAAAACGAGCATCCTCTGTCTCACTAAGTGTACTGTTGCTATAAGATAAGGATTGGATTTCATAGTCGGAGAACAAAACCACAACAGTTGACTGCTATTTTCCTCACAGTGATAAAAGACGCACAAACTGAGCCCGCTTATCTACGTTTACGTCATGCAAACAGATTCCTTTTGGCTGAACTTGTCATAATATTGGTTCTTTTGGTGCACTCTGGACTGGATGTTTTTTTGTACAATTCTGTCACTTATTTTCAGTGTGCTGTGGCTGGTTGTGGTGTGTCAACCCTCCAACTGTCCTCAGGGCAGAACACTTCACTTATACAGTGTGTGACTCAGGTCTACTTTACCCTGCCAGGACCCGAGGCTATTTAGTATTTACTAAAGGGGCATTTAATGGATAGTTCTTGCCTGATGCTTTACACATCATCACTACATCATTTAAAATGTTCTACTACATTTTTGTAATGAATTGCTCATGAAGTGACTTACTTTGTAATCCAAGATTTCATATTAAGATGACCTAAAAAAATTTATCTGAGACAAATCCTCCAACTAATGTGACACTCAAATCAGTTTAATAGGGTTTGAATAGGATTTTGGGAAACTTGCCTAACTTTTATTTGTTCCGGGTCTGCTTTCTGACGGTTATGCTCTTTATGGCTCTAACAACTGAGCTATGCTCAGTTCATTTTTAGTTTTGACACTCGTCCATTAGTAACATGCCTCTCTGCTTCTCTCGTCACAGTGTTGATATCTTATTGTGTGCGTGTGTGTGTCCAAGGCAACAGTAGTGAAGTGCTGTAGATGCTTAGAGTTGTGAAGCCCCCACATTAAAATCCAGAGAGCTTGTTTAGCCTATGTATCAGGCCGAAAAGCGGCTTCTGGATTATCTGATTAGTGCCATATAGACTAGCTGGACTGCGTGGACTGAGTGGACTGGCAAACCAGCGGCTCAACACCAGTTCAGAAGCGGCATCACAGTAATCATCCCCTCCATTGTATACAAAGGTTAATATGCTAACAGTGAGAGTCACAGTTCACAAGAAGCCTCACTTTAGCTAAAGTCGTTATCCGATATCTTGTGTAGTTTGTTTTCATTGAAGATTAGGATTAGTTTTGTCCCGATTGGACAAGAAGGATTATGTTTTGGTGGTTTGTGTGATACAGCTCGTCTCACAGTTGGATCCTCGCTAAACTCTCTGTCATGGGAATGTAGGAGTATTATAAAAAGCCCGAAGGCTACCGGTACATTTTGTTTTTGCAAGACCAAACTCAGACACAACATTGTTTTATCATGTGTCTAACATACACTCATTGCCTTTTATAAATACAAGATGCTGTATACATTCAGTTCATTGTTTGACTTTTTCTTGCCTGAGTTTATCCACGTGCCTAATGGTGTGTGTTTGTCTGTTAGCTGCCACAGATTCTCTGATATCCAAGCCTACTCCTCTCTATGGCCAACCGTCCTGGTGGGGGGAGGATGAGGACGCAGCCAACAAAAAGAAGAACAGGGGTGGAAAATTGCCAGAACAGGAGTTTTCAGGTCAGAGAATGTGTCTTTTATTGTTACTAACGTGTACCTACTACTGACTTAATTATAGTATTCACACTGAAGTGCTTATATCTTTTTAATCTGTTATTTGTACCATAATTGCATTGGCTCTTCCCACAAATTAGATCCTGATTTGTAATGACAGGTTTTTCTGTGGCACTGATATCTGATGCCGTTTGTGGGTTACTGGAGATGGATGGTGTGAAGCCCAAGGCAGGTCTCTGGCCGTTGGTTGTGGTCTGGTAGCCAGCCCACACCGTGCCAGGCCAGTGTGGGCATTGCCTGTCTGCCTCGTGATGGATTATGACCCTCTAAGCTTCTGGAGGGGGGAGGAAGGGTGATCGTTTGCCTCACTCTGCCCAGGCTGAAACAGATTATTCCAACTCAGCTGCCCTGCCTCTGAGCTGCTAAAGTGATATTTGGCTGCGTCCTACTGGCACCCAACGACCAACTAGCGGATTTGTTTTCTTAGTCTAACTGCTGGAATCCTTGTTATTTGTGGCTCCTTCTTTCAGGGATTGTGCGACGGTGACATCCTAGTCATCTCAATCACTTTTCTTAGATGTACCAATTAAGTTTAAGTTACATAGCTATAAGTGTGAGCTTGAAGAACAACCTCAAACCAAAACAAAACATACACATGTTTCTTTTATAAAAGAATAGCTAAAAGTTGTAGTCATTTAATCACTCTGTAGATTAAAGTATGTAGAACCATCACTAATGCCTGCTGTGTATCTGTGTGTTTGCTTTCCTCAACAATCTTAATTTCTAACAGAGCCTGCTAAAGACGTGTCCAGATATGAGGTCAACGGTTCTTTGTCTGACAATCAGGTCAAGTCCATCTTCTCCTACCGCCAGGAGCCAAGCTACTTTGAGATCCCAACAAAGGAGTTACAGCAGCGACCTGCCAAGAAACCTGAGTCGCAGGTCGACGAGGTTCCCACAAAAGACACTCCAGATCCCACTGGGGTTGTCTCTTCCACACCTCCCGTGGTCCAAAGCCATGCCTCCTTCACAATTGAATTTGATGAATGCATGCCAGGTAGAATGAAGATCAAGGACCACGTGACCAAGTTCTCTTTCCGCCAGCAGCAGAAGCTACCTTCCCCAGAGCCCGTCAACACACCCAGTGAGGTGATGTCAGCAGAAAGCAAAGTTGCTGATTGGCTCGTCCAGAGTAATACTAGCATGATGAGGAAGAGGTCACAGGCTGAAGACAATAGCACAAAGAGTGACCCATCACTCCTGAAGATCACAAAGGGTGAGTTACTTAAACATTTTTACCAACACCCGCTTTGATTGCAATTATGTACAAGCGCTACAGCTCACTTGTGTTCTTTCCATCACCAGCAAACCACTATAAGGAAGGCACTCGCAGTGACTCAGAGGATCCTGCAATCAAAGGAAGGGATTTCCTCCAATCAGCACCTCAGATTGGGTACCAGGTGTCTCCACAACCCCTGAGAGCCTCCCCGCCACAACGCTTTGCCTCCCCCGACTCTGAGGAGCCCTTGTCCTACTCTCCACCAGAATCTCAGTCCTTATCCAGTCTTGGCAAAGCTGAGCCTCACCAAGCCTTTGTTATTGAATTCTTTGAAGATAACCTAAGAAAGAAGCGCTCCCAGTCTTTCACTAATAACACATCTCCACCTGAGCCCTCAGGCCTAAGGGTCCAGCTGGAGAAGGCACGGAAGGGCTCAAGCCCAACTGGGGAGAGACAAGTCCCATCTCCAGCCTCCACCACTCCGCCAACTCAACAATACACTGTCCCCCTGAAGGGCCCTGCTTCCACAGGCTTCCAGAGAGCTGGCTCTCTACGAAGGGAGAAGACGGAGGAGCGGATCAGCACCAGCTTTTCCTCTCGCTCTACTTCATCTGTATCTGTAAGACCCTTTAGCAGTGTGGGCCGGAGGTCCAAACTCGCCCGGGAATTTACTGCTGAATTTCTCAAAAATAAATCTAGTCCCTCTACAACAGCTAAAATAGAGACAGTGGTTGTATCAAAGACTAGTCCCCTTTCACCAAAAGCTTCCTACCAGCCACAGACTTCCTCTCCTATCCACCACCCTGTTCCCCTCAAGGCCCCATTGATGCCCGTTCCGTCTCAGGATGTGGAGGTCAAGAGCCCCCATGTTGGCCCTAAGAATGAAGAGGAGGACAGTCTGAGTGACGCAGGAACGTACACCATTGAAGCAGATGTTCAAGAGAAAGAGCTAGAAGAGGCACGGAGCAAGATTGACCTGGCAAGTTTCTTTCTCCATTTAATTTATGGAAATGTGGCTAATAATGGCAACATGTTGCTTCAAGGAAAAATGTCTGCTTTGCAATTCTCCAGTGTCTTGTGTCTTGGGAGAAAGTCCCACTAAGAATGAGCCATGGACAATGGCAGTCACACTTTCATTCAATTATCAACTTGCACTGCTTAGTTCCTGACAGGTGTTTGGTGTTTTTGAGAGCCCAGAGCAAACCAACCAGAGTGAAGCAGAAACATCATCAGCATTTAGGCCCGTCAATGTTGAGAGCAGGGAGCAGCATAGGCAGAGTGGCAGTGGGGAGGTGAGGCCAGCTCTAGAACAGGGAAAGAGTCTGGTCAAGGTAACCCTTCCTGCTCAGAGTTATCAATGGTTAGATGGAATATTATTATTTGATTGCCAATTCTAAAGACAGTTAATTAATTTGTTGTGTCAGTATACCATAATGTTTAAGTGTACAAACCAGCATGTAATGCTGTCTTGATTTGCCTTCTTGGGATTTCTTCTATTTTTTTGCTTTTATTTTTATTGATTTCTAGACTTGCCTCATCATATAAGTGGAAAAAAACCCATGTTTTATTATTACAGTTACTACATACTTACCCATGAAACATATTATATCTGGTATCGTCTGTTGTTTGTCATATTAACTTTTGTTTTTTAGTTTACTAAGGAAATCATATAATTAGTAATGGCAATTGTTTCCCCAATGTTTCATCTATTTTGTAAAGATATTGAATAAGTTGTATGTTATCTCATGCAGGTTCAGCCAGCAGGTGCAGTGTTACAGGGGGCTCCTAAGTGGATGTCTTGCTGGGCCAGCTTGGCAGACAGCTACACAGAATCTGTCCCATCGTCTGGCCCCTTTGACATGTCGCCCCAGATGGAGCTGTCAGGAGGGGGTAAATAACACCTGACCAGACATGAATTTATTTGAAATTATAATGAGACACCCTGATGAATATGAATGATATTCCGTTTAAGTGTGTGTGGTTAATATGCATTAAACTGTTTCACTTCAGCGCGAGGTACAATCATCCACAAGGCCACGGTCAGCCGACAGCACGACAGCACCGACTCTGATGGTTCAAGAACTCGGCGCATCCTGCCCCAGGTACCACTGGGCGAGAAGAGTGACATTCCAACTCCCAGCATTCATGTTCATTATGACCTGCATTCAACATTTGATGTAGGAGAGAGGAGCATGGTTGACCCCATGTCTCAGGATGGCCTTCACAGGTTATCGGTGCATGACGACGTAGAGCCTGACAGCCTGAGTGATGCCAGCAAGTCAGATGATGGGTCCATCATAGAGCAAAAGAGGAGACCGCTGTCAGACAGAGAAGCAAAGAAAAATGAGGACCAACTCCCTGCCAAGTCAACATTATTCTACATTGGCTCAGCGGAGGCTGAACTTGGGGGCTCAAACCCGAACACCCCTAAGACTGAAATAAAACATGTAGCCAACACTTTCTCAACAGCCACCTTAACCAAACCGAGAGCTAACCCGGACTCTGGAAAAGTCAAGCCCAGTGTGTCAGCGCCAGTCCTGAGCCAGAGTCCAGAGTCCAAAGAGGGCCCTGTAGCCGGATTAATCAGACAAGAGAGCTTCACCAAGGATCGGCCTAGCAATGCCAGATTGCCTAACATCTCTAGCCTGCCGGTTCAGAGAGGCCTAAACCCTGAATCATTCCAGGGAGCCTGTAATCAGGACACTCATTCTTATCTCAAGGAGACGGAGGATGTTCTGGCGGTTCTGGAGGCCAAACTCCAAGCCGGACAATCGGAGACAACACAGTCTCCAATAATGGACTCTCTTTCTGCAGAGTCGGATGTCGATACCTCCAGCACAGTCAGCCAACATAGCAATAAGACCAGGCTAAACATACTGCCTAAAAAACCCTCTGTTACTGGCTTCCATAGGGAGAGGTCTTCAGCTGGGATAGCTAGTCAGGACCCCAGTCGCCAGTCCACTACATCCGAAAAGCGGCGCTCTCAGGGAGAAGACAGCAACAATAAAATGGAGTCTGTCAGGAGACCGGTTGGACTGAGACGTAGTGTTGGGAAATGTGGCTCCACAGACCTAAGTGACGACCCTCAAAGCTTACCTTACTCGGATCAGGAATCTAACAACTACCAATCCCGGAGAAAATACACAGTGCCCCTTCAGAAGGAAGACGCCAAGACCTCTAGAGCATCCCAGACCTTGAATCGTGCCAGCAGCTTTTCTGCCCCAAGACCCACCAGAGCGTCCATGCTCCGCCGCGCTCGCCTGGGAGAAGGTTCAGACAATGAGGGCACGGAGACAGACAGGCTGTCCCAGGAGGCAGGCAATGCCCTCGCGCTACAAACTCAAGAAACCAAGAAACTCTCCAGGCTGGATATGCTGGCAATGCCTCGTAAGCGGACAAGCTCCTTCAACACACCCAGCGACACTGAGGCCTCTTCCACAGGCAGCTCAGTTCGAAGGGGTTCTGCAACGGGGCCGAAGCCTGTAGAAAGGCAGCAGAAAGCACCGCTCAACAAGACCCCAATCACTCGAGGACGTTCAAGCAGTGCCAAATATGCTGGAAGCACCTCAAGTGAGTATACGTTGAATGAGTGTAACATATCTTATATCCAATTACTTAGTCAAACCTAGTAAAAACATTGCTTTGTGCCTGGAAAGCATTACATGGTCTGTTGATCAAACACAGTGGTGAATTGGTTTGATACAGTCAGTCCTCAGTTTATATGCTGTGTGTTTCAGGAAGTAACACCTGGGTTCTATACAGCAGCTTTTTTCCCCATACAAGTGTTATTTTGGAGGAGAATTGACGCTTCACTTTCACTTCAATAACGCTAATGGTACATATTTTTGCGGTGACACAGCGGCCAGCGCAAACAGTGCTCTGGTAGTTTGGTATTTTCCTGACTGAACTCCACTTTTCCCGGCTGTATGGTATTTCGGTGCCAGTGCACAGGTGGAAGGAGCAAACGGGAGCAATTAAAAAAGGGCCCTCATAGAACAATATTAATATTGGCCATGATGGAGATTACTTTTCTAGCCATGTACAAAATGGTTTATGCTAAACGACCCAGTCTTCACTATCTGGTACGTGTCTGGTACTCGGCAGCTGTACTGTGGAAAGTACTCATTTCAGTTTGTGAATGATTTTAAATCTGAAACATAAAATAAAAAACCTCAGCGATCTTTCTGATATTACAATTTAGCTGTACAAATGAGCATTTCCACAGGAGCTTTTCTGTCTCTTGGTCTGGGGAGGATTTTGGTGACATCTAATAGTCTTGGTGGTGTTTTTCTTGGCTGTATTCTTTGATGTTATTTCTCTTTTTCTCTCCGGTTTTCCTGACTTCACTATCCTCATCCTCCGTAACTCAAACCAATTCACAACGCCAAGGCTCCAGGAGACGACACAAAGGCTCTGACTATACCTCTACCTCAGATGAGGAGTACGACTCAAACCAGAGCACTCCTAAACACAAACGCTCCCAACCTTCCTCAGCTTCCCATATCCCGCGGGATCTTCCACGGCCTCAGCCGGTGGTCGCCCTGCGGCCAAAACCTTGCAGCAGAGATTCGGAAGAAGAGAACAATGACGGAGACTCCTTACACGGTTGGTCCAATCACAGCTCTGAGATTGCACGGTAAGGGATATCACAAATACATTTTTTTTTTCTGGTTGACATGCTAATATGAATTGATGTGTTACTCTGTCACTAAAGATGGGTTTACACATGCATCCTCTAGCTTTTCATTTACTGCATTTTCCATTAAAGGGCCTAAAGATATCAAGGATTTCACTTTCTGCAGAATATTGTAAATTTTATGCAAATTCTTATACCGGTCAGACATCTTTCTAACACGTGTTCTTTGCCTGCTAGGTTGAGTCAAGACCTGGCTAAAGACCTAGCAATCTTGGCCAAAGAGATCCATGACGTGGCAGGTGATGGGGAGCCACAAAACCCTGCAGTGGACAGCAGTGCGCCGGTGATCGCTCATGAACAGGTACATAAAACATGTTCTTTGGGCTGTTGCGGCTTTATCCAACACACTGAAGCATAACATCTATTCCATCCGCTGACTAAAACTGAAGAGGATCATTCTCTTTTTGGTCCTCTTTATCACAAACTGTGCTCTTTCGTTGAAAGAGGAAGTATCTGTGTTTTTGTTGCATATTTTTATATAGTACATTGTTCTACTCTGGCTATGCACATCTGGTGCAGTTATGTAACATGAAATTAAAATGGTCCTTTAGAAAGAAAAAAAAAAAAAGTGTCACTAAATCGTTACTATAAATTATGGTTTCATCTCCTTGCCTTGTTAATCACATCAGTAAAAAAAGAGACCATCCGTCTCTCTGCCTGTCTTTTACTGTAAAATGTGAGTCTGATTGTGTTGCAGCTGGTTCATCGTATTCCAGAGGCTGGATTAAACTACCGCAGGGTCCCACCAAATTCTATATCTTCAAGGGAACCTGACCAGAGTGATCACGAACAGAACACTAGGCAGCGAGCTCAGAGCAGAGATGAGGTCTCACACAAATGCTTCATCTAATTTGTTTTTTTTTACAAGCATCTGTGATGCTAGCACTGGGGCGTCATTATAAAGTACTTCTTTTGTTCCTTCAGGTCATTGCGGACAATCTGATGCTGAATCCAGTGTCACAGATCATCATGGCCATCAGAGAAAACACAGAGCAACTTGCTGAAAAAATGAAGTAAGATGTCACAGCCTTTGTTCCCATGCTTCGTCTGCATTTGATGAAAAACTATTGATCCTGTCTGACAACCAGACGCTACTGAGCCAATAATCTTATTAAACTAGAGTAACTCAGTGAGTCACTGACAATATGGGACGAAGATGTAATCTTCTGAACAGATTAGATGCAGATAAAACCGTTGGTGTTTAAATGTTTCCATTGTGAGATGAACCACCCCTTATTTAACCCAAAAAACCCACAAGATGTCAAAGAAGAAACATTTATTTTAGTATTGATTTGATTTAGTTTTGCTAAGTAACCACAATCATAAGAGAGACCACCTCTGTTTTACAGACTAAATATATTCTAAATACAAAAGTGTAGATTGTCTCCTTTAAAGGAGAACAGTAAGAAGCAAACATTCTAACAAGTGCATTTGGGCATTATACACGCAGGGTCCTGTTCCAGGACAGGATGGATATCTGGGAAGAATTTGAGGCCACGGTTAACTCTGACAATGATGTTCCTGTTATCAAAACCTCCAACAAGGTTGGTGTCTTATGTTTGTCAATATTCAAGTTAAATGAATGTTGGTTGCCTGTTGAGATAAGTTGCACATCTGTATTTCAGGAAATCACAACTATCTTGAAAGAACTCAAGAGGGTTCAACGACAACTTGAGGGTGAGTCAACCTGACCCTTTATTAACAATATATCATAAATAATTTTTATAATACATTTGTGTCGTGAAGCCAATTAATCATCTAAAAACCTTTTTCATGTTATCCCCCCCACAGTCTTTAACACGGTCATGGAGCCCAGTGGGCAGTTTGACAACTCTAAGGCCTCGGTGGTCTCCTCCTCATCTGGAGTTCGGCCCTCCCGACCTCCCGTCTCACGAGACTGGAGAACTATCCACTCTGTCTCCAAACGGGGCGGCGGCCCGAGGCCCAGTGAGAGTGTCAGGAGAGCAGCCGTGACTCCAGACGATCTAAGAGCGGGATATTTGGTCTGAAATGGGACAAAAACACGGCAGTTCCACCCGTGCTGAAATTCTGCAGTCACTCCACAAACGCAGGTGTCGGACCATTGTACACACAATGAAAGTAAACGGGGGGGAAGTGAGACTGTAAACAGATGTGTAGCCTCTCGCACACCCAAACATACGCACTAATGCACTATGAGCAGTACACACCTCACACACACACAGTGGTGTAACTCACAGTGAAGCCTGCACTAAGTGCGCTCAGTGGGAGGCCAACACATGAGGTGAATTTTTAAGGAAGTACCAAAATACTTCAATAAACTTCACCTTGGACAGGCCTCCAAACTATACTTGATTCTCTTTGTGTTAGAGGTTGATCTCTTTATTTGCCAATGATATGAGCAACATTGCTGATTTTAAGAGCTCATTGTATTTACTTGGTTTATTTGAAAACCAGCCTGAGAATAATCATCTCAGGAAAATCTACTAAATACTATATATATATATATATATATATATATATATATATATATATATATATATATATATATATATATATATATATATATGTGTATATATGTGTGTGTGTGTTTAGTGACAAATCACATTTTTGAGGAAATATTAGTTCATGGATATTTGTTTTGGGTATAAGGAACTGCAGTACCACCAGCAGATTTAGTGTACTGTGTTCTTGTATCCTCAGTAAACCCATTGCGTTTTGGTCTTTGTTTGCCACTTTTATCTTTGTGGACAAGATTTATCGCAGAATGTAAATAATATTTATTAGGGGTCTTTTGTGAGACCCTGTAACCAAGACAACATGACTTTGGGAGCGTACGTAGACTCTAGTGCCAGACCAATTAATGCTAAACACAGTCGCTATTAACCAACTTCTTGAGTATTTATTATGTTAACATTTCCCATTGCATCGACTCTGTCCAGGCCTCTGTTTCTTGTCCAGCTGGAGATGAAACTCTTTCTGCAATGTGTGGTCTGACTGGGAGGATGGACTCAGTTTAGTCACCTGGCAACCACAAACTCAAGTGGCTATAAAACAAGAGTTGTTAAGCATTCCTGGCTTCTCTTCCTTCTGAAGAGTGGGTTTTTATTTGTGTCAAACACACTTGAAACAATTTTTTGTTGTGAGCACAGTTCTCTACGAGATTTGGCCAAAGTCAACCATAATACTGACAGGAATGAGTTCCCTTTATCCCAGTTTGTGTTGAGCTCATCACACCACCTCACTATACCGTCATATGCTCAAGTGCTCTCGGAGCACTGTGGTAAGATTATATATTTCCTCTCAAGTCACATGGTCACTTCTGATGGGTCCTCACATAAGTAATGTCATTTTATCAGTCAATCGTGTGAAGCTGTAAATCTGACGATCATTTCCCCATTCTGTTCACAATGTAAATGTCTAAAGATATCAACTTCATACAAATTACCTCTCAATCTTGTCTTTTGCACTAAGGTAGTACAACATTGTCCCCTCAACTTGATATGCTGCAAACTGAAAGTTGTTGCTCTCCTGCGATAGATTGTAAACATGATGCTGTTGAGTTTGCAGCAGGAAAGCCGGCGACCCAGTTCACCAGCAGGTTGCCGTTTCCCTTTTCCCTGTCCAGATTGTACATGTGATTGTCATTGGGATGTCCCTGTAAGTGCCACAGAGCTGTGTGGGACAGTGGTTGTTTACAAAGTCAAGCTAAATAAGAATGTTGTCCGATTGACATCACTTGCTCAAAGTGTTGCTGCTATTCTTCCTCTGTGGGATAGTATTTCCCCTTTGCTTTACTCCATCGAAGTCAAAGCTACAGCAGGTTTGAGAGCTGAAATGTAATTCTTGTTTGTCAAATGTGTGTCCCTTTTTTGATTTCAGTTTGTTTCTTTACCTGTTATGATTTGGTTGTGATCTTGCTGTCTTGTTAGCTGGTATTTATGTTTGTTTTTCTGTTGAATTTGATAGGCGGTGATTGTAGATTTTTCAAATAAATTTGATTAAGAAAACTGTATTTTGTGATTACTTTTATTCACTTACTACACTTTTTTTGATTAGTCCCGAGCAAATGCATGTTTCAGAACGTGAAATGGAAGTGAAAACAGGAACTGTGCTACGATATACTCGGTAGATGTATCACTTCAGCTCAGTGTGGGGTGAAAGCCGCAGGACGAAGCACGTTAGTTTGGAGCTCTTTGTAGTAAAAAGTATCTGCTTTGTGTAAGTTGCTTTCGCTCTCAATACTTTGGAAACCAATCTTCAGTTGAGGTTTAGGGCATTTAAACTGCAACATTTCTAGTCATTGTGTGGTCAGAATTGTTTTTTATTGTATCTTCGAGACGAATTTCCTGCTTCTGAAGAATAATAGGTGAGGACCATTTGAAAGGAAAAATGTCGTCTACGTATAGCAGGCTTCATGACGGTTATGTTTCAAACAAAGGGGTAAGATATATTTCCCAAGTTATTTCCTCTGGTTTGGTAAGACGCATTGTTCTTCCTCCTGAACTTGTTTTTCTATCTAACTCCATGTTGTTAGAGGTGGACTAGCTGTGTGACATTGGCTATGGTTTTGGGATGCCTCACAGTCCTCGGGGTCCTGCTTGCCATCACGGTGCTGAAAAGACCACCAGCCCCCAAAGACCACGAGACACTTCCTCAGGAAGCTGGGGGGAGCAATTCCTCTACTGACCAGTGCAGGTAATACTCCCTCTGAAAGTGTGTATCGGGTATCAAATCAACTTTCATCTACAGTTTAACATGTTAAATAGGAGCAAATGTGGTCATTATTTAGCCATATATATATTTAATATATTTAACATGTTAAACTGTGGATGAAAGTTGATTTGATACCTGTTAGAGTTTAACATCATTTTATAGCATTATCACCAGGAAATTTGAGACTTAACTGAACAATGACTTTATTAATCGTAATGATTAATGTTTAGACCTATGTAATGGTGTAAGACATATTTCTATCATACAACAGTAAAATAATGAATTACCATGTTCCTTTTATAACTTTATCTTCACCCATTAACTTTAAAGCCCGAGACATTGTTTCTCTAAATTATAACATTCACATGTTCAGTTTCCGAAGAGTTCCCTCAGCAGGCGTCTTTGTTTGTCTCTAAGCATGGCGCTGGTGGAGAGCATCCCTCAACAAGTGAAATACAAAGCCAATGCAACTTATGGGATCCCTCTGGAAGATGTCTGGAAAGATCTTATCTCCATGGCAAAGGTCCAAGTGGAAGTGGCCTCTTTCTACTGGACTTTAACTGGTGAAGACATTAGCGTTAAGTCTCACTCCGACATACCTGTGAGTTAATCACTAAAAAAGAAAGCAACATGAAAACATACACATCAATTCTTTGTTTAATATGTTGTTGTTATTGGGGAAAGCCCTATCATACTGTGAGTCTGTCCTCTCCAGGGAAGGAACATCCTGAAAGAACTTGAAGAATTGCCCTCCAGGAATGTATCTGTCCGAGTGGTGACCAGTGTTCCCACCGTTCCAACAAACTCCACAGATTTAGAGATCTTAAAACAGAAAGGTTTGGAAGCGACTCCCCTGTTCTTGTTCTCTGCAGAACGTTTTGATTTGTGACGCATTGTTTGCACCAACTTCCCTAAATGCAGTTCCCTCTTTGGCTGTCTGTAGGAGTTCAGGTGAGGAAGGTGAACTTTGGACGCTTGACAAGTGGCGTCCTCCACAGCAAGTTCTGGATAGTTGACAGAAAACATGTGTTTATTGGAAGCGCCAACATGGACTGGAGGGCTCTCACACAGGTAATACCTACAATCTATAATTACAGATGCTTATAGGTGTCTTTTTTTTACACCCTAAAGCACCTCCAAATTATTTCATAATTCACTTTTAGGTGAAGGAACTGGGAGTTGTTGTCTACAACTGCTCCAGTCTAGCAAAGGACCTTCATAAGATTTTCCAGTCCTACTGGATAATGGGGCAATCCCACAGCTCCCTACCACAGCCCTGGCCTTCAAATTATGATACGGCCATCAACAAACATCACCCCCTGGTGGTGAGAACCGATAATGTCTCCAGCAGGCTGTACCTCACAGTGAGTTCCTTAGGTTTCATTTCCTTTTTACAGGACAGTTATTCTGATGAATAAAAGGGCTGTCTCTATTTAAACAGAAGTGGCCAGACAGTGTGAGCATTACAGTTTCAACCACCTCTAAACCTCAAACTGTTACCATAGAAGTCAGGTTGTGTGTATTAAATGTTTTTGCTGGTCTTATTATTGAATGTTTGCGTTTAACCCCAGGGTTCTCCACCATCATTCTGTCCTCCATCGAGGACTCAGGACCTAGAGGCTATTGTCTCCATCATCTCAGAGGCCCAACACTATGTCGATGTAGCCGTCATGGAGTACTTCCCCACCACACGCTTTGAAAAGCCTCAGAGGTCGCCCTCAAAAGAAACCATTGGTTTTCCATTGAACTATTTGCCTCTTTGGCCTTATTTCCTCACTTTATTCTTGCACCTGAATAGATACTGGCCTTTCATTGATGACGCCATCAGGACCGCTGCATTCGAGAGAAAGGTGAAGATGCGGATGCTGATCAGCTGTGGGCGGGACTCTGATCCAGCCATGCTGCCATTCCTTAAGTCTCTTGCTTCAATTGACAGCCCTCACCAGGATATCGACATCCAAATAGTAAGACGCAACATTAAATAAATGGATCTGCTGGGGAAAGCCTGCGCCGATCTTTTCCTCTGAATTTTTGCACATCTTTCTCTTTTCAGAAACTGTACATTGTGCCAGTGGGAAACCAGTCTGATATTCCATATAGCAGAGTCAACCACAATAAATACATGGTGACTGATAAAGCAGCATACATTGGTGAGTGACAGATTGTCTTCCGGATTATTATTCCCACACATTTACAGTTGTGTGTGGAGTCGGTTTGTTGCTTATGAAATCGTTAATAATTGACCAGATAATGTTGTGCTGTCCCTTAGGTACCTCCAATTGGTCAGGGGACTACTTTCTGACCACAGCTGGAGTGGGTCTGGTGATTTCCCAGCATGCTCCTCATCCTGTATGGAAGACCAAGGCCCTGCAGGGTCAGCTGAGGGCAGTCTTTGACAGAGACTGGTACTCTGAGTTTGCTGTGGATCTTGCTGACCTGGGTCACCACCCAGATTGTGCATTATCAAGATGACAGAAACCTCTTTATAAAAGTATAATTTAAGTAATATAAATCAAATTCTTTAAAATCAGTGTGTGCTGAAAGTTTTATGAATGAAACCTTGATCTCAATGGATTAAAGTATAACAGATGGAATGTAATCATATGTACTGCACCTATACCTAGATTTATTGAGTTCTCATTCATGTGGTTGGTTTGTAATGTTTAGCTGATTTTTGAATGTATGGGTAATGCATTTACTGTGTAATTATTAAATATATATATATATATATATATATATATATATATATATGTATATATATATAGTTTCTTTTTTTATGAACAACTTGTCCTTATGCAGAATTTATAGGGAAAGCAATTACAAGATTCATAACTGATATTCTAAATATTGTTTTCAATTTTAAGATTTAAGCCTTGCTGATCGCTTGCTGATATTTAAAATAGTTTGTCATATGTAATATCCCAATTCAAAAGTGAACTCAATCAAATGTGTGAATAACCCAATTTTGAAGCTCTTGTATTTGTTGTTTTTTACAACAATGCTCTCTGTGACTTATTGACTTTTACAATTATTTGTTTAACTTTTCTTAGCAAAAATATCTGATCTGTGTATATATACATATATTTTTTTAACTCAACTAAACTGAAATAAAAACAGAAATTTCTTTCTATATGTTTCTTTTATTGTCATGCTTTAACAATCTTGTTGTGATCCTGTTTTTATTTAATATGTTGTAAAAAAAAACAGATTTTTGTAGCTTCTAGGATTGTATATTAATAATTTGTTTGGAGAGAAAAATCTGGATAATATAATGTTAAGAACTCTCAAAATGGTATAGTAAACTTAATTCTAAGGTGTCTTCTTAGTCATAGTTTTGAGGATGATCAACCATGTAGATAAAACCCAAAAGAGTTGTGCAAGGACATCACCTTCAGTACATATGCTGAACTGCTTCAAGTGCGACATTTAGCAACAATAAGAGACCGAGAAAGATTTGTTTTAGTATTATATATTATTTTATGTGCAAAGATGTAATAGAAAAGAACAGATGAGTTTTCTTAACACAATAAAATAGAATGACATGCAAACAACAGTCTGTTCTCAATAGCTAGAGCGATCCAAAGTCTGGGGGCTCTAACAAAAGCATGATAGTCAGATGCCCAAAAGTCTGAAGTGAAAGGATAAAATCCGATAGCTGTCCTATAGCTCAGACACCAATCTAATAGCTCACCTAGATAAGGGTGAGGAGAGGAACCCAGCTCTATTTCAGGAAGGTTCAAATCTGTTTCCACAAGAGTTATATATATAATATAACAAATGTCAATATAACACAATTGCCTTTTTTGACATACTACATTACATACTTTTCTTATGACTTTTTACAATGTACGACAGCATGACTTTTTTCAACATATATGACTTCCTAGTCGACATGTGTCTGTGGACCTTTTCCAACATTTCCAACACATTTTTAGACATAATGTAATATTACTTCTTCTTTTTAAACACCGTACTATAACTTTTTTTGACACACTATACTTTGACATTGTATGACTGTACTTTACGACAACAATACTAACACATTTCAATTCTGACTTTTGGATTATTCAGAAACAGAGCTGCTTTCATTTGGATCAAACAATCTTGACGTGAAAATAGTTAACTTATATGTCTCAATGCTTCCATTAGATATACAGTTTTGTTTCTATATTTTATGTTTAATCAATCAACAAATTATTGGAAAATATGTACAAATGTGTTGCATGTTATCCCCCTCCCAGGCCATAGGGGGCGCAGTCAATGAACCCGTGTTTCCACAGGGAGGCGTGGGGCGGGGCTCCGACTTAAGTTGGACGTAGTACGTGTGCTTTACAGCTTCCACTGTGGTTAGCTAGCGAACGACCAGTAAGCCAACGCTAAAGCTGGAGTTAATATCATGGTGCTGCTTGAAAATGATTCGGTAAGATTACGAGCGCATTGTTAATTAGTTGATGTGTGTACGTTGTTGATCATAAACTATACATGGACGCTGTCTGCATTAGTTCAGCTCGCTAGTTAACAGACAGCTGACGTCAGTCACCAAACTGACCCATTAGCTAGCGTGCTAACATTGGGTTGAAGCTAACGTTTGGTTTCGCTTTAAGCTTCATGCTTTAAGCTGGATAATGTAGTTATTGCTCTTTCTAGCATTTAAATATCCATATGCAGACTTTGGTAACGTAACTTTCTGTATAACTGGACATTATTTCGTACATAGACACCAAAGCTGGACCTAAGTTAGCATTCAGTAACGTATCATAGCACTAAGTTAGCGGTTCCTTAAGCAGACTAAAGTAACGTCAACGTTAAACTAAAGCTAAGCTAATACGTTTCCAGCCAGTCGAGTTAATACATTTTTTTTACTATGTTGACGTTACTTGCCATGTCGTTTCCACAACCTATAACGTTACTCACCTGTCCGATTAGTAGGTGGCGTTACTCCTAGCGAGCTCAATACATATTTAACTGTATCCTTTATGAAGATCTGTTTTGTAGGGCGGGTGTTTAAGACTGCAATAGTTTAGGCGAGGCAAGGTGTCCCTAAATAAACTGTGTATAATCAATCAATGTTAATGGAAATCATTTCATACATGTTGACTCTTCAGCCCCAAACAGTATTCATCATTCGCACAGATTCACCTTTTTGTTCTTGCTCCCGTGTCCAGTTTCTCACAGAGCTCACACAGCTGTTCCAGAAGTGCAGAACATCTGGCAGTGTGGTCATCACATTAAAGAAATGTAAGCGCCTCTTTAGTTTCATTCAAGTTTAACCTGTAAATATTGCTTCAAGTTTCCCCTTTCATTTTGTAAGCCACTGGAATGGGATGTATTTCTTGTTTCCAGATGACGGGAGGACCAAGCCAGCACCCCGAAAGGGCCACACAGAGTCATTTGAACCAGCAGACAACAAATGTCTCATCAGAGCTTCTGATGGCAAGAAGAAAATTAGCACGGTGGTGAGCTTACCGTTTCCCCAATTTGTTTGTTTGATCGAATCGATCTCAGCATTAACAGTTTGTGAAAAACAGCAAAATATCTGACTTTTAATTTCTTGATTTTCCAGGTCAGCACCAAAGAAGTAATCAAGTTTCAAATGGTAGGTTGAGCTAATTTTGTTTTAATTTCAGTGGCTTTCTGAAGCTATTGCCCTTGGTCACTGTATGCCGATTGGGTCCCCTTGATATTATTAAAATGATCTTATATTTCAGAGCTGTGAGACTTAATCATGAACTTAAACACCTCTTCACAGGCATACTCCAATCTTCTTAGAGCTCACATGGATGGACTTAAGAAGAAGGATAAGAAAAGCAAAAGCAAGAAAACCAAAGCCACCCAATGAGAAACGGACTCTGTAACATAACCATGGGTACCTAAACATAATAACCATGGCTACCTAAACTGGACTGTACAATCCTAGGGAACGACAAAGGCCTTCACATGGTCTGTCGCCGCACCCCGCTTTTCGATCCATTCACCTGAGGCCTCAGAATCGCTGTTCATCCACCCGGCTTTGATATTGTGCCATTGTTTGCATGGTATTGTCCCATCCCTGGCAGTTCGGTGCCATTGGAAGTCTGGAACCGACAACCTGAGGATTTCTCATAACTCGTACAGGACGAATCAAGTCAACTTAACTGGATCTCCACCATTCCTGCTCTGGAACCAGTTCATCAACAGTTGTGTCATCTCTGGAGCCAAATCCATGGAGCCCAATTATTACCTGCCGTTCATACTATTTAATTGTTAAAAGTCCATATTTATGTTGTATTTACGGCTGAGCTGTGCTGCCATGTTTCAATTTGACCTTGTCTCAAGAAGAATTAATTGAAGTTTCTTTCTTTTTTTTTTACCTAATTGAATATGCAATGAATTTACTGCACACTTGTCCTTCAAACAAAGAGCTAAAGCAGAGCAGATTTCATGTATTTTTTTTTAAAACCAGTTTTACTGTAGCCAACTTCATTTTGAAGATAAAAGTGTACTTTATTCAATAATTATATTTTACCACCTGAAGCACAATGAATATGAATAATTTAGATTCATACCAAGCATAATATCGGCCATCTTAAATTGTTGAACCTGAACAAAATGTGTATTTTCAGTTAATGTGGGTCATTTAAATGTCAAATCTGAATCATGACATGACAAAACGTTTTTTTTTCATTTTATTCAAAGGCATGTTTAAGTTATGGTTACAGAGACAATATGTTGTATGTATGTAAGTTCTGTTAATCACAATTACAAGGCAGGTTTACTACAGCTGAGATATATATATATATATATATATATATATATATATATATATATATATATATATATATATATATATATATATATATTTTAGTCAGCCATGTGTATCATGCTCCCAGGCCCTGATCTCATGGAAGAGGACTGCAGCAGAAGGTTAAGTTGAGAAATAAAGTGCTCTGGTGAAAGTCACTGCAAGTTTATTTTTGATTAAGTGGCAAACAATGACTGCGTTAAACACGAGTGTTGTAAAAAAGGAGACTGTAAATACACTATATACATTAACACCTTTCTGTGCTGTACGGGTAAAAACAGTCCAACTTGTGATTGAAAGAAGAAGCACCTCAAAGCGCTGTGTTCCTCTTGTCCGGCCTTTCCTTTGGGGAGAGTGTGAGGTAGTGCTGTCTGTCGCTCTCCTCCTGGTATCCCTGCTTCATTAGGCTGCTCACAAACTGAAACAGGGTCTGGATCACAAAAGATACTTATTGAACTGGGTCCCCATGGGTGAAGGACATTCATTCTTTCGACGAGGTATTACATTGGGTGGAGGGGAAGTATATGCTGACAACATTCCTGCACTTTCACCATCTTATGTATGTCCTGTGCTTGATTATCTAACCAGGGCCTTAGAAATAGTTAGTTGTTAGTAATTGTCTGTGAATTAGTGCAAAACTGCTATTAAATATTGTTTCCACAATACGCACCAAAGTTGGAGGATTTGTAGAAGGATACGTGTAGCTCAGTTCTGAAATAAAATGATTTTTTTTGTTCGGTGTTCACATGTGAAACATTTGAATTACTAGTTACTTAAAGAGAATGTGAGGGAACAAGATCTGTATTGGATTAAATTTAAGGCTTTTAGCAGTTCTTATTAGTGTATAATTTACTGGATAATTTTTACATCAATATCAATCATTTGAATTACTTGATGTACATATAATATTGTATATGTGCTATAATTCTTTATATTTGATAATTAATAGTGTCTCGTAATCCCAAGTAGGACGAGCCAAAAGTTTGGCAAGAAAATAAAATTAAAACGGACTCAATTAAACTACCAGAGGGCTATATATCATTAATTGAAGCAGAAAGTTGTGCAGAGTTGTAAACTGAAATTAAATGTTAAATATGAATGTAATTATATAAAGATATAACATAAAACTAAAGACACGCTACTTCTAAAAGAAAATTGTGACGCCGATGCCCTCCATGAAGCTCGACACTAAAACTAAGTTCACTGAAGGAAAGAGATGTCTATTGTATAAACACTGAGCAGGAACAACGTTGTCTCTGTATTAATAACACAAGCGATCTTGAAGTGACATAACATGATGTGACAGAGCCCATGTGCTCATGTCTGGTTCAGTAACTTCCTCATCAGTCAACATGGTTCCTTTCTGACATGTCATACGGCTCATTAAAGAGACGGGAAGAAGAACCATGACGCTGATGCAGGCCGGACACAAACTGACTGGTTGCACACATCAAGCCTGCTCCACCACCACACTCCATCCCGTCGGCTCCGCTCTTCTGATGCCGATCTCCTGTCCATCCCACATAGGACCAAGCACCGGACATGGGGGGACAGAGCCTTCTCCATAGCTGCCCCCTCCCTCTGGAACTCTCGCCCCAAACTCATCCAAGACTGCACTGATCTTTCCTCATTCAAATTGCAAATCAAAACCCACCTGTTCAGAACTGCTTTTAATGTGTGATTGTTTGTTTTTGTTTTTGTTTTCTTATCAGGGTCCGAGCGACTCAGAAAGTCCCTATTTATTTGTTTTATTTGTTTTACCTGTATTTTAGCTATTCTTATTTATTTATTTTTAGCTTTTAGGATGTTTTAATTATGTGAAGTGTCTTTGAGTATTATGAAAAGCGCTATATAAATTAAATGCATTATTATTATTATTATTAAGCCTATTTCACATGGCCTTTACCCAGACTGAGTGGCTGTGAAGGCCTCTCATTTAACACTTGCATAAAGGTCACTCTTACCTTCCATGCCTCCTCGAGCTCAACTGTCCACCTCTCCTTCAGGATGGGCTGCACGGCACAGATGAATTCTGCTCCAACGTACTGTAAAGAAAATGATGGGAGATACTTCACTGATATGCTTACGTTACGCTGTGGTAACTAGGGCGATATCCAGTTTGTGTGTCACTCCATTGTTATTATTGTTAATTTCAAGAGTGAGTGTGTGTACATTTTGCAGTTTTGGGTCAATACATTCAGCCGCTTCAGTTTAGATTTAGTCTCAGAATAATGGTGAGTCAGATAAAAGAGCTACTGTATGAGTTGAAATTAGAATGTGTGTAGTCCTCTGTAATCGAAGCAGCATCACAAAAACACACTGTGCTATGCGCCGTTGGGAACATGTTTCTTACACTGTAGTACTGAGGTGGGGCGTTGTAATGATAATGGCTTTTCCCCAACTCCACAGCCAGAGCTTCCAGTCTCTCCAGCTGGTCCAGTCTAGCCACGCTTTTCTCAATAAAAGACATAACCCTAAAAGAGATGGAGAAAAAAACGACACCCCGTCTGACTGTTGCACCCGTTAATGTTGAATTAGCAGTGGACAACTATCAACTAAAACAACACCACTGTACATAAGTGTTGAAAGACTGCATGGTTTCATAAACTCATATGCCAAGATAGATAAACGCAACTGATTGCATATCATTTCAATCTAGCTCATACCTGATGATTCCAAATTGCTGCATCCTCCTGAAAACACATTTTATTTCCCCCTCACAAAACACCACAGGATCAATTTCCTTTGTTTATTTTGAAGGTGTGTCTGCTGTCACCGCAGAGAAAGTGTGTGAAGATGAATATAGAACAATAGGTTGGAGTTGGAGTTGGTGTAGCTCTCTCTTCCCTCTGTCTCGCTACCACCATGGATATGTATGTCCCCGAGTGCGGATGAAGGTGCCATTTGACCTTATCACTGAATTTGAGAGCAGCCGGTTCATGCTGGGATGCGTAACACATTTGTCTGTGTGCCGCTGCTGCAATGCCGTGCTCCTGTACTTTCAGGTTCTCAGGAAATAATTGGCTGCTCTGGCCTCGTGCATATAGAGCAACACACCTGATGCTCCTTGGAAACAACAGACACGTGGCTGTAAGAGATGCTACAAGCTCTGTCTGCAGCAGAGTGCTAAGCAGCGTTATAATGAGGCATTTTGCCCTGTCACTTATCTTATGATTTGTGTCTTGCACTGCATTGCGTGTACATTTGATCACGTATTGTTAAAAAAAGATGAGTCCGGTGATATTCTGAATTTTTCCCATAAAAAGACCAAAACAACTATGCATTGATTCCAGTATTGAGTATTGCCAAACCGGATATTTCTCGGTACTGTGTAGCTCCCTTGTTTTCCAAAAGCTACACAACATTTAAAAAAAGGATAAGCCATTGTTGCAATAGGTAGCATATTCCTTCAATAACGGTCGTTGTAGTTATATTTTGAGTCAGTCGCACGTACACCGTCCTGCCGCCACAAATACTCACTAGAGCAGTGATTCCCAACCAGGTACTTGTACCCCAGTGGGTACTTCTCCTAAGCGGTACCTGAAATATTTGTGGAGTGGCTCTGATGATTTGAAAAAGCGGAAATTGTTTTGGTAAGAGTATACACGTATTAGGATTACAAATTGGTGAAATCTTACAAGGTTGGTAATCACTGCACAAGAGCACCAAATGTGTCTTTTACTGGATGTCGGTCTGCTCTCCTGCCCAGTGCTCTGCTCTGCTAAGGTTGTTCTGTTTCTTCATCTTTGCTGTGGATGATGCTGATGTGTTGCTGTGTTATGATAAGTGCAGACTGACCGTAGGCCGTGGGCCCTGAGCTCCCGGCTGGTCCGCAACCTCTCCAGGTCCTCCACGTCTCGGAACAGGAAGAAGACATCCTTGCATTCAGGATGAGTCTCAAACAACCTGTTACCAAGACAACAACAGTGCACGTTTCTGAGAGCCGCCTGTCATATTAATTCCCAGATCAAAACAAACCTCCCCCTTAGTTTCCTCACTAACGTGACATAACTCTATTCACAGTGCTAAGTGGGAATTTGCAATTTTCAGCTCATCAACTTTCCGTTAATGAGTTTGGAGGCTTCCAACTCCTCCTTCAGTCATCCGTTTGTGACTTTCTGATCTTACTGTGTTTCTTCTCACTGCCCTTCTCTCTGTTTTGTTGTTTGTTTCACTCCCAACAGCTGCGATCAGTAACAGGGCATGGTGGATCAGTGAGTTTGTTAGCCAGGCCAATTCCTACCCTCATTTCCACCCAGAGTTGTGATGAGCCACCCTGCCCCCGTAAGAGCTGGAGTCCCCATTAAATGGAGCCACTGATCTTGATAGAGTTTTGCTTTTCTTTTTTAACCTCAGTTAATTCCCTCGTCCAAAGACTTTATGCATCCTGCCATCCAATCAGTGGGCCTCCCCTCTCCAGCTGAGGTACCTGTGAATAGTCATGCTGACAGAATACACAGCTGGATACACAGTTGGATGTGAGTTTTGTTGCGCTCACAATGAGATGCAATGTGATGCTCTGGTTTTATGAAATGAAGCTGTGTGAACGAAAGGAAAACAAGATAAGTATGTCAGAAAACATGAGCACTTGTGGGCGTGGCAGGTCAAACTGAAGCTTATTCTATTTTCATTTTTATTCATGGTCTCCAGCGCTGCTAGTGAGAGAGGAAAAAAACAATGTCTAAACCTCATGAATAAGCACATTAGATGTCTAATACCTGTGATAAACTGATTAATAGATTTGGTGGGAGAGGTGTTAGAATTGTGATGGTGAAAAACACAAGTAGCTCTGCGCCCTTTGAACCACAGAAAGATAGAATATTGACAAAACAAAATGTCGCTGAGTGTCTACCATACATGGATGTTTTTGAGGGACTTGTCTACTATAGTACATCGTTTTCATTTTCTACCTGTTTTATATTTGTGCAACTCCATAGTTTCAAAGTATAATCTAACTATGTTACAACTGGTAGTGCAGACAATTTAAATGGAAAGAGCCTGTGCTAGTTACATTAAATGAGAAATATTCTGTCTCTATTCATGTGAAAGTATTTAAGAATTCACGCTTGATTGAATGCCATAAACTCATTGTGTAATTCTATAATGTTTGCACTCCAGTGGCTTGAAAATGTGCTTTCTCACAATGCATACCTCCTGCTCATGAAGTTTCTTTCCACTGCTTATACAGCATGGTATGGTCTCTTGCGGCGCACATGCAAGTATACCGTTCATCCGCAGACAATGCAACACTATATAGAATTTTAATTGCCGCTGTTCAGAGGTTAACTATTTTGCCACTGATGAATAGGTCTCATCTAAGTTTTAAGAGTATCTTATTTAGTTTAAATTAAGGGAACATCCCTTTGCCAGAGAAGAAAATCTGTTAAATTAAGAGTAAGATCACAATGACAAATGGGTGATTCTGTTATTTTCTGTTTTGCTGTAACAATTACTGTTCAGTCACCCTCGGGTGACCCTGAGCCACAAGTGGCACATGCATTTCCAGACTAACACCCTAAGGTCAGTCTCATCAACTGTTAAAGTCACCCAGGGGACACAGGGCATGAATTGGGCTTCTAGCCATACGCCACGTATTCTCTTTACTATAAAGGCTGCAGCCTGAATGCCCGCCACTCTTTATCACTACACACTACACTCATTCGTTTTATTTGCCTGTCATAGGTCAGAGAAGTTTTCCCGGATGCAGGTCGTCATCCTAATTGATTAAATGCATTTTCCTAATGGCTCAAGCCTTTAATTGTATAGCACTATAGGCCCGTGGCTGTGTATCATTATGTAATGTTGTTAAGATGTGATATGGAGTGATAAGAGGGGAGGAGGGGTATAATGCTCTGAGCTCCAAATGAAAAGCTGTGGGACAGAGGGAAAAACAGAGGTGGTGGAGGTGGAGAGGAGCTCGATGTTCACTTCCCGTCTTGTATGAAAAGGTCAGGCGTCATGTCATCATCGAAACGGGACAGAAGACCTTCTGAGCACCTTTCACGAAGCTGTCTGAAATGGTCAAACTGATAGGTTGCTCTTCTGCTGTGCGTTATGATACGATTATGAGCCTTTTAGACACACATAATATGGAAAATGACATTTTTTGTTGGACCTGTTGCATGTCTTTTGAATGCAAAATCCCCAAGAATTAGGCTACATTTATCAAATTCAAATGATCAA